>NC_090242.1:15199781-16399781 GCF_024489055.1 Chanodichthys erythropterus | reverse complement strand
CTGGGGGCAGCACCCGCTGAGACCGGAGTTTGCTGAGAGCACATATTTCCTTTACAAAGTAAGTATACCAGCTGATAGTTGAGTACAACAGTTGAATAAGAGTGCATACTAGCAACCAACAGTGCAGATTTATTCGTGGTCAGTGTGAACAGAGCTTAAGGACTGTCTTGTCAAACTAGTTATTTTGTCTACCTTCAGGTTTTTTACAATACATAACATTTTCCACCTCATTCCTAGGCCACAGGTGATCCGTACTACTTGAAAGTGGGCCAGTCTATAGTGGAGAAGCTGAATGCTCACGCTCGGGTCCCCTGCGGTTTCGCTGCCGTACAGGATGTGAGGACAGGAACGCATGAGGACAGGTGGGAGCCCTATTAGTCGTCTTTATCTAGATTAATTTTTAAAGGGTAAATCAGTAGTGATACAGCTGTAGTACAATTTTTTGTATGTTTGTTTTTTTCCAGGATGGATTCCTTCTTCCTGGCTGAGATGTTTAAGTATCTCTACCTGCTCTTCTCAGAAAAGAGTCAGTTGCCCATAGACATTGATGACTATATTTTCACTACTGAGGCTCATTTGCTCCCAGTGTCTCTATCAACGTCCCAGCCCTCCTGCCATACTAACAACACGGTAAGAGCTCAACTTTTTTCACGAACGACACTGCAAATTGATGTTCTGTCTAGATCATCATTTGGGGGTCAGTCATAGGAACAAGAGTTTTTATGGATCCGAAAAATCCCATAAGGACTCTTGTTGTTTCATAGGGTCTGTTAACACCTGGTCACTTCATGCGTTTTCACCAATCATGAGTAAATGCCCTCTGAAATGCTTTCAAGACAGGTTTAAATCCGACTGCTCTAACCACTTCAGGACATGGTCTGAGATGCATTCCAAAGGAAACTAGACAAGTGTAAATTCAATTCAATTCCCATTATCAGGAAGGCTAATCCAATGTATAGGAGCCAAATGTGAAAATGCTCTCCCTCCTTCAGTAGACTTCAGCCTGAGACACACTGCACGATTTTTGGTTGTCCCAGATGAAAGATTGCCATCATGAAACAATCGTGGCGATTCCTGTGATCGTGGCTCTCAATCGGTGGTCCTATGTTGTACAGTGAGAGAGGTTCAAAGACGGCCGTTTACCTGGTCTTGAGACCAAAGATGGCCAACGTCATTTTCTGACAGCGTTTCTGACAATGTGTTTGCTGCTACAACCTGACACGAAATCAATGTGACATGGCGCTAAAACTTAAAACTGCTTACCTCAAGCTCTTTTCCCTTGCTCTTTCGCCGCTTCCCCTTTTTTCAGCGCACACAAAAACTGCAACTGCCAAAATGTGATTCAGCATGATCCTTTTTGTTTTATTCTTCTATAGAAACTTGCATTGTAGCCTACGAGTCAATAGGTGTTATCATCGTACAGTCTACATGCATGTCGCACCCAAGTTTAATAGATCCATGTCGCACAGCGTGATTTGTAATGATCTTATAGGATTGCTAAAATCTTGCAGTGTATCCCAGGCTTTAGATATCCTAGGTACAACCAGAAGCCCAGAGTTTTGTGAGTTTCCGTGGCTTAGCAATGTTTCTGAGGTGGAAGAAGGCTGTTTTTGTAACATGTGATTTTCAAAAGACAAGTTACTTGCATTCGAAACCTCAGATGCCTAATGTTTGGGAATGCAATCTTGTGAGACAGGTCTGAGGTAATTAAACAAAATTATTTTGATGACAGACTTTGGCTCAGGCATTGCAGAATGACTAAAACAACATTTGAGATGGTGACAGGTAGGGCTGGGCGATATATCGCATGTGATTGTCACGCGCATTTCGTCAGTAAATCCGGTTCCCTGATTACCGCTAAATCGCCATCACTTGCTTTCAAATGCAGCGGCATTTAATAGACAGAGCCGTAGATCACTGACAAGCTGCACAATATCGCGTTCATATCACCGATGAATCACCTTCGATAATGAACGCGATATTGCGTGGCTTGTCAGTGAACTACGGCTCTGTCTATTAAATGCCGCTCCATTTGAAAGCAGGTGATGGCGATTTAGCGGTAATCAGGGAACCAGATTTACTGACGAAATGCGCGTGACAATCGAATGCAATATATCGCCCAGCCCTAGTGACAGGTGTGCAATGAGATTTGCCAAGTATGCAATCACATAAGTTTTTTTTTTTGTGGCACATCAAGGAATTTATTTGGTAAATGTGTTTCCATCGTAGTTAGTAACTAATATGTCACAACATTATTGTGTATTTTTCAGGAACCTCAAGCTCATGAAGATGATTTGTTTTCATACTCGTGCCCCAGTGCTCAAACCCTGTTCCCTAACAACCCCACCTTCGCCAAGACTATCAGAGACGGCTATAAATACCTCACCGGTGTGGGAAGAGCCCAGCAGGCCTCATCTGTCAGGTGAGTCATATGCTACAGGTTTACATGGACAAGAAAATGAGCATAACTCCTCTTTTTCTTCATCACAGGGGAATTGAACTGCCTCTTCATGACACTGGCCTGGAGCCAGTCGAGTTTCTGAAAAGCATGGGCATCTCTCTTACGCCTCTCACTGAGCTGATCTCCGCAAGCCAAGGCTCAGCATCTCAGGTGAATCTGCAAGAGTTATTCGTTTCAGTAGACCAATCAGTTATTTATATACCATTGTAGTATTTATTAATGTTTTGAATTAGCTTTTATTTTTATATTTTCAGTTTTCATTTTTTTGTTGACAGAATTCTTTTTTTACATAGTTCTATTTAGCTTTAGTTTTTGTTTTAGTAATTTTAGTATACTGTAAAAAGAAAAAAAAAATCAAAGTGAAATTTTGACTGTTTTACAAGAAAATACTTTTCAGTCTTTCTACCTCAAAATTTCACATTAAATTCAATGAGTTACTTTTTGTTTCTTTGTAATTATTTGTGAAATTTACTAGCTATAAGTGGGAATAATTTGTTTTAGTGTATTAATAAAATATAGCAGCAGATCAGCATATTAGAATGATTTCTGAAGGATCATGTGACACTGAAGAAGTAATGATGCTGAAAATTCAGCTTTGATCACAGGAATAAATTACTTTATAAAATATATCAATACAGAAAACAGTTATTTTTAAATTGTAATAATATTTCACAATTTTACTGTAATTATATATATATATATATATATAATTTCAGTTATTTGCCATGGCAACATTTCCAATTTTGTTTGTAATTTAATATTTATATATTTTTTTATTTTATTTCAGCATTATCTCAATTAAGTAAAATGATTTTTAATAGTTTTAGTTAACAATAACAACACTGTGACCAACTGTTGGACAATCTATGATTTCCATAGGACTCTCAGAAGGGTGTGTTCAAGTTGAAGCTTGTTGCTGAGGTGAGCCAAACCCCTGAGCATGAGGAAGTGGTGCCACTGATTGTGCAGCTCATTTCCCCTCCATTTTTGGGTCGAACAGTCCTTACGGCTGGTCCTGCAAAGTTTGGAATGGATCTTACCAAACAAGAGCATGGGGTAAGCTTCGTATGGAAACGTCTTGACCTCATGTCATTCATTTAACACAATTATTCATTGTCGGCTCTCTGACTTCTCAAAGGTAAAAGGTAGTATTGTGAAGAGTGTTCCTTACATGGCGTGTGGTCCCATTGAGAATGCAGTAGAGCTGCAGGGACACATAGCACTGGCATTTAGAGGAGACTGCATGTTTGCTGCTAAAGCTCGGCGCCTGCAGGAAGCAGGAGCCATTGGAGTCATCTTCATTGGTGAGATCTAGTGTAATATTACTTGCCGCACATGATTTCTCTGCACTGTCTCAGAATGTGGACCCTTAGGTTTTGAATGTTCTCACAGATCACAGAGAGGGGAGCAGCAGTGCTGAGACGCCACTGTTCCAGATGGTTGGAGATGGAGAACCTACAGATGACATCACGGTTCCCCTGGTGTTCCTCTTCAGCAAAGAGGGAGCTACACTCACTGCTGCTCTGCAAGAACATCACAACGTGGATGTCCTCCTGCTCCCCAAAGAGAAACAACTGGGAAAAGGTATTTGATCTTTTTTTTTTTTGGTTGACTTCTAAAATAGTGCAGGCAGTCATTGGTGGCACTTATTAGCAACTAGGGTTGTCACGATACCATAAAAATGTCTTACGATACTATACCAGCTGAAGTATCACGATACCAAGTAGTATCGCGATACCATGCAGTATACAAAATGAACCAAACTTTCATAAAAACATGAAAACAGACCAGATTTTTCTCTGAATACTTCATTAATGAGAATGAATAACAGGCTTTTATTACCAATCAAATGAATCATTGTAAATAAAATCTTAGCACTGCACAGAAGCTGTATGAACTGACATTATGATGTAGCATTTATGCATTTACACTTCAATTACAATTGCATAAATAATGTTATGATATTAATGTTTCAAATATAAAAATCTGAATATAGAAATAAAAATGATAGACCTACTTTTAGATGGTAAAAAATGATAGAATAGGCCTACTTTTAGATGGGAGACTAAAGTCGCCAGTAGGTGGCAGCAAGTGTTAATGATTAAGTCAATGAATCATTCAACCGATTCGTTCAAAACGGCTGATTCATTCAAGAACGAAGCAAATGACTGTCTTAATGAATGGATTAGTGAGTCAGTGACTCGCCCAATTTGTTCAATAACAGATTCATTTAGAAACGAAACAAAACAGCGCTGTTGCTCGTGTCACGAACTATCAGGAGCATTTTTGCCAGCCTATCTTGATATCTAACCCTGACTGGAGAGCAGTATGTATATTAAAACATATAATACATTTATAATTATAAAATCACGATTGATATGACTGATAAGAACCGAGTGCAAACCCGCTATAACTTATTGATGAATGGAATTGCATTTGTCTGAATCGTGTTCGCAAAGATGTTTCTAGAAACAAACTATTTAATCTTTTCCAGAAGTGGTCAAATGAGCATTGGAAAAACTGAATAAAACTGAAAAAAGAATTCAGTCTTATATAAAGATTTTATGATGTTAATTAAGTGAATTTCAGACCCTTTCTCCAGATAAAATGCACTGCGAACAACAACGTACAAGCGCAACTTTATCTCATTGCAAAATTAACTGAAGCATCAGGAAACAATAAGGCGCTAATTCTACAGAGCATTTACTACACAGGGCACAGCAGACAGTCAACGGCAGTCTCTTGTAATGTTTTTGCAGGCATGCATGTTCAATTGAAGTGTACCTGCCACACATACAACATTCCTTACGGTACTGACGATACTACCGTTTAAAAAATACAATGGCATCGCCAGTATTTTGAAGCTTTAGTATCGCGATACTACCGTAGTACCGGTACACCGTGCAACCCTATTAGCAACAAAGAGATGGTGAGTGATAAATTTGTTAGCTTGATTTTTATTTATTTATTTGAATTTAGATTTTAAAAACAGAAATATTGTAAAATAATATTATAATTTAAAATAACTTTATTTTAATATATATATTAAAATGCGATTTATTCCTGTGATGGCAAAGCTGAATTTTCAGCATCATTACTCCAGTCTTCATAGTCACATGATTCTTCAGAAATCATTCTAATATGCTGATTTGCAATTATCAGTTATTATGGGGGCTCAATTATTAAAGGGTTAGTTCACCCAAAAATGAAAATTCTGTCATTTATTACTCACCCTCATGCCGTTCCACACCCGTAAGACCTTCATTCATCTTCAGAACACAAATTAAGATATTTTAGTGCTGGATTAGGCTCCGTTTAGCGTCGTCTTCCACTTGAACGAACAAAATTCCAAAAAGTCATACAAAATTATGTCAAAAAATGCTGTCTCTGCTAGTTATGTCTTAAGGAAACAAACATTTGAGAAAGCATGTGTATTAATATGTTGGATCTGTGCATTTGGTCTTAAAGTGAAAGTGTAAGTGTCCTATAATCTTGCTGCCTTCTGTGGTTTTAATCTTAAACAAATAACAAAGGACAAAATAATTTTTTGTATGTTTGTTTTGTTTTGTTTTTGTAAAATTTCTGTATCTGAAAATTTTTATTTATATTCATCCATTATTTTCATTAACCATTTGCTATATAATTTCTAGTTTCAAGTCCAATTTCAAGTTTCTTTGAATTCTTTTTTTTTTTTTTTATTTCCTTGTAGAAAAACCTGAGAAGTTAAATATTAAGTTCCGTCTTGCTAAGGAAGGAGAGCTTGCTGAGGGTGAGACCGAAAGCACTACCATCCAGCTGGTGCTAGAGCAAAGCGAGAGCACCACAGAGAGGGACACTGAGGCTGCGTCATTGATTGGAGACAACCAGAAGACTTGCACCTTTACACAGAAAGACCCTGAGAACAGCCCCTGACAGCGGGATCATCCGTGACCATGGTCCCCTCCGCAGAACGCAGGGCTGTTGCTCCGTCACTGACCTCAGATCAGAAAATGCAGGCTGTGCTATGGTGTTTCTGCTAAGCCTGAACTGTACCATCTGATCTCCTCATGGGGGAAAATAATTCCCCCCCCCCCCCCCCCCCCATTAAGATGGTCTTATCTTGCATAGTTGGAACTATATTGATCTTCACAGAGCGAGATGGTGTGACATGCAAATCTCACTGATATGGTGGTAGTTGGTGTAGATTCTTCTCAGTTGTCTACATTTGAAAAGCAATCACTTTTGGAATTAAAGAGGTGTACAAGATGGTCTCTCACACCAATTGATGTGGATCAGATTTGATTTGAATGATTTTCTTTGTCTTTTTCTTTCACAGCAGATCACAGGTTCTCAGTCCTGTGTGTTTTTAATTCATCCTCAAAATTGAAGTGGCTTCAGGACATCTATAACACAGGGCTCCTATGACCAAACCCCCAAAAAACAGTGTTGTAGTTATTGCAGAAGATGTTTAAATGAGGGAGATTGAACCAGTATGACATAGTTTACCATGTGTTCAATACAGAAACATCAGGGAAATCAACAAACTATGACTTGAACATGTTTGCATGTGTGTATGTGAAAGGCATATACAGTGCCTTTATCATTATGTCACAGATAGTGTGCATTTCCTCATGTGCCAATACTTAATCTGTGTATTTGTATGTGTGTGTGCATATTTGCTGCCGACGCATTTGTCCTGCCTACATGCAAGACTGGTCAAGGAAGATTTTTGAGAGAGCTGGCCTTTCCTCTACCGCAAAATATGCGTCATAACGCCTCTGTCATAAAGGCCCAGGACACAGATTATATAGTGATAATTACATGTTTTTGTGCAAGGAGAAAGAAATGATTATTAGTCTTATATGTGTCCTTAATTTTGCAATTTCTGAAAACCCCCACTGTCCCACGTGCAGCTTCACCATCACATTGGAGATGTTGCTTATACTAGATTTATTGCTTTCTACATTTCACTTTGTCTTAGAATATTTGAAATGAATCATAATTAGGGTAGCTTTTGCATTGAGTGTTCATTGCAATGCAAGTTTGTCTCACACAGCCATACTGTAGCTCAGACTCCATAGTTAATTAAACTCTTAACGTTTAATACTCTTATTTTAATACAGTCTGTCACTTTATAGCATGTGGAGAACGGTTCAGCCCTAAACCTTTCTATTTCATGTCTTAATTACAACGGCTGTTTTCAAAAGGATGTCAACCTGTGTACCTCTTGTTTCACAAAGGGCTTATGACTGATTTACTTTATTGTGTGGGCATAATACAGATCAGATGGGAATATATTTATTTCTTAAGATATTTTATATACAATACTTGAGATGAAGATGCTTGTTATTGAGGGCCAAAGTGATGAATATATTCTGTTGCCGTGACAGGACGAGATTTTTATAGTGTCTTTTTAATAGCTGTTTTTGTACTGACTGATGAAATGTTAGTACTTGCCATTAAAATCAAGTTATGACCCTACTGTGTGTCGTTTTTGCTGTAATATCATTTTTAATGATTTAATTTTATTTTATAATACTTTTGTGTACAATATTATATTTCTTTCCTCTGGGTTTTCGAATAGATTTGTTTTCACTGAGGTATCCTGTTCGATTACTGTGGCGTCATACAGAACTCATTGAATATTCTGAACATTTTATCTAATGTTCAAATTAAGGCTTAAGCTTTGCATATCTTTTTGAGTGAATTAGCGTTAAAACGTCGAAGAATTATGAGTCTTGCAAACCAGTCCGTCAGGTAAAGTAGTATAGTCTACATTTCTACTCAATACACCTTCAGTACAAACTCTATATCAATGTTTTTTGAAATCTTACTTTCAGAGGAATGATTTGCAAGGGAGTTTCGGGTACGTTTTTTCTTTTTATTCCTGTTTTAAGGAGCAAATGTTAAATTTTAAACTCTTTTATTATTATTTTATTGATTTAGCTTACAAAAGGCCTAATTCGGAGAAAAAAGATCGCAAGGAAACGGTAAGAAAATGTTTGCTTATTTAACAAGACTCAAATCTCTGTCAGATTAGCCTAGCCATAGGTAAAGCTGTACGGGGCTAATTAATTGTCTAAGGATGGCTTTTATTCTGTTATGCTAAAAGTTGGACTTATTTACTAAAATCGGAGATAAAATTTATATCGTTGTTAAGACTAAAACATAGTAACCATTGTGCTTTAGCAGTTGGCACTACTAAAAATGATCAACAGAGGGCGCGCTGTAGCAAAGCCTCACGCTTCCCCTGCGCACTCTACTGGGCCTTTTGTTCAAAGTGTGGATCCATCCAGAGGTGAGTGTTCCACATTTCTCCTTTCATATATCTCAGCACTAACACATTCAATTTTAACCTCACACTGTTAGATAGCGTATCATGTTCATGGAAACTGTGCCTCCCTTATACAATTTAGAGTTGCACTTGGTGCAATCAGGCAATTTATTTATTTTTCGATTGAATCTCTTTGGATTGCAGTGGCTCTTCCTCTTTTTGGCAGATTCCCACCATCCAGAATGCTAACATCTTTCCCAAGCAATACTGAGGTATCTACTTCTCAAAACACTTTCAGGTCCTACTTTAGGTGTAAAACAGTGAGAATTACAATCTTTCATTCCTGTTAGTCTTGTGTTGAAGCACTTATTTTGGTTCTGGCATCATGCTTTTGCAGTTGACACTACCAAAACGAACCAGAGGAAGCCCTGTAGAAAAGCCTCAGGCCTCCCTTGCACTCCCGACCTGGCCTTCTCTACCAAGACTGAAAACATCCAGAGGCAAGCGCCACATAAACTATATTGCAAAAAAGTATTGGGACACCCCTCCAAATCATTTGAATTAGGTGTTCCAATCACTTCCATAGCACAGGTGTATAAAATCAAGCACCCAGGCATGCAGACTGCTTCTACAAACATTTGTGAAAGAATGGGTCGCTCTCAGGAGCTCAGTGAATACAAGAATGGTACCATGATAAGTTGCCACCTGTGCAATAATCCATTCGTGAAATTTTCTCACTACTAAATATTCCATGGTCAACTGTTAGTGGTATCATAATAAAGTGAAAGCAATTGGAACAACATCAACTCCACATAAATCACAGAGCGGGGTCAGCTCATGCTGAGGCACACAGTGCGCGGAAGTCACCAACTTTCTGCAAAGTCAATAGCTACAGACCGACTACAGACTTTGTGTGACCTTCAGACTAGTTCAGGAACAGTGTGTAGAGAGCTTCAGAGAACGGGTTTCCATGGCCAATGCAAAGCGTCGGATGCAGTGGTGTAAAGCACACCGCCACTGGACTCTAGAGCAGTGGAGACGTGTTCTCTGAAGTGACGAATCACGCTTCTCTGTCTGGCAATCCGATGGATGAGTCTGGGTTTGGCAGTTGCCAGGAGGACGGTACTTGCCTGACTGCATTGTGCCAAGTGTAAAGTTTGGTGGAGGGGGATTATGGTGTTGGGTTGTTTTTCAGGGGTTGGGCTTAGCCCCTTAGTTCCAATGAAAGGAACTCTTAATGCTTCAGCATACCAAGACATTTTGGACAATTTCATGCTCCCAACTTTGTGGGAACAGTTTGGAGATGGCCCCTTCCTGTTCCAACATGACTGCACACCAATGCACAAAGCAAAGTTCATAAAGACATGGATGAGCGAGTTTGGTGTGGAGGAACTTAACTGGCCTCCACAAAGTCCTGACCTCTAGAACACCTTTGGGATGAATTAGAGCGGAGACTGTGAGCCAGGCCTTCTCGCCAACATCACTGCCTGACCTCACAAATGCGCTTCTAGAAGAATGGTCAAAAATTCCCATAATCAAGAAAGTTTTTATTGACCAACATTTCGGCACAAAGCCTTTGTCAAGGCATATACCTTGACAAAGGCTTTGTGCCGAAACGTTGGTCAATGAAAACTTTTTGTAAGTGAGTGTGCAGTCAAATCTCATATAAATTCAAAAATTCCCATAAACACACTCCTAAACCTTGTAGAAAGCCTTTCCAGAAAAGTTGAGGCTGTAATAGCTGCAAAGGGTGGGCCAACTCCATATTGAACCCTATGGATTATGAATGGGATGTCATTAAAGTTCATGTGCATGTAAAGGCAGGCGTCTCAAAACTTTTGGCAATATAGTGTATGTTCTCTCAGCACTATAACGTACGGTTTGAACCTCACTCTGTTAGATGTCATAGCATAGTTATCATTGCCTCCTTAGTAATTCATGTCTGTACTGTCTTGAATCTCTTGGCTTGCAGCAGCTCTTCCTCTTCTGGATAAATTCCCGCTATCCAGACCGTGTACCTGTAACCCAAGCAATCTGAACAGGACCCTCAAAACTGAGGTATTCACTTCTGAAAACACACAAAAAAGTCTCACTATCAGTGTTACATTTGATTTCTCCTGTGTCTTTAAGGTTTGTATCTCTGATGTTTATTATCTTTGTCAGTACTCAGGTAACGACATTGAGCTGTTTGTCTGCAACAGCCCTGGATACCCCAGAATGGGAGCCAGAAACTAATGCATCCACCTTCTGTTTTGATTATTACTATGTGCAGATGAAAATATTTAAGTATTAAAACCAAAAAAAAAAAAAAATGGTTTTGCCTAACTTTATACCTATTTCCCGGGGGGGGGGGGGGGGGGGGGGGAGAGAGGATATATATATATATATATATATATATATATATATATATATATATATTTTTTTTTTTCTCTTTAAAATGTGTTTGTATTCACCTTCATATAGAGTTTCTCAAGAGGCAACACATGAGAAAGAAAATGATTGCTCCCTGACAATTTGCATGTATGGACTTTGGCCACCAGGTGCCACAAGCATGACATCTGAATTTCCATGTCACCTTAACAGTTGATTTTCAATAAAGAAAAAATATTTTATAATGTTAGAGAGTCTAGTACACCAACAGACAGTGATTCTATCTTTTTTCTTTTGCAATTTTGTCATTATTCGCACACAATCTGCCTACATGCTTTTTTCTTGTATTTCTAGATTCAGTTTTATTGAAACAGTTTGACAAACCATTTTTCCCATCTCCTGTTGATGTATAGATGATTTCTTTTTTTCACCGGTATTTCACATTTAAGGGCTTCCATAAAAATGTACTGTGTAAAACAAAAAATAAATGATATGCAAAAGAAAAAATATATATATAAATCTGTATGTGCACACAAATATTGTATGCAAGTTATTATTGTTATTATGAATTGTTAATAAACCGCATTTATAGCCAGAGGTGTAAAGTACTTGAGTAAATGTAATTAGTTACTGTATTTAAGTATCTTTTTGGCTACTTTGTAGTTGTACTGAGTAGCAAAGATACTTTTTACTCTCTACTTGACTACATTTTTGAGCAAGTACATGTACTTTTTAATCCACTGCATTTGGGATGTGTAATGCAATTACAAAGTACATTTTTCATGACAGCTAACTTTTTCTGCAGCAGTTTGTTTCTGATATATAGAAGCAATATCGCCGTCTAAGGGCATTGAAGGTACTATATCTTTTGCCTTTACTCACCCAAAACTTGTCAACAAGGCTACTTTACGTGAATGTGAGTGCATTAGCAGGTAGTCGCTGATTTTTTATTTATTAGATGAGGAAATGACTGCAGCTGGTGATGAGGCTCAAACCAGCACATACAGTCTTTGACTATTTAATTTTACTTAACATTGTTTTATTTATCCGCTATATTGACAAGACTGTTTTGAAGGATATTGGTTTACTTGTGACCTTTCTGTGCACCTGAGCTCAGCTGAGCCTTGAGAGTTTGTAGACGTTTAAAAGGTTGTTGTGTCGACCTTGATTTATTGCAACATTGAGGTGTTCAGTTTTATTTTGATTTTAGAAAATAAACTTGATTTCTCATCTTACAAATCAATTGTTTCTTCTTTTTACTGGCACGTCTCTCAGGACTAGAGCATCTTTGAGCCTACATTCAGCATGAGTAAAATACTTAAGTACTGTTAAAATCAGATACTTTAAGACTTTTACTCAAGTCGTATTGGAATTGGTTACTTGTAACTTGTAATGGAGTCATTTTCAATGTAAGGTATCAGTACTTTTACTCAAGTATGGTTTTCAGTTACTCTTTACACCTCTGTTTATAGCTACTGGTGTACTAGTACTGTTTCTTTTTAAAATACCAGAAATATACAGTAATAATACAAAACACTACAAGAGCACATGAATCATTTTTAACTTGTACTCAATCTAAATATTAAGATTTCAAAATGGCAGCAAGAAATTTGAACTCTTTGAGTCAGAAAAACACTATCCAAGCAGCCGGGGCTTGACTTGTTGTCATATGAGGAAGTTGTAACAAGGGTTAAAGGTTTAGTTCACCAAAAAAATGAAAATTCTGTCATTTATTACTTACCCTCATAATGTTCCACACCCGTAAGACCTTCGTTAATCTTCAGAACACAAGATATTTTAGTTGATATCCGATGGCTCAGTGAGGCCTTCATATGGAGCAATGACACTTCTTCTCTCAAGATCCATAAAGGTACTAAAAACATATTTAAATCAGTTCATGTGAGTACAGTGATTCAATATTAATATTATAAAGCGACAAGAATATTTTTGGTACACCAAAAAAACAAAACGATTTATTTAGTGATGGCCGATTTCAAAACACTGATTAAGGAACACTGTAAAAAAAATCCCAGTAAAATTTACGGTAAAAAAACGGCAGCTGTGGTTGCCAGAAGTTTACTGTAAAAAATACAGTAGCAACTTAAAAAAAAAATCTGTTAAATTTATGGTAAAATAACATATTGCATTAACTGATATAATGTTAATTTACCAACCTAATGAAGTACTAATATCTGTTTTGTACTTTTATAATACAATGACAGTCACCAAACACAGTACTGATAAGAGTCATTTAATGAATCAAAATTCATCACAAGCAGATTTCCCACAAGCTGAGAAGGACAACACTAATATATAGAAGGTGCACACAGTGTCATTCACACACACACTAAACACCATCATGGTAACATGCATGACATTTTAAAAATGCAATAAACATTAATTTAACAACATTAGATGTAACATAAAACCCTAAAGTACATAACTGATTAGAAAAAACTGAGAAAAACTAAGAAGAAACAGAGTTATTTCCACAAAAATTTATCAAATGTGAAGTGTCACGCAGGGAATTGTGGGAATGTCAATTAACGTTTTTTCACTGGAAATTTTACAATGAATTGTTATTATTGGAATTGTAAAGAATTGGAATTATTTTTCACTTCCAAAAACTGTGAATTTAACTGTATTTTACCGTTAAATTACATTAAATGTACCGTTCTATTACAGTTATTCAACATTTATAGTACGGAAACTTTCTGTAAACCAATTGACAGTTTTTCACCGCAGCATTTTTACAGTCTTTTACTGTTAAAATCACGGTCATTTTTTACAGTGAAGCTTCGGATCATAAATGAATCAGTGTATCGAATCATGATTCAGATCGCGTGTCAAACTGCCAACGGCTGAAATCACGTGACTTTGGCGCTCCGAACAGCAGATTCATAACGCTCCGAAGCTTCATGAAGCAGTGTTTTGAAATCGGCCATTACTAAATAAGTACTAAATTTTTTTGGCGCACCAAAAATATTATCGTGGCTAATATTGAACCACTGTACTCACATGAACTGATTTAAATATGTTTTTAGTACCTTTATGGATCTTGAGAAGTGTCATTGCTCCCTATGGAGGCCTCACGGAGCCATCGGATTTCAACAAAAATATCTTAATTTGTGTTCTGAAGATTAACGAAGGTCTTACGGGTGTGGAACGGTATAAGTAATAAATAATTTTTGGGTGAACTAACCCTTTAAGGCTGAAGGTCTCAAAAAGCAGTAGTTTTGTGTGATTAAAACAGAACTTACTTCAAAACTATTTACATTTTACTAAAAAGTACTCTAAGGATGTTAATGTCAAGTTCCCACTGTGACAACTTATAATGTGATAACATTTTTATACTGAAAACCTCTTTTATGTTGTTATTAACATCGTGTTCCCTCACCTGAGAGAAGAAGCACCGACGTCAGCGTCATTGCGTCACGAGCTCATTCATCCTCCCGCTGCTGCATGTAGCTGTTCTAATCTCTCCTGTAGCGTGTTTATAAGCGGAGGTCCTCCCTCTCCTCCTCCTCCCTCCTGCCGCAATCTCTCTCCTCTATCTTTAGCTCTGTACCACACGGGCAGCGGCTTAACGCTCTTCTTGAGTTGACGCTTTCATCCTTATTCGGGCCGGTTTGTATCTCTCAATCGTCCATCCGACCCACACAGATGATGACACCCCGGAGCTTTTATCTACTGTCCTGGACTTGAGAAGCGCAGTGAAGGATGTTGTTTTCCCCAAGTCGGAGCGCACGGCAAGCCCGGGCCTCTCTCCTACCCGGGGTCTTGATCTGCGTAATCCTCGCCGCCGTCGGTGCGAGTATGCCGGGTAAGTGTCTGTCTGTCTGGTGGTAGCACTCAGCTTTTGTGAGCTCTTATTTAATATAGGATATATATATTTAATACTTAATATGTCATTCATGGTAAATGATGTGAAAACACTATTTAAAGTGGTTAAAATATAACTTTAATTTAATGTTAGACAATATCCTTGATTTCCAAAGCTGATTGTGAATTTCAATATTTTTATACTTGTGAATTGCTTTAGTTTAGGCATGTGGGTTCTTCTTTATTACACCTATGAAGTTGTAGATATACCAGTTAGAATAAACAGGAGTCAGGCAGTCTATATAAACCCTAATCCGGTTAAACAAGTGGAGAAACACAAACATGAAGGAGGAAAGGAAAATATAATGGAATTTCCTTGTTGTGTTTTTCCCAGTTATTTGGATCCTGTCCTATTAAAGTGTTATTAAAAACTGTTTTAAGATCAAGGACCCCCTTGGTGGATAGAGAGATTAGTTGATATTGCATAAAAATTAATGTGTTAATGTATAGTTCTTATTTCCATGCTTTTACCATGATGTTTACATTGCAAAGCCAACATATTCATTTTTGATGTACAGAGTCATCTATTTGTACATTACATTTGAATTTTACTTAATTAAATTTTATGTGGGAGAGACATTAACTTTTAGCTGAACTAAGTGGAAGTTAACTTAATATTGCATTTTTTTAAAGCATATTTTAATTTTTTTTTTCTTCGCTAAAATTTGTTTTAAATCATGCAATAATTGTCAAACCCGGTACCATAAGCAGATGCTGTTGTCGTACATTTTTTATTTAACTTTTTTCACGTAATAGATTTTATGTATGCATTTATGTAGTAAATGCCTTCATTCAAAGTGCTCTTATTCAGAATCTGGTGTCCTATTTGCACTTTATTGGAAATCTGTTTGAAGGAAATCCGTATATTTTCACTCGGTTTGTTCTGTGCTCATCAAGCCAGTGTCTGATTGATTCGTCAAATGTTCATTGCAATAGTCTGGAATGTGGGATGTGAGTGCAGTAATTATGGAGAACATGAGGAGAGATTATCAAGTTTCTTTTTCAGACCTCTGTGGGAATCACAACATCTGGACATTGGCACAACTCTCTCTCACAATCTCTTTCCGACTGACACACATCTGCAAGCGCTGAGCACCCTTTACTTGTATAGTTTTATCCAGCAACTGAATATCAAATACAAATTATTAAAATAATTCTTTATATTTATATATGCACTAATTTTACCCTACCTATCATGTTGCTCTAAAGGTTTCCACTTTTCCGTAACATGCCCACAGGCTAACCAATGGAGATTTTGCGTCCCTCTTTTCCTCTTATTCTCTCTCTTATCTCATCTCCTAGTGCTGTTAATGTGTGTTTATGCATGTTTTCCATTGTAGATTGTTTGTTGTTCTCTAGCGTGTGACTTCTGAAAAGAGCTGCCACGTTTAGTGTGAACCCCCCCCCCCAGGCTGTTGATTATCTGATCGCCACAGAACAGCATGTTATATTTCACAGAGAAAGACAGATCTGTGGTTAGAGCCGCTAGCCATTTCACAGATGGTGACCAGAGCATGTGTAGATAATCATGCCTGTTTCGTGCAGGTGAATAAAGCAAGGTCTGTTTGTTTGAGGAGCACTTTTATGAATATCATTAGCCAATCTCAGTGGTATAGTGGACTTCTGAAACTAGTAGTAGTTGAAAGTACTCCTAAAAAGTCCTCCTTTTATATTTTTAGTTTTTATTTTAATTTGTTTAAAGGTGCCCTAGAATTGAAAATTGAATTTACCTCAGCATAGTTAAATAATTAGAGTTCAGTACATGGAAATGACATACAGTGAGTCTAAAACATCATTATTTCCTCCTTCTTATGTAAATTTGATTTGTGCAAAAGACCTCTGAAGAACAGGCGAATCTCAACATAACACTGACTGTTACGTAACAGTCGGGATCATTAATATGTACGCCCCCAATATTTGCATATGCCAGCCCATGTTCAAGGCATTAGACAAGCCAGTATTAACATTTGGAGCTGCACAGCTAAATCAACAGAAATTATGCAGGTAAGCAAGCAAGGACAACAGCGAAAAATGGCAGATGGAGCAATAATAACTGACATGATCCATGATATCATGATATTTTTAGTGATATTTGTAAATTGTCTTTCTAAATGTTTCGTTAGCATGTTGCTAATGTGCTGTTAAATGTGGTTAAAGTTACCATCGTTTCTTACTGTATTCACGGAGACAAGAGCCGTCGCTATTTTCATTATGAAACACTTGCAGTCTGTATAATTCATAAACACAACTTCATTCTTTATAAATCTCTCCAACAGTGTGTAATGTTAGCTTTAGCCCGTTAGCCACAGCATAGGCTAGTATCAAACTCATTCAGAATCAAATGTAAACGTCCAAATAAATACCAATGGGCTGCATGATGAACACTTTGTAAAGATCAATTTTGAGGGTTATATTAGCTGTGTGAACTTTGTTCATGCAACGTATTATAGAGTTGTGAGCTTGGGGGCAGGGAGCGCGAGCATTTAAAGGGGACGCGCGCTGAATCGGCGCATTTATAATTATGGCCCAAAATAGGCAGTTAAAAAACTAAATAAAAAAAAAATCTATGGGGTATTTTGAGCTGAAACTTCACAGACACATTCAGGGGACACCTTAGACTTATATTACATCTTGTGAAAAAGCGTTCTATGGCACCTTTAATCTTTAGTAATTCTGTTATGTGCTTTTCTCATTTTAACATATTTCTCTTTAGCTTTATTTTTATTTCAGTTGTAGTTTTAGTAATTTAAAGGGATAGTTCACCCAAAAATGAAAATTGTCCACGATTTACTCACCCTCTATCCATCCTAGGTGTATATGTCTATCTTCTTTCAGATTAACACAATCTGAGATATATTCAGAAATATCCTATATTATAATGGTAGTGAATGGGGGGTGAGATTCTGAAGCCCAAAAGAATGCATCCATCCATCATAAAAAAAAATAATCCACATGGCTCCAGGGGGATAATAAAGCGCCTTCTGAAGAGAAGCGATGGGTAGTTATAAGAAAAATATCCATATTTAAAACCATTCGCATACAGTGCAAGTCGACTTGCGCGACAAGAGTAACCAGTGACGCGATGATATAGGATGTAGGAGTATCATAAGCTTAGACACCTCTCACGGTTTAAACAAATAGGGCTGGGCAACAAACTCAAGCTCATCTTCTCTTATATCGAAATCCTCCAACATTTCTCTTTAAAAATTCTTGTTTTAGATTTCTAATTCGTGACCGGTGTTTTGTTTTGCTCTATCCTCTGCGCTTTCATGTTCGTCATTGCATCATGCGTATGGCCATCTGCCAAAAGCTAGTTATTATAGATAATAAAGTTTTAAATATGGATAGTTTTCTTACAAAAACCACTTCAGAAGGCCTTTATTAATGCCCTAGAAGCCATTTTTATGAAGAATGGATGCAGTTTTTTGGGGCTTCAAAATCTCACCCCCCCATTCACTACCATTATAAAGGCTGGAAGAGCCAGGATATTTTATTTTATTTTTTATTATCTCTTATTGTGTTTGTCTGATAGTAGATAGTCATATACAAAGTAGTATATATACTAGGATGGCTTGAGGGTGAGTAAATCATTGGACATTTTTGGGTGAACCATCCCTTTAAGTAACTCATTCATTGCCGTTAGTTCTCATTTTTCAACATTTCTCTTTTGTTTTCAGTTTATTTATCAGACCATCACTGTGCTGTAGATATCTTTTTCGTGAAGAAAATGGCCCTGGTTAGTCTATACCCAATTTCATAATAATTCGAACTTGGCCTATGATTGTACAACTTGCTCAAAACACCGAAATGTTTAATGTTTGAGGTACAACACTGCTATGTCCTGAGCCCTTTTTATTTTCATTTGTACTACGTTGTACTATGTTAACTATGTTAATTGCTGCCTTTTGAAGCTGCTTTTGTATACTTAAGTGCTAGGGCTTTTAGTTTCTGCACAATAGCATACCGATCTGAAGAACATTTCAGTGCTTTGTTAGACGCTCAAACTTGAAATCTGAACCTTAAAATGCCAACTTAAACCTGCTCCTCATAAAGCACAGGGTAAAAGATATATAAGAAAGGGACCTTGCTGTTTCACATAGTGGGCAAAACCTCTTTCCATTACACTGCAGTTCTCGTTACAGCTCGCTACATAATGCACTTACATAAAATGTGTTTGGGTAGTGTGAGGTGTCTGAGTGCTGCATTGCTCTCTTCGGAGGTGATGGAGTGGATTGAGAAAAGGTTAGCTGCGTTGCTGTAGTAACTGCAGAATCGGACCCTGCTCTTGCTGTCTCAGGGGAACGTGAGGATCTAAGGCTATACAGAGATCTGGAAACAGCCTGTTGCTGTCACAATGATGATTTGCAGAGCGCACATTGAGGACAGTGGCTTATCTCTGCAGCAGATCCCTGAATAAGGCCACATGCTCTTTACAAACCTCGCCGTGTGAGAACGAAGCAGCTGCGGCCATATTATCTGTATCCTGACGAGTGAGACTCAAAATGTGTACTTCTTATACAGCTAAGGCACAAACAAACATGGTGTACATGTTTAAATACGCACTATAAAATCCAAACACACCCTTGAGTGTTCAGTAACACACAGCAAACATCCACCCCTCAGTCTTCCCTCATTGAGTACACACAGGTTGCCAACTTGGTTGCGGAAGGCACATTTAGAGCTGAGACTTACACTTTGTTCTGTACTGTACTGAAAGTTTTCTGGGCCAAAAGGGTGGTTAGTGATTGTGTCTTAATGTGGCTATTGAAAGATGTGGGCGTAAATCTGGGTTCTCATTTCCTGTGGTTCACTGCATTTCTCTCACTAATGAGAGTGTGTCATTATTGGGTTTTTGTTAATGATAATTAGGATCCGAGCCAGGCAGACTATAAAGAGACCCTCAGACTCTTGAAGCGCAGTCTGATGTTACACAATCTATTTTGTGCATAATCCGTGAGAATTTTCCAGGCATATTTGTTGACTTCTGTTTTGCTTTTATATTTATTTTATAGTTTTGTAAGGATAGTAAGCACTGAGGATGTGTAAAATAGCGTGTTTTTAAAAACTGAATAAGCTTGTTTCAGGTTCCACGACCAGACGTCCGTCTGTGTGTGTGTGAATGGCTGTTAAATTCTAGTCATTTGTTGATGATCTAAGTATCCATCTGTATTCACATGTCCCTTTTACTGTACAAGTCTTCCCAGCTGAATGTGTCGTACCTAGAAATTCCCACAATCAAATATTTTATTGCTCTTGAATGTAACTATTCAAATGATCCTTCAATCGCCATCAGTTACTCTGTGCAAATGAAGTGTGGAAACCTGCATACTCTACTACACTTTTCTACTCTCATTTATTCACATGATTAATTTATTGGTATATATTAGAGGTGGGAGAAAAAAAATCAATACACACATAAATCGCAATTCCTATCTTCTGCCGATTCGCATCAATTCACAAATAAAAAACGATTTTCTAAGTGTTACATTTCTTTAACTTTGTGTGTTATTTAAGCTATTGACATGTTAGAGTGTTATTAATCACAATAAGCTGCTAAAGAGTACTCAAATGCGGTGCGGTTTATACATGAGCATAAACAGTTTGGAGTAAATCGGATGTGTAACCGTATATTAGATTTGTGCATTTGTCCTTAAAGGAATAGCAGCCTAATAAACTTGACAAAAACTGCTTTTGACTGAATCATTTTTGTATCTTTATTATGTATCAGTTTATATTTAATTCATACAGTGAAGACTATACAGTGTGTTTCCTCATGGAAGAAGAAAGCCGTCGTGTTTACAACTGTGACAATGAGTGCTTATCAGGTTCAACTAAATGCTAGATTTTAAAAGTATGTGCAGGGGAGGTTGATTATGATTGAACTTTTTTAACATTAGCTAGTTCAATGCAAAGGGAGATATTTTCTTTTAAATAATTCTCTAAGGACTACAACAAATGGCTGGTAGGGACTACAAGAAGCTTCTTCCTGGGTTAGTGACATCACTAAGCCTAAAATTTACATAAACCCTGCCCCCGGGAACATGCAACAAAGGGGGTGAGGCCATGTTGGGCTGCTTTAGAGAAGATGAAGAATTGTTGTAGTAGAGTGTTGTTGCCATGCCGTCATTTTACGACAGACTGCTTCACAAACAAGGGTCAATTCAACGCTGGATTTGCACAAAGGATGAACATGAAAGCACATGCTGGTCAATGAGTTGAATCA
This sequence comes from Chanodichthys erythropterus, assembly GCF_024489055.1. Taxonomy (NCBI): domain Eukaryota; kingdom Metazoa; phylum Chordata; class Actinopteri; order Cypriniformes; family Xenocyprididae; genus Chanodichthys; species Chanodichthys erythropterus. The sequence continues at coordinate 16,378,592 of NC_090242.1, read as the reverse complement.
ACTCCACAGCAACATAAATTTATCCACTAACCATTCAGAAACGTCCAGTTGCATTCTAAAAGTTGTAACTTCTTCCTGAGTCTCTCCATCAGTATCCGACTCCAGTTTGAACAATGTAAGGCTAAACACCATTACCGACAGTCGTCATTTTGGCTGCGTGAGATTCTCCAGCTTTATTATTGTTGAGAAACCGAAGCGCAAGCTGTTAAAGCTCCGCCCTCTTCTGAAAAGTGGTTTTCCCGTGGAATTGGGCTACTTTTACACTGTTGCCGCGGGTTGTTTTTCATGTCCACAGGTTGAATCGACCCCAAATAATGTGATATTTAGCCCCTGGAATGCGAATTTTACCAGGGGAGCCCCACCATAAACACAAATTTTGCCCCTTGGAAAGAGTTTTTTACCGTGGGACCCCCTTGAAATGCGTTTGGGCTAGTTTTGAGGAGCACGCACAAAATCAGCGTGTTTTTGCTCACACCCAAATAGGGGCAAGCTATAATAAATTATCTGTGGAGTATTTTGAGCTGAAACTTCACACACATTCTGGGCACACCAGAGACTTAACTTACATCTTGTAAAAGGGACATTATTTGTCCCCTTTAACATGACGCAGAATAAAACAAACTCTGGATGAGCCGATACGATATTCAGGCATCGCTCTGATACTGCCATTTTTGCTGGATCGGGTATCAGCCGGACGAGATTCCGATATTTTGCGCATATACTATTTTGTTATTGTTATACCACACAAAAGGCACAAAAACAATATAAAGCACTATACAGTTTTTTTTATTCTGCACTATATTCCAGGTTTTCTGAGCCATTGCATAGTGCATAGAGATACAGATCAATATTTAAGTTTTTAAAAGTCAATTTCATGAATGCTTCCCTCTTATTCTCCATTCAGCATTCAAACAGCACGTCGTGTTCGGTTACGACATTCAGCACGATAAAACTTTCTCCAAGATGGTTCAGTGTTCCTATTATTATACTTGATCTGTAGATAAAGGTCTATGGTTTTGCATAAAAGGACTTTATCTGGCTGGAGTTTATTGCTGTTTCACATGTTGGAGTAGAGAGCATTATAGTTGTTCTTTACGCACACAGTAACTGAAATTTAAAACTGTTAAAAGAAAAGGCTCAATAAACTATTGCATAGATATAACAATACGCATCAATATCTCATCCCTTTGTGCTTTGAACTTTTCAATGCAAAGCGCCTCTGCGCGCTGTCACTCCATGGTGCTTCAACCGCATCATTCTGCGCACGAGATATGACGCTCTGTATTGAGCCTTTCATATTATAATACTTTTGGGCGGTCCATCAGTCTGCCATCAGTCTGAAGGTCTGGCTACGCAAGACTAGTGCTAGTACATGTTACAGTGATGCTATACAGATCAATCGTTTTTGGTGCTTTGAGATATACCATTGTAATGGTTAATGATTATCACATTCTTGTAACATAATATTTACATTTTGCATTTGAGAGTCCCAGCCTGTTTGTGCAGAACGTAAACTAGTCATGGTTACCGACCCAATCAGTGTGATCCAGTTGTAATCGCATGTGCCTTGCAATGCAGTGGCGGACAACATAGTTTCCATAGCAGCAGGGATATTAACCCATTCCCATGAAGTTAATAAGTAACAAGAGTGAGAAAGACACAAATGGAAGGAAACAGGTGAGCACATAGCCTATATCTTTGACGGTCTTTTTTTAGATCAAGGATATTGTGTGAGAATGTAGGCACAATGCTTCAGACCTTAATGATTGATCAAATTATGTGGTATTGCTGTTTAAAGTGATGAAAACAGGTGAAAACATCCCTTAGATTTACACTGAAGGAGATACCCATGCCACAGATCCCAGAATATCATTAAAACTTGGCATTGAGTTTGTTTTACTTGGACCAGGAAGCAACCACCCAGAACACTAGTAACATAGTAGTGTACTAAAACCATTGTGAACACCTTAACAAATGCATAGTGGTGCCTAAAAACCCAGCGACTTTTGCATTTGCATGTATTTGATCTTGAGGAATGTAAAGTCTATGTTAATAATATGACTTCATGAGATTAAGATCTGAGTATCTGCAGGCATGGAAGAGAGCAGTTGAAACAGGCAAAAGAACTGGCTCTTAGCTTGATTTTAAGTGGAGCAACAGGAAGTCCACACAATGGGAGTTTTCCCTTATCCATCCACACTTTCCTGTTCATGGCATCTCCTATCACAATTGCAAGGTTATTATCCAGTTGAAAAAAAGTTCAAATTTATTCCTTCTTAAAGGGATAGTAAATGAAAATTCTGTCATGATTTACTCACCCTCAAGTTGTTCCAAACCTGTATGAATTACTTTCTTCTGCTGGACACAAAAGAATGTATTTTGAAGAATATGGGTAACCAAACAGTTCATGGGCCCCACTGACCTCCATAGCATGGGGGGAAGTCAATGGGGACCAGAAACTGTTTGCTTAACAACATTTTTCAAATATCTTCTTTTGTGTCCAGCAGAAGAAAGTAATTCATACAGCTTGAGGGTAAGTAAATGATGAGAGAATTTTCATTTTTGGGTGAACTAACCCTTTAACAGGTTTTTTAACATTTGTGGCCAATTATGATTAACATCCTACCTCACGAAGTAAGGGGAAACTGTCAATATTGCCACGTAAGTGTGTGGCTTTTCGCATGCTGCAGTTCTGTGCTGATGTTGGCTTCCTTCCCAGTTAGAGCTTGGTTAATGATTTCTGAGCCAGCAGCAGATGGTTAGAAATATTCATTTTTAATCCAGCTTTATGATATGCTGATCTTTCTTATGTAATCGTGTGCGCTTTTCCTTGGCACAGCCAAATGACCAGAGATGTTTTGAGAAAATCTAGTTATCCACAGCCTCCTGGGAAGATCATACCTATTGGAAGTTTTGGTGGGGTTTTTTTGTTTGTTTTTTTTGGAAAATTACAGATGTTCATAAACAAAAGGACCAGAACAAGGTGTTTACAACCAGTTACATTTCTTATTTCTGAGTTACCTGATTGTATACCTGATTGTAACCCAATAGTGCCCAGGAAGAATCCACCCAGTGAGACTTTTCTCACAATTCTGACTTCTTTTCTCAGAATTGTGATATATAAACTTGCAATTGAGAGTTATAAAGTCCAATTCTGAGGAAAAAAAGACCAACCTTATTTCTCACAATTCTGACTTTATAACACGGGTCGGTATATCAAGCAGTTGTGAGAAAGATATCAGAATTGTGAGATAAAAAGTTGCGTTTACATTTATTTTTTATTCAGCGGTGGACACATGCTTCCATAGATAAGACCTAAATCCTATATTGAGCAATTATTAATAAATAATTTTAAAAACCTATTTTATACCATGATAACAATATGTTTTGCAGTTTAGTTAATCATACTGAAAATTCAAACCAAAAATGTTTTATAGATTACATATGCATGTTGGAATGCTAATTTTATTAGTAGTATTAGTATTCAATTTATGATTTTTATTATTTTTAAGTATAAATACTTTACAAATAGAACATACATAATCACATTGATTTATTTATTTCAGAATTAAGTGAAAAGTTTATTTAGCTACATGTTAACACTTGAGTACAATATACTTAAAACAGTAACAGAAACATCTGATTGAATGAGCCAAGCTCACATGTCTACAGACACGCTAATGTGGTAGTGTATCAGTTTATTTAATTTTATTGAATTATATAACAATTTTTAAAAAGAACTTCCCCATCCCCAACATTCAAACCCCTTAAAAAAACAAGAGAAAAAGAATAATTAAAGTAGTTTTTTTGTGATCAATATTTTCTTTGTGGAAGTAGCATTTGTACAAAAAATAACAGGAGCAGGTTACATTAGTTTGTCATCCTATTCTTTATAACCTATCTTAGTTAAATATCTAAATTTATTGTAAAACATCCATCTTCGTTTGTAGGCATGCAGTCATTTTCTATAGTTATATACAGTTATATAAAAATTTTTGTATTTATTTTTTATTTTATATACTATAATTTGCTTCAGAAACAGCACTGTGTCCAAATATTATCCTTTTCAAGGTTTACATGTGTCATACATGATGACTGTACACATAAATGCCCATCTCACTTCTATTAGTGGGTCCTTCAGAGAGTCCAAACGTAATTATAAGTGGTCTGTCAGGATTGACTTTGATCAGTGTTATGTCATTGACGTTTGGATGATTGAAGATGGACTGACTGACCTGGCGATCAAAGCATCTCTTCCAACCAGAAACACTACAGTTTCAGATGAATAGCCAGTGAACCCTGTTAGATAAAACAATAGGGACCTTTTTTTTGTCCATGCAATAAAAATCAGTTTGGTCTAGAGTTGTTTTCAAACCCCACTGACCTTTTATTGGATGGCAAAAACGGTTTCACTGGGGGGAAATTTTTGGTGAACTATCCCTTTAAGATCAGTTTACTGATGTTGTGTAGTAAATGTACTGCAAGAAACTTGGGATAAAGGATTCAGCTTAATGACACTGAAGTCAAGTAGTTACTGGGATAGAAGTATATTCGATGCAGTGTAGTTTAAAAAAACCTGCGCAGCTTGAGCTTGTGGTTGGTTGTATAAATTAATGTCCATGACCGGCTGGAGGTGGGCGGCCCAGCGGGGTGTTTAGAGAAATGTGTATCTCTCACATGCACACATACAGTTGCACCTCATTAGTCACTTAATCTCAGTTCTCATGACTCCTCGTCCAGATTTAAAAGCAATCTGGTGGTGTTTTATGAAGACTAATGAGGAATGATGATGTCTGTGACTAGCGATGAGCAGAAATCAATGCATATTTAGTGGCAGGAGGATAAGCAACACCTAATAAAGGTTACAGTGTTGATATGGTCAAAGCTAATATCTTTACAGGTATCAATCCAGGCACCTTCTACTGCGCCACACCACCAGCACACTTTTGAAGATAAAGATATTGATTTTTATTCGCCGATCACCATATAAACATTCATAGGGAGAAAGAAAAACTTTGTTTTTTATTGTTGATTTCAAACATTTTAAATCGATTTAAACCCTACACTCTGCTATATATTTAGTGCTGTATAGCACTAAAAGTGGTTCTTGGCTCGTAATCATAGGGGAACCACTTTTGGTGCTATGTAGCACCATATCTTTAAAGGTGCTTTGTCAAATGGTGCCATTTGCGCATTTTATTTCTTCAACAAAAATGGTGCTAAACAGCACCAACAGTGGTTCTTTGGCTTGTAAAGAACCTTTAAAGGGGCTTAATAGTTTTTTTGTATGGCAGTGGTACTATATAGCACCTTAACCACCACTGAAGAACCATACAGGGGCTTAACAGGTTCTGTATACAGTAGCAGTGCTATATAGCACCTCAGTCATCCCAAAGAACCAGTGAAGAACCACTGAAGCACCAAGATTTGGTGCTATACAGCACTTAAAGTGGTTCCCCGATTACGAGCCAAAGAACCACTTTTAGTACTATATAGCACCATTTGTTTTTTAGAGTGTATGGTATTTTTGGCGTAAATCAGTCGAATCTAGCCAAACAGGCAGATGCCAACATGTTGTGTGACAGGTGTGCAGTTCAAACTTTTTACAAAAGATTAAGTAAATAAATGCTGTTCTTTTGAAAATTCTATTCATCAAAGAATCCTAGGGAAAGAAGTATTACAGTTTCCACAAAATTATTAAGCTGCAAAACTGTTTTCATATGTGATAATAATAATAAGAATTACCAAATCAGCATATTAGAATGATTTCTGAAGGATCATGTGACAATGAAGACTGGAGTAATGATGCAAAAAATTCAGTTTTGACATTACAGGGAAAAAAAATAGAATTTAAAGTCATAATAATAATAAAAACATATTTCATAATATTACAATTTATTTGATATTGAATATTTTTAACTGTATATTTGATTGAGCATAAGAAACTTTTTTTTCAAAAACATTTTAAAAATCGTAATAACTTCAATAATTTTGGCTTTGTGTTGGGTTGACAGTTCATGTATGATGTAAAATCAGGGGCTTGATATAAAATCTCTTCTAGTCTATTAATAGGTTTTCTAAAGTGTCTATTAGAACTAGGGTTGGAAAATTCCAGGAATTTTCCAAATTGGGAACTTTCCATGGGAATTAACAGGAATATATGGGAATTAATGAAAATTGCAGGTTAGTCTATAACAGGGAACTCAAATGTCTTGAATGGATGTCTGCTTATGACCAAACAAAATGTTTATATTATGTTTGTATATGATACAGTTTGTCTAAATTACCCCAAATTTCCAATTAATTCTTGTTAAGTTTCCAACTTGGAATATTTCCAAAATTCCCATCTTAACTTGGAAAGTTTTCGGAAATTTACCAGAAATTTTCCACCCCTTTTGCAGCCCTAATTAGAACATAGAAGCACATATATTCTGTGTGCATTCCTGCTGTGGTGTATGTTAGCTCTTCTACCCTTTTATAACGGCTCTTTTTTTTTTGTTGCCTGGAAACGCATCTTCCTCAAGGAGGCCTGTGAATATAAAATTGTGACTGTAAAAGCAAAGAAAAGCTTTCAGAATCTAGTTATGTGGACATGAACAAATTACGCAAGTTTGTCTTGTAAGATACACACCATTAGTTGAGTTTCACAGTCCAGCTGAGCTCCAGTCTCCATTACGAATGAGCCGTTCAGAACAGAGAGTGAATGATGGTTTGATAATGCTTCACGCATTTAAATTCTTCCGGATGGAACATGTGTCATTAGGTTGATACTCAGCGGTGAGTTCCTACTGACGTCCGCCAGATGATGTCAGGGTGACGGATAGCGATCCACTCATCACAAGACACTGAAGCACATATTCATGGCAGCTGAAAATGAACAGACATTTTGCTTGAAGTGTCTGTTGGGATTCTGTATATATAGTACATCAATGATTCTAAAACATTGCTCCACAATGAAATCCACAAGCACTATCGCAGCACACACACACCTGCTGCTGACCCAGTTTCCTCCTGTAGCCTCCAACGAGTGCCAAGCTCCCCCACAGAGAGAATTAGACAGAAAATGGAGGGATTTGTAGAGAACAGGAGCACATGAAAAAAGTATAATTGAAGAGAAGGAACTGAGCTTATGATTGTGGACCGATTTGAGTCATTCAGGCGCATTTGTGTCAATGAGCGATTAGAAGTCAGTCAAGGGTATGAGACGCTTTGAGTTCAATAGCATTGATGTCATTGGGTACTTCTCACCATTACCATTCAATATTTTTGAGGCTTCAAGGAATTTTCAGGTTCAATGCAAGTTAAGCTCTATCGACAGCATCTACGAGACACTTTTACGTCAAATCCTTCTTTTCTGTCCTTGCATGTATCATGCAAATGTTGCCACTTGTAAGTTGGTTTGCTGGCTTTAATTGATCCTGACAAGCTGAAATATATGGATACACTTTGAAAGAAGTTTCTTATGCTCATCAAGGCTGCATTTATTTGATCAAAAAGTGAAAACAGTAATAGAGTGAAAACGGTAATATTGTGAAATATTTTTTTTTATTTAAAATAACTGCTTTCTATATTAATGTATTTTAAAATGTAATTTTTCCAGTCTTCAGTGTCACATGATCCTTCAAAAATCATTCTAATATGCTGATTTGCTACTCAAGAGACATATTTTTTATATATTATTGTTGATTTTTTTTATATTATTGTTTTTGTGGAAATCAGGTTACATTATATATATAATATATATATATATATATATATATTATATATATATATATTACAATGTAAATGTCTTAACTGTCACTTTTGATCTTTTCAGAATGATCTAAATAATTTTCTGAGGTAAACACCAGATGTCAAGAGCTTTTATTATGAAATTTAAGCACATTATTATGAATGTTAAAAGGGACATACTGATATTCCCTACCTTCAGAAACAACAATACCAATAATAACATGACAGGTGACAAACTGCAGGTGTGACTTTGTGTGTGAGGAAATTATGACTTTTAATGATAGCCGTAGGAACATTTCCTTCAACTGCCATTAACACCTGGTGCACTATTGCATAATGATTTTAAGGCACTTTAATATTCAAATACATGACATGTGATGTATAGTGCTTCAGGGCGCTAGAAAAGTTAGACTAAGCAGGGTAATGTAATCTGACTATATCTAACACTTTTTATTTTTTTAACATGTCTTTTCTATTTTTTTCAGCAAACAAGTGCCCCGATCACATTGACTGTGCCAGGATGGGGCGGCACTTCTGCGAACTTGGCTCCTCCCACTGTGGCCCCTGCCTTACCCCATTGGAGGAAGATGAATTGGGAGATTGTGTTGCTCACAAGAGACACAATCCCCAGCACCGCCTCCACGGTACGAAGGTTTTCACACACCCACCTTATGGCTACTATGTAATGATTTATTTAGCACCTATTGTCTGATCTGGCTTGTGCTTTGGTGCTCATGCACTGACAAACTGTGAGTCAGGCAACACGCAACCGTTTTCTCAAGCCAAATGCTGTCCATTCATTAACCAAAACCTCGGCCTGTGACTAATGTCATCCTGAAAGAGGAGATGATGTTAATGGTTTAGACCGCAGATCTTCCCATCATCTGACCTGTGCTTTTTCTCTCGTTTCTCTCCTCTCTCACGGTTTCTGTTGGTTTTGTGGTCAGCATAATGCTTAATCTCTCTCTCTCTCTCTCTCCTCATGTGGCACAGGCACAAGGCTGAATTTAATCAGTTGGATTGAAAGCGTGCACGCGTATGTCTGTGCGGCCTTGGTTTGAATGTAATTCCATGTGAGCGCTGCTCTAGCAGAAAGAAAAAGCACTCTTTTTTTTAATCTAGTACAATACTGCAGTCATATAGTTTTGTTTTTGCACTAAATAATTTTGAAGATGTCATCTTTAGCAATGCATGCTTTCATATACTGTAGATGTATAGTAGTATTTATTTATAATATATATTTTTAGTATATGAATAGTATATATGTGTATATTTATTTATATATTTGTTTTTTGTTCATAATTTCTTAGGTTTTTAATGTGGTATAACAGTTGAAAATTCTGCAACTATTCTAATGGTGGTCTAAGCCATTTTCCATTCTCTTTCCATTCTATTTACACTTAAGCTTCAAATATTTTTTATACATTTTTATATAAATATTTTAACAATTTCAGCTGTCAAAAGACTGCCTACTAAAGTTTTCAAAAATTAAGGGTTACTCGCACATACTATGAAATTGACTTAAAGGTGCTAAAGATGATGTTTTGTTTTATACATTTTTGCAATATTACTTGAAACTGTCTTTACTAACTGATAAAAGGTGCACTGAAAAGAATAATATTAATATACATCATCTGTGCACGAGGTAGGGCCTTAAAAACATCAGCCAATCGCGTAAACGATTGGCCCTCTGGCTTGTCAATCACTGCCGTGACGTTCCTTGTGAGAGACGGCGCGGCTGCGCTCTCCAGTAACTAAAAAACATGCAATGTTTTTGTCAGGAGACAGGAGTAACAACTGCAGATTATGAGTTACCTGCGGTGAGCCCGACATAATGAATCCACTAACACGACACAGCGAATGCCGGTGGTAAACACTCGTGTTCCAATACTCATGCACAAGTTTTGGGAGGCGTTCCTGAGCTGTGAAGGAGGGGGGCTGTTCTTACGCATGCGCTCATTTCAAAAACTCACTAACAGTCTTTGGTTTCTCAGTCAACGAAAAGATCCTCTTTAGCACCTTAAGTCAAGATATCTTAATATACAAAATATCACTCTCCTTAGAAAATTATTATAAACCTTTTTGTTATGAATGGCTCTGATAACTATAATGTAGTTTCATATATGGAAGCAGAAGGGATTATAAAATAATTTTTTCTTAATATTTTATTTTAAGTTATGCAATTATTATATCATATTATTTTATATACTTATATTTTTGTTTATTTATTTATATATATATATATATATATATATATATAATATATAATATATTATATATGTATATCAGTCAAACCAAAAATTATTCAGACGTTTTTGATAATGTTTTACATATAGTTTTACCTAGTGGGTGCAGTACATTATAGTTCATTTATGTAAGTGAGGATAGCAAAATAAAGTAAAATGTGACATATTATACCCAAAAATTACATACAGTTGACTACCAGTAAAACTAATAAAAATTTGGAACCAAAAATTCAGACACTTTGACGTGACCGTGTTTTGCTTAACTGTATTAATGAATGAAATGTTCAAGGTATCTGAATAAATTTTGGTTTGACTGTGTGTATTATATTATATTATATTATATTATATTATATTATATTATATTATATTATATTATATTATATTATATTATATTATATTATATTATATTATATTATATTATATTATATTATATTATATTATATTATATTATATTATATTATATTATATTATATTATATCATATATTTCTTCTGCTTATAGACCGTCTTTCTACCTCACCTTCTCTCTTTTTCATACTCTGCAATATCTTTCCTGTAATGAGTGATTCAGCTCGGCAAACACAGGCCTGGCTCACTGAAGAGTCTGATAAAGGGCTGAAGAGTGACTACTTTAATTTTGAGCATTTAATTTGTGTAGACAGAGCCTGGCTTTCTGTTACTAAGAATATCTTCAAAAAGGATAGGATATGTTATCTTGAAATTTAGAGCAGTTTTTAGACCTTTACCTTTTGAAATGCTTGACAGAAAAGTCTTAAAGATCTAAAGAGCACAAATAAAGTGATAGTGTATGTTAGACCAAGGTGGAACCTGCTGTTAAAAAGTTTACTGATCAAACAGTCCTGCGTCATGAGTCTCTTTGCTCTAATACTGCCATGAGTGAACAACACTGGCTCTTGACTTTTAAAGTACAATTTTTATAACTCTATAATGCTTTTGAAATCCTGATTTTTTTTTTTTTTTTTTTTTTTTTCAGCCCTTGAATTTGGGCCACATTGACATAGTATTTAACAGCCATCAGCTGAACTGAAGTGTCTGCCACTAATCATCATTCATCTATGTAGGTCAGCAATCTCATTTTTGCGTCACTGAATGGAAATGAATCCAGAGAGAGAGCAGGATAAGAGACCATGGCTACATTTAAAGGGTTAGTTCACCCAAAAATGGTGTCATTAATTGCTCGCCCTCATGTCGTTCCACACCCGTGAGACTTTTTATCATCTTCAGAATGCAGATTAAGATATTTTTTGATGAAATCCAAGAGCTCTCTGACCCCTCCATAGACAGCCTTGCAATTGCATATTAATTGAGTGGTTTAGTCCAAATTTTCTGAAGAGACTTTATTGCTTTTTGACGTACGAGAACAAACCTCTTCCAAAAGCTCAAACTTGCTGCATAACACACAAGAATGAATCTCATTGGTTACGCAGCACGTTTGAGCTTCCGGAAGAGGTTTGTTCTCGCTCATCATTCAGGTTCGTTTGAGCTTTTGTTTATGTTCACTGATCAATGTTTATGTGAATAAAAGCCTAAATTAAATCTGTTCATCATAAAAAGCGATCTGTGTTTGGAACAACATGAGGGTCATTATTGACAGAATTTTAAGTTTTGGGTCAACAAAAATTTTAACTCTACTTTTAGACACTCTCGAACTTCCCTAAGCATTTCCACTTAGAGGAATCCCCGCCGTCATTTTGTGACAAGTGCATTTAACTAGTGGGCGAGGGACATTTATTTGGACAGACCTTCAACCCTTCAATTTTGACCGTGGGAGCGAGTCTACTCAATATATACACTTCAGGCAGATCCACAGACCACAATGCAACAAGATTTTTTAGATTTCTCCAACAGCTCAAGCATACATACAGGCCAATAGAATGGTGCGTAAAACAAATTTATATAGAAAAACTGTAAATAATAAATCAGCCCCATTTCAGATTCCAAGTGATTAAAGAGTTAGTTCACCCAAAAATGAAAATTCTGTCATTTATTACTTAACCTCATGCCGTTCCACACCCGTAAGACCTTTGTTCATCTTCGGGAACACAAATTAAGATATTTTTGTTGAAATCCGATGGCTCAGTGAGGCCTGCATAGGGAGCAATGACATTTCCTCTCTCAAGATCCATTAATGTACTAAAAACATATTTAAATCAGTTCATGTGAGTACAGGGATTCAATATTAATATTATAAAGTGACGAAAGTATATAAAAAAAATAAATGTATAAAAAAAAAAAAATATATATATATATATATATATATATATATATATATATATATATATATATATATATATATATATATATATATATATATATATATAAAACGACTTATTTAGTGATGGCCGATTTCAAAACACTGCTTCAGTGTGTCGAATCAGCGGTTCGGAGTGCCAAAGTCACATGATTTCAGCAGTTTGCCGATTTGACACACAATCCGAATCATGATTCGACACAGAAGAATCATAACGCTCCGTAGCTTCATGAAGCAGTGTTTTGAAATCGGCCATCACCATTTTGTTTTTTGGCGCACCAAAATATTCTCGTTGCTTTATAATATTAATATTGAACCACTGTACTCACATGAACTGATTTAAATATGTTTTTAGTACCTTTATGGATCTTGAGAGAGGAAGTGTCATTGCTGGCTATGCAGGCCTCACTCAGCCATCGGATTTCAACAAAAATATCTTAATTTGTGTTCCGAAGATTAACAAAGGTCTTACACGTGTGGAAAGGCATGAGGGTGAGTAATAAATGACATTATTTTCATTTTTGGGTGAACTAACCCTTTAAGGGTTTAGAGAGCATTCAATTTAAACCCATTTCAAGGGTTCCGCCAGTAGTAGGCACTCGTGCAACATAAACATGGACGTACATCCAAATGAACGAGAGGGAGGAAAGTTAGTGAGGGAAGGGCATAAAAAAAGCCTGGCTGGATGTAGTATTTTGGTGTTGGTTGATGTCAGTGAATCACATATAAGAATTTAACTTTTTTCAGATTTGATGTGCCATTGCTTTGCAATGATTCAGATTTAAGAACTTGTTGGTCAAAAACACCTGAAAATTGATATCCGCTTACCAGTGCGCTTAGTGAAGCCACCACTAGATGGCAGCATAATCGTATCAAAAACGCATTTCATAGGTAGCCTATATACTGTCTATTGGTTTTAGATGCCTGTAAGAGCTGTTGTGTCTGGCTAGTTCTAGAAAGCTGCATGAAATACATGCAAAGGTCAGGAGTCAGAGAAATGAGTGTGTCCCAAATCATATATGCTGAAAACAGTCAGCCAAAGTGCTTTTATACTTTTTAAGTGGGGTTTTTGAAGTATGCATCCATGTATTCTTTATTTGGTTAATATGCTCATTTTTACATGCAAATGCAAACCGTAAGAGGTCTGTGGTATGAAGCCATAATTTTGTAATGGCATAAAAGTACTGCTGTTCTGTCTTAATGCATACTTAAGTATGGACTTTCCCATCCCCCAGTAAAGTGCATGCAGAAAGAGTAGGCAAACTGAGTTATATACCGTAATCTTAGAATTAATATTAATCTTTCTTTTTACACTTTTCATAAATGTGGATTATTTAAAAAAATCACTAATTTGATTTTATAATAGTTTGAATAATACGTTTATAGTGTTTTTAAAGATGAGATTGCATGTCAGAGCTTGTGATTGTTATTTTATTTCAAGCAACAAAAATGTTTTTATGGTTTTAGTTAACTATAATAACCCTGGTCTGATCTAGTACGTGTAGCACCTGCTGAATCAAAACTTGATTCATTCTGCTTGTTGTACATCAGAGTTTAGTCAGGCTGTACTGTTTCTGAACACCCCCTTTATGTGTAAACCACAGATTTACAGGTCCACTTGTCCCCTCAAAGCAAGTACAGATGGTTTGTCCCGCCTCCTTTGACACCTGCTGTGGAGGACACACAGCCTGGGACTGTGGGGGTGTTCAGACAGCGATATCTGTTGCTGTATCACATCAGTCTTGTTCCAGGAGGCAGATGGCCAATCTTCTGTAGACTAAACACACACTTTCATGACAATAAACATTCCCTTTTACAGTAGTTCTATACTATCAGTACTTTCCGGACTTTATGTTTATTTCAATGTGCAACGTGAATCGATGATTACAATAAGGTTTGCTGTATGGAAATATTACTTTTTTTCAGTAGCTCACTGCAGCATATGCAAACCTCACCTCGTTGCCATGACAGTTATGATATATAACGTATATTTATAGTATATTCAATATTATACAAATAAATATTAGCCACCTAGAGCTTTTTGATGTAATTATTTACAATATCTTCTATATAATGTTTTTATTATATAAAAGTAATCAACTAGAGGTGGTTGATATCAATAATGTTTACAATATATTCTTTTTTCAATTATTGAAAATTAACCAACTTGGACTGGGTGTTATATTTATTATTTAAAGTATACAAAAAAAAATAGTTAATTTTATGGCATTCTGGCATTTATATATACTTTTTAATTTTGTGTAATTTTTTATTAAATAAAATTAACCAACTAGGACTGGACAATATTTACTGAATATGTATTTATTGTTTATTATATATTTAATGTTTATTATTAAATATGTTATCATGTGGTTAAATATTTAAAGTAAATAACATTGTGTTGTGTATCATAGCGCTAAGACTTATTTAATATTTTATTTTAAATTGATTTTTTTCTTTTTTTTTTTTCTTATTAAATTAAGTTCTTTTGAATCAATTTACTGAAAGTTCTAGGAGTTCTGGTGTGTAAGAGTTAGACCCCCCCCGGTCATTGACCACACACACACACACTCAGGCTGGTTGCCGGGGGGCACGATCTTCCATAGTCTTGGAATGCAGCTTACTGTCTGGCCAAACGTACCATTAAACCATGTGCTGCTTTTGTTTTCCATTTAGAGCGTGTCAAACAAACAACACCCTGGCACACTCTCACTCTCAGGACACACACGGCCCAATCATAAGACTTCTGCTCTCATAGAATATATATGAATAATTATGAATTTTCATTTTATATGCCCAATGCAGCTGAGTTTGAACCTAGTTTTGACTTTGATGTACTAGAAAAATATGTGGTTTGTTGTTTTTAAGACATGGTGCCATGATTTTTGTACACATTGCATGGCAGAACCATGGACATGTATGGTAATCCCATAGTATTTAAGTACCAAGCAGTATATTTATCATATGAAATTCTGTCTTTGTTTTCACAGTGACCTCCTATCATGATGTTGATGAAGAAATCGACCATCTGGCCTCTTTCACTGCCAAGCAGAAAATGTTAGATGTCAAGCAGCCAGGTTTGAACTGTCTACTCTTAAAATCTGTGTGGTTATGGTTAGTGAGGTAGTATAGCGGTTATAGTGGTCACGAGTCATAGCAAAACCCTTCTGAGTTTCCAACTCGCTCGCTTGTCGCTATAAGCGAAGTTTCAGTTTAAATGTAGTGTGCTTCACACATATGACAAATAACGGCTGGTTTGGATTGGAAAGGCCTCTGCCGCTTAGTTAACAGTTGAAAAACACTGCATATAAGAATGTAGTAATTAGGGACATTAGAAAAATAATTATTTTAATGTTTTAATGTCTTTTTCTCTTTCTTCTTTAGAGTCTCCTCCACAATCCGGGTCAGAATCGAAGCAGAAGAGTCTGCCCAAACCCACAACCGTAAAACCTACAACCGGCAGCCCTTCAACACCACAACACCAGACCCCTAAATCTCCCCAGCCAATCACAAACTCGTCCGGTCGCCATGGGCCGATCGCTTCCCCCCACACTTCCAGAGACAGCCTGCTAGTCTGTATGTGTCTTTCGACTTTGTTTTATTGTGTTGAATATTGTGTTGGCTCAACAACAAAAAAAATGAATGCAACAATTTGCTTATCACAACTTTGTGTGAATTTACATTCAACCAACAAGCTACATTGAGTTGAGGAACTTAATTTGTAGCATAAACACACATTTTTAAGTTGATTACTCAAAAAAATTAAGTCGCTTCAACTACCAGAGTTGTAGCCCTGAAACCAATTAGGCTTTATCTTATCTATTTCAGTTCAAATTAACAGCTATCATAGCACATGATAGCATAACTTATTTAACATGTATATTTAATGAACAAGTAAGATGTTAATTGCTACTACAGCATTTTTTTTTAAATAAAGCCAATTAACAGAAACTTGACTTTGACTTTAAATTACAGACAATATTAAGTTGATGTATTGATCAACATTATTATGTCAACAGAACTCTACAAAATTATGTTTGCAATTTAAAAGGTTTAATTAAAACAATAAATTAGAATTTTTTACTTCAACCATGCGTTTATTTAAGTTGTAGTAACAGGTCCCCTGAATTACTTAATGTGTTGATATGAGTTTTTTTCCTTTTCTTTCTTTTTTAATCATTTCAGCATGCTTTGACCCAGTTTCCACAGAAATGTAGTGCAAAATGCACAAAATTGTATGTAATTTTACCGGATTTACTGTGGTTTGACTGGCCTACATCCCTTACAAAGATGACATTTTAACAGCAGGCCCATCACATGATGTTTTGTATTTTTTTTTTTTTTTTTTTATAACTGGCTTGTCCTCAAACATTAGTACATTGTGAGCCTCTCTGGATTCTGTGAAATTGTGTTATTACCTCTCTGGCATTTATCAATTTACACACTGTGCTCTCATTAAAGTGCCATTGAGTGTGTCCCATTTTAATGAAGCAAAATCTCCTGTTTATGACAGTCCTCCTTATAATTTTTCTTGTCTGTCTGTTTCTCTCTTTCATAATTGTGTGTGATTGTATCGCTGGGAGCAGTGATGATATCTTTATGCATTATTATGGGGACCATGGCACTCATTGTTGCTACCGTCTGCTGGATCAGGTAAATTTAATCTTTTTATTATTATTATTTATCAGTTATACAATTTATCAGATTTTGTCAGCCAAAGCCATTATCATGCTTCAAACAAACTTCCTGTTCTTTTCTTTTTTACAGGTTACAGAGAGAAAGTCATCTGGCTCAGAAGGTGGATTACCCTGCGTTTCATGCAGCGGGCCCCGACCATAACCATACTTCTGTAAGAGAATTCACATTAATGGCTCATACATCAGTTCATACATCCAAAAATACAATAAACACTTCAGCACTTCTTCTTGGAATGTTTAATTGTTTACAAGCATTCTCTTTTCATGTTTTAGTCTGGGGATAAAACACTGGCTCACAGCGCTCAGATGTATCACTACCAGCATCAGAAACAACAGATGCTCTCAATGGAGAAGTAAGCACAATACATGATCTGAGTCATTTTAGCATGTGTTTTCTCAGTTGTCTGTCATGGTGATTTTCTTTAACAGCATTTGTGCATTTTTATCGTAAGTCGCTTTAGGAGACTGCTGACTAAAAAACACGCATTTTGTAAGAACTTTTTTTTTTTTTTCACTTTCATTTGTACTTTAATGTACATGTTTCATATTGATATGAATAATGTTAAGAATACTGGGTTAAGTTAAGTGGCATTTGTGTGAAAAGCCACTTTTTTTATTATTATTACCTGCATTATTTATTAAAAACCCATTTTTGAAAAGTGAAGTTGTCTAAATCATCCTTTTTGATGTTGGACTACATTTCTAGATGTGTGTAGAACTTCTTGTTATAAAATGTAGAAAGATATTTTGATATGCCGCTTCCCTTTCTGTTATTCTTGCAGCTAATGTGTGAAAGTTATCACCTCATAACAACAAAGTTGAAGCAGCCATTATGTGGTTTTATGATATGAAAGTATCACAAAATGCAGTCAATATATCAGTTATAGACGGTCATGTCTTCTTCTTTTTTTTAAAAAACACAGACATAAAACAGAACCGAAAGTCTCAGAGTCTGGGGCCACATCAGATGAGGAGAATGAAGAGGGAGATTTCACTGTGTATGAGTGCCCTGGACTGGCCCCGGTGTGTACACTTTTTAGCATCTACATCTATAGCATCTATATTCCTCATTTACCTTACTATACCACTATATCAATGTCAAGCCCTGTATGTGTGTGTGTGTGTGTGTGTGTGTGTGTATATATATATATATATATATATACAGGGCTTGACATTAACTGTGACTAACCACTGTGGCTAGTGGTTTTCCAAAGTTACTAGCCACACAGCATTTTCACTGGCCTCAATTTTGACATCAATACCATGGGGGAAAGCTGCCATATATATATTTTTAATTTTATCTCATAATTTGGCTGTTGTCACTTTAAAATCTAACACATGAATTCATTATACTGTTACATGTTTTCTTTCTCAACTGTTTACCTTCACTTAAAACATAACTGCGTTTACGAGAATACTTGCCAAGACAGGCATTTTGACATAAATTTGTGTGTATTTGACTGTTTAAGCACAATAAGCAGCAAAAAAGAATTCAATTTAGTTCTGAGAGGCAGCTTTATGTGCTGCACTTTGGGTGTGAGCAGAAAATCTGCAGGAATGACAAAAAATATGTGCAATATGCACAATCCCACACCAAAATTCAAGCCCTGGCTGTAACACCAACAACCGGAGCAAATGAAATGAGTGAGTGAGGGGAGGCGGGTTTGTGTGTCAACTCGCTGTCGGAGAAATGAGAGAGCACGAAATCACAGCTGGTAGTGTATCTGTTGAGCGGAAGATGAGTATTGGAAGCATTTCAAATATTTCAGGTTCGATAGGCTATGTATTGAAAATTTTATTTTTTAGACAACACTACATTGCACTTAGTTTATTATTTTAGATACCTTTTTAAAAGACTACAATATATTATATATACAATTCAGCAGCAAAGTAGCTATCAAGAGTGACTGCGTTACACGCCACTGCTGAAATCCACCCACATTTGACAGGTTTGCAGGTGTTAATGTCAAGCCATGAGTGTGAGTGAAGTTGTCTAAATCATCCTTTTTGAGATTGTACTACTTTTCTGGTAAATGCATCTTTTGCAGAAGTATATTTTTGACTTATACACACACACAGACTTTAGTTTTACCGGAACTCTCCATAGACGTAATGGGTTTTTTTTATTGTACAAACTGTATATTCTATCCCCCTACACTACCCTTAAAACCTACATATCACAGAAAACATTCTGCATTTTTTGAATTAAAAAAAAAACACATTTTAGTATGTATTTTAAGCAATTTGGTTTACGAGGACACGGGAAGTGTACTCATAAGACATGTTTATGTTGTAATACTCATGTCATTATACACATTTGTGTCCTCAGAAACCATGTATACAAGAACACTATGTGGGTCAGAGGTGCTTTCCTGGTCCGGTCTTAAGACGAAAATATACTTCTGCAAAAGATGCACATCTAATAATGCAGTTCTGTCCAGAAATGAGTATAACCACTATGTGTTTTTTTTTTTTTTTTTTTTTTTTTTCTGCAGACTGGAGAGATGGAGGTGAAAAATCCACTGTTTGACGACTCCACCTTACACTCCCAGAGAAATCACAAGTGACCTAGACACACACACACACCCTTGCATACTTTTAGAATAGGCCTAACACATTCCTCCATAGGGTGAAGTTGCACCACACATGAATGATGACATCGATAAACACATGGAAAGAAAAAAACTATGACTGTGTTTTTCCTGGAACATCTGAGCTGACGCACAGCCTCTCAGAACAAAGTGAAAAAATACCCAAACTCTAAAGATGCTGAAGAAGGGATGGTATGTAGATGAGCGATGAAGTAAAAGACAGCAATGCTAAGAGGTTTTTCTTATACTCAGATGCACATATAAGAACTCTTGCGCCGCAAACTCTCAATGGAAACTGAAACCGGCCTTTTAGTGCGGTTTCATCACACCGCACCTTTATTCTTTATCTGGTGTTTGTTTCCTCAGTAGCTTTTTATGTCTCCTCCCTTTTAAAATCATTCCTCTTTAGGGTCACGATATGAAACTTTATAAGCGTGTCTTTCGGCTAGATGTAATTTTTTAAAGCAGTGTTCATCTTTTTGGGCAAAACTGCCTCCAGAAGCACCTCCTCTTATTATTGTGTATAAGAAATACACAGTGGTCTCTCATACATTGTAATTTGCCTCTCCTTATCTGAATATTATTTTCTTATTGTCGACATTTGCTTGTCTTTATCAATGCTGATCTAAAACAACATAATATATTCTCTTTTTTTAATTAAGAAGAGTTCGGTTTCACTTTTGTCACTTTAGTCATTTTTCCTCTGTATGTTCTTCAATGAAGTGTGAAGTCTCTTTATCCCACTCTTATCTTTTTTTTGTTTGTTTGTTTTTCTTTGTATCCCCAAGTAAAAATCAAATGCATTTTAACTAATGATATAATGACTGTGTCAGGGAATTAAATACTAGTCAGACTGAAAAAGAGATGTTGAGGTTCCTGTGCTCAAGTCACTTTAGTGTAAATAAATAAATAAATAAACTTAAATACATGTATTATATTGTATTTCCTTGAAGTGTCTAAGTGATAATGACATTATTGGATATGAGCTATAAAACAATCACGATCTTTCATACCAGTGCAGCTGTGATGAATATTATAATTCAAGATTTCCTGTTATAATACTACTAATACTGTCATGTTTGGATTAGAATTTAATTATAATTTTTCACTTTTTTTAACTTAATTTTTTGCAATATAATCCATACTCGCCACTGTTCAAAGGTTTGGGGTCAGTGAGATTTTTTTTTTATGTTTGTGAAAGAAGGTTTATGAAAAGGTTGCATTTATTTGATGAAAAACAGTAAAAACTAATATAGTGAAATATTATTATTTAAAATAACTATAATTACTCTTCAGTGTCTCATGATCCTTCAGAAATCATTCTAATATGCTGATTTTGCTGCTCAAAAAACATTATCAATGTGCAAACAGTATATTTTTGTTACAACTGTGAAACAGAATTTCTTGATTAATATAAAGTTCAAAAGATTTGTTTTATATATATATATATTATAGATGTCTGTACTGTCACTTTTTAACAGTTTAATGCATCCTTGCTAAATAATAAATAATACTGACCCCAAACTTTTGAGTGGTATAGTATGGCACATAAAGGAAATATTTCAAGTGGGTATTGGTTTGTTTATTAAAAAGTTAATACATTTACTTATTTGTTTGACTTTTTTTTGGTATTATATATTTACATAAAGCCTCTCATCAAAGCGTAATGTATTGTGTCACATTAAAGTAAATGACATCACATTAGTGCATTAAATTCACTAGGGCAGCTGTTCCATAAATCAAGTAGGATTGTATGGATAGTGTTGCATCAACTATGTGAATATCAAGGTCTTTCATTGTCAAAAGTGTATGATTGACCTCAAATTTTTTATTGTTATATTTTTTTTATCGGTCAGTGTTTCATTTCTGTTGTACGTATTTGTTTTAGGTTGGAGCTGAAAAACACTTGTTCTCTGAAAGTTGTCCTCTCCAGCTCAAGCATCCAAACAGAACGTGGACGCACGACCTCCCCCAATGCAGGCTCTTTTCTGCGATGGGCCACTTAACTGCCCCATAAGGTGTGGTTCAGAGGAGCCCATCACAGATCCAGCCTCATTGAGGTGTCTATGGGGGGAGAGCCATTAAAGGCCATTGTAACTGTGAATGGTGAGGAAGGCAGCCATAGGCCGCCCGATCAAGATATGTGGGGAGAGAGGCAGTAGTCGTCAGCAGGGTGTCAAAAGCAATCAAAAGGCCATCGGACAGGTTGTATAAGTGAATGGGGCAGAGGGATGAGAGGTCACATACCTGTTTATCAGATACTAAAACTCCAGGATCAGTTTTTTTACATACAGTTGCAAGAAAACGTATGTGAACCACTTGCAGAATCTGTGAAATTGTGAATAATTTTAACAAAATAAAGGACATAATACAAAATGCATGTTATTTTTTATTTAGTATTGTCCTGAGTAAGATATTTTACATAAAAGATGTTTACATATAATCCACAAGACAAAAAAAAAATAGCTGAATTTATTAAAACAACCCCATTCAGAAGTATGTGAACCATTGATTCTCAATACTGTGTGTGGTTACCTGATGATCCACGACTGTTTTTATGTTTTGTGATGGTTCTTCATGAGTCTCTTGTTTGTTCTGAGCAGTTAAACTGAGCTCTGTTCTTCAGAAAAATCCTCCAGCTCCTGCAGATTCATCAGTTTTCAAGCATTTTTGCATATTTGAACCCTTTCCAGCAGTGACTGTAGGATTTTCAGATCAGAGAACTGAGGGACTCAAACACAACTATTAAAAAAGGTTCAAACATTCACTGATGCTCCAGAAGGAAACACAATGCATTAAGAGTCGGGGGGTGAAAACTTTTTAACAGGATTAAGATGTCCAAATTTTTCTTATTTTGTTTAAATATACAGTTTTTTTTCATTTAGTACTGCCCTTCAGAAGCAACAGAAGATACTTTCATGTTTCCCGGAAGACAAATTAAATACAATTTACCTTGATCTTCAAATTCCAAATGTATTATTCCATCTATTAATGCATCATGTTTTTTTCTGAAGCATCAGTGAATGTTTAAACCTTTTTTTAAAAAAAGAAAATCATATAGACACTGCTGGAAAGGGTTCAAATATGCAAAAATGCTTGAAAACTGATGAATCTGCAGGATCTGGAGGATTTTTCAGTTCAGTTTAACTGCTCAGAACAAACAAGAGACTCATGAAGAACCATCACAAAACAAAAAATCAGTCGTAGATCATCCAGGTAAACACACACAGTATGTAAAATATCTTACTCAGGACAGTACAAAATAAAAAATAACATGCATTTTGTATTATCTCCCTTATTTTGTTAAAATTATTCACATTTTCAAAGATTCTGCAAGTGGTTCACATACTTTTTCTTGCAACTGTACATTAGGGGGGAAAGACATTAAAAAACATGTTCGCTGTTTACTAGACCATATTTATAGCTTCTCTTTTTTTTTTTTTTTTTTTTTTTTTTTTGCGTTAGACAAAGTCAGATTAATAGGTGACTACTAAAATGACTTTTAATATGACATAAATGATTTCTAGAGTATGACTTGGCATGTAAGAAGTTATATTTGTCTAAAATATTCTATATTGTATAAAATATACTACCTGCATTTGTGTAAATATTGCTGCTGTTGTTATTCAAAAGAATACAGTCAACAACAATTTCCAACACTACTCATGGATTTTACGATTTTATCTTAACCCCAGTGACGGGTAGGTTTAGGGGCGGGGTTAGTGGTAGGTCATTCGTAAGAATTCATACGAATTTGGCAACTTGTAAAATATGTATGATTTAGCTAAAAGTACACTAAAAAATGAAAAAAAAATACACAGTAAAATACTGTTTTCCACAGTATTATACTGTAAAAACAATGCATTCTGGGTAATTTTTGTCATTTAAAGAGAAGAGGCCTATAGGTTACTTTATCGATAACAACAAATAATATCACTCAGAATGCATTGAGATATATAATATTGTAAAAACAAGGCATTCTGGGTAATATTTGTCATTTTTGTGAAAGTATCCTATAGGTTTCTGTCTTGAAAATGACAAATAATATTACCCAGAATGCATTGTAATATATAGTGTAAAAACAAGGCATTCTGGGATATATTTGTCATTTTTGAGAAAGTATCCTATAGGTTTCTGTCTCAAAAACGACAAATAATATTACCCAGAATGCATTGTTTTTACGGTATATTACTGTTTCAATGGAAACGATATTTTACTTTGTAACTTTTTCGTCTAATTTTTTATCCACCTCATGAAGCAAATTCAACTTCCAATTTTATGCTGATAGAAATTAATCATTTTAATCATCAGTGTTATTTTAGTATCATTAAGATACTGTTTTATTTTTATAATTTGAATTAGTGTTATTTTTAGGTAGATTTAGTGTTTGTCTGAAGTTAAAATGTCATTGTCTTTTTGTCATTTTTGTTACCGTTTTAAATATGTCTATAGTTTTGATTCATTTTATTTCAGTTTTAACTTTAATTTTAGTACGTTTAGTAAGTTAAACTAATCGAAAATGGAAAATGCTGGTTTTGGTAACTAGCTGAAATAAAATATTTTGTTTATAAAACAAACAAATCAGTCATTTGATTTAGCTTATTTCCCCAAACCTCTTGATATATGGTATTTTTGTATAGATGCATGTGAGAGCTTCTTGTTTTTAAGTTTGTTTTCCCTTCCTCCAGATTGTAATCTTCAAACCATTTTATCTCAGCCTTTACTTTACCACAATAAATACGCCCTTTTATAAGTAGCATTTGGTTCCCACATCTATGTGATTCTAAAGAATCAGATGCAGATATAGCCTCCTTCTGATATGTTCCAAAATGCATTAGTAAACAAGGGTGGGGTGATGCTTTTGCACCATATTAATAAGCAAAACAGCTCAGTGCATACCGAGTGCCTGTTGTATCTCTGAAAATCAAATTAATATTTCCTCTGATGATGTTATCTCAAGAAAACAATCGCCGAGTATAAATTTCACAGTACACAAGCCCTCTTAAAGATCCACCTGGGAGTGTTTTGCGGCCTAATCCTGGTTCCGTCCCTCACTGCACACCCCACGGACCTGTGTCATCTCTTTCCACTTTCTCCTCCTCTGTCTGCACTTTACATAACAATCCCCACCCAAGTCCATGGGCCAGCACAATGCCTGCAGCAGTGGTTTGATGTCTTTTAAAAGCTTTGACTGGCCCCGGAGGCCTCCTGTGTGTCCTTTCCTCGGCTTTGTGACCAGGAGAGATGGACAGCTCAGTTGTGACCTATAGCTCCTGGTCTGCAAGAGTGTGTTTGATGGCAGGGGGTTGATTGTTGTAGATTTGTGTTGGCTGTGCTTGTACTGATGGTGCTGGTGTGTGTGTGATGCCCTGGGTGGGTGGCGAAGCATCAGAGGGATTAGACTGGGAATCAAAGCAGTTATATATGTGCATGATACCCAGGTGATACTTTAATTCCTTTTCAACATATAGATCTACCTCGCATTCAGACTCCGATATATACGCGTGCATGTTCATGCTGGAAAGAGACTTTAGACTAGTGCATCGGTGAAACTTTGACGGGTGTTTGTTTCAGAGGAGGGGGTAGGGGAAGAATCAAAGGGTTGAGACTTATTGTTCAGTGCTGAAAGGCAGCTAATGGCCGGCCATCGCAACTCTGGATCTGGAAGCGGCGGGGGGCCTCGGGCTCTTCTGGCACAATGCCTCCCCCATCCACTTTCCTGCGGCGCGTCTTCCTGCCGCAATCTGCACCGATCGGCTCGGTCGGGGGTGCACAGCTGTATCGATGCGTCTGTAGAGTTTTTCCAAACTGTAAACAACGTTTAATTAAACGACAAGCAAGCTCGCTATTATGCCTTAAGTGCGTGAACGAAGCTTGCGCTATTATTATTATTATTATTATTATTATTATTATTATTATTAGGCCTATATAAATAAATATATATTTACAGAATTAATAACGCAATTTATCAGATTTAGATTATTTATCCATTTATCAGATATCATTTATAAGCATATATACAGTAGGCCCTATCAACAAAACAATCACTGTAGTTTTAGGCTATATATATATATATATATATATATATATATATATATATATATATATATATATATATATATATATATATATATATATATATATATATATATATAATATAAACACACACAACATCTTTTTTTAGTTTTGTCGCCCACCCAACTTCTCCTATATAATAAATGAATAAATAATCAGATACATTCTATTTTTTTTTTTTTTTTTTTTTTTTACTTTCCCAAGGCCTATATAATACATTTATGTTTTAAATAAAGGAGAAAACAGGTTTTTAATGTATTTGGAATTTATGTAGATTTGAAGGGGTAATGATGAAAATGACATGTGATAGTGGAGAACACTTCTGCTATTTTAAACACAAGATCATGTCATAATTTTAGTATGAGATGTCATCATTTTATGATTTCACCATGATCTGAGAAAATCCATTTATATATATTAGTCAACCAATTTATTTAGAAATCTTGAACATTTCATTCATTAATACAGTTTATTCACTATAGTGATATGACAAGATCTCAGAGTTAAACTGTGTCAGAAAAATTATGTCAGATAACACTTATGCAAAACGTGGTCGGGTCAAAGTGTCTGAATAATTTTTGGTTCCATATTTTTATCAATTTTACTGCTAGTCCACTGTATGAAGATTTTTTTGAGTTTACTTTATTTTGCTATCCTCATTTACATAAATGAAATATAGTGTCCTGCACCCTCTAGTAAAAATATATCAAAAACGTCTGAATAATTTTTGGCTATATATATAAATTTGCATAATGGGTTCATTGGTTCATTGACTACAGTTAACTTGTTAAGTCTCTCTCGCTTTCTCTCTCGTTTAAATAACATTTCATTGTTTTGTGCATCTGATAAAATTATATTTTTTTCCGAGTCCATTTCTTATGAGATAATATTTCAATTAAACTAAAATGATATGTTATTGTTACGGCTTCTATCTGTGGTTCGACAAGCAGCGTGAAGGTGGGAGATGTGACGCTTGTAATCCAATTGCTTATCAGCAACAGACAAACATTTCACCTTTTATTTGTCGGTCTTGACCAAACAGAAGACAAAAATACACGTGAATGCATTTTTATCGGTTATACAGTTTTATTATCCATTTTGTTTACAATATCTATTATATCTGGTAAACATTGTTATAATAAAATACCACATAAAACTTGCCGTTCACTTTACACAATTTTGCACAATAAAGTGTATTTTCCCACGGATGTTAAGAATTTCAATATCAAGAACAACTCATTAAGTGCGTATTACTGAAACAAAGTTTACTTAATGTGGCATGAATATAAAACATGAATATGTAGTCCTATTTGCATTGTAAATACTCAACGCGCATGAGCTAATGTTACTGGATGTTAGTTTCAAACACAATTATAGATTATTATGCATTTATATTGCAAGTTTTTTTAAAGGTCCAAGTTCAATTTTAATTAAGATTCTATTTATATTTTGTTCACTTTTGGAAACTGCGCATATGTACAGATAGCTACACCTCATGTTCTCACCCAATGAGAAAACCAAGTTCATTCACAAAGTCAGCTGTGGCTTATTGTCTCAAGTGACCAATAGGAGAGGAGATGGTTAAGACCCCAGCCTCCAACTCCGATTGATTAGGAAAACCTGTGTGGGACAAGATCAGAGTTGAGATTGGGAAGTGTTGGGGAGTTTCTAGCTCATTCTAAAAGCCTAATTGATGGAAATCACACAAGAACTGCGCACATTTCAGCACAGGCTGATGTTGGGACGCACAATCTGAAGCTTAGAGATCTGCTTTGCTCATTTTTACAAGAACATCCTGGCATGGAGCTACTGGTCGCCGGTTATTGATTACCAAACTAGCAGTCTCAACGCTTTCTTGTTTGAAATCTAAAGAACTTTTTGTGGGAAGATGACGGAGAGACCGCAGAGCCCGACTGGAGCAGACTGCAGGCCCTACGAGGTCAACCGGGCCATGTATCCCCAAGCCCCGGGCCTGGATGGACTTGGCGGCGCGTCCTTGCAGTTCGCGCACGGCATGCTTCAGGATCCAAGCCTGCTTTTTAACAAAGCCCATTTCAACGGAATCAGCCCAGCGACACACCAAACCTTCTTCCCATTTTCTGGCGATTTTAAAACGAACGATTTGCAAGGTAGTGATTTTGCGCAACCCAAACACTGGTACCCGTTTGCTGCCCCTGAGTTCACCGGGCAGGTGGCGGGGGCGACGGCAGCAACTCAACCAGCCAACATCAGCCCACCTATCGCTGAAACCAGGGAACAAATCAAGATGCCATCTGAGGTAAAAACCGAGAAAGATGTTGATGAATACGGCAACGAAGAAAACAAGCCGTCGTCACAATACCATATCACTCCCGGGACATCATCCGTGCCCACCGGGGTGAATTATTACACACCCTGGAACCCTTCGTTTTGGCCTGGACTGTCTCACATCACGGCCTCTGCTAATATTTCTCAAGCTCCCCCGACTCCCTCTGCATCATCCCCCTCTCTGTCTCCATCTCCACCCGGAAATGGGTTCGGAAGCCCGGGATTTTTCAACGGAGGCTCTGCGCCAAACATCTCCTCGGGTCAGGCGCAAAGCGCAGCCAGGAGCAGCGGGTCCTCAAGTGGAGGCTGCAGTGATTCTGAGGAAGAGGTGAGGGTTTTGAATTTAAAATGAGTTGAATTAAATATATAGCACTTTTAAGTATAACTTGATTGATTTGCTTTTAAAATGCCTTTTAGGAAAATCTGACCACAGAAGACTTGGAGCAGTTTGCTAAAGAGCTCAAACACAAGCGCATCACTCTGGGCTTCACGCAGGCAGACGTGGGACTCGCGCTCGGAAACTTGTATGGTGAGTTTGAGGTCTCTAACCATTGTAAATGTATACGTAAAATGGTGGATTTATTTAACAGTTGTATTTTTGTCTAGGCAAAATGTTCAGTCAGACGACTATCTGCCGCTTTGAGGCTCTCCAACTTAGTTTCAAAAACATGTGTAAACTGAAGCCGCTGCTGCAGAGGTGGTTGAATGAGGCCGAGAATTCCGAAAACCCTCAGGATGTAAGTACATTACATTACACTAGGGGGCGCTCAAAACCGGCTACTTCTGTCACTAAACTTGAGTAGTTTACCTCAGTCACCTGTTTACAACACGGCTGTGTTTTGAATAGAATACTAGCGTGCCTTTTTTGGCATGTAAACTAGGCTATGTACTGTTTCAAAATATAATTTCACTCTTTCCCGGCGTGTTACATTCTCACATGACTATTTGTACAGCATGTTTTTTTAGCAAAATGATCGAAGTTATTTTGCGTTTTCAGTCTGCTTTTCTTTTTTTTTTTCTTTTTTTTTTTTAAATTGACCATTAAAGAGAGGTAATAAAATTGGCATGATATGTAAATTTACCTGATCTCTTTTCTAAATGTAGGCGTTGATCTTGAGTGAATTACACAACTGCTTCATTATGATCACAACTTCAAGTAATTGATTTAGTGAGATCTTTGTTTCTGCCTAAACTAATGCATATTAGCTAACTGCATGACACTATATATATATATATATATTCATTTTTTTTTTTTTATCTTGGAACTGTACTTTTTTTGACAGTCAACTCTGATAACATGTATGTAGAAACATACATTTTTCTGTAAAGCTGCTTCGAAACTATATGTAATGTGAAGTGCAATTTTTTAATTTTTTTTTTTTAACCCTATAGTTTGTAAACTCGATTTTCAACAAACATCTGATGTATGCTGAACTTCTCCAATTGTTACTTCTGCATCAATCCCACCCCTTTATTACAATTGTCTGAAAGTAACATTGCGACTTTAAAGATTTAAAGTTTCACATCATCCTGCTTAAAGGGTTAGTTCACCCAAAAATGAAAATGTCATTTTTATTACTCGCCCTCATGCTGTTCCACTCCTGTAAGACCTTCGTTCATCTTCAGGACACAAATTAAGGTATTTTT
Source organism: Chanodichthys erythropterus (assembly GCF_024489055.1). Taxonomy (NCBI): domain Eukaryota; kingdom Metazoa; phylum Chordata; class Actinopteri; order Cypriniformes; family Xenocyprididae; genus Chanodichthys; species Chanodichthys erythropterus. Next base: position 16,349,028 of record NC_090242.1, on the reverse strand, counting down.
GGTGGAATCCGATGACTCAGTGAGGCCAGCATAGCCAGCAATGACATTTTCTCTCTCGAAATATAAAGGTACTAAAAACATATTTAAATCAGTTCATGTGAGTACAGTGGTTCAATATCAATATTCTTGCCGCTCTATAATATTTTGGTGCGCCCAAAAAAAAAAAAAAAAAAAAAAGACTTGTATAGTGATGGCCGATTTCAAAACACTGCTTCAGGAAGCTTCGGAGCGTTATGAATCTTTTCTGTCAAATCAGCGGTTTGTAGTGCCAAAGCCACTTCAGCATTTTGGCGGTTTGACGCTCGATCCGAATCGTGATTCAACACGCTGATTCATAACGCTCCGAAGCTTCATGAATCAGTGTTTTTAAACTGGCCATCACTATATATGTTTTTTTTTTTTTTTTTTTTTTGGTGCACAAAATATTTGCATCGCTTTGTTTGTAGTACAATAATGGATCCTGAGAGAGGAAATGTCATTGCTGGCTATGCAGGCCTCACTAAGCCATTGGATTTCAACAAAAATATCTTGTTGAAATTTGTGTTCTGAAGATTAACGAAGGTCTTACGGGTGTGGAACGACATGAGGGTGAGTAATTACATTATTTTCATTTTTGGGTGAACTAAACCTTTAATATGTGGTTGTGTATGAAATAAATTCATGGCCATAAAAGACAATGCTGACTTGTCGGTTTTCTCACTTGTAGAATTAGTTATGTCTTCCGCTAAGAAAAATGGTCCAGTACACTGTAGAATATCAACCTAGGTGCAACAATATTACAAGTTTTAAATGTCATTATACACAATTTGATCTTTCAGTACAGTGATTGTGATGTACATTTCTAACTTGCTCATTTTATTGTCTTCCAGATGTACAAAATTGAACGGGTGTTTGTTGACACAAGAAAAAGAAAGCGAAGGACCAGTTTGGAAGGTACTGTCCGTTCTGCTCTGGAGTCGTACTTTGTGAAGTGCCCCAAACCAAACACACTCGAGATCACACACATATCTGACGACCTAGGCCTGGAGAGAGATGTAAGCGTTCCTCAATGCCTTTAGACCCTTCATATTTTAGTCAGTGTTTCTAAAAACCCATTTGACCTGACTTTTTTTTTTTTTTTCTCTAGGTAGTACGTGTGTGGTTCTGCAACCGTAGACAAAAGGGAAAGCGCCTAGCATTGCCCTTTGATGACGAATGTGCCGAAGTACAGTATTATGAGCAGAGTCCACCACCTCCGCCCCACATGGGTGGCACAGCCCACCCAGGGCAAGGCTATCCTGGACCAGGCCATCCCGGAGGAGCCCCTGCCCTATACATGCCATCCCTCCACCGACCGGATGTCTTTAAAAACACCCTACATCCTGGACTGGTGGGTCACCTCACCAGCTAACCGGCTACAGATGCCTGCTAAAAGTTTATATAAATGCTCCAAGCCAAGCTATGGATCAAATCAGTCATACGATTTATTTTATGCAAACAATGCATCAGTTTATTTGGTTCTTTCCGTAAATTCCGTACATGGACACTCTGTAATTGTATAGTGTCAGGTTTAGACTTGACCATGCACACTTGCAGCCTGATGGATCTTTGTATAATTGGTGCTTTGTTGAATGCGTTTGCACATGGAGTCATAGGTTCAGATGATTTTTATAGTTGTTTTTATGACTTTTTGCTCATGTATCAGTTTTTATGTACTTACGTTTGTCTTTTATTCAGTAGTTGGTGATTTTCTAAAGTATATTTCCATACGTCTCCATACTTTGTAGTTTTTCTCATCACCTTTCTATGTGAACGGGCAGCAAATTCATGACTTCATAAGCTTGTATTTTGATTAATTGCTTTACTTTTTAAAGAGATGGATTTTTATTACAATTTGGAGGAGACCTTTTTCAGATGGTCCACAAAGAACATTAGTCACTGTTCTTTTGCTCTAAATATTTGCACTCTCCCATCTCCAGTTGAAAATAATTTGTAGTATCTTTTTATCAGGGTGATTTATAAATGAAATTTGCTGCCAGTTTGAAAGCCTCTGTGTGGAGGTCATGTGCCTTATCTTTTGGTGTTTGTATCATGCATGCTCATCCCGGTGCAATGTAAATGAAAGCCATATCTGATAATTTATTGAAACTCTGCTCTTCAGTCAACACAATATCTTCTGGGTGGCAATTAAACCATTTCCATTAACATTCATTCATTTCTAGTTACTTTTGGGAACGATTGCTTTTTTTAAAAAATATCTTGATGGTGTCTTATTGTCTTACAAAGAACTAGTTTTACTTCAGGACCCAGCTGTTGCTTCAAGTGCTGATCCAGCACAGAACCTTTCTCTTTACATTGTCACTAAAGTAATATATTAATTCAAGCCAATAATTCACAGAAAAAAACATTGTGGTAAAAATCTGTTTATTCTTGTTACAACATGACCTTGTACAATGGTTTCTTAGACAATATGTTAATGGTTTGAGAATTAAATTGTTTTTTAGTTTTTCTTAAACAAGGTAGAGTTTGATTGGTCACAGCTTTTGTCAAAAGTCTTTACTAAGAAAGAAAAAAATCTATGGCATGACCTGATTTTGTTGCGTTAGATGCATTCCTGGATTAACACATTTTGTTGATCAAGGAACAACATTTCTGTTGGAAAATGTAGTCCTTACCATATCCCTACCCCTAAACCTAACCCTTCCCATAATGTATCCCTAAGTAAGAGGAAAATTATAATAACAAATGCTGGTAAACACCAAACCCTCATTCTAAAAAAAAAAAAAATGCTGGGTTAAAAACAACCCACGTTGGGTTGAAAACGGACAAACCCAGCAATTGGGTTGTTTTAAGACAGTGATCAGGTTAAATGTTTGCCCACAGCTGGGTAGTTTTATTTAACTCAACTATTGTTTAAAAATTACTGTATTTCTTGCTTAAAATGAATCCAATGTATGAACATTTATTAATAATAATTAAACATTTATTAAATTGCTTATTAATGTTCACCTTTTGATTATTATTGTTGCCTCTAGTAATTGTGTCTGATTTTTAATTTCCAACCTATTTTGGGTTAATTTTACGCCAGACATATAGTAATTTTTAAACAATAGTTGGGTTAAATAAAACTGCCCAACACATTGGGCAACATTTAACCTAACCGCTGGGTTTGTCCATTTTCAACCCAACTTGGGTTTTTTTTAACCCAGCCTTTTTTTTAGAGTGCTGGTTGTAAGCCTAAACTTGACATAAACTCTAATCTTGTCTCTGAAATCTGATTGGTTGAATGGAAAGTTTTTCCAGGATCAATAAAGGTGTTGATTCAGGAGCATGTACTTGGTGCAGACCCGCTATTTTTTAAACCGAGGTTACTTGCTAGTTTGCTTGCAAACATTTGTTCCATTCTTCAAGAATACTTGTACAGAGGTTACAAGCATGTTGATAGGAGAGGAAGCGGTTTCAGTTTGGCACCAGGGCCTCAGCAGTGCAGACCACAATTGAACTTCTGTTTTATTGCACACGCAGGTGCACGCCAACACTCTGTACTTTATTTATGCATAAATGGTGCTGCTGCCAGTGTGAATTCAAATAAACTATTGCGTCATGCAGCGTCTCATGCATGACACAGTGCTCTAAAAACTTCAGTTTCTCATAAATTGACCTCGCCATTCCACTGCTCTGTGTTTCCCATTTTAAAGCGTAAAAAATCTGTTGTCTGTGAATGGACCCACAGGGGCCGTTCAAGCAGAACGCGTTTTTGACCTTCCGTATTTTCTTTTGACCTTCCGTATTTTTACTTTTCACTACTCTATGTCTTGTGCATTCCGCTGTGCTGTTTTTACATTGTTTTCTATGTAAACGATCTAGACAACTAATGCGCACATCTTTTTCAAAGTTTTGCTTATGACACAGCTTTCTAAAAACTCTGCTCTCAAGTAGTTCTCACTAGACCTTGCATATTTTTTTATTCCACTGAATGAATCTGCTTTAACCACCAGATTCATTCCATCTTCTGGTTAAAGCCATGTAAATGCAACAAGAACAGCAAAAAAAAGTTGTACACACTTTGAACCCGCAGCTTAGAATAAACAGACCGTTATCGTTCGTTGGTGTGAACGCAAATATAGCCTAGTTATTGTTATAGTTATCTTTATCATTCGTTGATGTGGACGCAAATATAGTTAGCCTATCGTTATAGTTATCTTTATAGTTAGCGTTCTTGGTGTGAACAGGCCTTAAAGGTGCCTTAGAATGTTCTTTCACAAGATGTAATATAAGTCTAAGGTGTCCCCTGAATGTGTCTGTGAAGTTTCAGATCAAAATACCCCATAGATTTGTTTTAATTAATTTTTTTGACTGCCTATTTTGGGGCATCATTAACTATGCACCGATTCAGGCTGCGGCCCCTTTAAATCGCACGCTCCCTGCCCCCCGAGCTCTCGACTTTAATACAGTGCATAAACAAAGTTCACACAGCTAATATAACCCTCAAATGGATCTTTACAAGATGTTCGTCATGCATGCTGCATGCATGCATCAGATCATGTGAGTATAGTATTTATTTGGATGTTTACATTTGATTCTGAATGAGTTTGATGGTGCTCCGTGGCTAACGGCTAATGCTACACTGTTGGAGAGATTTATAAAGAATGAAGTTGTGTTAATGAATTATACAGACTGCAAGTGTTTAAAAATGAAAATAGCAACGGCTCTTGTCTCTGTGAATACAGTAAGAAACTATGGTCATTTAACCACATTTAACAGTACATTAGCAACATGCTAACGAAACATTTAGAAAGACAATTTACAAATATCACTAAAAATATCATGATATCATGGATCATGTCAATTATTATCGCTCCATCTGCCATTTTTCGCTATTGTTCTTGCTTGCTTACCTAGTCTGTTGATTCAGCTGTGCACAGATCCAGACGTTCTGCCCTTGTCTAATGCCTTGAACATGGGCTGGTATATGCAAATATTGGGGGCGTACATATTAATGATCCCGACTGTTACGCAACAGTCGGTGTTATGTTGAGATTCGCCTGTTCTTCGGAGGTCTTTTAAACAAATGAGATTTATATAAGAAGGAGGAAACAATGGAATTTGAAACTCACTGTATGTCTTTTCCATGTACTGAACTCTTGTTATTCAACTATGCCAAGGTAAATTCAATTTTTTATTCTAGGGCACCTTTAAAGTCTAGAACTTGCTTTTATTTATTTTATTTTTTATTCCACACTAGCGTTTTTGTGCAATTTTTACTTTCCACTTCACTACTTTTCAGTTGTCTTTCTATGTAAACATTCACTAGACGGAAATCGTGGACCGTTGTGCTCACGTCTTGCATCTTTTGAAGAGTTTTGTGAACAACATGGTGTTATAAAAGTGCATACCTCAAGTTAAACATGGTTAAACTTACAGCTGTAGACCATACTTTTTTTTTTACATTCTTCTGCCCTGGCTTTGCATTTTTAAATGCAAAAACATGTTCTGTGTCCTGTTATGTTACCATTTTGCCCAAGCTCTCAGATCCTCATAAACCTTTTGAGTTGGTAATTGTCTGTATATGGGGCAGATATTGCACAGTCTCTCTCTCCAGTCTGTATATAGTTTGACCGTATAGTTTTGTCTCCACCTAAAATATTCATTATACTTCTTTGGATCTTTAGTTAGGGCTCTCAGATATTCAGCCAGGGCTTTAATAGATTTAAAATCATCCACATGGATGAACGATTCTGAAGGCGCCACTGCTTCGTAGTCTGTGCGAGGCGGCCCTAGCACCACAGGCACTGTACCGGCCTGGAAGGCGTTTCTCCACAGCTTCTCCGTGATATAGTGCGGAGATATTGTGTTTTCAAAAGCTAGGTAGAAATAACAGCGGGAAATCGTTGGGAGCAGAGCCTCCTTCGGTAGTGGTTTTTTGACGGATCTGCCATACAGTTGCACGTTGAGGACCTTGTTCAGCTCCTGGAACACAGCGCTCCTCTTGTGCCATTTTTGATAGTTACTTACCACCCAACAGGCTTCATAACTCTTGTTTATTGGGTTAACAAAATCTACACCCGTTTTTTCCCTCTCTAACATCTTCCCGTAAGGCACAGTGATGTCAGCATGAGGGTGATATGACATGGTGAGGTTGAAAAGGTTATTGTATGGTGTCAAGTTACCATTGTTTTGTAATGCTTCTAAGGAAAGCCACACCCACTTCTGTTTGGGGGGACGATGGAGATGCACTGGAAGGTGTTCTCTATGCAGCTTCAGCTCAAAGTTATGAAAAACTACCAGATCGGCGCTCTCGTAGAGAGTGCGATTGTCCACTAGCACACATCCAGAGATGCCGTAGTCCCTCAGACACACATTCCCCATAAGGCTGCACCGGGTGCCAAACGGCCAGTACCAAAACAGGATGGTGATATTGTTTGTGAGTGACTCATTGCTGCCATCAAGATGTTGTTCATCATCCATTAACAACCAACTGAAGATGAAGCTGATGGTCAGGAATAAAACAAAAAGAGTCTTGGGAGGTTGAAGATGCCTCTTTATCAACTTTGCCATACTTCTTATGCTGGAGCCCATAAGTGTGCTGTGGAAGTAGAAGAACTGGGCGTTAGTTTGATGTTTTGCTGGACAAAACTTGTGGTTTTGTCAAGTCAAGATCCATGTCATTTTCTTCCTTCCTGAAGATGACGAGAGGAGTGACCGGTAGAGGGAGTGACTCTTAACTCAAGCATAATCCTGGCTCTTTATCTTGCTTCCTCTGTCTTTCAGTGAAGAAAGTTATGCAATGCAAGTGCTGTTAAAGTAACACTGGCACTTCAGGAAATAACACCTTCTTTCTCTGCTAAAAGCTTACTGAAGTGGCATCTATGAGGAAAAAATGCACTTATTAAAAAATAGGCAGCGGATATTTACACTCCAAAGATTACACAGAGTAGTGGTAGACACTGTTTGCACCATGTATTAATAGCAATAAAAAGCATTTAAGTACAAACAGTGATATGTGCTATTTGTATTAAAGCTAAAATATTAACAACAAAAAAAACAGAATGCATAAAGAAAAAAAATATTTTAATATTATTTATACACTGATATAGCATTTATATTTTGGGTAACACTTTACAATAAGGTTCATTAGTTAAACATTAGTTTAATAACATGAACTAATACATTTGTTACTGTATTTACTAATCTTCGTTGACATTAATTAATGAAAATAGTTGTTCATTATTCATGTTAGTTCACAGCGCATTAATTAATGTTAACAAAATTTTAACAATGTATTAGTAAATGTTGAAATGAACAAAGATTAATAAATGCTGTAGAAGTGCAGTTCATTATTAGCTTATGTTAACTAATTTAGTTAAATAATGTTAACTAATGAACCTTATTGTAAAGTGTTACCATATTTTGAATCAGCTTTTATTTTTAGCTTTCATTTTAGCTTTCATTACACTGTTAACATTGATTGTAAATTAAATTGCCTAAATTATTACATTGTTAGCTGAATGCATGATTATATGTACATTTCTGAAACCACATTGGATAGTCACCTCCGATACCAGATTCTATAAATTGTAATGTTGACATGCATTCTCTGTAAAGCTTTGAAACGGTATTGTTGAAAAGCGCTATAGAAAATGCTTTTCTGAATTTTATTAGTTTTAATATTTCTATTTAGCTTTAATTTTATTTATTTTATTTTAGTTTTATGTATTTTAGTTATTTGCCGACAGTTTTTCTCAGTGGCTTTGGCACATTTCTCAGATCAGAAATGAAATTCTCAAAACTACTTGTTCAACCACCACATCATCTAGTCACTTTTGCACATGATAAAAGCAGTTTCTAGTTCTTTTGAACAAATTGCAAATGCTTTAGAACATTTAAGCAATTGATTATATGCACTTGTCTGCTATTTCCTACATTAGCAATTGCTAATGTCATGTTGCTCAAAATGTGTTATATGGTTCTCTGTTGAATAGTCTTACCCCTCAAAACATCTAGTCATTAGTTCATCGCACTAGTCATTAAATGCAAAATGGTTGACCTAGTTATCACAATGTGTCAAGTATATTATCTATAAATTTCTATTAGACTTTTGTAAATGTGTCCTGAATTGATGAATTTTGCAGGTGAATCCTGAATTTCACTAATGTTTTCAGGGGAATGTAAAGCATTAGATCAACCAATGACCCAAACAGTTCTCTAAAACAGCTCAAAGATGCATGTCATGAATCTTCAATTGGAAAGCTTATATATAGACAGAGCACAACACAAGAGTTTCAATTTCTGATAATGGAAGAACATCATGGAAACAAACAGGTTCAACAGCTGGAAAGAGGAAGAGGAGTAAAGATGTGTGGTAGAAGGGTAGGGAGGCAAAACAGAGGAAGAAGTAGATAAGGTAAAGGGCATAGACACGTTTCTAGTGAAATAAGGACCACTATTGTAAATAGTGTTCTCAATCATGACCTTACGATGACTTACGCGGGTCTAAAGGTCCAGCTGAATGTTTGGAGAAAAACCTTTTCCTCAATCATACAAGCATTTCATAGACATCTCCATGGTATGCAAGCTATAATCTTAATATTAGTAGTATTTTTACACTTACAGTATATTATGCCTGCGTTACACTTACAGTAGTATAGGCTAAATGAACTTTATACAAAAACTCACTATATCACACACATACACATGAATACATATACAGGTGCTGGTCATATAATTAGAATATCATCAAAAAGTTGATTTATTTCACTAATTCCATTCAAGGGAAACTTGTATATTATATTTATTCATTACACACAGACTGATATATTTCAAATGTTTATTTCTTTTAATTTTGATGATTATAACTGACAACTAAGGAAAATCCCAAATTCAGTAGAATATTGTGAAAAGGTTCAATATTGAAGACACCTGATGCCACACTCTAATTAACTCAAAACACCTGCAAAGGCCTTTAAATGGTCTCTCAGTCTAGTTCTGTAGGCTACACAGTCATGGGGAAGACTGCTGACTTGACAGTTGTCCAAAAGACGACAATTGACACCTTGCACAAGGAGGGCAAGACACAAAAGGTCATTGCAAAAGAGGCTGGCTGTTCACAGAGCTCTGTGTCCAAGCACATTAATAGAGAGGCGAAGGGAAGGAAAAGATGTGGTAGAAAAAAAGTGTACAAGCAATAGGGATAACCACACCCCAGAGAGGACTGTGAAACAAAACCCATTCAAAAATGGGGGGGAGATTCACAAAGAGTGGACTGCAGCTGGAGTCAGTGCTTCAAGAACCACTACACACAGACGTATGCAAGACATGGGTTTCAGCTGTTGCATTCCTTGTGTCAAACCACTCTTGAACAACAGACAGCGTCAGAAGCGTCTCGCCTGGGCTAAAGACAAAAGGACTGGACTGCTGCTGAGTGGTCCAAAGTTATGTTCTCTGATGAAAGTAAATTTTGCATTTCCTTTGGAAATCAGGGTCACAGAGTCTGGAAGAAGAGAGGAGAGGCACACAATCCATGTTGCTTGAGGTCTAGTGCAAAGTTTCCACAGTCAGTGATGGTTTGGGGTACCATGTCATCTGCTGGTGTTGGTCCACTGTGTTTTCTGAGGTCCAAGGTCAACGCAGCCGTATACCAGGAAGTTTTAGAGCACTTCATGCTTCCTGATGCTGACCAACTTTATGGAGATGCAGATTTCATTTTCCAACAGGACTTGGCACCTGCACACAGTGCCAAAGCTACCAGTACCTGGTTTAAGGACCATGGTATCCCTTTTCTTAATAGGCCAGCAAACTGGCCTGACCTTAACCCCATAGAAAATCTATGGGGTATTGTGAAGAGGAAGATGTAATATGCCAGACCCAACAATGCAGAAGAGCTGAAGGCCACTATCAGAGCAACCTGGGCTCTCATAACACCTGAGCAGCGCCACAGACTGATCGACTCCATGCCACGCCGCATTGCTGCAGTATTTCAGGCAAAAGAAGCCCCAACTAAGTATTGAGTGCTGTACATGCTCATACTTTTCATGTTCATACTTTTCAGTTGGCCAAGATTTCTAAAAAATCCTTTCTTTGTATTGGTCTTAAGTAATATTCTAATTTTCTGAGATACTGAATTTGGGATTTTCCTTAGTTGTAATCATCAAAATTAAAAGAAATAAACATTTGAAATATATCAGTCTGTGTGTAATGAATGCATATAATATACAAGTTACACTTTTTGAATGAAATTAGTGAAATAAATCAACTTTTTGATGATATTCTAATTATATGACCAGCACCTGTATACAGTGTATGTATATAGTCTTGTCTTTTTCACTTTTTCAAGGACATTTTACAGTAATTTGTTGGCAGACCAACAGTAAATACAAAACTGAATCCTGTCCAGTCTTTTGCAATCAGTCTCCCATATACAGTAATGTGTCCATTTGTACTGTTGAAATTGATATGCCATACAGAAAAAAGTGCAGTCTTGTGCAGTTTCAATCACTGTCATAAAAACCATAATCATAGTTTACACCTATAATATTCATATTGGCAACATGGCTAAGCATTTTGACTAACATGTTCGAGAACAATGACACAAGGACTTGTCATTCTGATGGCAATACTGATCATAAATACTTGCTTTTGAGAGATGAACTAAGGATTCTGAGTAAGTTCCAGGCTTTTGCAGGTAATCCAATATGTTGTGCTGTTTGTACGAATTGTTTCGAGAAATGAACATACTGTTTTGCAAATTTTAAGGATGATTTGAGAAATGTGCCAAAACAACTGAAAAAAAAACTGTAATGTTTATATTTCATTTCATTTTTTATTTTAATTACATAAATAAAGTTTTAAATATTTTGTTAACTTAACAGTAACTACAAATGAAATATGTTTTAAATCATTAACATTAGGTAAAGACTCCAGTCATATTATTAACCTGCTGTTCTAAGGACCAGCCAAATACGCCCTGCTTTATCTTGATAATTCCCCTCGTGTCATTAGACACGTTTGCAAATTAATGATGAATGCAAATATTGTACTTCTGCAATGGTATAACTGAAAGCCTTTCCCTTTGTGTAATTCTGCAAAAAGTGCACCTTCAAAAAAGAAAACTCTTCCTTTTATATAATTAAAAAAAAATTGTTTTTCTCTTTTTCATTTTTATTAAACATTTAACTGTGACTGGACAGTAAACGATGATGCAGCACATTCCAGCAAAGGAGAACAAGATGATTTCTACTGAGATGATGCTTTTCAGTAAAATTCTTTCAAGAGAATGTGTCAAAGGAATATAAAAGACAAATGCACATATGTATGATCTAAAGAAAAACATAGGCACTTTTAAAGATCAGAGAAATGGCAGAAATCTTACCTGTGTCTTTGTGGAACGTGGCTTGTGGGCAAGACCGCAGCTGCCATGTCCCTCGAGAAACAAAGTGATGTGGAGGCTTGGTAAAGGCCTGTGCTGTCATTAAATGATGGAGAGATTTGCGAAATGTCTTATAGGAAACAAGAACTTCCTGTCGAGCTCAGTATATGTACTTCCACCCTTTTACATGTCTTCCCCTTCCTGGCCTTAATCATTAAAGCATCTAACTTTAACATGCCAAATCTGACTATTAGGTCAATGTAGAATGTGATTTGTTGCCTTTTAATGCAACATGCCTTCTAATAATTGGCTGCTAAGTTGATGTTCACTACCTGACAGAGACTTCAATGTCCTTTAAACGATGTGCATTGATTTCACTATTAACTGTGGCTACAAGTGCAAGATGAATGTGGAATGTGGTGCATTAACTTTGGCATTTCGACATGTATCAGTGCTTGTATCAGTGTTTGTATCAGTGTCGGTTGTGTGGTTGTGGCTTCTGAGGGCACTGAAACTAGGCTACAGGAAAAGGAAGTGAGTGTTTTGAAAATACATCACTTTAGCTCACACATTTATCCTCTCTTCTTGGGCACATGTACCTTTCTTTTTATTAGAGAAGTGAAAGTGTTGTAAAAACTGTGTCTAATGTCAAAGAAATGTTGAAATATCCTCTAAAGTAAGAAAAACAATGCAAGTGATATCACTGGTTGTCTTTTTTCTACTCATATAATGTTTTTATGTGTGTGGCTAAAAGAGTCTTTCTAGAACATGAAAAGAGAGAAAGACAAAGTAAAAGCAACTCTCAACTCTCATGTCATTATTAAATAGTGTGTTTTCAGAATCTATAAGTACTTATTTTGACCCTTGCTTTAACTAAGCATTGCATTATTGACCTGTTGAGAAATACTAGCTGAGCCCACATGACTTTCAAGAACTGCAGATGTTGGTTGACCAACACAATATGGTTGACCAATGCTGTCTCGCAATATTGTCCACACAAAATCTGTGTTGTCGTTCATCCTCATTGCACACCTCTGTGAAATTGTTTCTTCTGTGGAACACAAAAGTGTCTTTTTTGTCCATCAATGAGAGTCAAATGTTTTTTTGGACCCCACTGAATTTGATTACATGTACAAAAACAGCTGAAACATTTTTCAAAATATCTTCTTTTTTGCTGCACATAAGAAAGATTATCATATAGGTTTGGAACGACGTGCATTTTCATTTTGTTTTTAGCTGTTGTGTCAGAATGTTGAGCATTTTAGGTTCCTCAGAGTTGCATAACCCAAACTTAAACACTAGATAGCAGTGTTTCTTTTTCAAAGAAAATGTGCGCAAAAATGATCCTTGAAGAAATCTCATCATTCAATTGAGGTGTATTCATTTACAGCTGTTAAAAGGTTATGTGTGTGCTGTTATGTTTAAATTTCATCTCTTGATATTATCCCCACTACTTTTTGAATAATCTCAAATAGATGTATCTAATACAAATGAAACATCTATAGCTGATTAGCAGAGTATTCATTTAGTTCAATTGTGTTAAATGGTGCTGGAATGTATTCTTTTTTTTACAGTAAATCATGCCGAGCGCTCGTTGCCGCTCTAATCAATGGCTGTGGTGGCTCGTGCACAGATGAGCGCTTCAGTCTAACCGTTGTGGAAACTCGCTTTTCGTTCCATTGTCATCACAAAACAAACTGCACTCACACAGACGTGCTACTGCACGTTTAGTTTTTTTTTTAAACATTAAACAGGTTTTTTTTTCTACATTAGAGTTACAGAAATTAACTCTCTCTCTCTCTCTCTCTGTGTGTGTGTGTGTGTGTGTGTGTGTGTGTGTACTTGTACAAATATCTTTGTGACGACTGTCGTCGCGTGCCCTAGCTGCTTTCTGGGCTGGATTATCCTTGGTCTCTGATACCCGTTGCAGCCCTGCGCCACCCAGCTCGTCACCACTCTGCACGCCACCGTCTCTGCACGACTAAGTCTCTGCATCGGCTGTCCATTTGGAGTGAAGTTATTGTACAGCGTGTTCTGTCAATAAATATTGTTATACTTGCAATCGGATCCTCTGTCTGTGTTCATTTCCTGACAGAACGAAATGACCTGAAAATGGATCCAGTAAGGTCGTCGGATCTTCAGGAATATTTGAGCAAGAGCGCTCAATGGATGGATCATCAGGACGAGCAAGTGATGGCCACTGCTCGTGCCATCCAGGAGTTGGTGGCGCAGGTGGCTGAGCTTTCTACCCAGGTTTTACATCTCTCATCTCCCACTGCGCCAGCTCCACCGTCTGTCCCCCACCCATCCGCCAACATCAGCAGTCAACAAGAGCCACATATTCCTGCACCTGAGAGGTATGCTGGAGAACGAAGTGCTCTCTTTATTTCTCTTTGCAACCTAATACATTTTCTTCTGAGGAGTCTAAAGTAGCGTTGGTCATGACACTACTGATGACCATCCGAGCTGCTCCTCGTTCCACGATGAGGCGTTTGGTGGCCGGACGGGAGGCCACTCGCAGGCTCGCGGACCTGCGGCAGGGAATTCGACCAGTTTCTGACTACGCCACTGAGTTCCGCACCCTGGCGGCGGAATGCAAGTGGAACAAGGAGGCGCAGTGGGATATGTTCCGGCATGGGTTGGCTGACCGTGTTCAACAGGAAATCTACCCATTGGATTTGCCCACCAGTCTCAACTGACTTATTGAGCTCGCGCTACGAGTGGATGCCCACTTACAAGAACGCGCGGAGCGTAAGAGGCCAGTAGCGCGCTTTGAAGAACTGGTGGAAATGGGAGTCAGCGGAGGTAACATGGTCGGCCCCCCGTTCGATCTTGAACAGGTGGGTAGAGCATGCCATATCTGTTCTCGCCCTCAACGGACAGAAGTCGCCACGGAGCCGTTAACCGTCATCACATCCGGTAATCACACTGAACAGTTGTCATTTTTCATCTCTAGATCTGCACTCCATCCGGTCGTCTTGGGACATCCGTGGCTGGTGAGACACAAGCCCAGGATTGAGTGGGGCCATGGTTCGGTGGCGGAGTGGAGCACTCACTGTCATGCGTCTTGTTTGTTGTCTGCTTGTTCTTCTGCGTCTTGTTCTGTGTTTCAGGAGGAATCGGTGAATCTGTCAAACATGCCTGAGGAGTATCTCGACCTGAAGGAAGTGTTCAGTAAGTCTCAGGCTGCTTCTCTTCCTCCGCATCGTCCCTACGACTGTGATATAGACTTATAGCCATCTTCTCTGCCTAAAGGCAAGTTATATTCACTTTCTAATCCAGAAAGGGAGGTCATGGAGAAATACATTTCTGATTCTCTGGCAGCTGGGATCATCCGCCCTTCCTTGTCTCCTGCAGGGGGAAGTTTTTTTTTTTTCGTGGGTAAGAAGGATGGGTCACTGCGGCCGTGCATTGATTACAGAGGACTGAACAACATCACGGTAAAGAATACTTATCCCTTGCCGTTGATATCTTTTGCCTTTGAACGGCTGCAGGGCGTCTCTTTTCACTAAATTAGACCTGCGCAACGCTTATCATTTGGTTCGCATTAGGGAGGAGGATGTGTGGAAAACGGCTTTTAACACCCCTAGAGGGCACTTTGAATTCTTGGTTATGCCCTTCGGCCTTTCCAACTGGCCCGCCGTGTTCCAAGCACTCGTTAATGATGTGTTGAGAGAAATGGTCGATCAGTTCATTTATGTCTACCTGGACGACATATTGATATTTTCTTCTTCTCTCCAGGAACATGTGCAACACGTTAGACGGGTGCTCCAGAGGCTGTTAGAGGTGGAGAAGTGCATTTTTCATGCACAGTCAGTTCCATTTTTGGGTTATATTGTGTCGTCCGAGGGAGTGCGCATGGATCCTGACAATGTTAAGGCTGTGGTGGATTGGCCAATCCCAGATTCCTGCAAGGCCCTGCAGAGGTTTTTGGGATTTGCCAATTTTAACCCGCATTTTATTCGCAATTTCAGCCAACTAGCCGCTCCTCTGACTGCCTTGACCTCCACCGCAACGGCATTCAGGTGGTCTAATGCAGCCGATGCTGCATTTTCCAACCTAAAAGGCTGCTTTGTTTCGGCTCCCATTCTTGTCGCCCCTGATCCTTTACGTCAGTTTGTGGTGGAAGTTGATGCGTCAGAGGTGGGGGTAGGTGCAGTTCTATCCCAGCGGGTCGCTGTGGACGATAGGATGCATCCTTGCACGTTTTTCTCCCACCGTTTATCTGCTGCCAAACATAATTATGACATTGGTAACAGGGAGCTGCTGGCGGTCAAACTAGCTTTGGAAGAATGGCGTCACTGGTTGGAGGGTTCGGGGGTACCTTTCATCGTCTGGACCTATCATAAGAACTTAGAGTATATCAGATCCGCTAAACGACTAAACAGGCTCGGTTTCGATTTTTCTCTATCATATCGTCCCGGGTCTAAAAACATCACATCCCGATGCTTTATCTCGTGTTTTTGATCGTTCTGAACGCCCGTCCACTCCCGAGTGTATTTGACCTTAGAGACTCATTGTCTCTTCACTCACATGAGAGGTCGAGTCGAAGGTCCGCACAGCCTCAGAAGGGGTACGCCTCCGCCCGGGTGCCCGCCGAGTCGATTATTTGTGCCAGAGAGGTTACGTTCAGACGTTATCCGATGGGGCCATGATTCTAATCTGGCTTGTCATCCAGGGATTAGTCGTACCAATTTTTTGGTCAAGCAATGATTCTGGTGGCCCTGCATGGCTTGCAACGTTCGCAATTTTGTTTTGGCTTGCTCTGTCTGTGCTTGTGATAAGCCTTCTAATCGTTCCCCAGATGGGCTTCTTCAACCGCTGTCTGTCCCTTCAAGACCCTGGTCCCACATAGCGCTAGATTTCGCCACAGGCCTCCCTCCTTCTCAGGCCAATATGGTGATTTTGACCGTAGTGGACCGGTTCTCGAAGGCGGCACATTTCATCCCCTTGCCCAAATTACCTACTGCCAAGGAGACAGCGGTTACTGTCATTAATCATGTCTTCCGTATTCATGACCTCCCGGTAAACGTGGTTTCTGACAGGGGATCCCAATTTACCTCCAAATTCTGGAAGAAATTTTGTCGATTACTGGGAGCAACTGTTAGTTTGTCGTCTGGGTTCCATCCCCAGAGTAACGGGCAAGATCGTAGTATTCTGTCAATAAATATTGTTATACTTGCAATTGGATCCTCTGTCTGTGTTCACTTCCTGACTAACCATTTAAGGGTAAGGGTTTGGGTTAGGCAGTTGTGATGGGTAGGGGTAAGGAGCTAAAGATTGCATTGTCAAGGAATGTGCTAACAAAGATATACAAGAACGTGTGTGTGTGTTCTACTGACCGCCTCTTGTGTTTTTGAAAGCAAAAATGTGTTCTGTGTGAACAAGCCCTAAGTCTGAACCTCAAGCTGAGACTCGAACGCAGGTTGCCTTGTGCCATATATGGCATATTACACTATTGCTCCTACATAACAGCTTATTTTTATTAGTTATTTTGTCCTTGGGTTGTTTATTACATTTCTCTAATAGTGAAGCTGTGTGCTAGTTACTAATAAATATATGCTAGAACTTTTCAGTTTATAAGCCATTTTACTGCTAAATCACAGAACAGTTTTGACAATGTATTTCTGCACTACTTATAGGTGGACTCAGTAAAATTTCAAAAACACTGTTTGGAAGTTAGTCGGTGATACCAACAACAAATGTCTAACCAATCAGCATTAGACGGCTGAGGAGAGAGAACGAGCAAGAGGGAGATTTGATAAAAAGAAGAAAAAAACAGCAGAACGAGAGATGGGACAATACAAACGCTCAAAAGAATATCACTGGAATGAAGATTTATGACAGGGCAAATCTTTAGGACCACGTTTATATTAGAAAAGCTTTCCAGCGCTGGAGAGAACAAAGCGGGAAGGCCTGAAAACAGATGTGGAGGCTGCTTTGATCCTGCTTCTCATGTGAGTAACACTGGGTTTTGATTGTCTATAGACAGCATTGCCCCGCTAAGACCGATAAGACATAAAAGAAAGTTAAATCCTTGGCTAAATGATAATACTCGTGCCCTTAGAAGGCAATGTAGGCAAGCAGAGAGAAGATGGAGAAAGACTAAATTACAAGTCCATTACGATATCCTTAGAAACTCTCTATTTAGTTATCAAAGGGCAGTAAAAAAATGCAAAAAATACTTATTTCTCTAATATTATCAGGGCAAACACTAATAATTTGAAGCTCTTATTTTCTATTATAAATTCGGTAACTCAACCTTTGAGTAATGTGTGTCAAAAGTCCTTGTTTATTTCATGTGAGGACTTTTTAAATTTCTTTAGCCAAAAGATTGCTGATCAACGAGCGCAGATTCCTGTGGTGAAAACCGATTCATTTGACGATCCTGCTTGCAATGCTGAATTAAGGGTTTTTGAGCCTATTACTCAGATTATGCTGCAGGATATTGTACAAAAAATGAAACCAACATAATGATTCCATACCCAGTCATTTGTTAGAGCAGACCTTTGACTGCGTATCACTGAGTTTAGCTCATCTGATCAACAAAAGTTTATCTAGAGGGATATGTCCACTAGTTCAAACATGCTGTGGTGACACCTCGGCTAAAGAGACCAAATTTAGCTCAGGATGAAATGAGGAATTATAGACCAATCTCTCAATTGTGCTTTGCCTCAAAAATTTTAGAAAAAGTTGTATTGCAACAGTTACTCTCATTTCTAAATGAAAACTCTATAGGAGAAAGGTATCAATCGGGGTTCAAATCAGCCCACAGCACTGACACGGCATTATTGAAAGTGTTAAATGATATCTTCCTGGCCTTAGATGACGTCTGAAGGCTCATCTTTTTAGTTTAGCTTTCGAGTCTGCAGTGTGTTGAGGCATCGGCTTTTGTGTGTATTGTTTTAGAGGTTTGTTTAGTGCTATGTCTTATTTTATGTAGAATTTCTTCATTGTACAGCACTTTGGTCAACACTCTGTTGTTTTATAGTGCTTTATAAATCAATAAATCAGTCAATCAAATCAATCAATGAAGGAGATGATGTTGTTTTGGTGTTACTCGATCTGAGTGCAGCTTTTGACATGACAGACCATCCTCATCTCCCATCTTGAACATTTAGTGGGGCTAAAGGGCACAGTTCTGTAATGGTTTCAGTCCTATTTGAGCGACAGATGTTTCTCGGTTAACTTTAATAATACTATCTCAGGTAAAAAACATCTTCCTTGGGGGGTCCCGCAAGGTTCTATCCTTTCCCCTATTCTTTTTTCGTTATATCTGCTCCCCCTGGGCAGTATTTTTAGAAAATAAGGAGTTTCATTCCATCTTTATGCCGACGACACGCAGATGTATTAACCAATTAGACATTCCACAAATTCAGTTGAGTCATTTCTAGAATGTTTAAAGACAAAAAAAATTGGACGGCAAATTTTTTTTTAATGCTGAATGAGGAAAAGACAGAGGTTATAGTTTTTAGCTTAAAGAACTCGACAAGAAATGTATTAGATTCGAGCCCACTGGCGTCATATTTGAAAACAGCAGTAAAAGATTTAGGTTTCCTAATTGATAATAACCTAAAATTAGATAAGCAAATTAACTCAGTGGTACGGGCATGTTTTTATAATTTGCGTCTTTTAACTAAAGTAAAACCGTTCTTAACAAACTCTGACCTTGAAAGAGTAATTCATGCCTTTATTTTATCACGGTTCGATTTCTGTAATTCTTTGTACTCTGGCATTACTGCCACATCTTTGTCCCGACTACAATCGGTACAAAATGCTGCGGCAAGGTTACTAAAGAAGGTGAAGAAATATGAACCAATTACCCCTGTATTAGTTTCCTTAAATTGGTTGCCGGTCCGTTTTAGAATCAAAAACAAAATTTTATTGTTCGTGTTTAAATCCTTAACTAACCAGGCACCGTCATACTTGGCAAACCTTTTAATTCCATATAATCCTCCCAGAAAACTACGATCAGAGAACCAAAATTTACTTGTAGTGCCTAGAACAAAGTACCTATGTAAAGGCGATCGGGCATTCGCTGTGATAGGGTCAAGACTTTGGAATGAGCTACCGCTGTCGATCAGGTCCACCAAATCTCTGTCAATATTTAAGAAAGTGTTGAAAGCACACCTAATGTTGGTAGCATATAATGACTAGATGTGGTCTTTTTATTTTGATGTAGTGTTTTATGTTGTCGATGTATGTTTTTTATTCTCCAATGTAAAGCACTTTGGCGCAACCTTGTTGCCTTTTAAATTGTGCTGTATAAATAAATAGAACAAGAACAAGAATTGAGCTTCTAACGCCCTAGACGCCCAAGTTGAAAAATCTGAACTTTGGCGTAAATTCGCGGCGCGTTAACCAATCAGGTACTCTGCTTTGGTAGTAACGTGTTCATGACGTGATCAGCGGTGGAGACCAGAACAAAGATAATAGTCTGTGTGTGGCCACCTATGATGTGTCATCATATTTTTACTGAGACAGGAATAAAAAGAACCTTGTCTGGAAGAGGATAAGCGAAGAAAT
Organism: Chanodichthys erythropterus; assembly: GCF_024489055.1. Lineage (NCBI taxonomy): Eukaryota > Metazoa > Chordata > Actinopteri > Cypriniformes > Xenocyprididae > Chanodichthys > Chanodichthys erythropterus. The sequence goes on along the minus strand of NC_090242.1, from coordinate 16,329,158 downwards.
CGGACAATCTGGTTCATTTTGATTTTAGCCGTTGATCATAGCCCACCTGCTCGCTAGCAAAAGCTGGCCGGCATAACCGAGTTAAATTGCCACTACTGGTTTCCAACTGACAAGATAATGTGTTTATTCAGAGGATCTGTGCAGAAAGAGATGGAAACCCCTCCCATGACGCGAATTCGCATCTGAACACACTTTGTTTAGACGTGCGAATAGAGCGAATTTTACACGCGTCTGAAGCATCCGACTTCAAAATGTTCAAGCGTCCAACTAGACGTGTCTGACGCGAATTTGACACCCCAGACGCGTTTGGTGTGAACGCAGCATAACAACGAACACTTTGTATTAACTCTTGTGTACTGTACGTTCATTTTTTGTGCTTCCTTGTCATTTGTTCATCAACTGCCCTTTATTTTCCGTGAAGCATTTTGTTGTGCGTCAGCTGTGATAAACAGACATCCACTTGCATTGCGTAACAGTGAGAGGCTTGCAGTTAAACTACTGCACACTGACGACCGCTAGAGATGCTATGCAGTGTTTAGCGTCATTGATAGTGCATTCGCCTCACCTGCCTGCAGCGATCAGGCTGGAGTTCGAGACTGACTCGAAGCAGGGTGGTTAGGATTGGAGGGTTGGAGTTTTGGAGGCGGAGCAATGAAGAGAGGGGTGGGTTTGTTTGGGTTGATTTCAAATATCAACAGTGTCTTTCAAAATCTACTGATGCCACCTTTAATGATTCTGTATGCACACGATCTGTGCGCCACAGTCTGTGTGTGTAATGTAGCAGCGCAGTTTAGCTTGGAGATTAACTTACATGTACAACAAGCTGTTTAAAATCCAGATAGTATAGCCTATCAAACATATCTTATGGAACACTCTTGGAGTATGCATTTATTTGTCATTAACTGTTGGATACGGAATGTAAATGTGGACTTCAAAGATTTCTTATCCTGCTGGCCATGACCAGAAACTAGTCGACATCATGCTTAAAGAGTCATGGCAGAGCATTAAATCCCTGTAATTTTGTGAATATTATACCATGAAAAAGCTTTTTCCAGTAAATACCACAGTTACATACTTTTTTGTTACTACTGTAAAACACTATTATATTCATTCAAGATCTTCAAACACTAAGAAGCATTCATTTTATTATTTATATTTTGATCAATGATGTTGGTGACTGATACTAAGTTGCCACTGTTTTATTGTGACAACATGATTATAATGTTTTGGCATCTGATACCTTATTTTTCCAGATTAAAACTGGTTCATTTGAATTCATTATTAAAAGTTTAATGACTCAGACGTTTTTGAACAAAGGCAGTGTGGTGATTCAGTACATTCATTCTCTGTATTAACATGTACTAGGTTTGTTTGGTACGCCCATTATTCACAAAAGTCTGCCCCTTGAGTGTTTATTAATCAAGTATTTTGGTTAATTTAATGATTCTTTCAGCTACCAATAAGAGTGTAGGTCCCTCATCATATTTAAATTCAGCAGATTGAAAATGTCAAATAAATAAATAATAACCCATCGGATACTGGAATATTATTCAACAACATATTTATGTGCAATTTGAAATAATCGCCATGTTTCTTTTGTACAGTATTTTATTTTTAAATTTGGCGTGGTCACAACATACAGTACAAATTGTAACAGTTGGCCTTCAAATTAATGATTTGTCATACATTTGTATTAGATCATTTTGTTCAGTTATTCATAGTCTTCTGTAATTCACCTCCAGATCTTGTGAAGCCCTTTTACAATGCATTGGTGAATCAAATAAGAGAAACAGAGACCAGATTACTGCTCAGTTGATTCTCAGTTTAATACAGGAAAATAGAGGATATTTATACTGATACAAAAGCAGGACATCAGTTCGCTGAGCTTGGTGCTAAAAATCACGTACACAGGAGCAAGTCTAGTCATCTAAACAATTGCTGGAAATAGGGTCTCACACAGAAGCAAAACTTGAGACAAAAACAGAGACAGAGAGCCTAAAAATCTCTTAGAACAGTCAAATGTCATAGTTTAGATGTTACACCTCATCATACCTGTAGTAAATCACTTCTGAGTGTCCTTATTCTCACACAAATTCCACCGGGTCAAAGTACTTCAGCGCTGATCAGTGCTACAGGAAATTATAGTACCGTTACAGTTTTCATGGTACAAAATGGTTATCATATAACCATATCCTTAAAATAAACCATATTGTGCATGATGCTCATACGTATTCATAATAGTCCAATCCAAAAATGAAAATCTGTTTTCTTACTTATTTTTTACGCAAAGTTTATCAGAATGTTTGCGCTGCTCTTTTCCATATCTTAAATGTCATCACACAAAACTATTGTACAGCTTTAGGGAAACTCAGAGATATAGTGCATATAGAGTTGATTGAATTGTCTGTTGGAACAACATGGCGGTGTGTAAAGGATAACAGACTTTTTATTTTTGGGTAAACTTGGGCAACTGGGAGTGAAGAATGATGGGAGTAGGACAGCACTGAGCAGTTTAGAGAGAAACTCACAATGACTAAAGCAGAAGAGAATGAAGGAAGATACAGGTTGGACAGGTTCGGCCAGTGGGCTGGTATTCTGAACACTCAAGACCAGTGGGGTGTGGTAGGAGTTTGGGTTCTAAAAGGAAATGATAGAAACTGCGGTTGGGAGAGGAAGAAGGAAAGGTGCCGTAGTTGGTGCCATCGATACAGTTGAATTTTTCAGAGATTAAAGGAGGAGACGGATACATCCAAGTGTGAACTCGTGAGGTGAAGTGGATTCTATAAGTAGACTCTGAGGTGGACTGATGTAAACTGACCTCATTCTCCTGAACCAGAGAGAGATCCTGGGCAACTGAGACACCGCAGAAAGAGGAGGAGGTAGAGGAGGACCAGAGATGGCTGAAGCAGCAAAGATTGAACTTTTTGTCAAGGTCAGAGCTTAATTGCACAGTTCAAAATCTGTCAAATATTCTAAATGATGACTGTTGTCATTTCTTAAAGATATAAGATCTAAAAAGTTGGAATCTTGCGATCTAACCTTTGCTCAAAATGTTTGTACTTCCAATCATTCCTATGACATAACCTAGTCGATTGTTTGAAAACAATATCTGTGGCCTCACACAGGTCATGAACAAGTGTGAAATTGTTTCAGTTCTTTTTCAGGAAGTAGTTCAATGTATTTTGTTGTACATTAAATCATTTCCATCTTAAGAGCTTTAACACTTTACTTACTGAATGTTGTCTTCAGGCAAGCGATGATGGTGAAAGTGTTGGTAACTGCCCTTTTTGTCAGCGGCTCTTCATGATACTCTGGCTGAAGGGGGTCAATTTCACCCTCACCACAGTGGACATGAAGAGGTGAGAGATGCCAACATCAGGATATCAGTTCTTCACAGTGAAATCTCTTTGATATTTCATTTAGTTGTTTCTTCTAGACAACAATGAGATTAAATGGAGTGCAAATTGAACATCTTTCCTTAGCAATTGTAATATCACTCATCTTAGAAAAGATCTCAACAATGTCTTAAACTCTGCTCGGTTATGCAAAAGTCAGAGATATAAAACCCACAAAGTTATTCCAAAACCAAATGACCTGAGCTGTTATCAAATTAACTTTCAGAGGCAAAGTGTATAGTACAAACTAAACATGACTAAGTATTCAAAAAGGCTATGAAAAAGCAACCTCTGATGAATAACATGGTCTTGGTTAATATTATATTTATAAAATTTCATATGGCTCAGCTTTTCTAGTCAGGATACGTTCTAATATCTTATGAAATGGCTTTTGCTTTGGGAAATACACTAGAATTTATGGTTTAGCACATTCAATAGTCTAATACCTGAAAATGTTACATCAATGTATAACACAATCTGATTCTTTATTTATGATTTCTTTCTTTCTAGAGCTCCAGAGGTACTAAAGGACCTGGCTCCAGGTTCTCAGCCCCCTTTCCTCATCTATAATGGAGAGGTCCGTACTGACACCAACAAGATCGAAGAGTTTCTGGAAGAGACCCTTGCTCCCCCACAGTGAGTATACATTCATAAGTATTTTGCTTGTCAAAAATGCTGTAAAAATATGTATGAATTCCTGAAGGGAAATGTATCTTACAGTTTTTACAAAATGACACAATTTCTTCCACTACAAATTCAACCCTTTACGACATGAAGTATAAAGTTAGAATCACCCAGTAAACATTTGCACCATTTTTGCATTGCAGCTATCCCAAGTTATGCTGCCGCTATAAGGAGTCTAACATGGCTGGAGATGACATCTTTCACAAATTCTCGGCTTACATTAAAAATCCCAATCCTGGACTCAATGACAGTAAGGGTCATCCTTCTCTGAAGTATTTTGGCCAGTAAACAGTGAAGTCTGTATCTGATCAGAAGTCAGTGAAGCTCAAAAAATTAGCTTCATGGCTTAAAGTCATTTTGTGTTTGAAATATGGGAGCTGTCATTTCAAAAGCATTTGGGAAAACTTGTTGCTCAAATTAGTACATGGCATAGATAAATAGATAGATAGATAGATAGATAGATAGATAGATAGATAGATAGATAGATAGATAGATAGATAGATAGATAGATAGATAGATAGATAGATAGATAGATAGATAGATAGATAGATAGATAGATAGATAGATAGATAGATTGAATATTTGCATTTGAATATCATCATCTTAATGGTTGTGTACATTTCAGTGCTGGAGAAGAAATTTCTAAGGAGTTTGATGAAGTTGGATCAGTACCTGTTGACTCCCCTTCCTTATGAACTGGACCAGAATCCAGATTCAGCCCAATCCACAAGGCATTACCTGGACGGAAATTCACTCTGTCTTGCTGACTGCAACCTGCTTCCAAAATTGCACATTGTCAAGGTCACTATTTTTCTCATTACTGATATAATATAGTGTACTCCTATTTAAGTGGAATCACTTCCAAGAAATCACTTCCTCTACTCTGACAGTCTTCATTAAATCTAAATAATGTGTTCGCTTTATAGGTAGTTTGCAAGAAGTACCGTGGTTTTGAGATCCCTAGAGAGCTAAAAGGCCTGACAAAGTACTTGGACAAAGCATACAAGGAAGATGTGTTCCACCTCACCTGCCCAAAAGACAAGGAGATCCTGCTTGCCTACCATTCAGTGGCCAAATATCTCAACAAGTAGAACTGGACTTCTAAAGGGGAGAAGGACAAAAGATTGTGTGGAATTTATTGTAAATTTGTTTTATATATACGTCAAATGCCCCAAAACTGCCTTTGTATTCAATTGTATTCTTAATGGGAATTTTAATAATCCGAATATATTGGTGGTGGTTGTTTTTGTTCATTTTTCATTTAAAAACCACAATTGTGAATATCAGATGCCTGCCTTGCTTGTTCCTGCCATTTTGTTTTTGTATTTAAATGTCACTTTTGAGTGTGGTTTTGATGGATTACTTTTGTTTGATAGCCACTCATTTAGAAACATCTGTGAAAGTTGTTTTTGAAGGCCATGTGAAATGAGACATGTAATTGGTCTGAAATTCTACCCCATGAGAAAAAAAGACAAAGCACTAGACAACTTTTACAATGATGTTATTGATCTCAAACATTAATGTTCGTAAGGAACGTCCAGTATGCATAAAACGGCTTGCAAACAAATAAAATTCTTATGGAAGAACAGTGCTCTATTTGATTGCATTTGGTCAAGCTATCAGCTGACAGAAACATAAATGTACACTGAATTGTCTCACACTTTTCCTACCGTCAGCACGGCAAAAACATGTAGGCCCGGTTTCACAGACAGGGCCTAGCCTAAGCCAGGATTAGGCCTTAGTTCAATTAGGGCATTTAAGTAGCTTTTATAAATATACCCTAGAAAAAAAAAAAAAAAAAAAACATTACTGGTGTGTATCTTGAGACAAAACAACGGCACTAACATATTTTAAGATCTGTCAGTACAAGTTGTTTTCAGTTAAAAAAGCTCACGCATTTTAGGCTGTGACTATCTTAAAGGGTTAGTTCACCCAAAAATGAAAATAATGTCATTTATTGCTCACCCTCATGTTGCTCTACACCCATAAGTCCTTCGTTCATCTTCAGAAATCAAATTAAATTTTTTTTGATGAAATATGATTGCCGATTTCAGAATACTGATACATGAAGTTTTGGAGCCTTACGAATCGAATCAGCGATTTGGAGCACCAAAGTCATGTGATTTCAGCAGTTTGGCGGTTTGATATGCGATCCAAATCACTGATTCGACAGAAAAGATTCGGAACGCTCCGAAACAGTGTTTTGAAATCGGCCATCACAAGATATAGTTAAAAAGTTATTTTTGTTTTTTTGATGCACAAAAAATATTCTCATCACTTTATAATATTAAGGTAGAACCACTGTACTCACATGGACTGTTTTAAATATGTTTTTAGTACCTTTATGGATCTTGAGAGACCATTGCTGGCAATGCAGGCCTCACTGAGCCATCAGATTTGATTAAAAATATCTTAATTTGTGTTCTGAAGATGAACGAAGGTCATAGGGTCATACAGTGAGTAATAAATGACACTTGGGTGAACTAACCCTTTAACCCTTGTCTGTGAAACCAGGGGATAGGCTATTATAGAGTTCAATGTGCATACAATGGCCTGGTCCCAAATCATTTTGATTTGCATTTATGCTTGTCATGCAGATATTTTATGTTTATAAAAGAAAACAACACTAGCTAAGAGAATATAATGCTATTATGTGACATTAATAGTTTATTATTATACTTCACCACTTTCCCCATTTTTATTTTATGATCTGCATAATTATTGGTATTATCACGACATTGTGTATGTTGTTTTGCATATGATAATTAAAAAAACGAATAGTTAAACAACAGCGGTTACGATTGGACCCTTCATATTAATTGTAGCCAATGACATTGCATGTCACTGCCACGTGAAGGACTGTCAAGGCAACAGCAGAGATTTGATTTCATGGGGCGTAAAAAGAAGCTGCCAAAGTTTACAAAGGAGTGAAATTTGTGTGAAAATGACAAGAAAGTGGCCCAGTCAGCAGCTGCGATATAAATAAAAGGATTATTTCAGCACCGGTCTTCAATTTCGCTGTCTTTAGTAAGTAAGCTACTGTTTGCTAGCTAATTAGCATATTACTCTGTCACGTATAAACCACCTGCTAAAGAGGCGTTTTTGTAAGATATGCGTGTTTTATTGGTATTTTTGTTCAACTGGTCTAAACCTAAAACAGAATTCATCTGTTCCTATAAGTTGGCATGGTTGTTTACACTTTAAATAGCTGTAACACCCATAACACTAATGCATGTTGTCATCACTGCTCCAATGACAGCAGAAACACTGCATCATATTCAACTGGCATGCTTATTTTTCCATCAGATTATTGCTTAAAATTGTTTGCAAAGGTGTGTTATGTTCAACTAAAACAAATGTTTATTTCCAAAGCAGTTGCAGTTCAGACTTTGACTGTTTTCTTGAATGAATGACAGCTTGAGAACATGTATTAAATACAACTAAATGCATTCTCCATAAATTGAGTGACTTTGTCTTTTCAGAAATGGGAGAGAATGAAGATGCTCAGTGCATGTATCCTGTAAGTATTATGGATCTCAACATCTCAAATGTCATTTTTGTTGTACTTGGTTTGTTATGAATGTGAATGGAACATAATCAGTTCATGTAGTTTATTTTTATTCTGAATAGCACAAAACAAGAGAACAAACATGATAAACAGATAGACAGGAGAGTAACACAAATATAGATCATGTAAAGTATTACATTAGCACTTTAGTTTATGGTCCAGTTCTCACTATTAACTAGTTAGGTATTTATTAGTACTTACAAAACACATATTTATAGCTTATTCTGCATGACAATATTCTACATCCCTTAATCTTACCCAATACATAACAATTACATTACTAACTATTAATAAGCAGTAACTAGGAGTTTATTGAGTCATCGTTAATAGTGAGAATTGGACCCTAAAGTGTGAAATTACATATAATTGAGTACTACATATAAAAATGGAAGACAACAACAAAAGTGTAAATAAGTATAATACAGTATAATACCATCTGCTTACTTGCATGCATAATGGCTTTAATTCAAAGAGCAAGATATATTTTGTTCAAAAGGGATTTGTCAGGATTGGAAATGTGTTCTTGTATAATTTTTATAATTAAAAATATGTTTCATAATAATTTATGTCATAAAAAGAACAAAAAGATTAAAAAAAGAATAAATGACTAATTATACAAACTAATATATATATATATATATATATATATAAAAGCTCATGTAATTTGTTAATTGTTTGTCCAATCCCTGTTTTTAAACAAATGTACAGTATGAAATGTACAGTAGATAAATAACAGCAAACAGGTTTGGAATGACATGAGATTGAGTAAGAAATGACAATATTTTCACTTTTGGTGAACTATCCTTTTGAAAAGATAAATGCTGGATTAGGTGCTTAGCAGATAGATCCCTTTATTTTTGCGAGTGGAAGTACTCTTGTGCAAGACAGGAAGGAGCTGAACAAGCACTGGCCTCTTTGAGTCTCATTTGAGCTCAACAGTTGGATTAAAAAAACAAACATGAGTTCAAAGAGTTCACATGAGCTGTTTTTTTAAAATTGTATTGTTCTGTGAAATAAACCTAAATAAATTATAAATGCATATACAAAAAAGTTTTTTTTATTTTCAAACCAAAACCCTGTGAATGTGTCTGACTGTTTGTATATTGATGTGTATTTCCTCAGGCTATTGGGAGTGAAATTCGTTCCCGCCTGCAGCAGTTTGTGGAGGAGAGGATGCAGACCACCATGGTACAAAAATGTTTTCTCTGGAAAGCTGTCTTTTCCCTTGTTACTTTCCCATGTGAACGGATAGACAATGAACAGTCTCAGACCAACTGTACGGATTATGTAACAAGTGGCAGACATCGTCATGTTTGGGTTGAGCGATACACCCAGTTGAATCAGATTATAATTTCTTGCAGCATTTTTGCCAGTATTATGTGCTCTATTACTGATGTCATGTTTTGTTTTGTCAAGTTCAGTTGCAGACGATGATATTTTTTTTATCTTTCAGTTTTCCTGTAATATCAGATAAATTCCCTTATCTCACATTTCTGTGACTGTTGTCTGTTCCAGCTGACGGGTGTTTTGATCGGTGCTGTGGTGGCTGTGTGTCTGATAGGAATCACTGTGCTTCTCCTCTATCGCAGATATAAACTGGCGAGTGCGTTTCCCTTCTGTGTCCATATTGTGTTGTTTTCAGCATGTTGTTCAGCTCTGATTCTTGAATAAGTGTTTTGTGGTTTCAAAAGTTTGGGTTTGATATGATGGAGATGCTTACCAGCTGCATTTATTTGATCAAAAATACAGTAAAGATAGGAATATTGTGAAGTGTTATTACAATTTAAAATAACTGTTTTCTATTTGAATGTATATTTTAAAATGTAGTTTATTCCTGTGATGACAAAACTCAATTTTCAGCATCATTACTCCGGGGTCATTCCGTGTCAAATCAAACAAATTTTGGAAACTTCCCCAGCTCAAATTTTTGATTTTGTTCATATTTTTTTCTGTAGAAAGACAAACATAAATAGTGATGAAAGCCAAAATATTAAATATCACAGATGTATATTTACTGAGTAATCCACTATTTTGTAGAGAGGATTAAAATGACAGTTTTCACCTTAGATTTGGAGCTAATTTAGAAAGGGGTAAAAATGACTTTAGAAAGATGGCAGCATCATTATTTTATTTTTACACAGAGATTGGTAGGTCAATTAGTAAAATCTGTTGCCTTCGGCAATCTTGGTTTCATTATACGCCAACGGTGACAGTTCAGAAATGGCAAAAAGCACTTTTTGTATTTTCTGCCTTAAAGGGTTAGTTCACCCAAAAATGAAAATAATGTCATTAATGACTCACCCTCATGTCGTTCCAAACCCGTAAGACCTTCATCTTCGGAACACAGTTTAAGATATTTTAGATTTAGTCCAAGAGCTTTCTGTCCCTCCATTGAAAATGTATGTACGGTAGACTGTCCATGTCCAGAAAGGTAAGAAAAACATCATCAAAGTAGTCCATGTGACATCAGTGGGTTAGTTAGACTTTTTTGAAGCATCGAAAATACATTTTGGTCCAAAAATAACAAAAACTACAACTTTATTCAGCATTGTATTATCTTCCGGAATCCTTTCCATTGAATTGATTCCATTGAATTGATTCCATTGAATTGATTCCATTGAATCGATTCTATTGAATCCTTTCATCTGTCAGCGTTGGTAATGCACTCATTAACGTCGTTGTTTTTGGCGATTAGGACATCCGCGACATGCACACTTATGCACCATTTTAAAAAATATAGCAATACCAAAATACAAACAATGTAGAGTAGCTTGAATACAGCGTGCGTCTCCCTCAGACTGTAAACGAAGCTCGGCCACACCGGATAACACGTCTGCAGCATCTTATGTCGTGAACCCGGATTGTCAACAGACACGGAAGAGAATACAATGCTGAATAAAGTCGTAGTTTTTGTTATTTTTGGACCAAGAAGTTTTTGAAGCATCGGAAATACATTTAACTAACCCACTGATGTCACATGGACTACTTTGATGATGTTTTTATTACCTTTCTGGACATGGACAGTCTACCATACGTACATTTTTGATGGAGGGACAGAAAGCTCTCGGACTAAATCTAAAATATCTTAAACTGTGTTCCGAAGATGAACGGAGGTCTTACGGGTTTGGAACGACATGAGTGCGAGTCATTAATGACATAATTTCCATTTTTTGGTGAACTAACCCTTTAAGTTTGCATGCCTGTAACTCAAGAAGTATTAAAAATATCTTAATATCCCTTTAGATTCTGGTTCTTAACAAACTTTTCTTTTGGTATCTTCATTTTAATGGCCCATAATGGTTCAGTCCCAGATCTTAATGTGGGTCCATGAGTAAATTGGTAAATCGTATACATTTTTAGTGGTCACTTTGTATACAGCTGAGATTTTCTTTTAGAGGAAAATCTGAAGAACAAATAATGTTGAAACTAGAAATGTGTCTCGTGTTTTTCTATCATCTCAGGTGCATAGAACATACCTGTCTGAGTGTCATAAATATTCCTTTTCCAAGGTTTGCATGCCTGTAACTCTAAAATTATTCAAGATATTTTAATATTCATCTAGATTCTCTATCAACTTTTCTTTTGAAATCTTCATTTTCAAGGCCCTATATAATTCAATCCCATAGATAGGGGGATCTCAATGCTACTCTGTGTTCAAATTGTTGAATGTTACTCATTTTTACTGATCGAATAATCTTAGATCCCCCCACCCATGAATAATAAAAAAAATGATGTGCATGGTAACGGATTCTTTGATGAATAGAAAGTTTAAATGAAAGCTTTATTTGTAACATTATAAATGTCTTTATTGTCACTTTTGATTGATTTAATGCATCTATGCTGAGCAAAAGTATCATGTCCTTTAAAAAAAAACAAAAAAAACTCCCTGACCTCAAACTTTTGAACGGCAGTGTATGTGTAGAGCAGTTTGCTGGAATCTCATTATGCATTATTTGTGTGTATTTTAAGGTCAACAGGCCGGTGTCCCACGCTATCGCTTCAGAAAAAGAGATAAAGTGCTCTTTTATGGCAGGAAAATCATGAGAAAGGTGAGTCACATCTTGCTGAAACCCATTTGTTCACCTGTGATTTGCACCTTGTTTTAGCTGGTGATTAATAGTCACATTTACAGTAGTCTATTTGTGCTCCAAGATAAATAGCTGAGTGTTCAGACTCTGACTCTGCAGAGACTTGCTCCACAATTACTCCTTTATAGGTGTAATTAACTTTACATCATCAGCTGAAAGTTTAGTCTTCCTCCATTAGAGGGCAGAATAGAATGTGCGAAGTCGAGTATCCTGAACATGTGCCACAGTGCACAACCTGTATGACTAACAGCCTGATATATTTATTTACTCTCCATCCTCCAGTTGGTTTTTCTATTTCTATCTTTCAGGTCCAGACCTTGTCCTCGACACCAACCTCCACTTCGGTGTCTAAGCAGCGCTCCCGGAAGAGGCCTAAAGTTCTAAGTATAGCGCGCAGGTATGTTTAGATTCTCATATACCTAATTTTTACGGAAACACATGCCATCTCGTTTTATCACCCACACGGTTTAAGTCAGAAGCTGTCTAATCAGTGTTTCTGGTTTGAATCCTGTTATGATGTCATGCAGGATCCTGCGGATCAGGAAGGAGCCACCCACTTTGCAGCCCAAAGAACCCCCTCCCTCTCTCTTGGAAGCAGATCTCACTGAATTTGATGTGCAGAACTCAAACCTGCCTTCAGAGGTGCTCTACATGCTCAAGAACGTCAGGTGAACAACTCTGACTCTGAACTGCATGCATATCACATGATACTTTTTCAGCCTAATTGAATGTCTGGTGTTTATCTAAAGTTGAATGTTGATCCATTTCAGGGTGCTTGGTCATTTTGAGAAGCCCTTGTTTTTGGAGCTGTGTCGGCACATGGTGTTTGTGGAGCTGCAGGAGGGAGAGGGGCTGTTCAAGCCAGGGGATGATGATGACAGCATTTATGTGGTTCAGGATGGAAGGCTTGAGCTTTGCATTCATGAGTTTGTAAGGATGAGCCATAGAAGTACCTTTTTAAAATTCACAAAATTCATTAGAGCACTGGTAATGTCAGTTAACTTGGTCATCAACCTCATTTAACTATGAGGTCTGTTTATATGCTTTTATAATTATACTATATAATTATTATTATAAATTATTTTAATTGTATTTATATATATATATATATATATATATATATATATATATATGATGCATTTTATAAAGTGTGGAAAAAGTTGCTCAGCCCCAGCAACCAATCAAACCCATATATTAGATATTATTATTATATATAAAAATACCTAAAATTGTGCTTTATTATTATTATTATTATTATTATAAATTATAATAATGTGCATTAATTATATTTTATACATTTTAAAACATGTATTTATTGGGAAAAAAAGTGTGTTTTATATAAAATATTTATTTTAAATATTTATGTGCTCACGTTCAGTTAAAGCAGCTGAGGGAAATGGTTAATTTATTTATTTATTTTATTTATTTATTTATTTTTAATTTTGACCGTTTCAACATGGACAAGCACTAAACCCCAGTTTTAAATGGCTATGGGTGTACAATTTCAAGTGTGAAAATAAAACTAATAAAATAGTGTTTAATTGGGTTCCATAACTTTATTAAAGATCTGGTCTTCTCTGATGAACAAGTACCATAATTTCCTGGATTAAGATACTTAACCTCTGGTTAGACCGGGGGGGTCTGTCCCTGCAATAAATTCCCTGTAGGTCACATTGGATAAGAAGTATCAGCTAAATGGCAAATGAGTAATTAAACTTAGTGCCCCCCTAATGTTGTTATATTCTCTTTTGGTGTGTGTGTGTCTTTCAGGATGGCACAGAGCCTGTGGTGAAGGACGTGTTGCCCGGGGACAGCGTTCACAGTCTGCTCAGCATTCTAGACATCATTACAGTAAGTTCTCTGTCTGCCTTCATGACGACTTATCCAGCTCCAGTGTACCGAGATTAATTTTGGATCTTTTTTTTTTTTCTCCAGGGTTATCCTGCTCCTTATAAGACCGTGTCTGCTCGTGCGGCGGTCAGGTCTACCATATTGCGTTTGCCTGCCTCAGCTTTCCAGTCAGTGTTTGAGAAATACCCAGAGACACTAGTGAGAGTAATACAGGTACGGATGGGCTTGAACTCTCCCATGGCTGTCTGCATCAATGTGACCTGAGACTGAACATCTGTCTCAACCACACTGTAATAACAGGACATTTTTTACACTTTTTTTTAATTAATTGATTAATTTTTTTTTATAAATAAAGTCCACTTTTAAGGCCCCAATATACTCACACCTAGGTTCATTTTCATTCTTCGCTTACTGGTGAAAAGAAGTTTGAAATACCTGATCAGCACTTTTTTCACTGTTAGTGAACATTCCAACATCAGTATGTAAATATATGCTGCACACATTCCTCTCAATAACAAAACAAACACACAACAAAAATAACTGCACACCTAAATATTATGTAATTGCTACCGATGAATGGTAGTTCAAAGGTGAAAACTTTTTCCAGAAAGTTAACTTTGGCTCAATGTTTTGAGTTCTCCAGACTCAAAACAAACTCATACTGGTTGTTTCTTTGATTTTGCTTGAAGTATATCTGAGCCTGTAATTTTCGCCAAGGTTTCTCTCTCTATTTTTGGTAATGTATCTTTAATAGACCTATATGTATATGATTTACATTTGACAGCATAGGACACACTGTAGTTCCTCAGGGTGACCAAGTAGCTAAATACTAGGTATGCAAAAATATAAAAAATTATGGTGGATATTGATAAGCCAGTAATTCTGTCATATTGTGACCTATAATTAAATGGACAATATTAAAATTCTCTACTACTAAATATAAATAAATACTATTATTACTAATACTAGTAATTATAACTATTAAAAATCTATACAATTAAACTAAACAAAACTCAGTCATTATAAATTACACAATATAATTGGATATTAATTGTGAGATTTGCTGAAAATTACATTTAATACTGTTAATCAATAATAAGTGTTTTTAAAGATTAAGTTTAAGGGAACATTAGATGATGAGAAGGTAATGTAAATGTTAAAATTAAGCAATTTAATACAATTAAATATCCATTATTGGCTGATACAGTAAATATTAAATTATTATTTTTTTATGTAATGTTGAACAAAAACTTTGAATGATACTGTTAGTTCAATAAAATAAAATTATGGCTGTCAAACGATTAATCACGGTTATCCAAAATAAAAGTTTGTGTTTACAAAATATGCGTGTGTATACTCTGTATATCTATTATGTATATTTAAATACACACATAAATGTTTATATTTAAGAAATATTTGCATGTATATACTGTAATATACTGTATATTTATATAATATATATATATATATATATATATATATATATATAATTTATATAAATATAAAGTATCTTTCTTAAATATATACATGCATGTGTGTATTTATGTATACATAATTATACAAAGTACACAACTTTTATTTTGGGTGCAATTAATCACGATTAATCGTTAGACAGCACTAAATAAAATGACTTTTTCTGAATATTTTTGCAGTTCAGTCTTTGTAAATTGTCCAGGTGGACTAGGCATGGAACATGATTATGTTAAAAGTTAGACTATGTGTGAATCTGAATTGCACATCAAATATCTTTATTTCATAAAAGCAAAGAAAAGCATTTTTCCTCTCTTATGGCTCATTTAACTGAATAGTCAGACAGTGGTGTCTTATTTGCAAGATTTCAAACTGTTATTTACTAGTGTAAGCATAGTAATTTACAAAAAACCACAGCGTTAATTTGTGGCTTATTTCTGTCTGTTTAGATAATCATGGTGCGCCTGCAGAGAGTCACTTTCTTGGCACTTCACAACTACCTAGGACTGACGACCGAGCTTTTCAATCAGGTTTGAGAGGAAGTACACACGTACATCTCAGCATTATTATTTTTAAGATTACACACACTTTCTATCACTTCTAAAATGTGTGCTTTCTCACACACACACTCTCAGTGTTATTTCGTGCTACGTTAACCTCCATCGGCATAATCACTCCTGCGTTGGAGCCGTAAAACTCAGCTAGATTGAATAACATGGATCATAAGACCTCGGCTTTCATTTAAAGGACACCGACTTTAACACCCTCTGGGTGAAAATCTCCCATCAGCCATCACTGCATGTCACAGCACAACCTTACACACACATAGCTCTTCTCTCCCCTCAGTGCGGGCAGGCCGAGGGAGTTGTTTTCCGTTTTGATTTAAGAAGTACTTTTAGCTTGCTCTGTGAATTTGAGTGCTCTCCCATCGGCTATAAATACAATTTAGTCCTGTCAGCAAGCAAGGTTACGTGACAACACAGCATAAACTCAAGTGCATTTCTCACACTTATTTTGAGATGAAAAAAAGCAAGTGATGTTTAAGTGTAAAAATAAGGTTTAATGGAAAACAAGCATGTTGAAAGGAAAAATCGACATCAAAGTTTCTTTGAAATATCATATTTGTGTTCCTGTATTTTTCATACCATTAAAAAAAAAAAGCTTATTCAACAGTTTCAGTTAAGCTGTTGTATGGCTTTCAAAAACTTGAAATATAGTGCCAAAGTCATGTTAACTAATTTAATGATACATTATAGTACTTTTTAGTAATTTTGTACATAATAAAAGTTGTTTATGGAACTGATCTTTCTTTGGAGATAGACCTTAAGAGCCAATGACTGTTGCAACAGGCCAATAAAATAGTTTTATGTGTGCAAGATGCAGGCAAGTGTCTATCTGAACTGTATTTGTGTGTAGGAAAGACAAGCAGTGCCACTGTTCACGGTCAACAGTGTGCTCACTGAGGGGAGTCCCGGCAGAATCCCACGCAGACCCCACTTCCAGACACAACCAGAAGACGAGCACCTGCTGAGCTCCGGAGAGCAATTGACAGACTCAGGTATATGTTTGTTCTTCTGTAACGTGAGTGAATTATTCTTTTGTGTTTGTTCTTTTCAGTGAAGCAGTCCAACTAGATTATTTTTTTTTTTTTTTTGAACTGATCTAAATTTGGATTTATTGAATCTATCTATCTATCTATCTATCTATCTATCTATCTATCTATCTATCTATCTATCTATCTATCTATCTATCTATCTATCTATCTATCTATCTATCTATCTATCTATCTATATATATATATATATATATATATATATATATATATATATATATATATATATATATATATTTATATATATATAAATATGTATAATATAATAATAATAATATAATATAATATATAATATGAAGAATTCAGATACACTACAGATGTATTGGTAGTGAATGCTCTCCGCACGTAGTATACATTCATCAAATACTTTTGCTTCAAATCCGCTAAATCCCAGCATCAGCCTATTCAGAAATACTGGTTCGTTGGCAGAAGCCGCTTAACGCCACTTCCCTTTGTCAGCAAAAGCCCCTAAGTCCACAAAAGAAAGACGCTAATCGAATCATATGATTTCAAGATGAATGACGGTGTGTGTATGAGCTGGCTATCAATTGCAGAGCTGCAAGTTTTTATCATGTTTTGTCTATTGTTACAGTGACAGGATTTTGCGAGTGTTTAGCAAGTAAACACAACAGTGTTCCTTTTCCTGCTGTAAAACTGACAGAAACAGATGTTTGACTGTGTCTTGTTGTCCAAAGAGGTGGACTTGGAGGTTTTCGAAAAAAAAAAAAAAAAAAAACACACGTGGACTTTGCTGGTTTTGCCAGTCAAATTTGTCAAATACAAATGAATTGTCTAAAGTGCCTTTTAAAAGGCATTTCAATAACTGACTAAAAACATTTTCATTGTCATTAAAGTAAAATTACTGAACCTAAAGATAGGAGCCTGGTTAAAAAAAAAAAAAGCTAATTTAGAAGAACACATGTCAGACAGATAGAGGTTTTTGCATCTGAACTCTACATTCATATATATATATATATATATATATATATATAATATATATATATATATATATATATATATATATATATATATAATATAATGAAGTACCCAGTTTATTTGGACCAGCTTCTTCCTACTATGAATCACAACCTGTAAGTTTGATTAATAATTGTTGCTGTTATGTTCTCTGTAGCATGCACAATACGTATTTAGTTGTGTGTGTTGTGTACGCTCCGCGCAGCTTGTAGGTCTCCTGCTTACCAGCTAACTGCAATATGTGTTCGCTCGCAATTGTCTAGAAATGTGTCAAATGTTTGTCGTTATTATTACTTGGAGTTGATAAACTCCAATCTCATGATCTGACCAATCACAGCAGATTAGTGTCACGCAAAGGAGGGGTTTGGAAAAATGAAGCGTTGATAAATGCATAATATAAGACAATGAAAGGCTTTTTTGACCTTGTAAACCTGTTGTTGGTGACTCCTAAAACAAAAATAGGAATCTTTCAAATGCCATAATAGGGGCACTTTAAGAGACTTCTTTCAAAAAACATCAAAAAATCTTACCATCTAACAATCCAGGATGGGATCCCTTTAATTATTACAGACTGAGCTTTAACCTAAGTAAAATAACTTTTTGCATTTGCAATATTGACTTTATATATATATATATATATATATAATATATATATATATATATATAATGAATGTGCTTGCTTTGGGCGTTTTGTCATATTTTGCTTTTGTCTAAAGACATTTTTCCACAAAAACACAGATTTACGGTAATATTGTACATGTCTGTTTTAAAAGTGATATAAATGTCTCATCACTTAGATGGAGGGCAAGCTGGTTCATATGAAAACACGTCGATAGTTGCAAGGAGGTCTCGCTCGGTCTCGATGCCTGTAGAGAGTACAGGTAACAGTTCATCTACCATCTGCCTATCCACTCTTATTCAGTCCACACAGACTTGCTTTTGCACACAAATGAGACCTCTAGTACTGAACTCTACAAACTAGATCTGGTTTCTATGTGTTTTTGTGCAGGAGTGGCAGGAAATGACCTAAACATGGCCTATGAACGGGCCCGAGTCACCATAGATGATCCTCCATCCACTTCTGTTATTCACAAGGTTTTTTCTTCCTCCATCTCATCTTTCTCTCATCCTAAATATCTGTATATATTAAAACATCATTGAGATTGTTTGTTTTTATGTTCTTCAGTCCATTTTGAAGAAGAGTGTGACCATGCAGCATGCCCCGTCCGCTGTGATTCACTACACAGACAATGCACCACACTCTGACGTGCCCCCTAGTAAAGTGGGCGCCATATTCCAGGCCGCCAAGAAGGACCTGCTGGGGATTATTCCACTGCAGGTCAAAATACATCTCCATTAGTGGGATATGGGTTCATGGTTTATGGATGTTTAGATGGATTTATTTGTTTGTTGAATATTTTTATTGGTGCTCTGTGTGTGTGTCCAGGACCCCAGCTTGCTGGAAGGCAGGGTGACGCTCCATCAAGTTAAAGCTGGATCTTTTGTAGCTCGCCAAGGAGATCAGGTCAGACATCACAGTAAATGCATATGAAACCGCTGTAAATCAAAATCTAGTGAGCTGAATGGCTATCTGCTAACTACATGGGCGTCAGTGATGCGCGGGTCAATGTATAAACAACCCGCACCCGACCGACGTTTTCAACTAACCCGCCCGCAACTCGGACCGCAAAAAAAAGAAAGAAGAAAATATTGTACCCGACCCGCTTCCTGACCCGCATTTTTTTAAAAGCAGTAAATGCTCATTGTAGCGTCATTGGGCCATAGACGTGAGAACCCCCCATCAGCCTCCCTGGCCAATAATATCCGGCCTGTGGAGGAGAGAAATATTTCAGGACCTGACGTGGTGCCCTCAGAGGTGCAGCGGTGAGAGCAGGCAGTTCTTGAGGCGGCCCATCATTTTCCATTTCAGCTGTCAGATGCATATTATTGATGAATGCGATGTTTATGTTTCGACCCTGCTTAAAGAATTAGCCTAATCAGCAGGTCAACTGAGAGAAGGCCCACTTTTGGAAAAGTGTGAAAGCCCTTAGGAGCGCAAACCGTTCTTTTTCTGAATGTTGTAGTGTTATGTAATAAAGGCTTGATTTATTCATTTATTTCGTTTCATTTTCTTAACAATTAAGATGCTGCATGTGTTTATCCAGTCTAATCGAAGTGCGCGTCTCTCCCCCGACTTTCCCAACAAAAATCCCGCCCCCTCTTAGAAAATACATAAAACTGACATTACTGAGCTATATGCGTTTAAAAGTAACGTAGCCTATTAAAATTGTACAATTTCATTGCTCAGTTCAACGTGTTGAGAAATCGGGCATTTTGTCCCGCGTCAGCATTTATTCAAAAGTTAATAACGCTCAACATTCAAAAGGTAAATAAGGATTTCTCACTTGTATTAGTAGGCTTGGCTATTTCGCCACGTGAATGCCCAATTGAAGCTCTCACAAGCACAAAATGCAGGGATAGAATATGTTAATAAAGTATTTATTAACGCATTTTAGACGAACAAAAACAGGTAGGCTAAGCCAAAGACTGAGGCTACAATAACCATAAATAAATGTTCACAAATACCCATGAAAGTAAAACTGAAACCTTTATTAAGTAAAACTGAAAATTACAAAGGTTTAATTGGCATCTTTATTTCAAACGACCCGACCGACCGCGACCCGAATATCATTAAAAATATTTTTGGATGACTCGTAACCACGGATGACCGCGGATGACCGCAGGCACCCGCTCATTTTGGATCAACCCGCGCATCACTGATGGGCGTAGTTAACAGAATTATGCAAGGATTGCTTATAAAATTAGCTATTTTAGAAGAGGCTTAAAGGGTTAGTTCATCCAAAAATTTAATTTCTGTCATTAAGTACTCACCCTCATGTTGTTCAAAACCTGTAAGACCTTCGTTCATCTTTGGAACACAAATTAAGACATTTTTGATAAAATCCGAAATGTTTCTGAATGACCCATAAGCAGCAACCTTTCAAGGTCCAGGCAGGTAGTAAGGTAGTAGATGAACGAAAGTCTTACGGGTTTGGAACGACATGAGGGTAAGTGCATAGTGACAGATATTTTCATTTTTAAGTGAACTTTTGCTTCAGGTGAAGACCTTTGATACCCAAAAATTCTGTCCAAGTAAGTAGGCCACTCACTAGGTTTTGAAACATAGCCAGTGAGAATTGTGCCAGTGAATTTCTAATGTGTTACCCTGTCCAAATGATTTGCTTGACAGTTTATGTGCTGTGTGTCCCTCAGGAAGTAAGTGTGCAGTTTGTGATTTCGGGCACATTGCATGTGTACCAGCGGATGATTGACCGAGAAGAGGACACGTGTCTGTTTGTGGCTCACCCAGGAGAGCTGGTGGGTCAGCTGGCTGTACTGACGGGGGAGCCACTTATCTTCACCGTACGGGCACATCGTGACTGCAGCTTCCTGTCTATTGCTAAAACACATTTCTATGAGTAGGTTTACAGTTTACTTCTAATATTAGTCCAGTTTTTTTTTTTCCCATCATGATGACCATATTCCACCACAATCACTCTATCGAATATACACTACCATTCAAACGTTTGTGGTCAAAAGCTTTTTTCTTTTTCTTGTAAAAGAAATAATGCTTTTATTCACCAAGGATGCATTAAATTGATCAAAAGTGATAGTTAAAGACCTTTCAAAAAAATGTAGAACCCAAAAAATATTAAACAGCACAACAATTTTCTAATAAGAAATGTTTCTTGAGCACAAAATCAGTATATTAGAATGATTTCTGGACCATGTGACACTGTAGTCTGGAGTAATGGTGCTGAAAAGTCAGCTTTGCCATGACAGAAATAATTTACATTTTAAAATATATTAATTTAGAAAAAAAACATTTAAATTGTAGTAAGATTCCACAATATAGCTGTTTTTACTTTATTTTTGATCAAATAAATGCAGCCTTGGTGACCATAAGAGACTTAATTCAAAAACATTTTAAAAATCTTACTGACCTGAAAACTTTTGAATGTTACTGTAGCCAGGCATTCAACTATCAGCATAAAGTCTGGTCCACTTTTCTGGATATTGTGGCCAAAAACAGCCTGTCTGACTGATATTTAAAATGATCCATCAATTAATACGGCCATAATAGGTCGTTATTGAAAAACGGTGTCATCCATGACTGCTCTACAGAAAACACAGAGGAAATTATCAGAAATTTAATCATAATTTCTTTCTGGCCACAAGTAATAAATTTGACCTAAATGTATGTGAAACAATGATATTGTCATCATAATGTTTTTTTTAACATTGAAATACTGTTGATTTTGCCATGAATATAGCCATTGCTGCTGATATGGTGTCAAATAAGTAAATAAATAAATAAATGTGTAAATCTTTGTAATTGGCAAATAAATTCCTAGTATGTCTTAAATGTAGTTATATGTAACTTCTTGTTGACATTGGCTTGCAAATAATGAACATTAACTCACTCTGGTTGCTGGTTTTAATGGTTTTTCAACTGACACGTTGATTCGCTCCCATATTTGTGTGTTGTCAGGATCATGCGAGCTGAGCCCACGGTGGTGCTGAATGTGGCTCATACAGTTGTAAGAAGGATGTCATCTTTCGTCAGACAGATTGACTTTGCCCTTGACTGGATGGCTGTGGAGGCGGGCAGAGCTGTCTACAGGTCCACTTCATTTCCTCATATTTACTGTTTTCATTTTTTCTTCTCCTTTCACCCTACTTATTTTGTCTCTACCTCTTTATTAGTGTAAATAAGTACCATTGATGCACTACATGGCCAAAAGTAACCTTCTAATTAACCGGTATTACTGTTTTACTGTTTCATCAGCTATATCCAGTTGCACAAAATCATACAATATCCTTAGACAAACATTTTTAGTGTGGGGAAAACAATCTTTGTGTTATTATGGGTAAAGACAAACAATTACGTGACTCCTTATTACTACCATTGCTTTTGAAAAATAATACACTGCCCCTTCAAAAGTCTGATTTTTTTCAAAATTTTTTTTTTACTTTTATTCAGCAAGGATGCATTAAATTGTTCAAAAGTGACAATAAAGACATTTATAATGCCACAAAATGTTTATAATTCTTTTTAACTTTATATTGATTAAAGAATCCTGAACAAAATGCATCATGGTTTCCACAAAAATATTAAGCAGCATTTTTACATTTTAGAATATACTAAAATAGAAAATAATTATTTTAAGTTGTTAAAATTATTTCAAATCATTACTAATTTTACTGTATTTTTGATCAAATAAATGTAGCCTTGGGCATAAGAGACTTCTTTTAAAAACATTAACTTTTTACCGATCTCAAACTTTTTTTAAAGAGTAGTGTACTTTCGATAAGCATCTGTAAGTGTATTGTGTGTATGTCCACATAGTTATGGCTGTGTAGCCCATGTATTAAAATTAAATGTATTCCTTATGTTTATCTGGGGGCTCTTCTCAGGAGAGCCAAAACACTCTATTGTTTTGATCTTTTTTTCTCTCCTCTTTTCCTACACCTTCTCAGTAAGAGCTTTGGACAGAATACAATCTAATAAACTTGACGATTTATTTTTCTCTTCAGCCCCTCTGGCTGAGACAGATAAGTTTTCTCAGCATTTCATAAATCTTCTATGATAAACGACCTCATCCTTTCTCTCTCTTTCTCTCTCAGGCAGGGCGATAAGTCTGACAGTACTTTTATAGTGCTCAGTGGCCGCCTGCGTTCCGTCATCATGAAGGAGGATGGGAAAAAGGAGCTGACTGGAGAGTATGGCCGAGGAGATCTCATTGGAGTGGTGAGCTTTTCCACTTGCACAACATATACTGTAACGTCTTTGTATCATAGCAAACCTTTTTTCCTATCTCTCCTATTGAAGTCCTTTATTACCTTAAAAGCATTTATATTTAAGCAATATGGTATTAGAGAACTGTATAGTCACCAATCAGAATAGACCCAGACCGAGATCAGTTTAGTGTTGTCAAAAGTAAAAGTAAAGCAAAGTAAAAATAAAACCAAGTTGGTACTGAAATTTTAAAAATGTGACTATACCAGCAGCATTTCCCCTAGCATTTTGAGCACTGTTGAGTGGATTCACAAACACCTCTGATTGGCCATTGTGTTCACACGCTCAACAGATATGTCTGTGATTGGCTACAATTAGTGTTGCTTTCGTCAACGAAAATTCTGACTAAATATCGTCGTCAGTGAACCTTTTATCACGTGACGTAAACGAGACAAAGACGCAACGTAAATGCTGGTCATGTGACGATGAAGATAATTACATGTATAATGCAATATTGTTGACAAATAAAAACGAGACTAAATGTGGTTTACAAAATAAAAACTATGCTAAAATATCTCTTCATTTTCATTAACCAAAAGGAGACGAGACAAAATGTTATACGGTTATTTTAGTCGCGTTATTATTATTAGTATTTCGCAGTATTTATGTTTCCTGTGTCTCACTTCAGGGGCTGCATGCATCAGGTTGCACTGCGCAGACGCAGTCGACGTCACTTCCTCTGACATAGAGAAAGGGACCGATATGTAGATTTCACGTGTTCATAACTTTATGAAAAATGCACAGATCATAGAAAATGCACATCATTATTTAAAGCAGATTCTTACGATTAAAATGAATCCAAAATCAACATAATATATTGCGTTGATCACAAGACATTACTCATGTATTTATTTAACACACTTGGCTAAAAACATGTCTCTCATCTTTCTGGGATGCAGTGTGTATTGAATGTTCCCGGACCCATCCATGTTCGTTTTCCAACGTGGAATAACACAAAATAGCTATCATCTTAAAGCTTACAAACTCAGCTTTTTAATGCATCTAACCATTTCGAAAAACTCCTAACGATTGCTGAGAAGAAGTGCCTCTAAACCGGAGTTTACTGTCCGTGGGCGCCATCTAGCTGCGAAAAAATGAATAACACTTTATCGCCACAAAATTTGAAAAAGATGCAGCTCACATGTAGGAGAGCATCACCAAAAAAGAATTTCTCTGATCTTATTGCCTTCCTGAGGTATTCCATGTCAAATAAAAAAAAAAAAGAAAAATTATAAAATGAAATATATATATATATTAGTCTTTTATCAGCAGTTTTTTAGCATAAAAATGTCCAAATGTAATGTAATTTATATGTTCTATCAAATGATACCTATCTTTTGACTCTCCTTGCTATAGTTTTTAGTTATGAGTCTTTACTTTTGTGTTTGTCGTTCAGAAAAAAAAAAGAAAGAAAAACTCTAAAAAAGATTTCGGGTCTAAAAGGGATAAGAGACATCTCAATGCATTATAAGGTATTATCTATATAATGTAGGAAACAATATAATAAGATAACCTGTTTTAAAATGGGTTTGGCTAAAAGAAAATTTTAGTTTTGTCTATACTACTAGATACTATACTATATTGATTGGGTTAAATAGAATTGCATTACTAAAAAAAGACTAAAATAAAATTTTCATTGACTAAAATTAGACTAAAATGTCATCAGTTTTCGTCGACTAAAACTAGACTAAAATAGTCATGGATAAATCTGACTAAAATAAGACTAAAATGCTCAGACTTTTAGTCGACTGAAACTTGACTAGACTAAAAAGAGTATGAATGTGACTAAAACTAATAAAATCTAAAATGACAGCTTGACACAAAGACTAGACTAAAATTAAAACAGGCCGCCAAAAACAACACTAGCTTCAATGATCAATGTACGGGAGTATTTGAAAGCACACGGAAGTATTTGAAAGCATTTTTAAAAAAGCGGAAGCATTTGAAAGAAGGCGTCTATCAGTGGACTGGTGTGAGAGTGTCACAAGAGTGTCAAACATCAAACAAGCGCTGATCATTGTAGCCAATCACAGACATATCCAATCAGAGGTGTTTAAGAATCCGCTCAACAGCGCTCAAAATGCTGGTATCGTCACTGTTTTAAAATTTCAGAACGGACTTGGTACCGAAGTTGGTACTTTTGACAACACTAGATCAGTTTTATAGATATCACAGGGTGGTGTGGTGTAATGGTTGAAAACTGTGCTAGCAACCAGTAATTGTACCTTGCCCAGAGTTTCCCAGGATTCATAACCTTTTATAACTTGATTTTGTGCTAAGATGACTCAACGATGAATCATCAAATATTGTTCCATGTTATATAATGCTGTATATGTACTATATTGAAAATCGGTCTATTATACTTGCAGTGTCTCCCAAAATAGTTTTGGTGACATTTATTTACTGGTGTTGATGTATTCAGTGAGTATGTGCCAAATAATCAGGCCTAATCAGGTGAACATCAGAGAAAACCAATTCGGTATCTCCCAGGAGATCCCACCGTCTCGTTATTTATAATGTTTTATTGTGACTGGCTGACGCTGACGTCTCAGTAGTGACGCTTATGCTGCTAAGAATACCTGTCCATGTTGATGCCATGGTTACGTTGCCTAGAGAACTGTGTTTCATTGTCTGTGGATGTGAGTGATGTGAGGCCTGATTTGCTCCAAAGATCCAAATTTAGTCTTAATCTTCATCACAGATTGACTCCATTTGTATTTCTAGATATAGAGTTTTGTGGCTGCTGACCTTTGCACTAATCATGAAACATGTTTGATTTACTTAATAATAAATTTCACTCTGTTCCTTGCTTAAAGCAGTTATATACTTTAAAGACTTGGAATATAAAGCAGAGTCCTGCATGGGTCCTGTTTGGTAAACCCACACCCGCAGTACTTAACAGAACACCCAATCCGTTATCCGACAGCAGCACTAATTTAATTCCATACCTCACAAGTTTGACATAAAGACTGCGACCCGAACAGCACAAGCATTAAACATCAGGTAGACAAAAAAAAATAAAAATAAAATTGTCATGTAACTCAAGCAATCAAACCAACATTACACATTCTGATTTGATGCAATTAAGAAAAATAGCCCAACATGGTAATTATTAAAAGAAAGAAAAAGATGAGAACGTGCATTAATCTGCCAATAATTATGCACATTTGTTCAAATCACACCTTAGGCTATACAGACGCTTAGAGGTCTCCATAAATTAAAAGAACATAGAGCCAAATATGAGCCTTTACTTTCATATAATATTGGGGATATTTTAGCGGATTCACTTTGCATTTAAATGTGGTTGTCTCTCCTGAAACTCTACAGTGTATACGTGGCTGTTGGTCCTCTTATCAGCATTAAAAATAAAACTTTTTCATATTTCTTTTTCTTTGAGGTTTATTTCACTTACCGAAAACAAATTTTAATATCCATATAGTCATAGTATTAGTTAAAAGAAACACTGGAGTTATTTGGACCAATTATCTCTTTTGATGCAGTCTTTCTATTTTTGAGGTTAAAAGCAAAATTTATCTGAAAAGAATATTCTATAATTACCCTTTTCATGTAATTAATGATGTCTTTCTGATGCAAATAGTACCAAAGATAGCTTCAAAGTCAATTCATGTTTAATTTTGTGTGTGTGTGTGAATGCAGGTGGAAGCTCTGACCCATCAGAACAGAGCAACTACTGTTCATGCTGTTCGGGACTCAGAACTGGCTAAACTACCCGAGGGTGCTCTTAGTTCCATCAAGAGAAAATTCCCACAGGCATGTCAGCCACACTGCATTTGCATTATAGCCAGAAACTGCTGTGATGAGAGTTTCTATGGCCCCTCTGTGTCTGTATAATATCAGTTTTGTTCTCTCTATTTGATCTCATTAGGTAGTCACAAGGCTTATTCACCTGCTCGGACAGAAGATCCTCCAGCAAGTTAATGGACCTTTGACAGGTTTGTGTGTAAAACTATCAGTGTTCCGTCTCCTGCATTAAAGGCCAACCTTTTTCTAGACTCCCATTAATGTATGATAACTGCTTTGTCCAGCTCGCAGTCTAGCTCTACACACACCCGGCAGTAAATGGGATGCGGGAAACCCTGCCTCAAACCTTTCCACCGTCACTGTGCTCCCGGTATCAGAGGAGGTTCCTCTGACCGCATTCACCCTGGAACTTCAGCATGCACTCTTAGCTATTGGTGAGGACTGCTATATTATATAGATTTAATATGAAAAAGATGAGAAGGTTTACAATTGGAGAGGAAGCTTGAGTCTAATGTATGTCTTTCAGGTCCCACTCTTCTCTTGACTAGCGACATCATCAAACAGCGCCTCGGCTCTGCTGCGTTAGACAGGTATGGCATCAAAGTGTCATTAGATAATAGATTGCAATGTTTATGGCATCAAATATTAGTTTATAAAATATAGTGTACCCACTCCATCTATTAGAATATGCAAATTCATTATTAATACATGCAGATTTTCAGCACAAGTGTTTCAGTTGCCTGAAAAACAACAAATTAAATTTTACACATTAAAGTAGTCGTTTGATGAGCGAGATGAAAGCTGTTTTATGATATGTAAATGAACTACACAATTAACCCCATAAATAAACAGTCTGCATGAGTCCTGTCCCTCTAACTCAGCATGAGATCTTCCTTTCTCCTTGTTGTTGCTGATGCTCAGTGATGAGTTCAGTGTTTTCTGTTTAGATTTAATTTCGAAAACTTTTAAGTGCCAATACTGGCCTGGTTTCTGTCAAGATTATTGACAAGCTCTCATCCATCACATGTTTATTGGGCAGTTAAACATCAATAGATCCACAGAGACAAGTATCCGACTCCGACACACATTCATCAAACTAGATAGAACAGGACCTTAGTAATGTAATGTAGTGACAATATAAAATCTGTTCTTCATTATAAACTCAAACTTTGTAGGAATATCTTTGTTAAATTTTACACATTTTTTTGAGCGCATGACATGCATATTGTGATTTGAAATAACTGTCTTCTGTTTTAATATATTTTAAAATGTAATTTATTCTGGATTTTCATTGGCCATACAATAACATTATTTATTTGAAACAGAAATCTTTTGAAACATTAATGTCTTTACTGACAGTTTTGGTCAATATAATGCACCCTCACTGAATAAAAGTAATAATTTCTTTCAAAAAGAGGAAAAAAAAAATTCGTAGTGGCCTCAAACTTTTGAACAGTACTGTATGACATGACCTTGTCTATTTGTCAATAGGTAGTAGGGTTGTAACGATATACCGGTATGACGATATATCACGGTATGAACACGTACGATTATCATATCATGTACATTTGCTTATTTACGATATTGTAAAAAAAAATAAATAAGACGCAGAATTTCACTTGCGCATTGAAAACTTTCTACTTCACTACACTCTAAACTTGCTCCACACATACAGCAGACAATGTCAGAAACAGAAGTTGCTATCTCTAATCTCTATGCCCCATTGAAAAAGAAGTTACAATTTGCATTATGGGAATACTTATATTGAAAAACAAACGCGGGGCTGTCCTCGAGTGTAGATATCCAAAAACAATGTGGGCGCAAAGTAGGCCTACCTGCAAAAGGAGGAAACGCATCAAACATGTTGACCTATATTCGAGAACACCATCCGTGTAGATGCAGGTATGTTCCGTTTATAACTTAGGTCGTATGATACGTGTGATGGAGAAGGAATCCCAGAATCCAGTCATGAAAATGGAACAGTATAACGCAGCGATGTCAGGTAAAAACGCGCGATTTGTTGGACTGATGAATAAAACGAAAGCAGAGCTGTACAATAAATAAAATCGTGACATGGTCTAGGCGGGGTCTGTGAATATTAAAGCGCAAAAAGACGGCTGTATAAATCTGTTTGTTTTGCGTGTCAGTCTGTGAATGAGCTGCGCCGTTTCCTGTACTACATACTCAAGTATGTGCGACGCTCTTATTGTTTTTTTCAGTGTTTGCCGTCTCGTTATCAGAGGACATGAACACAAACATATCCAAGGTTGCTCTGAGATAGCGCTTAATGAGCATTTCATCATTTTATTTGAGAAAAACCATTGTCAAACACACTGAAACTCAAAGCTCTTCACTACATCCCGTCAAAATAAAAGACCGCTTTTTAACTCGAAGAAATTGACTGAAATTTATTATGATTGTTAAATAGAATGTACTTCTCAAAATAATAATAAAAAAAGTTAATTTAATTTTCATCATTTTGATAATATTTGTATTAAAAAAATAAAAGCCAGAAGAATTAGTCAAGGCAGAATTTCTGAATTTTAATTATTAATAAAAGTTGTTCATGTTATAATCCATAATCATTTATTAAATGTGTTTGATTGTTTTTGATTATTGAAATCTGAATTGAGAAAACAAACATTTTAATTAATTTATTGGTCATTTTAATTGATGATATAAATAAAAATTGATTTTTTTTAATACGTATACCGTGAAACCGTGATATTTACTTCTCATACCGTTACAACCCTGATAGGTAGTAACTAAAAGAGTACATAACAAACACAGTTTGGCACAATCTCATGTTAACCTTGAGTACCTATGGTATTGCATCCTTCATATCTCCAAAAAGTCTTTAGTTTTATCAGATTTATAAAAGAAAGTTATGCTGTACCGAGTCTTTCCGAAAACAGCCAAAATCCTGGAGGCGTGCCATGTGAGCGGCGCTAAAGAGTGACAAGCATGTGCAGCTTTTGCGTATCGAAGCTATCAATGGTCAACTAAACAAATGTATTTAAACACACAATACACCATTGCATTATCTCTGGATAATATATACACTTACGCACTGACTGCCAACAAAACAGACATTTGATGCGGCCACCTGTTTATTTACCACCTGTGGTTCCGACTCATGACCTGGACCTTTTACCGCTCCATCTTTCAGTTTCAACCGATCTGTAAATAAAGCGTTGAACTGGGCCTTGTTTACTGTATAAAACCATAAGCGCCAATCCTGAGGGCTCAAGCAGCCACAGAAAACATGAGATATTCTTCATTCATTTAAACCAATAAAAAAGTGATTGCAACTTTCAGACCTTTTATCCTTATTTTGATTGGTTATTTTAATGACAAATATCGAGAGCGCATCAATGTAATGCGTGAGCACAAATCTCTCAGTTCCACTTAACACTGGGTTCTTTGGGAAGCAAGGTTATCTTTCCCTTACAACCAAAAACACACTTCTTTGGTGACATTGTTGGTTTCGTGGTCTAAAAACAAAGTGATAAATCTTTCTCGAGCAAGTCCTGTGTAGTGCTGCCCATGACTTCCGTAATCTGAACGAAGCACATTGATGGGCGTGCTCTTGCTCTCTCGCTCTGGTTAATGTGTGCGCGCTCTTCCATTTCTCAATGGACCTTATAGAACTACAATAGGCCATCAAAATTCATTGAGGAAAATCAAGGAAACACGAGAATTATTTTACAATTCACTTTACAGCTGATAAAGTCACTATAGTACAAAAAAAGTCATAAATTTATATAGTTAATATAATTATTTCTAGTTATGCATATATTTAAATTATTTAATCAGCTATAAATGTAACTTTTGAAAGCATCAACTTAAAATTTAAAAAAAAAAATCTTTATCCAGTAGTCACAATAGAGTGCAACAGTCGGGTTCCGGAAGAAAAATTCCATAAATTTTCTTAATAGGAATATTGATTTTTAACGATAACCTATAAACATTTAAAGACAGCCTTACTGTGAGCTACAAGGTTGTTAATCAATAGTATTTGCTTCTGTTAAAGCCATTAGCCCGCATTATTTCAGCTTTTAACGGTGGAATTTGTGGTGATAAACTACATTACCCATGATTCTGTATAGAAAATTCCACCTATAAGAGAATCGAAACAAGCAAAATGTGTCAAAAATAACTCTAGCTCCGCCCACTCCCACGAAGCACTGTAAATGACATAATCGAGTCTCCCTATGCTCTCAAAATACTTAAATATTTAAATGCATATTTTGCAGAAACTTAGATATGTTTTACATATATAATCAACATTTTTAAATGAGTAGTTTTATATTTCTCCATAATTTTTAATTTGATTTTGCTGTTCACAGTGCTTCATGGGATTGTAGTTCTTTCCATTACTAAGCCATTAAGTACACTGTCTTGTACCTGTACCTTGTTCCTTGTAATGTTATGATTCACCTCATAGCTGGTTGGCTTGGTTCATGGCTTATAATGCTTTAACAAATACATTTTTGAAATCCTTATGGGAAAAATGAATGAAAAAAATTCTGAAAAAGTGGATGGGCACTGAGTACTCTATATGTCATGGATATTTATTGGTCAAAAGGTGTGGGACCCCTGTATCGGTTCACACATTTCATAAATTAACAACCATAGTCATTTGAATGCTCAATGTTTTAATTGACTTCCAATTTGATTTATTTGACTTTGACATGTTTATTTATGTTTATAGAAATATAATAATTTGATTAGCTACATTTTTAGAAATAACATACAATGCAGTGAGCAAATAAAGTTATTAAAAAGTAACTGAAAGTAGTCTTTCTCTACTCCAGTGTGCATGAGTACAGGTTGTCAAGTTGGCTGGGTCAGCAGGAAGACATCCACCGCATAGTCCTGTATCAGACAGATGTGTCACTCACCCCATGGACTCAGCGCTGCATCAGACAGGCTGATTGCATCATCATCGTGGGACTGGGAGAGCAGGACCCAGCCGTGGGAGAGGTATGATGGTGTTACATCATCACAGAGTGAAAAACACTTAAATGAACTGGTGCTACTGTAAATTTTATGTACCAAGATTCTGAGCTACACCACTTTTTCTACTTTCACTGGAAATAGAAGAATCTTTAATATAAAAACTCTTCAGTTGAACAGACTCAAATGAAATGGGTTTCAATGCTTGTAATTTATCATTTGCTCTGGATAGCGGGTACTTTTATAGGTTGAGCCCAAATAATATTAAGTTGTTTGAACCACAACACACCTACTCAACATGCTGGGTTATACTTCTGTACTGTAAGTCACTGCTGAGCTACTCTGATCACAGGCAGTATTCAACCATGTTGACGGGACTTCAGTTGAACTGCAGGACTTACTTGGTTCTTTTCCTGGGGAGCAAGAGATTCATCATTTAAGTGGGGCAGGGAGAGCTGTTTTAGATATCCAGGTTTTTGGGCAGTCAGGCCTGTGTTTGAAGTTGGATCAGAGGTCTGGGGTAGAGCAACATCTCTATTGATTGTGTATATCCTGCAGGCTTTAAAGGGGATGGCCACTATAGCGCTGCTCTTTGAATCAGGGATTCAAAGCTCAGATGTTTTAAACAAGTCTGAAAAAGATAATTGTATTCACAGGAAAAGAAACGAGAGAGAACGACGTAGAGTTTTTTTTAAACGCACACCGGCCCATCCCAATCGATAATTATTCTTCTGAATGAAGTGACCTTGTGAAAGAAATGGATATATTTCTATTATATTTATGGATTAGTTCTGCATTCAGTGCATTCCATTAAAGAAAATTATTTTATTATCTTAATGCATTTGGACGGAGTGTTGTCTAGTTTTGAAGGGATGATATTCAGCCCTCTTTGTCTATCTTATTGTCTCTCAGCTGGAACGCATGTTAGAGGGGAGTGCGGTAAGAGCACAGAAACAGCTGGTATTGTTGCACCGTGAGGATGGCCCTCCTCCCAAAGGAACAGCTGAATGGCTGAACATGCGGAGCTGGATCTCCAGGCACCTTCACCTGTCCTGCCCTCGCAGAGTCTTCTCCAAGCGGAGCCTACCAAAATTGGTACAGCACTCAATATTACATCATGGTTTCACTGAAATAACTGACATTTTGAAAGTCATGTGATGGTCTGCCTCGGGGGTTTTCAAACTTTGTAATGCCACAGACCCCAAAATATGATGCAAGAGTTCCCTTTTTATTTATTTTATATAATCTTTTATTTTATTTTTTATTCATTTAATCGTATTATATAGTTATACATTTGATTATATAAAATAAATAAATCAAAGTTCTAAAAAAACACAAAAGGAATATTTATAAACATATATTTAAATATAAATACACATTTTTTCTCTACATTTTTCCACAGACCCCCCTAGCATTCGGTAGCCCTAGCCCAGTATTGACAATAACCGTGATATTCAAAACATGAAAAATTGATATTGTGTTAATTAAGGGTGTGACAATATATTGTGACATGTAAATAATCCAGCGGCAGTATCTGGTTGACATCCCAAAGTAAAATAGGTGGCGGTATTTCACCTTAAAGTGCTAAAGAGGATCTTTTCGTCGACTGAGAAACCAAAGACTGTTAGTGAGTTTTTTAAATGAGCGTAAGAACAACCCCCCTCCTTCACAGCTCATTTCGAGGGAATGCCTCCCAAAACTCGTGCACGAGTATTGGAACACGAGTGTTTGTTTACCACTGGCATTCGCTGTGTCGTGTTAGTGGATTCATTATGTCGGACTCACCGCAGGTAACTCATAATCTGCAGTTGTTACTCCTGTCTCCTGACAAAAACATTGCATGCGGCGCCTGTAGAGTGTGGAAAGTTACTTGAGCGCGTAGCCGCGCACGTCTCTCACAAGGAACGTGTGATTGACAAGCGAGAGGGCCAATTCCCACACGTCTTTCACAAGGAACGTCATGGCAGTGATTGACAAGCCAGAGGGCCAATCGTTTACGCAACGATCGCGTAAACGATTGGCTGATGTTTTAAGGCCCTACCTCGTGCACAGATGATGTATATTAATATTATTCCTTTCAGTGCACCTAATAAATAGTCTTTTATCAGTTAGTAAAGACAGTTTCAAGTAATATTGCAAAATTGTATAAAACAAAACATCCTCTTTAGCACCTTTAACGCTGCCATCTGACATAAAACTAAAACATAAAAGATGCAGCGCGCGCAGCTGCTACTGCCATGCAAAATCATGTTGTCTGATAAGACGGAGGAGATACTCTACATAGCAGAGCATGTGAGCGAAAATGTTTTTAGTTTCATATTTATCTTTAAATATTATAATGTTATTTTTTTTAATTTCGTCCATGTTGATTATGAAAAGTGAACAGCACGAGTAAGATAGGATAGCTACATCATAAGATGCGCAATATATCGGGAGAGATGGAGTGGGTCAGACATGATTTTGACCACTTCATTAAGTTTTGTTTTGTAGAAAGCCTTTCGTTAAAGTGATTTTCATTTTGTATAAATTGTATCTTAATTTTAATCAATGTTTCATCAACCAATTGCCTGGATTTAATACATAAGAAGCAAATAAATAGACAGTATAATGGAGGCGCCGGCGCGATCATTTGCATTGCACTGGAACTGAACTTAAGTGTAGTTGTTGTATGCAGTGGTGTGATTCATTGGCTTAAAGGTTTCTATAGATATCACAATATATCGATATTGTGAATTCTTTTGACCACGATAACTATGGTGTGAAAAATCTGATATCATGACAGCCCTATTTTACATATTTTATAATATAAAATCTAATATAATATTTATTTTTTTATATAAATACACAAGTTTTCTCTACAATTTCCACAGACCCCATAGCATTCCCTTGAGTGAAGGGAAAAAATGGATTGCCACATTTTAAATTATACATTTTACTATTTGATATTCTGTTGATATTTCTGTCAAGTTTTCCAGGCTACTGCTGGTATGTCCTTGAGCTCCGCTGAATTTGTGTTATGTCATCTTTGTCTCTTTCAGGATACAGACAGAAAAGCAACCACATAGAATTAATTACAAATCTTTTTTTTACAAAAATCTGGTTACTTTTTGATCTGCTTCATAGCCTAGATTGGAATAAAGACAATTTTTATATTTTGTGAATGGCAACAAAACAGTGTTACCAATCACATTATATGGTTCTAACTTAAGTTCTTAATAAAAGAGTTTACAGTAGTGGCCATCATAGCGAGTTGGGTTGGCAGCTGTATTAATGAGCATGTCTGATGTGAGAGAGAATTCATATGTGATGGTCATTGACGATCATAACGGATTTCTGGTATAGCTTTGATTTAACTTCCTGTGTCATTTGTGTTTTCAGAGAGAGATGTACCAGCGTGTGTTCCAGAAACCCGCCGATCGCCACTCTGATTTCTCACGCCTGGCCCGTGTCCTGACAGGCAACACCATCGCTCTGGTGCTGGGGGGCGGAGGAGCCAGGTACTCACTTGTTACAACTTTTAAAAAACTGTAAAAGAGGAGAAAAACACCTCCACTGTTTTGAATGCATTTCCACACTCCCACTCTTGTTGACACTACTGTGGCATTTTCCTTTAAAAGCTCTTTACCACCCCCTCTCAGTCTTTGTTTGACCTCTTGCCTCTGTTGCTCTCTTTCTGTCAATTTAATTTTTTCTGACAGCCTCTGTTTGTCTATTCTGTCTTTTACGTGGTTGGCAGGAGGTGTTTAAAGGTTGGTTGCTATTTTCTCCCTTGATTTCTGTGTGTAGTAATAACCTGTGTGAATTCTGTGTTCAGTGTTAAATCTGCCTAGTCTCCTTTAGGGTAGGACAGCCATATTTGGGCATCCTCATTTTTTTGGACAGATAGAGCAGAACCAAAGAGAAAGGTTATGTATTGATTGGCCTCATATTACGGGGTTTATTTGCCCCCCTCATCCCTCTCTTCCTTTTTTCAGGGGTTGTTCTCAGGTGGGCATCATTCGAGCACTGAGTGAAGCGGGAATCCCTATTGATCTGGTGGGCGGCACCTCTATTGGTTCCATGATGGGCGCGCTGTATGCAGAGGACCGCAGTTACAGCAGGATGAAGATCAGAGCCAGAGAGTGGGCCATGGTGAGAGACCACTGTAATGCTAAACACTCAAAAATCTGTGCTACTTTAAAATGCACCACAGGGCTCATCAAAACAATATTAACCAAGTACACTGAACCCTTTCCTATATTTTTTCTTTTCCATCCTTTTTTCCTGTTCTCTTTCCTTTTACCTTTTCATATTTTTTTCCTTTTTCTTCTAATTTCTTTTCTCAAAATTCATTCCTATTTTTTTGTTATTTTTTCATATTAATTTCTCCTTTTAAATTTTTCATGTTTTATTTCATTTTTCCTTTCCCGTTTCTTTTTCTTTTTCGATTCGTTTTCATTTCTTTTTCCTATTCCTTTTCTCGTTCCCTTTCCTTTGTTTTTTTTCCCCCTTCTTATCCCTTTTCATTTTCATGTCTGTTCCTTTATTTTTCTTCCATTGGATCTAATTAAAGTGACATTTAAATTGGACACCAAAATCTAACTTTGTTCCCCTTTCCTCCTCTGCAGGAAATGACATCAGTGTTTAAGAAAGTGCTAGACCTGACCTACCCTGTCACTTCTATGTTTTCCGGAGCTTCGTTTAACTCTAGCATTAATGGTGTCTTCAAGGACAAACAGATAGAGGTAGGAAACTGGTTCTTTTTTTGGCCCAAAGAATCCTTCACGGGATCACAATCTGCCAAATTCAGCAGCCTAAATGTGTTTGGCTTGTTTACAGGATCTCTGGATCCCATATTTCAACATCACCACGGACATCACCGCCTCCACTATGAGAGTGCACACTGACGGTAGGTACTGTCACATACTCCACTTGCGTTTATGAGCCTTTCCTTAACCAGGATAAATGTCTGATGCTTCCTGTCCCTCCATCTCAGGCTCCCTGTGGAGGTATGTGCGTTCCAGCATGTCTCTTTCTGGTTATCTGCCACCACTGTGTGATCCAAAAGATGGTCACCTGCTCATGGACGGAGGCTACATCAACAACCTGCCAGGTGTGTAGTAGGACATTAGCTTCCTGCAGTAAAACCTCTTTAGGTCTTGACGGTGAAATCCCAAAATGCCATGACAGTCACAATTTTTCAAGGATGCAAAGCTACTAAAATAGTTCAACAATGCTAGACTTTTAACTGTTTGGCATAAAGTCTGGACCACTTTGTGGCTTATTCTGGCCAAAAACCGCCTACTTAGACAGGAAAGATCCTGTCTGGGGGAGGGTTCTGGAATAGTCAAAACCCCAATAATATAACTTTCATAAAACTAGCTATTTTTGTGTGCAATTTGCATCCAACATTCAGTGAATTGACTGTGGGCAGACTGTGAGTGTGCTGTCTATGGCTGAGACTACTACATTTTTATCAGATCTGAAGGATTTGGCAATTTTGGTCTTGTTAACGATAGTGGTTAATTGTTGGTGAGGGTGTTGTCTTCTGTCCTTATTTCAGCGGATGTGGCACGCTCCATGGGTGCCAAGGTGGTTATTGCCATTGATGTGGGAAGCCAAGATGAAACCAACCTCACTAACTACGGGGACGCCCTTTCTGGCTGGTGGCTGCTATGGAAACGGCTCAACCCACTGGCTGAGAAAGTCAAGGTGAGGGAGACATTAGCCAAGTGCAGTGTTTACTTAATTGGTTGTGTTTTCTAAGGCAAGCGTGACTATTAATATAACTCATACTTGTTAAAGGGATAGTTCACCCAAAAATGAAAATTATCCCATGATTTACTCACTTTCAAGCCATTCTAGGTGTATATCTTCTTTCAGACAGATGCAATCAGAGTTATATTAAAGAAATATTCTGGCTCTTCCAAGTTTTATAATTTTAGTGAATTAGGTGTTGTATTTTGAAGCCCAGAAAGTGCATCCATCCATCACAAAAGTAATCCATACGGCTCCAGGGGGTTAATAAAGGCTTTCTGAAGTGAAGTGATGGGCAAAAGTGTAACTTCTGACATGATGTATGATGTAGGATGTAGGAGTAACGTAAGCTTAGACGCCTCTCACTGTTCAAACAAATAGCAACAAGCTTCTCTTCTCTTATATCGAAATCCTCTGACATTTCTCTTTAAAAATTCTCGTTTTAGACTTATAATTTGTGACCGGTGTTTTGTTTGTGTCGGGTCAGAGATAACTCTTTCGCCCGTACCGCGAAACTGCCGAAAGCTTGTTTTATAGTATATAAAGTTTTAAAAATTTATATTTTTCTTACAAAAACTTGTTGCTTCACGTCATAAGGCCTCTATTAATCCCCTGAAGCTGTGTATTACTTTTATGATGGATGGAAGCACTTTTTTGGGCTATAAAATCTCGCCCCCCATTCACTACCATTATAAAGCTTGGAAGAGCCAAGATATTTTATAATATAACTCTGACTGTGTTCGTCTGAAAGAAGAAAGACATATACACCTAGGATGGCTTGAGGGGTGAGTAAATCATTTTTTGGTGAACTATACCTTCAAGGTCTGGACACATTTACTGCTGTTCTGCAAAAAAACAGTCATTTCAATAGCAATCCATGTGAATGACAACAGGAAGCTGCTTGGTTTGAAAGTAACTGAGCTGTGCATCATATCACTACACTAGTGACAATAGACAAATGGACCTTTTTTGGCAGAAAAGTGAAATTTCGCTTATGTGACCTTACTTTAAGTGTCAACTGTTGCGATTATTAAACCCGCACCATCAAAAGAATGAAACTGCAACTTGTGTAAATTGTATGCTATCACATTAAGCAATTGAATTAATTAAAAAAAAAAAATTTACCAGACAGATGATAAAACGAGCAAAAATATGCCATAGCTTTGCATTATTGGGGGAACCTGAGCCATATTAACTATCAACCACATAAAATACCCCAGCAACTGCAACAAGCTAAAAAAAAAACACAGAACACATTAGCAACCACACAGCAATGTCATGGAAACCTACCGGAACACCCAAGCAAAAAAAAAGAAAAGTAAAATCTAGTTTCTTTAGTAAAGTTGTTATGGATTTGGAATTTTGAGTGTGTGACAATTTCAGGTGTTGAACATGACTGAGATCCAGGCCCGGCTGGCTTATGTGTGCTCAGTGAGACAGCTTGAATCTGTTAAAAACAGCGACTACTGTGAATATATCAGACCTCCCATCGACAGATACCGCACACTCGAGTTCGGCAAGTTCGATGAAATCAGCGTGAGTTTTATTTTTACTTTTTTACCATCTAAATATTCAGTCTTTCTCCTGCACTTATACTTTTTGGGTTTGTGTGTGTGGCTGTGTGCACATATAGGAAGTGGGGTACCAGCATGGGAAGACAGTGTTTGATGTGTGGTGCAGGAGTGGTGTGGTAGAAAAGATGATGAAGGACAGACATCAGGAAGAATTCCACAAAACGCAGAGCAACAGTGTAAACCATAGATCACCTTAAAGATTTTTAGATGTAATTTGTGTTCAAACATTTCCTCACTTCAATTTGTTGTTCTGCAGGTGGTTACCTGTCCCAATGCTTCCTTCACTGATCTGGCTGAGATCGTCTCACGGATTGAGCCAGTCAAACCAGCTCATGTGGATGGTAAATCAATGCTACACCTCTTGTAAATTTACCTTTTAAAAGAACATTTGGCAGTCTTTCTCAGGGATTTTTGGCTTCAGTTCCCAGCATATTGATCTTTCTTTGGCTGCTTTTTAGTTGGATGTCATTTAGTGTTGTGTGATTTGTGTACAAACCTCATTAGGCTAATGGGTCGAAAATATCGCCATCTCTCCCTCAGATGAATCTGACTATCACACGGACTATGAAGAGGAAATGGCAGAGAGCGCTCTGTCAGACATGGAGCTTTACAACCAATACAGTGAGCACACAGAGGAGGAATTGACCGCAGACACTGTAAGTCTTGCATACACACACAGATTTAAAGGGTCATTCAACTTTTGTAGCAGTTTATTCTTGTCCTTCATGTCAACTTTTTCTTGCACCATCAGTTCTAATTTAAGTGTACATGATCATTTTTCTCCCTTACAATAAGTTGTGAAGCTGTGGTTCTTAAAGGGTTAGTTCACCCCAAAATGAAATTTCAGTCACTAATTACTCACCCTCATGTCATTCCAAACCTGTAAGACTTCCCTTCATCTCGGAACACAAATGAAGATCTTTTTGATGACAGAATGCTGTCGGATATCCTTCCATTGACTGCCTTCGCAACTGAAACTTTGACGCTTCATAAAGAGTTTGGGAAATTAATCCATATGAATCAAGTAGTTTAGTCGCCTGATCGCTTGTTTTGATGAACAGATTTCATATAGGCTTTTACTCGCATATAAACATTGTTCAGCGAACATAAACAGAAGCTCAACCTAACTTTAATGACGCACAAGAACAACCCTCTTCCGGAAGCTCAAACTTGCTGTGTAACACGAGAATGAACCTCATTGGTTATGCAGCACATTTGAGCTTCCCGGAAGAGGTTACGAAAGTCTTGCGAGTTTGGAATGACAGTAAATAATGACAGAATTTTCATTTTGGGGTGAACTATCCCTTTAAGCAGAACAAGACACCATTATTTAATTTATACATTTATGCTTATACATCATGTTATTTACTTTAGATCTAATGTAAGTTTTAATGTAAGTTAGTTTCTTGAACCAC
Organism: Chanodichthys erythropterus; assembly: GCF_024489055.1. NCBI lineage: Eukaryota > Metazoa > Chordata > Actinopteri > Cypriniformes > Xenocyprididae > Chanodichthys > Chanodichthys erythropterus. The sequence goes on along the minus strand of NC_090242.1, from coordinate 16,288,209 downwards.
AGTAAAATTTCTACCAGTTCTCTGACCCTTACAACCAAACTTCTACTGTACCTTTAAGACGTTATAATGTAAATATTTAAGACGTTATAATGTAAATATGGTGATGACTGTATTTTAATGTATGCATGCTTGTGATGTCACCATCACCACCAATCACATGACAATTTATGAATTACTTGTTTTTGCTTCATGTCCAAAAGATTTCTATTTCAAATACATGCAACTTTCTGTGCATTTAATAATAATAATAATAATTATATATATATATATGTATATGTGTATGTGTATGTATATGTATATATATATATATATGTGTATGTGTGTGTGTGTGTGTGTATATATATATATATATATATATATATATATATATATATATATATATATATATATATATATATATACAGTACAGTCCAGTCCAGTCCAAAAGTTTGGAACCACTAAGATTTTTAATGTTTTTAAAAGAAGTTTCGTCTGCTCACCAAGGCTACATTTATTTAATTAAAAATACAGTAAAAAACAGTAATATTGTGAAATATTATTACAATTATAATAACTGTGTACTATTTAAATATATTTGACAAAGTAATTTATTCCTGTGATGCAAAGCTGAATTTTCAGCATCGTTACTCCAGTCTTCAGTGTCACATGATCCTTCAGAAATCATTCTAATATGCTGATTTGCTGCTCAATAAACATTTATGATTATTTTCAATGTTGAAAACAGTTTTTTTTCAGGATTCCTTGATGAATAGAAAGTTCAAAAGAACAGTATTTATCTGAAATACAAAGCTTCTGTAGCATTATACACTACCGTTCAAAAGTTTGGGGTCAGTAAGAACTTTTATTTTTATTTTTTTGAAAAGAAATTAAATAAATGAATACTTTTATTCAGCAAGGATGCATTAAATCAATCAAAAGTGGCAGTTAAGACATTTATAATGTTACAAAAGATTAGATTTCAGATAAACACTGTTCTTTTGAACTTTCTATTCATCAAACAATCCTGAAAAAAAAATATTGTACACAAATATTTTGTACAATTGTACACATTAAATGTTTCTTGAGCAGCAGATCAGCATATTAGAATGATTTCTGAAGGATCATGTGACACTGAAGACTGGAGTAATGATGCTGAAAATTCAGCTTTGATCACAGGAATAAATTACTTTGTCAAATATATTCAAATAGAAAGCAGTTATTTTAAATTGTAATAATATTTCACAACATTACTGTTTTTTACTATATTTTTAATTAAATAAATTTAGCCTTGGTGAGCAGACGAAACTTCTTTTAAAAACATTAAAAATCTTAGTGGTTTCAAACTTTTGGACTGTACTGTATATATATATATATATATATATTGTGTATATGTTAAGCAGCACAACTGTTTTCAACATTGATAATAATAAGAACTGTTTCTTGAGCACTAGTTGTAATAATATTTTATATATAATATAAAATATATATAATATATATTATATATAATTTTAATATATGTTGTTATAATATATATTATATATAATATTTTAATATTTTTGATAAAATAAACGCAGCCTTGGTGGTGACTACTTTCACAAAGAATTAAAAATGAGAAAAAGCAACAACAACAATAAAAAAGACGTATTGATCCTTATGCCCAGGATGAAGAATTCGAGAGGACCCGCAGACAGCATGTACGTTCTGATGTGGAAAACCTGGGGCCTGTGTCCTCTAAAACGCCACAAACTTCCAGCCCTAACAGCCCTCCCACCCTCCACACCAGAAAAGCACATGGACAGAAAACCCTCCATCCTGACCACTGACCCAGATGTCAATGTACAAACACTGACACTCCTATGATTTGGGGTTTGGCCCTGTCTACACATTCCAGTCACACTCCAACCAAGTACATCCAGACCTTGAGGAACAAAAAAATGAGTATTTTGTGTATTTACACAAGCCTTTCCCCCCTCCTCTTGTGCAAAAAAATCCTAAGAAAACATCTTTTTCTGTACAGTTGCACTGGGTAACACGGCATGGAGTTGAAATGATACGAGTCCTTGCATCTCAGCGGTAACTCAAGACTATCCCAGAGTTTCTGTGAAGTTTCATGCTGACTATGAACTCTTTTGATTGCCAAGTCGTAACTTTAGTCCATCTTAAATGACCAGTTAGTCAATAACGGAAGAAATTCCACGAGTAAGACAATCAGCTACAACATTGCTTTTACAAACAATTAGATTAGATTGCATGTACGGATTCTTTCTACTGTCAATGAAGGTAGCAGAAAACAGTGAAATGATGATTTAGAGAGAAAAAAGAAAATGTAGACTGTAGAGTTCACTATTTATAAGCTCAGATGACTGATGTTGACTTTTTCTTTCATTTAAACCTCTCAAAGACCATTTGACAAGTCAATCTGTCCCACAGCTTGGCTGTTTCATGCAGGTCAGTGACTCCTTGCTGAGGGGTACCTGATCTGTGAACAGTTGAGTGATCGATTTAAACTAACCAGCGTCGTAGATCATACCGAATATGTCTGAGTTAATCATACCTCTAGCTGCATGTGATCAAACACAAGCAAAAAAGCAAGCCTATCAATGCAATATTTTTTATATTTTATGTTTTTGTTGTAAAAAAAATAAATAAATACCTGTGTGATACCTGTAGTGCCTTTTAACCTTTAATAGCAGCCATACAAGACAATGGTAATGGGTAATGAGTCCCAAAATGTATTAACAGTCTAATCATAATGCCAGTATTGATTAATATACATGTATGAGGTAATGTTTGTTTTGATTATGTTGCCATGACTTACATTAAATTGTGGTGAATCTTTTGGAACAATCCTAATGCTCTGTGCCAATAGTTTAGCTTAAATCTGTTGTGTTAAAGCTACAAAGAAAGCACTTTTGTTGTTGAGGGGTCAGTTTGTTTCCAAAGTTAGAAAATCCTCAGTATGGACATCTGAAAATCCAAACGAGAATATGCAATTGTTGGGGAGAATCTGGTGTCATTTTGTAAACGCCTTAAAATGCTGATTTCTAATAAACTGCATTTTGCTTTTGTCTTGAGTTCTAGTGTTCAAGGACTGCTGAAGCTTTTGAAATATTTGTTTATTTGCACATGTTGCATAATGCAGGGAGGCTCACGTTTACACTGTCTGCTGCCCTCCAGGAGCCATGTGTGCCCGGCGGTAATTCTGACGATGAATTATGAGATTCGGCTGTAAGTCCATGGTTTTTCTGCCTAACTAAAACTCCGCCGTCTTCCATCATTGCTCTGTGCCAACTCTGAGCAAAACAGCCTCAGCAGGCCGCTGCACGTGAGATTTAATGCACTCAGACATGTAATGAAGACAAAACACATCCAAATGAGCTTTGTGAAGTGAGAACAAGGAGATAATTGCATATGATGAACGGACGACTTGTGCATCACATGCACTGAGGTGTTGGGTTAGCCAAGTGGTTTGCTAGTTGATAGATATTGGAGAACCTGTTTGTAAGAATTTGTGCCGCGGTGTATATAAAGCTGTATACGATGTGTTTTACTCATTCACAGGATAATTTTCATGGGAAAGGAACCATTTGACCCTATGAAAATTCATTTTCTAATGTTGCATTAATTTTATTATAAAGGTGTGCTATTACTACAATTCAAAAATCAATATTATTATGTAAATTCAATACTATTAATACTTTATAATATTGATCAAAAGATTATTGATTACAAAGGTTTAAATAAATGCTGTTCTTTTGAACATTTATTAAAGAATCTCGAAAAAAAAATATCAGTTTCCACACAAATATTAAGCAGAAATGTGTCTTGAGCAGCAAATCATATTCAAATGATTTCTGCAGTAATGATGCTGAAAATTACATTTCAAAAATAGTAAAATATAAAAGTGTTTTTAAAAATTCTTTTTGATCAAATGCAGCCTTTGTGAGCATAAGAGTCTTAAAAAAAAAAAAAAAATTAAATTTCACCAACCATTAACTTTTGAATTGGATGACATCTAAATTCAGTAAAAGAATTTGAGTTTAAAGCCATGTTTTATTACTTTGCATCCTCTTCTTTTCTTTGTTTCTTCTAGACCTGTTTTCTAGCTCAAAATCACCTGTTCTCCACCTTGTTGTTGTCATGGAGAAATGCTTTCTGGAATGGCAGCGCTGTTGTAGCAGTCTGTTGTTTAAAGATGGTATGATTCATTAAATCCTTTCAGGAAACATGTATTTTTGTCACCTGTGGTCCACTTCTCACCAGGTGTGCTGTAGACAAATGGGATATTATAATGCCTTCCAGAACAGCATGGAAATAATGAATTGATTAATGAGTGAGTCCAAACACCCATTGCAGATTTCTTGGTGAATAAACTTAGCTTCTTTTAGTTTTACATTTCAGTGCATGCTAAATTTTTCATCTTGCTTTCAGTCATATTTTATGATAAATGCTTTAAATTAATTAGACGAGTCTAAATTTTCCTCAAATACTCATTATTTATAATGCAACTCAACAGTCTCAAACTCAGTTCCTGGAGGGCCACAGGCACAGACACAACCGTACTGAGGTGAGCTCCAACCCTCATTAATTAAACTGAACCTGAACAAGCTAATAAAGGTCTTCGGGATTACTAGAAGCTTCCAAGCAGGTTAGTTGGAGCTAAACTCTGTCAGGCGGTGGAACCTCCAGGAACTGAGGGTTCATATACACGACAACGATGTACTAAAAACGGAAAAGTTTTTCATTTGTAGAGAAAAAAATCTCTCTGCATGGCTCTGTCAAAAATGAGAACGACTAAAAACGCTGTATTTTGCTGGCAAGCCATTAGATGGCGATAAAACACAACATGTAATGCGCATGTGCAAGACCTCATCGTTTTCACAGATTCGCGTCTTTGTTTACATGGCGACCATTTTCAAAAACGTGCACTTTGAAACCCGTTTTTAAAAGTTTGCATTTTCAGACCTCTAAACGCCGTTTTCGTGTGAATACACGGCCAAAACACACAAAAAAGTGTTTAGTTTTTAGTTGAAAACAGTGTTGTGGTGTAAACGGCCCCTGAGTTTGATTGAGACCACTGCACTAGTGCACTACCTGATCTAAAGACAAACAAGTTTCTTATCTCTACAGGCCCCTGTAGAAATCCAGGAGGCTGTGTCCGTCACCCTGGCCATGAGGCGACACTCTGATATTACCACTAGGTGTTGTTATTATGGGGTGAAAATACCAACAGGACCATAGAATCCTTCACATCTTACCCACCCAAACTCAGGGAATTTCACTGCCAAATCAGAAGCGCAAAATAAAACTTTTCAAATGAAATCATCAGTCAATTTTATGGCACCTACAATATGCTGTATTCTCTTATATATGTTTTATTTTACCAGTTGTGGAAACCAACCATTCATCCATTTGAGGTAACCTAGTTAGCCTACTTTATTGAGTATTTCCATTTTATGCAACTTTACACATTTATTAATAGTAAATTAATAATTAATACATTTGAGATCATCATGTTTGCAGCGAACAATATATTTCAGACCTAGTGGAATAATAGTAATTATAGTATCACTCACTAGGTTTGAATTGCTATATTGTACGTTTTAATGGATCACACTACAAACATAATGATCTTATAATACATGATGCATTGCTGTGTCCATTATCGCATAATTCACACTTGTGGACACTTTTGCTTTAACGGACATTAGACAACACTGCAAAATCAAGCTGTTATATATCGTCCAACATTCCCAATTTTTCTGATGTATGTCCTTAATTTAATTTCATATGTTGGTATTCAGTGTTTTGAACCCAAACTGACTGGGTTTCTAGAGAGCAAAAAGCTTTTGTGAAAAAAGTGGAAGACTTAAACACAAAGTCTGTAAAATAAACAGTTAAAAAGATTTGATGATCACTAGTGATAGTATTTTATTCTGTGTTGTCATCATTCAAGTTTGATTTCAGCTTTAATGTACGTCTCATATTTTGTCATAGAAACTAGTGGACTGCCGGGTCGCTTTCACCCCAAAATGGCGGAAACGCAGGGCCGCTGCTGGGCGGCGGTTTTGCAATGGAACGTTCTATTGACTGTCGCTTCTTGTTAGTGTATATTCTTTTCCCTGGCTGAGCAGATATGAGCTTGCAGAAGTGCTAATAAGATAATGTGAGATAGCAAAGTTTTGGTGAAAGGTGAGGAATGTGTGGTAGGAGAGAGAAGTCATTAAAGCTGGTCTTTATATAAACTGTCAAAACTCTGGGAAGGTTCAGTGCACCAACAATGACAGTGTGGTAATTATGCAGTCTTAAGTGAATGAATCAGGAAAAAATTTTTTATTTGCATAACCGCTTGCAAGACAAGATATTCTCTCCTCTTTTATTTTATCTTGCCCACAATTTGCTGCAATTAACTCAGCCTGAACCACTTAACAAATAGACTTAAAGACTTTAAATCTTGTTGTTGATCATTTTAGCCTAAAGTGTGAGTAGATTTATGACCATTTTAAAAATCACCCACTGACTCCAATTGTTACAATGTTCAGCATTCAAAATCTAGCCAACAACGATGATGTCACAATTAGCCGCCGCCTTCTTGCATATATTTGCATTAATTTGTGATTCTTTCTTTCTTTATTCATTTGCACAGAATTTTAAACTCCGCAAAATCAGGACAAAAGCACACACACCGGCAAAATATGCTCAAAGATGGGTGCTCGACCAAAAAACATGAATAAAAAGCAGAAAAAAATTGGCAAAAATTTGACTTGACTTTTTTCTGCTTTTCACAATTCTTTTTCTGCATTAAAAGCGCTGTTATTTGAGTCGCTTCACAAAACCGGTACGATTTGAGTCCCTCTGACCTTTTTCAGTGTATTTTATCTATTGGGTCACCAAATTATATTTTTAAAAGCTTTTTGTATTAATGGAAATGTCTCCTTTTAATAATGTTTAAAAACATGACATACATTTTATCTTCATATTTTTCTCAGTTGACACCACCTTATTTTGTCATGTCCCTCAAGGCCTGCTATGAAAGTGTACTTGGGAAGTAAATTCATGATTATTAAAATCACATAATTTAGTTCCGTACCTCAGTAACCCCTCAACCCCGTTACACAAACCATTCTCCCGCTATAAAAATAATGAATCAATACTTATGTGACGTCATTAATAGGAAGTGACATCATAGATGTCTTCTGAACAACAGTGTGAGCAGACACAGGCAAGTTACCACCTTCTTTAATAATTATAACTAAATTATGTTGTGAAATTGTGTTTGTCAAGCTTAACGACTCAACCACGTTACATCAATTAAAGATAGAAAACTATTACTTGCGAAAATTATCTTTGTTATTTCAACATTATTCATGATTTCTCAATATCATGCATGCCATGCACTAGATTTAGAGCAGTGGCCAATTTGGGCAAAAAATCACAACCCCGTTACAGTCAACCCTGTCACACCTACATTTTTATTGTTTTGTTTTTTTTGTTAAGTTTATGAAAAAGTAATTTAAAGTTAGTTGAATTCTGTCTGAAATGTTCAGAGCAATCATAAGAATACTGATTTTAGTTCAAATTCTGAAGATAAAAAATGATGAGGTTGCTGTCACAAAAAGTGCCCATTTCAGGCTTTAGTATAGCAAAAGTGTGAGATTTTATGTAACTTTTATATTTGCAATTTCTGAATTAGTGTGAGGGACATCTGATTAATAGAAAAATGTTGATTTTATCACAAATACATTTTATAATAATATTCAGAGAGCTCCCATAGTGTCCACAACTTAAAATAATGACCAATAATAATAGGGATTTGATGCCTGAGATGGGAAAATATGTTTTTCTGGAAGTTAAATATGTCATTAATGTTGTGGGGTGTTCAGAAAAGTAATACATTTTGTTAAAAAAATCTAAAAATGTGTAAGTCCAAATCATACCTGTTTCGTGGAATGACTAATTTTTCTTCAGGAAATGCAAATGTAGTTCTCTCTAATATGAATTATGTAATTATAATTTTTATTATTAGTAGAAGTAGTAATTCAATGTATTATTATGAAATAATCTCTGATTCTATATCTTCGTCTGCTGCCACACTGCAGAAATGACTCTGCAAAACTGTAATGCTGGGCCCTTCCTGTATCTGCCACTAGGTGGCGTCGCGTTGTAGCCCACCTCCATGTAATGACTTCCTCGTGTGGCGATTAGGAGCAGGTAAGTTAAAGGACGGTTATTTACTTGTTGTTTAGCTCCTGTCAGAATGACATACGAGGTGCCGCTGTGACCTTTCTGCTCCGCCGGAGCAGACTTATTTTTTGCCAGCCTTGTTAATTCATTGTCTTGTTGTCCCCCAAGAATAGGCAGAAACGTCACCACTAATTAATGAGTTGGTGAGAAGAAATATGGGTCATAGTCTCTGAGAAAGTGAGCAGTTAAAGGAATATTCACCTAAAAATGACAATTCTATCATCATTTATTCACCCTCATATTTTTCCAAACCTGTATGACTTTCTTTGTTCTTTGGAACTCGAAAGGTGAATCCAGGCCACTCTATTCAATATAATGAAAGCGAATGAGAACTGTCAAGTTCCAAAATGACAGAAAAGCACAATAAAAGTATGATAAAAGTGCTCCATGTGACTTGTGCTCAATATTCCAAGTCTTATGAAGCTTTTGACAGTTTTGTGTTTACAATTATTCATAGTCACTAGTTCTCTTCGTTCACAGCAGGGCTACTTTCAGTGAATAATAACGTAAATTTGAGTCTGTTGCGTGGCTTCAGAAGACGTAAGAACTACTTACTTGATTTTTTGTGTCTTTTTAAAGCTTGACAGGCCCAGTCCTCATTGACAAGAATGGCCTGGATATTCTTCAGAAATTCACCTTTATCTTCCATGGAGGAAAGAGTCTGGAACGACATGAGGGCGAGTAATTGCTGACAGATTTTGATTGAACTGTTCCACTTGTATGTGTGTGTGTATCTTTATATTGTTTGATGTGAGTGGGACAGAACGGTCCAACAGGTTTGGGTAGTTCATAAAAGTTTTTGGTGTAGATTAAAGCAAAGAATGCATAATACAAAGAGAACAATGCTGCAATTTTTGGCTCTTGCAGAGAACACGATCATGCACGATCAAGTGGACAAATGTAACGCTTTGCAGTTCTGTCTTGTGCTCTATCTCTCTCTCGTTCTTGTTCTCGTTCTCGCAGTCCCTATTCATCTCCTGTCTTTAAAAAGTGTTTTGGGTTACTACAGGTAAATGGGTCACTGCGCAGCAGAAGTCGGATCTCCCTCCTGCTCTGACGCACATGTATACAATCAGTCTCCTACGCTATGATCAGCGGGCCCCATGGGAGCACAAACTCTCTTAGAAACAACAAAACCCTCTGGCGTCTGATGACTTTGAGTAGGCAGTGTGAAAAGAGCACATGTGATTGCTGACCGCGGTAAGAACAGCGTTTCTGAATGGGGAACGGGTTTTTCTGTGTTAACTAATGACCTCTTATTTCCCCAGATAATGACTCTCCTCTGTGAGCGCTGAGCTCACTGCACAGACCATTTACGCAAAACTATTTAGTTTGGTTTTATGCATTTATTTAATACAAACAAGCCATTGTGCTTCATTAGATTTCCTAGGCCCTCTTTCAAAGTTAATCTGTCCCCGTTTTCCGTTTGAAAATTTTATCTGGGTCTCATAGGACTGTCTGACTTTGCTCTGCTTTTTAGCATTTTAGTCCATGTCTGTAATAGATTTGAAAAAAAGGAGTCTCTTCTGTTCACCAAGGCTGCAATTATTTGATCAAAAATACAGAAAAACAGTAATATTGTGAAATATTATTACAATTAAAAATAACATTTCTATTTTAATATATTTTCAAATGTATTGTGATGGCAGTGCCTTCAATGTCATGATGATTCTAATTATGATTTGGTGCTCAAACATTTCTTATCAAAGTTGAAAACAGTAGTGTTGCTTAATATTATAAAAATTATTTTAATTTAATTCTTCCTAATGTTTTTCAGGATTCTGTAAATTGTCACTTTTGATTAATTTAATGCATCCTTGCTGAATAAAAGTATTACTTTCTTTAATTACAGACAATCGCTGCGTGAGATTCTCCAGCTTTGAGCAACCGAAGCGTGAGCTGTTAAAATGCATTGGAGGGGAACGTAATCGGCGACAGGTGAAATAATTCTTTGACATGGTTAAAAATAATGAATGGTTTGTTTTTGTTGGTTTGTTTAGTATATGTTGTCGCCGATTGCGACCCCCTCCAGTGCATTTCTTATAGTAATATGACCCGTTGCGCTCTGTCTCACTGCCTGTATCCACTTTTGTGTCCTTAAAAAACTATTTGGGTGTGTCCCTTTAAATGCAAATTAACTGCTGCTCCCGCCCTCTTTTGAAAAGTGGGCGGGGGTAGCAGCTCATTTGCATTTAAAGGGACACACCCAAATAGTGGCAAATTTGACAAGCTATAATAAATGATCTGTGGTTTTTTTTGACTGAAACTTCACAGACACATTCTGGGAACACTAGAGACTTAAATTACATCTTGTGAAAAAGGGGCATAGTAGGTCCCCTTTAAAGTGTGCAGAATGTCTTGCCCCATTTACTCCCATGGTAAGTGCATTACTGTAATTGCATTTTTGTTTGTTTTTACAAACTGCAGACAAATGTAAATTTTTATCTGTGGCAGTCGACAGTATTTGTCAAATAGAACTCAACATGTTTTGATAGCTGCACTCTTGTAAAAATGTTCAGGGGGGTTCCTATGGAGTCGAATTAATGCCTTAAAGTTTTGCACAAAAATAAAGTTTTGCAAAACACAAAAAAGAATTGAGCAATAAAAAAATGTTTTGCAAACAAAAATAAAGAATTGCAAAGGAAAAATAAAGTATTGAGCAGAAAAAAATACGTTTTGCAAAAAAATAAATAAATAAATTGCAAAATAAAATAAAGTAGTGCAAAAATAAAAATATAATCAATTACAAAAATCAATGACAGCTGTAATCCTATTTTATCTTTGCCACATAATTTTCATGCTCAAACCTACTAAATCATTTGCAGCGCTCATTTTATTCTGCGTTTCAGTCAAGCGTGCGCTCACGATACCGGTTTTCCTTTGCGCTGCACTTTTCTGTGCTGTTCTCTTTATGGCACTGGTTTGACGTGGGGGTGGAGTCAAGAAACGGGGGCACGCCCCCGCGAAATGCATTGGAGGGGAACGTAATCGGCGACAGGTGAAATAATTCTTTGACATGGTTAAAAAAAATTTAAATGGTTTGTTTTTGTTGGTTTGTTTAGCATATGTTGTTGCCGATTACAACCCCCTCCAATGCATTTCTTATAGTAATATGACCCGTTGCGTTCTGTCTCACTGCCTGAATCCACTTTTGTGTCCTTAAACATGTGTTTTTTGGGGTCGACAGCTTATAAAAACTTATTTCTGTTTTTTTTTAGCTTGTTAGCTGTACACCTTGTCACACAGAAGCTTTTAGGCGTTGTTCTGTTTTTTGTAATGAGTCAGAAAAGACAAGAAGGCAGCCTCACGCAATACAAAGTCAATGGAGACGGTTGGATTGTTTTTCCCCCGGTGGGCGTGGTTTTCAGATTATAATAAATGCGCTCTGTCTCTATGCTTGATCTGTTCTGTTCCGATCTGCGTCTCCTGCCGATGACGTGTTTCGCGGGGGCGTGCCCCTGTTTCTTGACTCCACCCCCACGTCAAACCAGTGCCATAAAGAGAACCGCACAGAAAAGTGCAGCGCAAAGGAAAACCGGTATCGTGAGCGCACGCTTGACTGAAACGCAGAATAAAATGAGCGTTGTTTAGTAGGTTTGAGCATGAAAAATATGTGGCAAAGATAAAATAAGATTACAGCTGTCACTGATTTTTGTAATTGATTATATTTTTATTTTTGCACTACGTTATTTTATTTTGCAATTTATTATTTTTGTTTGCAAAACATATTTTTTTCTGCTCAATACTTTATTTTTCCTTTGCAATTCTTTATTTTTGTTTGCAAAACATTTTTTTTTATTTTTTGTTTTGCAAAACTTTATTTTTGTGCAAAACTTTAAGGCATTAATTTGACTCCATATGGTTCTAGATAGTTCTTGTCTTTAAAGAACCCTTTATGCCAAATAGGTTCTATAATAATGAGAACTGTTTTAAATGATTGCATATGTTTCAAGTGTTGTTGTTTTTTTTTCCTAATGATGATGTTTGATGTCTGTTTAATTCATAAAATTAATTACAGTTCAAACTAAATCCATTAATCGATCCCATGAAGCACCTGAATGAACCCTTTAGATTCTATATAGAAGTGTGGAACGCCGGGTGGAGCAAGGAGAGGAACGTTAATAATGCGTTAATAGTGAACAGTAGGACAGAAGATCTCATGGTGTTAGTTCAGCCCCCAAGCACACTCATTGAGAACTGAATTAACAAAAACTGGAAAATAACCACCACTGGCTAAAAGAGCAATCTAGGTGAAAATGTGCTGTTTCTTTCCCTTCTGGCTTCCAGATTATCAAGGAAGTCATTTCATTTTGGAGCCAGTGCATCATTAGACGGTTTCATTTAAAGCTTTGACATGAGTGAGTGGAAATGTTTAAATCAATGTTCTTCAGTGGAAATGTTGTTGTTGCTCTCTTTTGCAATTTATTTATTTTTTGTTCATTATTAGAGCAATTCAGAGTTTGCTTGGAGTGCTTAATGAAATGTGTGACTAATGTCTTAGTTATACTTTGTGTGTGTGTGGTTCAGGTGTTCTCTATGTTATGGGGACAAAATGTCCCCACAAAGATGGAAACCATCAAAATCCTTGTCCTTGTCTGAACTTTTTCTTTACTTTTCTTTTTTTGGTCCCCATAAGGAAAACTGTGTTTTAATCATACTAAGCAATGTTTTTGAAAATCCAAACATGCAGAAAGTATTCTGTGATTCGTACAGTAGGTATAGAGGATATACAGTTTGTACAGCATAAAAATGTCTACGGAAACTCGAAGCCTTTGTTTCCACTAATGTCTTCAAGTCTCCCTGTGTTCTGATAAATATATTTATTTACAAGCTGTACCAATGTTTGTTTACATTTGCATGCGTGTGCCCGCATGTGTTTATGTGTATGTGAAGCCTTGACTCACTAACCTCTTTTAGAAGGGAACAGACTAAGCAATGAAAATTGCCTTGACCTGAATCTCCCCTCTTTGTCACATCGAATTCTCTTAGCATCAGTCTATTGCTCAAATCTTTGTATCAACATCTGCTGGATCAATGGATGCTGCTCGATACTAAGAGACACGCTTGTCAAATCTAACACATTTCTGTCATATTAAAACAACTGTTTGTCTGAGCTTCCTGACCAGCAACATTGACTCTCACTAATCAATGGCGTAAGGATGAATTGCTTGAAGATCGCATTGTTGAATCACTTGGTTGTCATTAGGATTTTCCTCAGTTATAGGTTGCTTTGGATATGTAAATGTAAATGCATACATTTGGGGCGGGGCTATATGTTTGGTCTACCAATAGAAGGCAGAGAAGTGTTTCGCACAGAAATGATATGTTGCATTCACGTAATTACCGTAATTTTGAGATGACAACTGTAATTACGAGCTCTACGAGGACGTGAACGCTTTTTATGTGCCTGAATTGCGTAGTTACAGTAATTACGACTTCTAGTCATTTACTTACACTTCTACACCACAATTGCATTTTTGCATGGTTTGTTGGTTATTTGCGATTTTTAAAATGCATTTTTCATTTGAAGGTAGGCCAGTCACAATCATGAATTTTGTGCTGATAATTAATTGTCATAAAAAAAATTGTGATTCAAAAGATTCAATTTAATATTTTGAAAACAATCGTCAAATTTTGACTATGGGACTGGTGTTCCATACTCGGAATTTGTGCTCTGGATTTCACCCATCCAAGTGTATGCGCACATAGCGAGTACTGAACACACACCCGGAGCAGTGGGGAGCCATTTTTGCTGCGGCACCCAGGGAGTGATTGGGGGTTAGGTGCGTTGCAGAAAGGGCCTCTCAGTTGTGGGTAATGTGAGTGGAAGAGAGCGCTGTTTCCACCTACATTTCCTGCTGGTTCTGAGACTCGAACCCGCGACCTTCAGGTTACAAGTCCGACTCTCTAACATTAGGACACAACTGCCTAATGCAGTTCAATTTAATAACCATATAGTGATGTGGAGATGACACGCTTTATAGATTCACTGATTTGTGTAAAGTAATCAAAGATTTTCATGAAAGCATCATAAATGCTGTTGGTGAGAATACCAATCAACCTTCAGTTCAGAGTAATTGAAGTAGTGGCTAATGGACTTCTGAACTGAACTGTCATGGTCACTCTGCAGGTTTTTGCCTCATTGGTTCCACAGTAAATCCAGTTAATCGGACTGTTCCAGATTAGCCCTCTGCCTGTTGTTGATATCATGGCTTTTCTTCGTCTTTTAGAAATGGCGTTACTGTAGGGGCTTTTGCACCCCTCATGGGATTTACTGCTAGATTGGACACTTTGTATGCAAAATTGTTTGTTACTAAAATGGGACATTTAGGGCCATGCGTTATGTCATTATAAGCTCGGTCTTTCTCCCAAAGTCAAACACACATTTCTATTTCTATTCTTATTTCTGCTCTATTAATTGCTTGCTCATCTCTATAGGTAAATTACAGTAATTAATTCTTGTTAGAAAGTAGGGACTGGTGACGGCTACATAAAGGTTTCTTTTGTACCAGAGGCTCATGGACATAACAATTTTCCTTTTTCTTCTTGCCTTTATGGACTTTTGTAATGTTCTCTTTCACTACCAAGTCTGATTTATTGAACATCTCAATTTATTATTGACCTTTAATATTAATTTGGTTAGGGCTGCTGGTTTTTCTGATTCAGCGGCTTTTGGTTGTTTGTGCTAGAGACAAATTAAAGACCTTGATGTTCTTTTGAGAGATGACAATTTATAATATTATACAAAATTATAAAAAATGTTATGTATTCAATGTGTATTCAATAATATTGTTGTTGTTATAATTATATACTACTAATAATAATATTTTAAGGTGTCTTTGTTACAGTATAATTATACATTTAAGTACTGAGTAATAATTGACTGCATGTAGGGTTAGGGTTAGTAACTACATATAATGTGTAACAAAGGCACTAAAATATTTTAGTCCTTGTTACACGTTACACACTATAGTAATTATTATAAATTGTGCATAATTACATGCAGTTAACCGTAAAAACCACACCCTAATCCTAACCCTACATGCCTCAATTATTATTACTCATACTTAAATTCATAATTACACTGTAACAAGATCACCTAAATATAAAGTGTAACCAAATAAAGTGTTACCTAATAATTAAATAATGATAATATAGAAGTAATTATAAAATATGCCTAAATAAAAATAGGAAATGACAGTCTTAAAATTTAGGATTTACACATTGTACCCAAATGTGGTTTTTAAGTGCGTTTAACAATCGGATCACCAAACGCATTGGACTCCATTTACATGTGTTTACATTAGCTTTGATTGCTTGTGATCGAAAACTGGTTCATACCAGCTGTAAATATGGCTGTTCCTTTTATCTTCATATTTTGATATCCTGTAGTTTATATCAACCAACAAGCCCACAATCTTATAGTCATTCCTCTAATTTGAAAACTAGTCAAGTGTTGGTGTCACATGACCTTTTGCTTTAAGAGTGACAACCTCTAATGAGTCATTCTCCAGCTCTTAGGTTTGAGCAGAACATGTCCAGTCCTGTCGCAGCTTCAAGCTGTGTTAAATGAGGTAAATTATAATTAAATTAATAAAAAGGATAATGCGTCTCCTTACTCCCCAGTGTCAAGACTGAGAAGAAAGCTTCAAATTGACAGAAAATTGCTGCAGACGTGTGTATCTAAGTAATGAGTTGAATGAATATCTCTGGAATTTGTTTATAAAACATTCTAGCTTAAAGGTGCAATGTGTAAAATTTGGGAGGATATATTGACAAATGCAATATAATACACATAACTATGTTGTCAGTGGTGTATTGTGATTTTTAGTGCCTTAGAATAAGGCATTTATATCAATACACTGCACATCCACCCTCTATGTCAAGTCGTCATTTTACGCCGGCATGTTTCTACAGCAGCCCTAAACGGACAAACACTCTGCAGAGCGCGTTTCATCACTATGTTTTTCTTCTTCTAAGGGGCCGTTCACATGTTGCATCTGAAAACGCGTGGAAAGCGCGGCCGCACTGCTTTCTCCTTCTTTCCAAAGCGTTTGCGCTCCCATGGGGTCTGACGTTGCTATACAACCATGAACAGCGCTCTCCGCAATGATGACGAGGAAGTATCAACAAAGTATTGAAGGATTAGTTCACTTTCAGATGAAAATTACCCAAAGCTTTACTCACCCTCAAGCCATCCTAGGTGTGTATGAATTTCTTCTTTCTGATAACACAATCGTAGAAATATTAATAAATATCCTGACACATCTGAGCTTTATAATGGCAGTATGCATTACCAAATGAGTATGAACTGATTAAAGTGTCTCCATCCACATCCAGCCAATATAAATGTTAATAAAGGCCTTCTTTTATGTTTGTGTAAAAATATCCATATTTTACAAGTTATGAAGTAAAATATCTAGCTTCCGTCAGACTGCCGTCCGAATTCAACTTACAAAACTGACGCAATGCCAGTTCTGTTTTTTTCCGTAATTTCAATAGGGAAGGCGTAGGACATACAGCGTAAGCTTTTTAAAAAATACACAGAATATACACCTAGGATAGCTTGAGGGTGAGTAAAGCTTGGGGTAATTTTCTTTTGAAAGTGAAATAATCCTTTATTGGATTTCTAGGCCTTGCATTAGCGTTACTACTAGATATGTTTATGGAGATGAGAAATTAAAACCCGTTTTTGTTCATATCACTGTATATCAGTGCTGAAATACAGATATTGGAATAGGGGTTTTGTTTCAGACACGCTGTAAGTGGTAGACCAGTTACAACAGACTGGGCTTTCTGACCAATCAGAGCAGAATAGGCTCTCAGAAAGGAGGGGGTTTAGAGAGACTGAATCTTCGAACAAATGGGTTTTAGACTCTTTGCGAAATGAGGTTATGTGCAATGTATATTATGAGAAAATTAGTGTTTTTTGACCTTGGATGCATGTAAACCTATTGTAGGAGACTCCAAAACAAAAGTAGGAACCTTTAAAATAGGATAATGGGCCATTTTCAACTAATTTAAATGAAAAAGTAACTTAAAATATAAAATAAAAGATTTAAAATATTAGTACTATATAAATAATAATTACACTGCTTTGCAAATATTTACATTTTGTTTTGCAAAATGCAGCCTTTCAGCACTTATCACAATGTACCATGGCATTGCCATATTTTTGTTTTTTTTGAATGAGATACCATGGTACTAGCATATTTTTGGATGTGTACCAAGTTAATATGGAATTCTT
Source organism: Chanodichthys erythropterus (assembly GCF_024489055.1). NCBI lineage: Eukaryota > Metazoa > Chordata > Actinopteri > Cypriniformes > Xenocyprididae > Chanodichthys > Chanodichthys erythropterus. The sequence goes on along the minus strand of NC_090242.1, from coordinate 16,270,739 downwards.
TGAATTACCTTGGAGTATATATATATATATATATATATATATATATATATATATATATATATATATATATATATATATATATATATATATATATATATATATATATATATATATATATATATATATATATATATATATATATATATATATATATATATATATAATCTCAAAATACCATAGTATTGCAATCTAATACCATGCCACCACAGTACTTTTTTTTTTTTTTACAGGAAATATTACAAATCATACCTTAAAATTGAGGAAGACATACCAAATACAGCTGCAGAAACGTTTGCTTTAATAAAAAAAAATGGTAGCATTTTCAGAAATCTTTTAGACCCCTTGGGGTTGCACGGATCCGTACGTTGTTTGAGGCAGGGATTTTGAGTTCTGCTCTTCATCTCTCGTTCTCTGCTTCTGTTTATCGCTGCTGCTCTCCTCTGAGTGTCTAGTCACGACTGTGTGTGTGTCCACGGGCGAAGAGAGAGATGGAGTTGATTGATCTCTCTCTAAAGGTTGGAGCAGCGGCAGGTCTTTGCGCATCTGCAGATTAAATCAGCCAGTTGCTCTATTTTTGCAGGTTTGGGACTATTTTTGTGTGCTGTGAAAGGTGGGAGCTCAACCCTTGTGAAAGTGCGTCACCCTGCGCATTCAGCTTCTAAAAACAGATTCACTACACACGTGGCCACTAACGCAGACAGTCACACACAACGCACTCCACACACCATGTGAGATGAGGTAAACTGCTATTTTTAAGTACAAAAATACCAAACCAGATCTTTTCTTAGACAAAAATGGTGCAGGCTTCATTGTTAGCACACATTTTATAACCTTGTCTTTCATGACAATATAAAGTATTCATTATCAATTTGGCTGTTGTTTCAATCTGAAATGCTAAGTTCGATTCTGGCACAGGAGTATGCATTCATCTGATTTGTCATTTGTCCGTCATTTACTTTACATTAACATTCATCTGTCCAGCTTGCTCATCTTTTCCATAGCTGCAGTGTAGGAGAGGGAGTGAAGAAGCCAGGTCCTTAGTGGGAGTTGTGACAGATGTGCTTATGAGTGATTTATTATTTGAGTAAACACAGTTTGCCTACATATTGGGTAATATTCTGAAATTGTTACTGATTTCATTTCCTTGCAATTTTGCCACCTCTCTTCATAACACTCGCATTTATAAATCTGTCTCTTTTACTGTGTGTCATTCCCAAAACCACTGCAGGCACCTTTATCCAAATACAATACTACAACATTGAAAGGTACAAGCTACAACAGTGACAAAAGTGAAACAGTAGTCAAAGAATAGCTTAATGATTTGAGTTTTGGATAATGGTTTTATGATTTTGACCAATTTAAAAACAGGAAAGTTGAAGAAATTGAGATTATGCATTTCTTCGTCATGAATCAAATAATAATAATAATGTCTTTTCCAACAAGCATTTCACCCAAATGTTGTTATACTCATATGTACTGTATCACTGTAAAAAAAAAAGTGTAATTTTAACTGTAAAATATTGCTACGGGAAAAAAAACTGCTAACAGTAAGTTCCCCTACTATATACAAGGAAAAACTGTAAAAGATCTAACCGGACGTTTAATGTAATTTTTACAGTAAAATACTGTAAGTAAATAAAACAAAATACTGTAGGTTTTTAGAAGTTAAAAAAGGCAAATCAAATTATAAATTACAGTAAAAAAACATAAACTGACATTCCCAGAATTCCCTGTGTGACACATTTGAAAGTATTTCATTTAAATAATTATGTGTCTTAATCCTTCTTGTTTTCAGTTATGCACATTTGGGATGTATGTTACATCTTCTGTTGTTTAATGAATGTTTATTGCATTATTTTAGTGTTGTTACCATGATGGAGTTTTGTGTTTGCAAGTATGACTTTGTGCGTCTTCTATATGCTAGTATAATTCAGCTTGTGGAAAGGCTACTTGTAATGAACTCTGGATGATTCTTCATTATGGTGGTTGTCGGTATATGTTAAAGGTACAAAACAGATTTTAGTAGCAGTGTGCGTTGTTGGATTTACCGGTTTAAATTGTAGTTTTCTTGCTTGTAAATGACAGCTTTATACTGTAAAATTTACAGGTTGTTCTTTAAATGTTTACATTTTTACTGTATTTTTTACAGAATTATTCTGGCAATCAGTTTTTGTTTTTTTGTTTTTTTTACAGTTTATGGACTGACTGATTGATCGATTTATTTGTTGATTGATTGATTGATTTATCTATTTATTTGTTTGTTGATTTGATTGATTGATTTGTTTATTTATTTTCTGTCTAGTAAGTTAAATAATATTTATTTAATTTATTAAATTTTAGTTCATTTCACAGAATAAAATAATAATTATAAATAAATAATTTTTTTACAAATTTTAAACAATGAAAACTATTTGAATAAAATTCACAACTTCTCAAATCAACTTTAAAATCAACTTTTCATTCAAATGTTGTTATGCTCATAATATACAGTTAAAAAATTAATGAAATTAATCATTTTTCTCTAGTGTCTCAGACATGTGAATCCCAGTGCACTGAAGTAGATTCAGTTATTCATAAAGAAGATCAAGATACTATCATTCCAATCTGGAACTAACGCTAAGCCGGGCAGCATCATGGTCCCATGTGTTTTGGGATGTTCCCTCCTCTCCCTGTGCAGATATGAGCATGAAGTGATAGAATGGGGCCGTATTATTTAGTCAAGACATAATGCAGTATTTTCACCAGAACAAAAAATTCTCTTTAAAAGCTGAGAACCATTTTATCTTCCCTAGGTTTTTCTCAAACAGTTCAGAGGTGAGAGCCAAACCTATTTATGTAAAGTTTATTAGCGGGGTCTATGGGCCCTGGTGTTTTATGTATATGTATGATATGACCCTTTTACAGTATTGATCGAACATTTATTACCACCTGTTTGTTTTTGTTTTTTTACAGTTTTTGCGGTCTCTGTTTCTTTCTCTAAACCTCTATCTATTTCTTGAGGTTGTTTTTCCATCACATTGTCTTCCTAACTCTGCGGTGGCCGGATCTTTCTCTTTCAATCTCCCTGTGGTGTACTGAAGAGGATGTGCCATGCCTGAACTTGTTCAGAAAGTGGCAGCAATTTATTACCACCAATCCTCTGCTACTCTGGGTTTGCACTAAAAAACCTTTATTTGCTGGTCTGTGGCATTGAGGATGCATCTCTCGCTCCAGTTTATTGAAGTGCGGTGACGTCAGGAGCCCGAGGCCCTCATGGCAGAAAGATAAAATCAATGTGTGAGGTTGTTCTGTCACAGACCAGACATGCTGTTTTTGGACATTTTAAATTGACTGCGCTTTTTTGTGTCTACTTCGTTTTGCATCATTAGATGGTTTCTATGGACACGTCAGGGCTGCTGCCTTCTGTGAATTATGTGCTAATCAGCACAAATGGTGTCATCAGATTTGACTGCATGTTAATTATATTTGTTGCGTATGAAAAAAATCACTGTGCAGAACTGATGTTGTCATCATTGCACTGCATATTTTGCAACATTAAGAACAAAGCACCATTCAAAACCCCATTTAGCGATTGTTTTATCCTAAGCGACCTACAATAGGGGCAATTGCCCTGAACTAACCTGAGTTTAAATGCCTTCCTCAAGGGCATAACAGTGATAGCTCATAAATCTCTCCTGTTGGAGGTGAATCCTGCAAATGTCAGCCCAATTTTTTAACCACTAAGCCACGTTTGCATATTACTAATAAAGCTATTGACAATGTACACTTCCCGGCCAAAAAAAAAAAAAAAAAAAAGGTTGCTGTTTGGATTTTAATAGGCAAATACTTATGAATCTATGAAGGGATCATTATTACAGTGATTATTATGTTTCTAGCATGTTTTATGTTTGGCAACAGTTCTGTATATATGGAGTGCACAGCAAAATCCCCAGAGTTAAATCAACTCTGCTCAGAGTACATATGGTCCCTCTCTAAATAGTGTTAAAATAACACTGAAGCAGAGTTACATTTAGTGAGATAGTTAAGCAATTAATTAAATGATGATTGCACAGTAGTGATGAACACCTGCTGTTAACAAGCAGAATCACTGAAGAAATAAAAAACACAAGAACTACAAGTGACTTAAGTCACAGCCTTATTAATTGCTTTATTATCTCATTAACTTTAACTCTGCTTCAGTGTTACTTTAACACAATTTAGAGAGGGACCACATGCACTCTGAGCAGAGTTGATTTAACTCTGGGGATTTTGCTGTGTGTGTAGCTTTTCATTTCTTGATGTTGGAATATGTATCATGGCCATATTACAGGATAACAATGCCAATATTCATCAAGGTTAAAACTGTGGGGGAAAAAAATGGTTCAGAGAGCACAAAGAATCATTTTCACACATGAATTGACTCTTCTGAGTCCTGACTTTAACCTCAGTGTAAGTCTTTGGGATGTGCTGGAGGAGACTTTACAGAGTGCTCACCTTTTGCATTGTCAATACAAGATCTTGACCAAAAATCGATGCACCTGATGGAAATAACATCACAACATTTATTTTCATCAAGAGGTGCACCCACTAATCTTTTATTCCACACTACAGTAGATACAACATAGTGGCTTAAGGTCAGGTCTGACCATTGCAGAGCGATGTGTTTGATTCCCATAAGAGCAACAATCACACTGTCCTTGAGCAAGGCACTTGAGCTAGAGAGATTATTCCTGTAATATAAAATTGCTATAATTTATAATGCCATAAGAGTACTACTCAGAGTACTATAATTTGCTTGGAAAAAAATGTCTGCTGAATGACTACTTGGGGAAAAAAGGTGTTGGTTGTGCAATCCTTGTTTTCAGCTTTCTTTTATGTGTGTACTTATATGCGTGATTTTTTTCCCCAAAAGTTTCTGCGGAATTCCCCTCCCTGCAACCAAATTCATTGGCTCAGGGTTACAGTGACGGGTAGGTTTAGGGATCAGGGTTGGGTGTAGGCAATCATTATTGTGATCATGCTTTATATACACACATACACAGAAGACAGAAGCTGTAGTTGCATGAAAAAGTATGGGAACCACTTGCAGAATCTGTGAAAATGTGAATAATTTTAACAAAATAAGAGTAATCATACAAAATGCATGTTATTTTTTATTTAGTACTGTCCTGAGTAAGATATTTTACATAAAAGATGTTTATATAATTGTCAAGAAAAAAAAAAGCTGAATTTATTAAAATGGCCCCATTCAAAAGTTTGGGAACCACTGGTTCTTAATATTGTGTGTTGTAACCTGGATGATCTACGAAAAAAAATTCTTCAGTTTTCCAGCATCTTTTGCATATTTGAACCCTTTCCAGCAGTGACTTTATGATTTTGAGATCCATCTTTTCACACTGAGGACAACTGAGGGACTCAAACACAATTAAAGTTGCAAGCAGTGATGAAAGGGCCCTCGCACCCGGGCTCACCGCCACCCATTGGCATCAGGAAAACAGTGAACAGTGGGCGACATGCATATAAGTGAGTGAATACAGGAGAATTATAGCCAAGTCATTTCAAAGTGCCACACTTCATTGGTGCCAACAGGTGGTGCTTTGATCATAACTGAATATTGCCATGTAGATATCTTCAGGCCAGGACTATTATCAAACGTGTGAAGTTTGGAGCAGATCGGACATTGTATGCCTGAGTTACAACAACTTCCCGTTTCATGGCGAAACATCGAACTTTGTCAGGCCGCCACGAACACACCCTTCAGCGAAAACGTCAAATCAGTTTAATGTTTCAAAGGCCTTCAGATTAGACTGACCAAATATGATGTTGATCTGATTAAAGCTCTACGAGGAGTTTGTTAAAGTACAACATGTGGAAATGGCAAAAACTGCCAAAATTTTGCAGAGAAAATTCAAAATATCTCACTTCCTTTTGGGTTTACAGATTTGCACCCAGTGGCTTTTTTGTAGGTATTGGTCTGTTACATCTGTCTACCGAATTTCATAACTGTGTGTGAAACGTAGCATGAAGGGCGCTTAATTGAAATTTTGTAGGTGGTGCTATCGAGCCATTTTGCCACACCTAATTGAAACCCATATCAGACTTATGCGTGTGCAAAGTTTCATGAGTTTTCGAGCATGTTTAGGCCCTCAAAAATTCGATCAATTACAATAGGGTCCTCACACCATCAGTGCTCGAGCCCTAACTATTAAAAAAGGTTCAAACATTCACTGATGCTACAGGAGAAAACACGATGCATTAAGAGTCAGGGGGTGAAAACTTTTTGAAATTGAAGATCAAGGTAAATTGTACTTAATTTGTCTTGCGGGAAACATGCAAGTATCTTCTGTTGCTTCCGAAAGGCAGTACTAAATGGAAAAAAAAAAAAAAAAGATATATCAACAAAATAAGAAAAATTTGGACATTTTCATTCTCTCAAAAGTTTTCACCCCCCGGCTCTTAATGCATTGTGTTTCTTTCTGGAGCATCAGTGAATGTTTGAACCTTTTTTAATAGTTCTGTTTGAGTCATTCAGTTGTCCTCAGTATGAAAAGATGGATCTCAAAATCCTACAGTCACTGCTGGAAAGGGTTCAAATATGCAACAAATCCTTGAAAACTGAAGAATCTGCAGGACCTGGAGGATTTTTCTCATGAACATTGGGCAGTTTAACTGCTCAGAACAAACAATAGACTCGTTGAGTAACCTTATCAAAAAAAAGGTAACGTAGATCATCCAGGTAACCACACACAGTATTAAGAATCAATGGTTCACAAACTTTTGAACGGGGTCATTTTAAATTCAGATATTTATTTTGTCTTCATATATATATATATATGCATGTAGTGGCAGTAAAACACCAATAACTTTCATTCTTCTTCATAAAATTATTAAAACAGGGGCAAATTATTGATAAATAAAGACTTATTTTCATGCATTTTCATCCTTACTATGTTATGACCCCAGAACAATTTTACCGTGGTGCATGGTTTGAAAACTAATAAATAATGTCTTTTGCATCATATAACCAGCTCCATATGTATGGTTTTTCTGATGTATTAAATTTGCTTGGTAGCTCACCGGCTACAGCAATGCACTTTTGATGCGAGTGCGAGTCCCATGAAACACAAGCAAACTACGGTAGCATGGTGGCTTCTACAAATGCATTTTTAATTTGCGCTTGCTTTTGTTAACATCATCGGTTAGATTTTAGTGTAGGTGCTGCTTTATTTTCAAACGCGACAGAGCTTTAACTTTTTAGTGCTACTCGCTAGACATTTCATTTTGCAAACGTTATATGAAACGTGTCTCTTGTGATGTCACATTCATATTAAAGAACAGAGAGGCTGGATAAAGAAAGTAGACGTGAAGTAAGTTCTGCCTTTTTGGCTGAGAGATGTACTCTGATTATCATGGCCTTTGTCAGCGTCTTGTCCCTCCACTTGCTCTGGTGTCTTAACAGGCAGGTGGGTCATCATGGATGCACAACGTTTGCTTTCTCAGTAAACTGCATGGGACATAAAACACAACCTACTGTTCTTAATAAGAGAACAGTCCCCTCTGCACATACCGTACAGACACCCACACAACTGGACATGAAAAGAAAACTATGATCCCAGCTGGCTCTGTGTGCATCAAAGCTTTATGTGTATGTGTGAGCAGGAAAACTAGAATAGATGTTCACTTACCTAGATGCCTGTAGGTGTAATACCCACATACAGTGGCCCCAAACAGCATTTGGAAACATAAGCTGCCCTTTAAAATGAATGTCACCGCATTACATAAGATACAATGTCAAACCAAATAGCATTTATTTTAAAAATAACACATCATAGCTGTATGTCAGACTTTAGGGGTTTGTAACGCAATTTATGTTTAAGGGTGCTTTAAGTGTCCAGATACTTTCTGGGGCCTTTGTTGGTGTGAAAAAGCATAACAAGTAAGACAAAACCTTCATGACATCATTAATGAAGGTATCACAGTGAATCCAGCTGTTTGCTCTGAGGCATGTTTTTTTGCTTTTCTCCAGTCCCCTCCAGCCTGAATGAGTACACCAAGGCTTCTCGTTTGGGTAAACAGGGCTCAATAATTCATCTGTCAGCATACGGGAGAGCTGCCAGGCTTTCATTCACTCCCAGGGCTCGGCTGAGGCAGCATGCTCATCTTCTGGCCCTATACCTCACCTCACAAAGTCACATTTAGACAACAGAGCGCCAGCCCATTCCAGAGCTCTAATGGGGAAATGTAAAACGTGAAATGAGGCAGACAGAGTGACTGAAGAAGAGTTAGAGACACATAGTAAACTCTAAAGAACAGAGAGGTCAAACTCCTGAACAGCCACATGTTCTAGATACTGGTAGCCCTCTAGGGGCAGGGTTGGCTAGAGCAAGTTACGTCAGTTCTTACAACATGCCTGGTAGTAATTCTAAAGACCTTGAGTAGCAAGTTCAGGTATGTTTAAGGTTAGAGGTAAACCAACCTTATGGGCACTGAAGCTGTTGTATTACAATTTTTGCACTTTTTTTTTTCTGAAAGTGTAGACTATTCTAGAACAGTTTTAAAACCCTTTAAAAAGTATCTTAAAGGCATTTTTGCATAGATAATTTACATAAAGCATAATATCTAGTTCAAAGTTCAACTTATTTTACCCAATTCAACAAAAAATATAGCTGCAAGCAGCAATTAACAAGCGTTTTGAGGCCTTTAAGCACATGTGTAAAGAGATTTGTTTTATTTAGCAAGCCTGTAACCATCTCGATCATACATGGAAAAGACCATTTACAGCCAATACAATTTTACCATAGAAAAAATAAATGGTTTTTAAAGCTTTTCAACAGTTATCAAGGTTGAGCCAAAAACCTAGGACTAGTTCGCCAAAGTTGATTTTTGAAATAATCTCCTATATTTAAAGAACAATTCGACGGACAAAGGCGGTCCTAAAGGCAAAGTTACTCAGAATGAGGAGTTCTACCATGTGGTATGAATTTCATGGGTGTGTATGAAAAAAATTGCGCGATAAACAATCGTTTGCGCATGTGAAAAATACAAAGGTGCCGCCCGGTGGCTGATTTCTTTCGAATTTCTCACAGGCCTCTAGAGCCGTGAGTCAAACAGGCCCAGCGAGTTTCATTGCGATCGGCCTCCGTTAACCTTATCTGATGGCTGCTCAGTTCATTGGCTGATGGCGGACACGTTTTTCAAGATATGTCAGTGTCCTCATAGACAATCATGGCACCTTGGACAAAGACACCACATGCTAATTTTCAAGTCGATCAGACCATGGGTGAAATAGTTATAGCCATTTTCATGTTTTTTGCTTTTATAGCACCGCCAAGTGGCCAGTTGCCATGCCGTTTTTCACGCGACCACAGAATGTACTCTTACATACAGTAGGTGTGCTGAGCTTGGTGAATATCTCATTCTGTTCACATGTTATAGCCATTTTAGCAATAGTGGCTCTGGCCACTTTGAACATTTTGGCAGCCCTTAGGGACCGTGAATTGAAATTTCAACCTTTTTTTGATAACTATTGACAATCAGACTCCAGAGAATGTTGCTGCACTGATTTGGTTCCGATTGGGTCAAAACCTAGGACTGTATTGCAAAAGTAGGCTTTTCAAAAAATACAAAATACCTGAAAATGTCAAGGATTTCAATGATTCCAACGATATATAATACACAGGAGTTATGAGCTTTTAAGGGAGAATGCTGTTCCTTGGAAAATTGAACAATAGGGTTTCAGCCCTACGCACTTGAACCCCTAATAACCATATGACTGACATGTACATAGACTAATCACAATTTTCTTCCTTTTCCAGGACAAGATCATGGTTACACAAGACCATTGGGTACACATTGTTTTTGGAGATCCTGAAAATGTATGTCCCAGGAATCCTGGTATCCACCTTATTTGGAGGTCTTGAAAATCTCCAGCGCCCCAAGGTTTCGGAGGCCCAGGCAATCCAAGCCCCCAGGGCACTAATTACGCTGGTGGTCCATGATTCAGCTCCGAGTAACTATCAAATCAGACATAGCAGAATATAGTTGTTTTCCAGGATATTTTGTTTAATGCTGTTATCTCAATATCTTTCAAAGATTTGAAGCCATGGACCTTGCAAACTTGTCAAATCAAGCAATTACATCTTCCTCTGAAGTACTTAATGTGAAGTACACCTTTTACCATGCTTCCATGCACTATTTATCAGTCGGACCATGAGTATGTGGACTTCTGAGGATGAGCCAATTGGTCATTAGTCCCATTATTATTAACTGGCGGCATTTCATATAATTATTACAGCAGAGAATGCATAATTCATAAAACTTCATGCAATTACAATACACGTACATTAGTATTGAACACCTTGCCTGTACCCCTCTCCATCTGTTTGCCACATACTTTCATGTATCCACTGCTCCCTACCTCCGTTCTATTGTTCCCTCTCTCCCTCCCAGCTGTTCCTTCCCATTTCCCTCCCTCCATGGTAGGAATCAGGCCACGTGGTCGCAGCCAACAGCAGGCAGGGGTGAGAGAGTGTAAAGCAATAATCTCCCTGCAACATGCATCATTTTCCTACAGCTTCATGTCAGTGTGAGATACAAACAGCAGCAGCAGCAGTGTGAATATTCACATATGAATCAAACACACAAATCATGACACTGTTCGTTAGGCTACTGTAGTGCTCAGCTACTGCGGTATGTGCCAAGGTGAAACAAGGAGCTGATAGGCATGAGTCTCACGTACGGTGCGAGGGCTCCCTCTCTCTTGCAGGATAATCCGGCAGGCACTAATGGTGCCCGTCCCGGTGCTGCAGCACTGATGACATTGCTTGAGTTGTTCAGAATAGGCCATGAGCTTCGGATACTTGTGGAGATTAACACATACTGGACATGTTTGGTAATGATATCTTTGGCATGATGGGAATAGTTATTGTAAGAACTTTGTGGGGCAGTTCAGTTGTACACTGTCTACCTGTTTTTGAAGAATCCAAACATTATTTTGGAAAGGAATAAAACATTGTAAGGGTGTTGTCATCAGCCATTGCTCAGTCCAAAAGAATGTAGTCATTTTATGCACCTTTTTGCTGATCCTAGTTCATGATTAATTGCCTCAAAGTCTAGTTTTGGAGGCTGAGGGTGCCATTTGAAACAGGGCTAGTCTTGACATAAATTGGTGTTTGATGAATTTGGGTAGTGGGATCTGACTGCAAGGTACTTATACTATACCAATCATGGAAATGAAAAACGAGGCACTTTTTGGAATGTTTCTGTTTTGTTGATTGTGGACTGGATTTCATTTTTGTTTTCAGAATTGATTATTGTTGTCACTTCTCATGCCAATCACTATAGTAAACTTGTTAGACTTTCACCTAAGCCTGACAGGACTTCTATTCATTTGATCATTTTTTTTAGTTAGAGCCTGTGAAATTTAAAAAGAGACATTGATTTAAGACTCAATATTATTTTTTGCAAAGTATCAGGTGAGGCTTTGTCAGGTCAGGGCACAAAGTCTCAGTTATAGAGCAGGTTCATCTTCACATTTATGCATTTGCTTAGACCTAGTGCCATAAAGTAATTGGACACTTGGGTCACTTCTTTGGATGTCATTGACATTGCCTTAGATACAACATATCAAACCAAGCTGAATCTGAAAAACAAATGCTGCAAGGCAGCTAACTTCACCTGAAACATTTTATATGTTCATAGATTTTAAGTTTGACTAAAGTGTTGAAATACTTTTTGGGGCCACTGTAAGTGTGTTCTGAAAGAAACGAGAAACAAGAGAAGTAATATTCGCACCCTGTGACCAGGGAGAATGACTGTGGCAATTTGATTGAGATTTAGATAGTCATTTAGCTGCACTGACCTGTACTGAAAATCCCCATCTTAATGACATTGACTGCATGGGGCTGTTGTAGCTGGGGTATGTTGTAGCTGGTGTATGTGTGCATTTCCGTGATTTGCCTTTTGTCCGTCTGAATCAGCCTGGTAGAGTTTAGTAAATGTGAGCATTTGACCTTCTCTGAAGTAGTCATTGTACTGCTGTCTGAAGGGTTCTTTGTTTTCGTTCTCCATGCAGCTCACTACTTAGCAAAAGGACATGGAGGCATTATGGTAAAGCTGTCTAATGGTCATCTGTTTACTATGCTTGAAAGGGAAAGATTTTAAATCCTCTATTTTTACATTTCCTTAGGAAAAATGCAAGTGATTGCTTGTCCATATTAAAGGGTTAGTTCACCCCAAAATGAAAATTCTGTCATTAATTACTCACCCTCATGTCGTTCCAAACCTGTAAGGCATTCATTCATCTTCAGAACACAAATTAAGACATTTTTGATGAAATCTGAGAGCTTTCTGTCCCTCCTAGACAGCTACGCAACCGACACTTTGACACTTCAAATTGAATTGAGTGGTTTAGTCCAAATTTTCTGAAGAGACACAATCAACTTTATATGATGAACAGGTTGAATTTAAGCTTATATTCACAAAAAAACATTCATCAACTCACACATCCGTTTTGGTAAACTGAAGCTCAAGCATGTTTGCTTGACGCGTGAGAACCAATGAGGATCATTCTCATGTTGCACAAGGAGTTTGTTATTGCATGTCAATCATGTACGGTTGAGCTTGTATATGTTCGCTGATCAATGTTTATATGTGAATAAAAGCCTAAACTAAATCCGTTCATCATATAAAGCGATCAAGTTTCTTCAGAAAAACTGGACTAAACAACTTAATTCATATGGATTCGTTTTACCATCTCTTTATGAACTTTCTGAAACGTCAAAGTTGTAATTTCCTGTCTATGGACAGAAGCTCTCAGATTTCATCAAAAAGATCTTCATTTGTGTTCTAAAGATGAACAAAAGTCTTAGGGGTCTGGAACGACATGAGGGTGAGTAATTAATGATAACATTTTTGGGTGAACTAACCCTTTAAGTTGGGTTGTTCTGGGTGGTTGCCAGGGTGTTGCTTAGTGGGTGTACCGGGTAGCCATTGTCCTTGGCCAATTTTACATGTTTGCTAGTTTATCAAAACTATCAAAACCTGCCCTCAAGTCTTGATATATATCAAGTGATATTTATGTCTGTAGATACAGCTTAGGTTGCTTTTTCAGTATGAGCATATAAGATTTTTTTTTCACTTCTTTTATAATCCATCAGGCAAAGATCATTAGTCTAATTACTTAGATAAGTAATAGCACATTTTTACTTAAGGTTTTAGTAATGGAATGGGAATTCAGAGCTGTAGTAGAGGGAAAATTTTCAGCAAATAACTTACATAAATCTAAAGAATGGCATGTGGATTAAGGTGCTTTTTCTTTTTTAGGAGCTGAGCAGTGAACGTTATCATCAATACGTTTTTAACTGAAAGGACAAAAGCAGCTTTGACATTCTGCTTAACCTTTGTGTTTCATGGACGACAGAAAATGGGTAGGAACAGCAGTTAATGATGACAAAATTTTATTTTGGGGTCAACTATTACTTTTAATAGGATTATAAATAACTACAAGTGAACAACACTAAACCATAAATAACAACAATGTTGTAATTGTCCATTAGAATGTTTACTAAGCCATGGGATGATGTTGTTAAAATTTGTTGTCCTTCCATTGTCATCATCCCTCTGTGACTAAAGATGGTCTGTAGTGACAGCTTTCAGAGGAGAGGTGGAGAGTCTGGGGGTGTCTGCGTATGACTCAAAAGGTATCCGGGGGATCTGCGCTGTAATTATCTGTTTAATGATGTGTACATCCTGGGTTTCTAAATAAATCAACACTGCTGCCTCCTCACAGTGGTGTCATCTGGAGGATGAAACAGTATGTGTGACTATTCCTGTCACAAAATAATCACTTACTTTACAGTAAAAGGATTTGTAAAAAAAATAATAATAATAATTTACATCATTACTGGCAGGGCTAGGAGTAATGTTGAATCTAAAGCAATGTAAGCTGACCTACATTACTACCCAGACTTATCAGTTTAATTGTCTCTGCACAGCAGGCCCAATTTGTAAGTCGAAGGTCCAAATAGCACCATAAAATCTCATTGTCTTCCTACAAGTCCGCACTTTTGTGATGTTATGCCGCTTTGACTGTCTGGTAGAAGTCTGCTGCGGAGCTCGCTTCAGTGCAGTTTGGCAAAATTGTGCATCAGTTGCGCATATCGACTGCAAAGGGGGCATTCCCGAGCACCCTTCTGAAACCTAAAATGAATTTCTGTGGGATAATATTGTAAATATTTGTGTTTTACATTAAAATTCCTTAAACAACTTGAACAAAAATTGTATACTATGAGGAACTAATGTAATGAACAGAAATTAAAGGTGCCCTAGAATTAAACATTGAATTTACCTTGGCATAGTTAAATAACAAGAGTTCAGTACATGGAAATGACATACAGTGAGTCTCCTTCTTAATATGTACGCCCCCAATATTTGCATATGCCAGCTCATGTTCAAGGCATTAGACAAGGGCAGCCAGTATTAACGTCTGGATGTGCACAGCTGAATCATCAGACTAGGTAAGCAAGCAAGAAATGGCAGATGGCGCGATAATAACTGACATGATCCATGATTACATGATATTTTTAGTGATATCTGTAAATTGTCTTTTTAAATGTTTTGTTAGCATGTTGCTAATGTACTGTTAAATGTGATTAAAGTTACCATCATTTCTTACTGTATTCACGGAGACAAGAGCCGTCGCTATTTTCATTTTTAAACACTTGCAGTCTGTATAATGCATAAACACAACTTCATTCTTTATAAATCTCTCCAACAGTGTAGCATTAGCCGTTAGCCACAGAGCATAGCCTCAAACTCATTCAGAATCAAATGTAAACATCCAAATAAATACCATATTTACGCGATTAGGCATGCTGCATGACAAACATCTTGTAAAGATCCATTTTGAGGGTTATATTAGCTGTGTGAACTTTGTTTATGTTGTTTAAGGCAGTCGCGAGCTCTGGGGGCGGGGAACGTGGGAATTTAAAGGGGCCGCAGCCTGTATCGGCGCATATTTAATGATGCCACAAAATAGGCAGTTAAAAAAAATGAATAAAAAAAATCTATGGGGTATTTTGAGCTGAAACTTTACAGACACATTCAGGGGACACCTTAGACTTATATTACATCTTTTAAAAAGACGTTCTACGGCACCTTTAAATAATTCCATCAAATATTATTTCTCTAGGACATTTGCTAAAAACAGACACTATGATAATCTGAATCACTTGCTTGTTGTACCTACATGATTACCAATTATTGCATTATTCAAATTAAGTTTCAGATTATGCAAATTGGAAAAGATAGGGATCTCTCTGTTGTAATTATCTCAGTGGGTTATAAGGATGGCTCTCCTTCCTTGTATCAGTGGGAGTTTATGAGATTTCACATGCCATTATTAGCGATTGTCAAAACCCAAATGTGATGCAGCAGTGGCAGGAGCTCTGGCACACAATGAGCCAGCGGAGTAATAGGATACGAGTGCTTTGGCTGACCTTGTTAGGTTATTTGTGTTGGAAAAGACAGTGAGTGATGGGAACAGCAGTGCCCCTCTCCAAAAAATGATCCAGGTGTGTGTCCCCGAGAGACAAAGAGAGACTTTGTCCAGAGCACAAATGGATGAGGGCATCCTGTCCGAAGGGAACACAGAGCTTCACTATTCCCTCTTAATCATCATCATCTTAAAAAAACATGAGACACAAAAGCACAGATGCAATGTCAAACTCATTTTGTGTGTGTATTAGATGATGAGGGATTTTTTACACTTCATTTAAAGGGGTGGTTGATTATGATTTCACTTTTTTAACTTTAGTTAGTGTGTAACGTTGCTTTTTGAGCATAAAAAGCATCTTCAATGCAAAGGGAGATATTTTCTTTTAAAGAATTCTGTTTAAGGACTACAACCAAAGTCCCTTTAAGACATTTCACTCGGCGGCCATCTTTGAAACGCCTCTCGGGCATCCTGGGCATCATGCCCTATCTCTTTGAATGGGGAAACATCAAATTCTCCAAAACTGTTCGCCAACATAATGACTAAATTTCATATTTGAAATCACCAATGAAATTTAACAACAACCGGCTCATAAATTTAGTTTCTGAATGCTCGAATCATGACAAAAAAAATGTATTTTTCAGGCTGGATCAAGCTAATGCGCATGCGCAGACCTAAATGCGCGTCTCTTCGGTGGCGCGCATCTGACTGTTTCTATAGAAACCGGTGATTCTAACGGCCGCTGAAGTGACGCGATGACTTTACTAGTCAGCGATTGGCTCTTATTTAGAAGGCGGGACTTATTCCGCCATATTGCGCGTTACACTTTCTCCCATTCAAAACAATACGAGTGACACGTCTTGTGTTATTCTATAGTCTTTGCTACAACAAATGGCTGGTAGGGACTACAGCAAGCTTCTTCCTGGGTTAGTGACGTCAATAAACAAAATTTACATAAACTCCGCCCCCCGAATATGCAACAAAGGGGGTGTGGCCATGTTGGGCTGCTTTAGAGAAGAGGAAGAATTGTTGTAGTAGAGTGTTGTTGCCATGCTGTCATGTTATGTCGGACTTCTTCACAAATGAAGGTCAATTCAACGTTGGATTTGCACAAAATATTAACATGATGGCACATACTAGTCAATGAGTTGAATCAACTCCACAGCAACTACATCATTTTATCCACTAACCATTCAGAAGCGTCCAGATGCATTCTAAAGCAACTTCTTCCCGAGTCTCTCCATCAGTGTCCGACTCAGTTTGAACAATGTAAGATTGAACACCGTTACTGACAATCGCCATTTTGGCTGCGTGAGATTCTTCAGTTTTGTTGTTGTTGAGCAACCAGAGCGTGAGCTGTTAAAGCTCCGCCCTCTTCTGGGAAGCAGCCAGCAGCTCATTTGCATTTAAAGGGACACAAACAAAAATGCCAGGTTTTTGCTCACACCCAAATATGGACAAATTTGACAAGCTATAATAAATGATCTGTGATTAAAGATCAGTTGTGATATTTGGTGGCGCAGACGGGTCTTTTTGAAGATAGATGTTACGAATACGTGTGTATTTGTTGTAAGTTACCATTATGTTTATCTGTAGCGTGTGAATATTCAATGATAATTAACCTGAAATGCCAGTCCTGTCATTATTTACTTTCCCTCAGACCTGTATTACTGTATTTCGCGGCCGGGAAACGTCTTTAGGCTATGCATTTTTAAATGAGCAGCAGCTCATTTGCATTTAAAGGGACACACACAAAAACGCTAGGTTTTGCTCACTTCCAAATAGGGGCAAATTTGACAAGCTATAATAAATGATCTATGGGGTATTATGAGCTGAAACTTCACAGACACATTCTAGGGACACCAGAGACTTATATTACATCTTGTAAAAGGGGCATTATAGGTCCCCTTTAACATTTGTCTTTTCAGAGGACATTTCTTGCCAAAACTTCAGCCTTCACAATGTTGCCAATAAAAAAAACAAGATATTTTAATCAGTTGGAAAACAAGTCTATGCAAAGGTGGGGAATTGTTTTTGATACATTTTTTAAATAATTAATCTGTAATGCTTAGCTGTGCATGATGTGAACATCCACTGCAGTCTGTGTGGGGATAATTAACAAATTCTATCAGCTTTATCGCCAGAACATGTTGTGCAGTGCTGCACTTCTTAGTGCTGTGTTAAAGAAAGGGCTTTTTGTCATTCTTTCATTCCTCCTTTTCCTCTCTTCATCGGCAGTCCCACCACGCACACTCGCAGCCCAGAGCTACGGATTATTTACTTTAAAAAACAGCATTGGCCACAGAAATAAAACAGAAGCTCTGTAATATATGTTCTTCAACACAGCTGACTTCTGTTTCTATCCATTTGTCTCTCCTACCCCATGTGTTTGCCTAGTACAGAAGCATGAAACACAGAATAAAGATAAGAATCAGGTTTGTGACCTCTTCAGATGACTTGACCGAGTACATACAGGAGTGTCACTAATGCACATTTTGTTTGGATCTGCATTCTAATGATGCTGCTACACTAAAGCCCCTGTTTTTATACACTTGTTTGTCTAGCAATCCTGCACCAGAGGGACATTTCGTCTGTTGTCCGTCTGCTTCAGTGAGGCAACAGCAGACAGTTAACAGGCTGTTGTGGAGAGAGGGCACACTGCTGTTCTCCAGACGTGTGCGTGCATGGTGGTGCAGTCGTATTCATTGTGTCTCAAACCCTGATAAAGTATGCATGTACATATGCAAATATGGAAATGTAAGGTCAGGATTTTTATTTAAAGAATTGGATAGGTCAATGGGCTATTTCTACTTGATTTGGTGTAACGTCATGCAATAATAATATTGAATAAGATTTTTTTTTACTATATAGACAGTCTAGATTCAAGCACATGAAGCAGGTTATATGACATAGATAGATAGATAGATAGATAGATAGATAGATAGATAGATAGATAGATAGATAGATAGATAGATAGATAGATAGATAGATAGATAGATAGATAGATAGATAGATAGAAATATTGTTCCATAGATAAACATTATGCACACTAAGTATTGCACTATTATTGAACTATACAATGCCATTAAAGCATTATGACTCTGGTAATGAGAAGTGCGGTATTTATGCATGTGTTCCGGTCACTCCAGCTCATTCTGTACCTGGCAATACCGCTGAACGAGTGGGTGGAATTGGGGGAGTGGTCGCTCCATATATGGTCCCACTGGGTTTCCTGTTTGGACCCTCACACACTACCATAAACACTCTTCGTTCAAGCCATCGTGTCTTTCTCATCTCAATGAAGAGAGAGGGAGAGAGGAGTGGAGGGACCTGCTCGTGCGTGTGTTTTTTCTTCAACTAGTTGACACTAGCAAGAGGAGACGGCAGCATCCTCTGTCCCGCATCACCTTCAAATTTTGCGTTATGACATAAACAGTCCTTCATGTGAGGACCCGCGTTCTAAAAGCAACCTGTCCCATCCTTTTTTTCCTCACGCGTTTTCTTCAATGCTTTGACATCTGGAATGTGCTGTTTTCTTGCAAGCGTTGTTTCCATGCCAGCATGGGAACTGCAGTATCCAAAAGGAAGAATCTGAGAAATGATGCGATTTCTTCGGTGGCAGCCAAAGTTAGGTGAGTGTCTGCTTTTATCAACTCGTTTTGGGTCATTCACTGCATGAAGCCCATCAGCTCTGCATTCGTACGTGTGGCTTCAGAGCTCTGCGCGCGCTGCCACTGAAGTTACAAAACGGGGATCTTAACTCTCATTCATGTGCGAAAAGAAAGGTCAGTCGTGATATTTGGTGGCGCAGACGGGTCATTTTGAAGATAGATATTACGAATACGTGTGTATTTGTTGTAAGTTACCATTATGTTTATCTGTAGCGTGTGAATATTCAATGATAATTCACCTGAAATGCCAGTTCTGTCATTATTTACTTTCCCTCAGACCTGTATTACTGTATTTCGCGGCCGGGAAACGTCTCTAGGCTATGCATTTTATATGCAAAGGCTGGTGACTGAAGATGTCAAGCCTGATGAAAACATCATGATAAAAGTATCATAAAAGTCGTCTAGAGCAATAAGATACCGATTGTGTGAAGGGAAGTAAATCTTTATTTATTTATTTATATATATTTTTAATCAGAGTACATGACAGAATTCGGAACATCTTGTTCGGGAAAGATTCGTTTGTGTCGAATCTTTTCATTGAATCATATGGCTCTCAAGTGTACATCTCGCTGATTAGTTATGTCAGGTGAATATTTATAGCAGCCTATCAGGTGAATATTTATATATATTTATTTATTTATTTTTTAATAGTATTTTGATAATACTATTGTGGTGCTTTTGCATCCTTGACATGTTCAGTCACAAATACAGAAAAAAATCTTCAAAATATCTTTTTGTATTCAGCGGATAAAAATAAAAAAACATGATTTTTTTTTTTTTTTTTTTTTGTCCCACAACTTAATTAATATATTTATTCATGAATTCATTTTATTATTTACTCTTAAAGGGATAGTTCACCCGAAAATAAATTCTGTCATCATTTACTCACCTTCAAGTTGTTCCAAACCTGTATAAATTTCTTTGCTCTGTTGAACACAAAGGAAGATATTTTGAAGAATGTGGGAAACTGAACCGTTCTGGGGCATCATTGACTTCCATAGTATTTTTTTTCCTATTATGGAAGTTAATGGTGCCCCAAAGCGGCCTGGTTACAAACTTTCTTCTAAATATCTTCCTTTGTGTTCAGCAGAACAAGTTTGGAACATCTTGAGGGTGAGTAAATGATTTTTTAAATTTTAATTTTTGGGTGAACTATCCCTTTAACTGTAACAAAACCTGCTACATCCAGAGTAAACTGTTTATTTCCTAAATGAACTCTAATAATTATGAATAGATGTTAGAATGCTGTTGCAAAATCCATTTTAAACTTCCAAATGTCTGCTTGACCAGCTGTTTTGTTGGTCTAGTCAATGCTAATGATTTGTATAGACCATGTTGGACCAGCTAATAGCTTAAGATGGATTTTCCAGCAGGTCTTCCTAAAAAGTCATCTTCTCATCTGTCTCGATTGTAGATCAAAGCATTGACAGCGTCCTTCACCGCTTACAACAAGCAAGTGTGTACGAGACTGACTCCATCTGTCAATCATCCGTGACTGACTTGTGCTGCGCCTGGTGTTTCTGTGTCACAGTGAATTATATTGTCATAGGAAAACTGATACACAATTACAATAACCAAGAGAATGATACAGTCACCACAAGCATTAAATCAACATGTTACTTTAAGACATAGCAGCATGTTTTGATTATTATTCATGAAAAACTCATATTGATTGATCACTATTCTTGCCTATATTCTTACATAACTAGTCTCTGTTTAGCTCTCATGTGTATCAAGTCTGTCATAATTCATAAGATGGCAAGTGGTTCACCTTCTCACCCTAATGTCTGGGCCTGGTGCCTCAGGGATGCTGTGAGTCATTGCATCCATAATGTTCACATACAGACTGGATTGTGATTGTTGCATTCGAACATAAACTCTGGCACTGTCATTCCTTGTAGATAGAGGTCATTAAAATGACCTTGTCGACTAAAGCATGCTGTAGACGATGTACAACATTCAGACATGGATTGATGTGATAAATGGGATGGCATTCCTTTACTTTGCTGCGTTTATGTGTGTGTGTCATAAGCCTGAACGAGTGGCTGTTCAGTATGCAGGGCAGGTATATCTGTGCAAACGGCTTTGCATGCTGAGTAGAAATGACCGATGTATCAGAGAACGATAGACAGCATCCCAGGCAGACACAACATGTTAACGGCATGCATAGATACAGTTTTGAGTAATCCAATATTAACAATATTCATTTTAATGCACGAGTAATCTACATGCTGTATGCTGAACATACAATTTTTTTTTTATTAATTATGATCAATTAATTGGTGAAAGACTGTAGGTGATTAGCTCTAGGCCAGTGGTTCTCAACCAGAGGGCCCGGGACCCACTAGGGGGCCTCAGCACACTTCTAAGGGGGCCGCAAGATGACAAAATAATTTTAAATAAGACAAAACTCGGTTTAAAATAAGTTAAAACCGCTAACAATCAAAGTCTAAGCTGAAATCATATTTCTTATTTTAATTAGTTCTCTTAACAACTGCCATTTTTATTTACAGTATGAAGGTTCTCATGATCTTGGACAACCTGGATATACCGAACGAGGGAATTTTAAAAGTGTGTTTTCTAGATCTGGGAAAGTCTTTGGAATTAATACAATCAAAAGTCATTTAATTTTTATATCATGACTGTATAAGCATAGAAACAAATGTATACATTTTGTCAAGCTCTATAATATTTTATCAGGTAGAAATTGTTCGTAGTATGGAGCACTGCACGTGACATACGGAAATATATGTATATTGTGGCCATTATTTACTAATTCGTCCCCCTGTTTTAGTAAGATTGTGGCCATGAATTAAGAATTAGTTCCCACAACTTAATTTGTTTGCATTGTACTAATTTGTTCCAAATGATTACAATGTGGCCATGATTAGTAAAACGAGGGAACGAATTTTTATATTGTGCACACATTTTGGTAAAATAATGGAAACAAATGATTATATTGTGTTCAAAATTAACTTAAAACAAGGGAATGAATTAGTAAAACCTGCTAACGTTTTTGTTAAGTCATCGGAACGAATTGTTAATGTGTGGCCGTGATATACATATTTTTTCCTGCATGTCATGTGTGGGGCTCCATATTAATTGAGTAAAAACATTTTTTATATGATTTGTAATTACAAACTAGATTACTAGAAAGTGTAAACCATTAAAAAATGTTGTCGGTAATACAGGGTCTTGGTGTCAAACAAAAAAGTTGAGAGCCACTGCTCTAGGGTTTGTCTCTATCAAAATAAAGGGGCCATAGAACTGCTTTGAATGAAAATCAAAGCGTAATCAGACCGTGTTTAGACTTCAGATGTGGAACCTGTGCCCTGCTGGAAGAAACCGCTCATTTGCAAAGGAATTAGTCACTGGCCTGGGGCAGTTGTTACTGTTATTATAGGCTGTAAATTATAGTGATTCTGAGCAAAGAAAGAGGTGTTGTGCTGTAGAGTAATTGTCAGGCGAAGCCAAATTTAAATCACTGTCACTTTAGGATTAGATGTCTGTCAGAGAAATAGCTTTTATGTTGTAAGCTAGTCATTCTCAACACAGACTGGAATAACGTGCACGCTTTGTGCTGACTTACTATTGAACATCCTTTTCAGCCCCTGGATTCGTCATTGTCCGGGGGACTATTGCTCGTTGTGAAGGCAGTCTCTGGTAATCTGCTTTTTCTCCAGACACTGGGTCATGACCGCTGAGCTCTTCAAAACCAAAATCTGTAAGTGGACAATGTTCTGTGCGTACGCACAGGATCAATAGCCCCCCGGCCCACTCCAACATGCTAAAGGACAGGAAGTACTCCTCCTCTCAAAATGCACTACTCTAAAATTCTTCTCAGCTTGGCCACATCATGCATTTGTAGTGGTTTTCTCTGGCTTACTCAGGTTTGAACTAATGGCCCTAGTTGTGTAGCAATAAATATTTTTTTCTGCTCAAGATCACTTCATATGGCTTATGTAATGGGTTCTTCCTGTGGGTCTTTAATTCATTTATTTATTTTTTTACTTTGTCTGAGTCATTTTTAGGCTGAATGCTTTCAGGGCCAGTGGGTCAGCATGGAGAGCCTGGTCCGTACAGTGTTTTTATGCTACTCATGAGTGATCTGCAGAGTTCCACTTGATGCTCATCCACTCTGATTTATGAGCTGAGAGGCTGAGTCATTGGCTATCATGCCGTCTCATCTCGATAAAATACATGCATATTTCTATTTTGTGAATCTTAGTTTTAGTTAAGGTTTGAATTTGTCTTTTTTCTGTGTTCAAAAAATGTACCACAACATGCAGAGATCAAGTTGTTATTCCTTTGCTGTTTATAGTGTGTGACCGAATCAAGATGGAAAATAGGGATATCAGAATCAGATGAAGATGTTATTAAGGGATAAGCAGTCAGACGTGTCTCAAAATCACTGCCAAACTGAATTTTGTGTAGTGGTTGAGCATTCAGTGAGATGTAACGCTATTATGAGTTCGGACGATTGACCCACTGCAGTGTGGTGTGAACTTTTTAAAACATCCATACTGTAAAAGCCAGTTTACACTGCACGACAGATGGCATGGCAGCAGACACTTTGTTGGGTTTTGTCAGATCAGTGTGTTACCTCTGTCGGCATCTGTCGAACCTTGATTTCAATGATTGAACATGTTGAATCGGTGCTTGTCGGGTCTTGTCTTTGACAGAAAAAAAGGCTATTCGGTTTTCAAAAGAAACACAATGAGAAATGTTGCATTTGACCTCTTTGACAGCCTTGCGGCTGCTGTCAGTTGTAGCTTTGTAAGTCCAATGCAGCATAATCACTGTGGCACTTAAAACAGACACAGAAATTCAACCTTTTAAAGAAAGCATCCCAGATATTCTCTCATGCCTGCAGTATCTGAAGTGAGACTGCCTTTTTTTTAAGCCTAGTCTGAGATATTGAGTGGGAAGTGGGGCTCTTTTCAGTGTGTTTTTGGTCAGCACACTGCAGGCTGATGAGATCTGACTCATTGATCTTTGGGCCTCGGATAAATCTGCCGAATGCTGGCGTATCAGATGTACTTATAGTTTCCCAGCAAAGATCTAGAGCCGTAACCCTGTTGTCACCCTCCTTTCAGCATATTAAAAACAGCTTGTATATTCATATTAAATATCAAAGCAGGGAATTTATAAAGATTTTCATATATAGCTTTAGGGATTTTTTTGTGGCACCAGCCAAATGAGACATTGGGTCGACATTTAAATCATTTTTAAACCCTGCTGAAACACCAGTCTAGACCAGCTAATTTGGATCAGCTAGTGAACATCAAGTTATTAGTATAAGGTATGTTATGAACATGCTGTATTTGGCTAGACACCCATCATAGCTACCATGGTCAAGCTGGTCTGCTTTCAACAATAACATGCTTAACCAAAAAAGACATTTTTAATTTTTCATGTGACGGTTCATGACAATCAAGTTAAAAACAAGTTAAAAAAAAAAAAAAAAAAGAAAAAAGGTTATGTTAACAGCTAACCAATATATCAGACAATATTTGGCAATTTTGAATTACCAAGTGTGGGTATCTGCAGGTTGGAGTAACGGAGTAATGGGCGTGACAAAAGGTTGGGGCGTGTCGAAGGGTCTTTACAATTCAAGTGTGAGTATCTGCAATTCTATTGTGTGGGTATCTGCAGGTTGGAGTAACGGAGTAATGGGCGTGTCAAAAGGTCTTTACAATTCAAGTGTGGGTATCTGCAGGTTGGAGTAACAGAGTAATGGGCGTGACAAAAGGTTGGGGCGTGTCGAAGGGTCTTTACAATTCAAGTGTGGGTATCTGCAGGTTGGAGTAACAGAGTAATGGGCGTGACGAAAGGTCTTTACAATTCAAGTGTGGGTATCTGCAGGTTGGAGTAACGGAGTAATGGGCGTGACAAAAGGTTGGGGCGTGTCGAAGGGTCTTTACAATTCAAGTGTGGGTATCTGCAGGTTGGAGTAACAGAGTAATGGGCGTGACAAAAGGTTGGGGCGTGTCGAAAGGTCTTTACAATTCAAGTGTGGGTATCTGCAGGTTGGAGTAACGGAGTAATGGGCGTGACGAAAGGTTGGGGCGTGTCGAAGGGTCTTTACAATTCAAGTGTGGGTATCTGCAGGTTGGAGTAACGGAGTAATGGGCGTGACGAAAGGTTGGGGCGTGTCGAAAGGTCTTTACAATTCAAGTGTGGGTATCTGCAGGTTGGAGTAACAGAGTAATGGGCGTGACAAAAGGTTGGGGCGTGTCGAAGGGTCTTTACAATTCAAGTGTGGGTATCTGCAGGTTGGAGTAACAGAGTAATGGGCGTGACGAAAGGTCTTTACAATTCAAGTGTGGGTATCTGCAGGTTGGAGTAACGGAGTAATGGGCGTGACGAAAGGTTGGGGCGTGTCGAAAGGTCTTTACAATTCAAGTGTGGGTATCTGCAGGTTGGAGTAACAGAGTAATGGGCGTGTCGAAGGGTCTTTACAATTCAAGTGTGGGTATCTGCAGGTTGGAGTAACAGAGTAATGGGCGTGACGAAAGGTCTTTACAATTCAAGTGTGGGTATCTGCAGGTTGGAGTAACAGAGTAATGGGCGTGTCGAAGGGTCTTTACAATTCAAGTGTGGGTATCTGCAATTCTATTGTGTGGGTATCTGCAGGTTGGAGTAACGGAGTAATGGGCGTGTCAAAAGGTCTTTACAATTCAAGTGTGGGTATCTGCAGGTTGGAGTAACAGAGTAATGGGCGTGACAAAAGGTTGGGGCGTGTCGAAGGGTCTTTACAATTCAAGTGTGAGTGTCTGCAATTCTATTGTGTGGGTATCTGCAGGTTGGAGTAACGGAGTAATGGGCGTGTCAAAAGGTCTTTACAATTCAAGTGTGGGTATCTGCAGGTTGGAGTAACAGAGTAATGGGCGTGACAAAAGGTTGGGGCGTGTCGAAGGGTCTTTACAATTCAAGTGTGGGTATCTGCAGGTTGGAGTAACAGAGTAATGGGCGTGACGAAAGGTCTTTACAATTCAAGTGTGGGTATCTGCAGGTTGGAGTAACGGAGTAATGGGCGTGACAAAAGGTTGGGGCGTGTCGAAGGGTCTTTACAATTCAAGTGTGGGTATCTGCAGGTTGGAGTAACAGAGTAATGGGCGTGACAAAAGGTTGGGGCGTGTCGAAAGGTCTTTACAATTCAAGTGTGGGTATCTGCAGGTTGGAGTAACGGAGTAATGGGCGTGACGAAAGGTTGGGGCGTGTCGAAGGGTCTTTACAATTCAAGTGTGGGTATCTGCAGGTTGGAGTAACGGAGTAATGGGCGTGACGAAAGGTTGGGGCGTGTCGAAAGGTCTTTACAATTCAAGTGTGGGTATCTGCAGGTTGGAGTAACAGAGTAATGGGCGTGACAAAAGGTTGGGGCGTGTCGAAGGGTCTTTACAATTCAAGTGTGGGTATCTGCAGGTTGGAGTAACAGAGTAATGGGCGTGACGAAAGGTCTTTACAATTCAAGTGTGGGTATCTGCAGGTTGGAGTAACAGAGTAATGGGCGTGACGAAGGGTCTTTACAATTCAAGTGTGGGTATCTGCAGGTTGGAGTAACAGAGTAATGGGCGTGTCGAAGGGTCTTTACAATTCAAGTGTGGGTATCTGCAGGTTGGAGTAACGGAGTAATGGGCGTGACGAAAGGTTGGGGCGTGTCGAAAGGTCTTTACAATTCAAGTATGGGTATCTGCAGGTTGGAGTAACAGAGTAATGGGCGTGTCGAAGGGTCTTTACAATTCAAGTGTGGGTATCTGCAGGTTGGAGTAACAGAGTAATGGGCGTGTCGAAGGGTCTTTACAATTCAAGTGTGGGTATCTGCAGGTTGGAGTAACAGAGTAATGGGCGTGACGAAAGGTCTTTACAATTCAAGTGTGGGTATCTGCAGGTTGGAGTAACAGAGTAATGGGCGTGTCGAAGGGTCTTTACAATTCAAGTGTGGGTATCTGCAGGTTGGAGTAACAGAGTAATGGGCGTGACGAAAGGTCTTTACAATTCAAGTGTGGGTATCTGCAGGTTGGAGTAACAGAGTAATGGGCGTGACAAAAGGTCTTTACAATTCAAGTGTGGGTATCTGCAGGTTGGAGTAACAGAGTAATGGGCGTGTCAAAAGGTCTTTACAATTCAAGTGTGGGTATCTGCAGGTTGGAGTAACAGAGTAATGGGCGTGACAAAAGGTTGGGGCGTGTCGAAAGGTCTTTACAATTCAAGTGTGGGTATCTGCAGGTTGGAGTAACGGAGTAATGGGCGTGACGAAAGGTTGGGGCGTGTCGAAAGGTCTTTACAATTCAAGTGTGGGTATCTGCAGGTTGGAGTAACAGAGTAATGGGCGTGACAAAAGGTTGGGGCGTGTCGAAGGGTCTTTACAATTCAAGTGTGGGTATCTGCAGGTTGGAGTAACGGAGTAATGGGCGTGACGAAAGGTTGGGACGTGTCGAAGGGTCTTTACAATTCAAGTGTGGGTATCTGCAGGTTGGAGTAACGGAGTAATGGGCGTGACGAAAGGTTGGGACGTGTCGAAAGGTCTTTACAATTCAAGTGTGGGTATCTGCAGGTTGGAGTAACGGAGTAATGGGCGTGACGAAAGGTTGGAACGTGTCGAAAGGTCTTTACAATTCAAGTGTGGGTATCTGCAGGTTGGAGGAACGGAGTAATGGGCGTGACGAAAGGTTGGGGCGTGTCGAAGGGTCTTTACAATTCAAGTGTGGGTATCTGCAGGTTGGAGTAACAGAGTAATGGGCGTGACGAAAGGTTGGGACGTGTCGAAAGGTCTTTACAATTCAAGTGTGGGTATCTGCAGGTTGGAGTAACGGAGTAATGGGCGTGACGAAAGGTTGGGGCGTGTCGAAGGGTCTTTACAATTCAAGTGTGGGTATCTGCAGGTTGGAGTAACAGAGTAATGGGCGTGACAAAAGGTTGGGGCGTGTCGAAAGGTCTTTACAATTCAAGTGTGGGTATCTGCAGGTTGGAGTAACGGAGTAATGGGCGTGACGAAAGGTTGGGACGTGTCGAAAGGTCTTTACAATTCAAGTGTGGGTATCTGCAGGTTGGAGTAACGGAGTAATGGGCGTGACGAAAGGTTGGGACGTGTCGAAAGGTCTTTACAATTCAAGTGTGGGTATCTGCAGGTTGGAGTAACAGAGTAATGGGCGTGACAAAAGGTTGGGGCGTGTCGAAAGGTCTTTACAATTCAAGTGTGGGTATCTGCAGGTTGGAGTAACGGAGTAATGGGCGTGACAAAAGGTTGGGGCGTGTCGAAAGGTCTTTACAATTCAAGTGTGGGTATCTGCAGGTTGGAGTAACGGAGTAATGGGCGTGACAAAAGGTTGGGGCGTGTCGAAGGGTCTTTACAATTCAAGTGTGGGTATCTGCAGGTTGGAGTAACGGAGTAATGGGCGTGACGAAAGGTTGGGGCGTGTCGAAAGGTCTTTACAATTCAAGTGTGGGTATCTGCAGGTTGGAGTAACGGAGTAATGGGCGTGACGAAAGGTTGGGGCGTGTCGAAAGGTCTTTACAATTCAAGTGTGAGTATCTGCAGGTTGAGGTAATGGGCATGACGAAAGGTTGGGCATGGATAAAGGTCTTTATCATTGGTCATGAAAGCTGTCTGTCAGGGTATGGGGTAGGTTTAGGGGTAAGTTTCTGTTGTAGCAATTCACTTTTTGATATGCCTCCTTTTGGCACACTTATTACTCCGACCTATCCGACAGCTATCCCTGTCTCTTACAATTGGTCGCTAAAGCTGCCTGTTAGGATGTGGGATTCATTTCTGTTGTAGCATTGTGTATATTACGACCCATTACGACCTGCAACTATCCCTGTCACAAAATTTCTCATTTTGTGTTTCACAGAAAAAATAACAGCGTACGGATTTGGAACGACATGAGGGTGAGTAAATAATGACAGATTTTTTGTTTGTGGTTGAACTATTCCTTTTTTCTGTAGGTAAAACTTATCCAATTTATTCCAAATGCCAGAAGAACAAATCCTAGATAATACCTCCCACTATGCAAAACCATTAAATCGTCTGCCTTACAGTTTTAGCATTATTAATTGTACATCTTTTTGAGGAGACTCCACTTCTTATATACATTAAGTCAGTTGGTACATGCTGCATCTCCCCCTTCACTTCCTGCTCTATGTATTATCTGGTAGCGGAGATGAGGCCGTGTCCTGTAATTAGTCTGACCGTTTGAGATAATGCAGTTCTCAGGATGACTCTGACACTCTGCGATTACGCCTTTGACATTGTTGTCTCTGCTGTTATGCAAGAGAGAGAAAAGAGGGTAGAGCGAAAGTTGAAGAGAGGGTATGCTCTGGGCGAAGGAGGGTTCCAGGCATCATTAAGCCCGGCTCTCAAACCGTGGAAGAGGGAGGAGGGTGACATTTTAATCTGTGGTCTGTGCTGAAGCTCAGGTCCCATATGCAGCGCAAACATGCACTACAAGAACATGCCATTAGCCGTGCTGACGTTTTTACTAGCTCAGAATATAACAGAGGAAAATGTTTCAAAGAAACAAGTCAGAGGAATCAGCAATGCTTGATTGTTCAGTTGTCCCCAAGCTCATATTAAATGCATGTTATCCACTCACCTTATAATAGTTCTCAAGGACCTGCCAGAATTAAATGCATTAGGATCTCTGGGGAAAATGCCAGTGAAGTGTTTGCCATGGAGAAGTGTCTTAAAAAGAAGATGATGCAGTCTAGACAATCAGTTTACCTAAATAATTTCATATTTAATTATAATATATTGGAAAAAGCAATCTGTTAGCTTTCATCTCAATGGGAGTTGGTTGACGTGGATGATTTGAGATCTGCACGCTCAATTCTGAACAATTGATGTTAAATGCCATAAATGCCATGTGATTAATTTAAACTATGTTGCATTTTGTGTAAACAAAAATGCAATCAGATGGCATTTATGGCATTTAACATCACTTGTACAGTAGTTTACTGCATTATGATGGTGCTGTGTTTGAGAATGTCTTTGAGTGTGAATTTTCTAGTGTGTGTATGTTTCATGCATGAATGCCTGCTGTGTGGAAATGTGTGAGTACAGTGTCATGGATTTTGTTCCCTCCTACTGTGCCCATGCTTTTATGTTCTGCTTTTGTAGAGTAACACTGCTAAAAGAAAGAGCACTGCTCTAAAGGATCCTGTTGTACCAAACCTTTATGACTTACTATCTTTTTTTGGCATAAAATGAAAGTACTTTGGGTTAAATGTTGTTTTGAACCCCAATGACTTTAATTTTATAGACAAAAACAGGTTTGGAATGTATGAAAAAAAAAATACCGTAGAATACTTTTCAAAAGTTTTGGTTGGTACGATTTTTAAATATTTTTGAAAGAAGTTTCTTATGTTTACTAAGGCATTTAATTAGTCAAATATACAGTAAAAAATAATTTTGTAATGTATTATTAAAATTTAAAATAACTGTTTTCTATTTTAATATTTTTAATGTCATTTATTCCAGTGATGGCAAAGCTGAATTTTCAGTATGCATTTCTCTAGTCGTCAGTGTCACATGATCCTTCAGAAATCATTATATTATGCTGATTTGGTGCTCAAGAATTGTGCTGTCTAATATTTTTGTGGAAACCGTGATACATTTATTTAATAATTATTTGATAAATAGTTTCAAACAGCATTTGTTTAAAATAGAAATTTAATGTGAATGTCTTCACAGATGTTTTCACTGTCACCCCCTCCCTTCTAAAAATAATTTCTGCAGTGAAAGAAAAGGAGATATATTAGAGTAATGAGAATCTATATGGAATTAATATTGAGAGTAATGAGAATTACAGATATCTTGATGCATTACAATAATATATTTTGTTAAACTTGGTTTTATTAATCCTGGTTTTTTATTGGTTAAAAGAAGGTTGCATTTCTGGCACTGGAAATGGCTCTTCTGCCATATTGAAATCCTGCATCTTCTCTGACTGCATTTCATACGCTTTCATGTTTAATGTTTGTCTCAGATCTCCTTTTTTTTCTCTCTACCTTGTTTTTCCAACCCCTTGTACTCACACGATGCATTCCTACTCTCCAGCTTCAAAACACTCACACATTTACATCGTTTTTCCTCTTCTCGTTCACCTTCACTCTTTTTCAGTCACATGTCTGGAAGCATGCTGACTTCCTTTTATTATTTCATCTTCACTTAGTGGCTCCTCTTTTTTTCTCTTTTTTTTCTCTTTCTTACTTTACCCATTACCCATTTTCTTCCCCTCCCTCTTTTTTGCTCCCCTTCCTTCCTTCTTATCTTCCTGTATTTCTTCTGATATTTTATTAATATGATAATTCCCTCAGCTTGGGATGTCAAGCTGATGTTAATCAAAGACCTAACAGAAAAAAGAAGCAGTGTAAAAATGTAGTGCGCAAGAACAGATATTATTTTAATGTTATTTTTATTATACATATAGTAAAGTAACCTATTACTTTTAAATTTACAAATAAATATCTGAGTTACTTTTTCAAATAAAATAAGTAATGTGAGTTACTTTGTTTTCCCATTTATTGACTGTCACCATGTTGAGAGAAATCGGGAGTAAGTGTGGAGGTGTTGTGTGTGTTGTGTGATCATGATGCTTATGCTAGACAAATTCTAGACTAAATGTGAGCATATTTACTCATTTACTTCTCCTGTGTCCTATTCTTCTGTATTCCAGAATGGCAGCACAGCTGAAAGGCTTGTTTGTTTGAGCTGCGCCCTCTACAGTACAGGCGTGAATTTGCATTTTCTTCAGCCTGAGGCTTATTCATTTCACTTTTGAAAGGGCCTTTACATTTGCCAAAAATATAACTTTTTGTTGTTATAAAAACAAACAAACAGACCAGCCAAGATGAGAAAACGTAATGCATTTCTTTCCATAAAAAGTAACTAAGTACCGCAATTAGTTACTTTTTTAAGGGAGTAATGCAATATTGTAATATGTTACTTTTAAAAGTAACTTTCCCCAAAAATGGTTAGGATGCTGCCTAAGTAGTAAGTGGCCTATGTAGGCACTATGCTCGTTATAGGTTTAAAAAAAAAAGCTGTACTATAATGATATGCATCTAAAGCAAGTTGAAAGCAAGGGGAATTTGTTATAACAGAAGCACTATTTATACATCTTCAGGTAAAGTATCATCTGCCCTTGCTCGTTTCTGCATCCCCCCACTCTTCAGGTCAAGTATGTGGCTCTTCAGACTGAACTGGCACTCCAATTAACCCTCTCACATTGGAGGATGCTTGTTACGGAACGGGTGAAAATGACCCGGTTCAACACAACCTGTTAATGGTGAAACTGAATAATTTAAAGTGCTGTCACAAGTGTCATGTTGTTGTATGTTACGTCAGGAAAGCTGAGGGCGACTGCAATCCACCAGGGATTCCTGTGGAATGATTCCAGGGCGTGTGACAGCTTCTGTGGAGGAGGTTGCAATATTGAGATCGGAGTGGGTTTTCCATGCGTGGGGAACGTATGTAATTACGTGTGGGCCGTATATTGTGCAGAACAGGTTCATTAGATACATTAAAGCTATGAATGCATGTGCTGGTGACTGCAAATATTTGTCTGTGTGGCGAAAACGGGTTCAGCCGCAGCGTATTAAGGACTCATCTGTCATGTCTCCTACAAGACTGAATCAGCTTCCCGAGAAGCAATGACTCACTCTGAGATTTACACAGTCGCGAGTGCCAAAGCCACCGTATGCGAAACAGAATAAGCTGTTGTTCATTTATTATCAAGGCGTCAATATGTGCTTATGAAAAGTGAACCTCCGAAGTCTCTTTGGTTATACTGGCCTCATTATTTATTAAAATCTTAATCGGCTGTTCTGATTGGTTAAATCATTTCCCATGATTCTCAGTTGCTGTTATCGATTGTTACTGATGATACCCCCTCAGGCCCAAACTAATTAGTGTTTCTCTTTCTGTCTCTTTGAATTCCTGTTGTTTACAATGGACCAGCGGTGACAAATATTTCCTGTGGGAAGCGTCATGACGTTCATTTTGCAGTTTTTATCCGACTTCTCGCTCACTTTGTTTCTGACACTCTCTTTATAGCCGCCTGCGAATTAAGTGTCAAATTAGTGCTTATTTTGATGCTGTGGTATGAACGAGGTTTTGAACATCTCTTGAGGTTGTCAAGCTGATAATTTGCATCACTGTTATGAGTCTGTAATTCGAACCAATCCAAGCTGTTTTCATATTCTAATGGGGATCATTTCCATTATATTTAATAAAAACACATGCAGACCTGGGTAGTTATGACATGCAGTGTGACATGTTATACTCATTTTAAACAATTTTACTTTTTAAAATTATTTTATTATAGTTTTATTCTTTGTATGGCCTCATTAGTGTAAAAAGTGATTAAAATGGTAAAAGTAATGCTGACCAGTCATGTTTTTTTTTTCTTTTTTTTTTCAATTTCACTTTTCTCAGTTGACATGCTGATGGTAGAATTTATAATGAACAGCATCTATCAAATACTATAAAATCTATCTTTCTTTTTGTCTTTGTCTTTTCTGTTGTGCCTTTCTCATTAATCTTTTTCCGTCTTCATTTCATATTTCTATTTGTCTCCATGTCTCTGTTTGTCCCTTTTTCACCCTTAAATCCATCATTCTCCCACATCCTTCCTCTTGGACTGGAAAGATAAAAAAACTCTACATCTGAATCTGTGGGTGGCACTGAAATACAAAGCAACCAATTACATTTACACAGAGCGTGTGTCTCTGTTCTTCCTCCTCCTCTCTCTTTCTCCTTTCCTCTCCTCCACTCTTGTTTTCCCACCTTTCTTTCTGCCCTCTTTTTCAGTCACATGCGTTTCCACATGCCTGCCCCTCATTTCAGCCTTCACACTGCAGAAGCCGAGCCACATTCTCAAGTTTGAGGAGTCCAGCTTTCAAACCTCCCGACGCAGACAGCTGCCGCATGCAGAGCATTACTCATATCCCTATGAAAGCCCTTTATACCCAAGGCTGGTGTCAGCTTAGCAGGTGACATTAAGAGGCTAAGAGTAGTCCGCACTATGCCTGTCATTTTTCAAATTGAAAAAGAAGCGAGAGAAACTGACAGCCGGATCCGGAAGCAGGAGGATTTACAATACATAAGAAACCGTCATTCATCTAGACTTTATCTAAAAGGGCTTTCACATAAAACTGTGTATTTAAAGGGGGCCATATCATCAGTAATCTAATTTACTTGAGCTTTTATACTTAAATGAGTTTAAAGTGCAATCACATGTGAAAAGGATTTTTACATATAAGTCTTAAAGGCACAGCAGCAAGTAAACTCTCATTAGTGTCAATGTGAGTGCCTCTCATGGTCATGAAAAACTAAATTATGATTGTTTTAAGACAAAGATTCTGACTAAAATAATAATTAAATAAAAATAAAGTGATAAATGTTGTGATATAATTTTTACATGTAGGATTTGCAGCTGTATGCATGTTTTAAAGTGCAAGTTGACTTTATTGCTTGCTTGTATGCTTTGAAGTTCTTTCATAAAAGGCATCACGATGGGCTCAATTCATTTAAATAGGATTTATGTAATGAAAGGATTGCAGTAAATGTTAAATATGATCAGCTGCTGACAGGGTCAATAGCTTATGCTGTTCTGGATTACACTGTGTGATGCTTCATTGGTTTTGTAGCCTGATGGCTAAGCTGATTTTGGAGTAAATCTTGGAATTCTGCAGAATGGATTTCATATGGTGAAATCTGCTAAATAGAGATGAGAGTACTAGACTTTTCTACATTTTTTTTTCATTATTTTTTTTTTTTTTCAAATGTGTATTTCTACCTATACATTATCATATGAGCTATCAGTCAGTAATGATACTAATTAAAGGGTTAGTTCACCCAAAAACGAAAATTCTGTCATTTAGTACTCACCCTCATGTTGTTCCACACGTGTAAGACCTTCGTTCATTTTTTGAACACAAATTAAGATATTTTTGATAACATCCGATGGCTCAGTGAGGCCTCCATTGCCAGCAAGACAATTAACACTTTCAGATGCCCAGAAAGCTACTAAAGACGTATTTAAAACAGTTCATGTGACTACAGTGGTTCAACCTTAATATTATGAAGCGACGAGAAAACTTTTGTGCGCCAAAAAAAAAAAAAAAACGACTTTATTTAACAATATCTAGTGATGGTGATTTCAAAACACGAAAAATCACCATCATGAAGCTTTGAAGCTTTACGAATCTTTTGTTTCGAATCAGTGGTTCAGAGCGTGTATTAAACTGCCAAAGTCACGCCCCCCAGTGGTGAACCATTGAAATTTCGAAACGTTTCCAAACACTTATGACGTAACAAAGCCTTGTTTACTGAAATAACATGACTTTGGCAGTTTGATACGTGTGCCGAGCTTCATGAAGCGGTGTTTTGAAATCGCCCATCACTAGATATTGTTGAACAAAGTCGCTATTTTGTTTTTTTGGTGAACAAAAAGTATTCTCGTCGCTTCGTAACATTAAGGACGTGTGTCCACCAGAGCGTTTTTTCCAGCTGCTAGCTTACTTTTTCAATTGTTTTCAATGGGAGCGCCGTGTTTTTTAAATGCCAGGAGCGTAATGAGGCGCTGAGCGTCTTTTTCACGCTCAAGCGCTGAGAGCTCAGTGTTTTTTCTGGTCGCCTCGAGTTGAAGAAAGTTTAACTTTGAGTAAAACGTTGCACTCATCACTGTCACTTTTTAGCCAGCAGTCCGATCAAAGTGGAGGAAGGGCGCCTAGCGTTTTCAGATGGCTAAAAACGCTCTGGTGGACACACGGACTTAAGGTTGAACCACTGTAGTTACATGACCTGTTTTAAATACGTCTTTAGTAGCTTTCTGGGCACTGAAAGTGTTAATTATCTTGCTGGCAATGGAGGCCTCACTGAGCCATTGGATTTTATCAAAAATATCTTAATTTGTGTTCTGAAGATGTTCCGGTTTTAAAAACCTTAAAGGGACAGTTCACCCAAAAAGGAAAATTATGTCATAATTTACTCACCCTCATGTCATGTTGTTCCAAACCTGTATGAGTTCCTTTCTTCTGTTGAACACAAAAGAAGATATTTTAAAGAATGTTGGTAATCAAACAGTTGACGGTAGCCAATGACTTCCATAGTAGGAAAAAAATACTCAAAATAAAAGTAGAAAATAAATATAAAATAAAAGTACTCAAAACTGTTCGGTCTGAATTAGTGAGTTAATTTGCTGAAAGATTCATCAGACTGATTTAATCCTGTACTTCGTTTTGGAGTCTTTTTGAACGATTCATTAATAGAACCGAGTCGTTTGCTCATGACTTCACAGCATGTCGTGCCTAACACCATCCTTCAGCTGTGACTGTATTCACAATCTGGACCTGCCAATGACCAATGCGTGTGTGTTTCTTTGCAGAGCAGCTCGTGCATTTGGAGAGTACCTTCATACCCATCCTGAGAACCACGGATCAGGTCAGATATCTCCATTCCTCTTTCTTTCTGCGGTTTCTCTTTGCTCTTCTTTTTTTTCTGGTCCATTTAGAGCCTGTGATGCTCTCAGACTCCAGGCGTGTTCATGTTTCATGAGAAACTGCCACTTCTTAATGTAGCGTGTGTTGCCACATCTGTCTTTTTCTCTGTGCATCTCTTGCTGTTTCTCACTTGTTCCTCTTTCTTTCTCTCGGCATCTGTCCTAATGTTTGATTTGAAGATCACTTACTGTCTGACACCCTCGTTGGCCACGACTCTGATTCCCCAGACAGCCTGTGTGCTCAGAACAACAACTTTCACAGCTGTATCGCCGTCAGCGCCGACCCCAGCTTGATTAACCCCGCCGTGGGCCTCCTGGAACCACCACCTCCGACGACTTCCTCCAAGAGCCGGCTGTCCCTAGAGCGCAGCTTCTCAGCAGAGGAGGACCAGCAGAAGTGTGTGGAGTGCGCCCTGCAGCCTGCTCGGGTCTATACCATCACTGGAGAGAGCGGCATGCTGGGAACCAGCCGGGGAAGCAAGGAGAACCTGGAGCTCGAGGTCTTGAAAGGGGGACGGGAGGCGTGTCATGCTCAGCCCTCTACGTCCTCCAACTCGTCTTCTCCGACTCAGCACCATCGCCACCATGGAAGCGGAAGCGGAAGTGGGAGCGGGAGCGGCAACCACCATCACGGCAACCACCATCATGGTAACCACCATCATGGCAACATCAGTGGAGGCGGAAATGGCGGAACCAACCCCCAGCAGCACATCTCTAGTGCTGGAACGTCGCACCATCAGCACGGGGCACACCACCACCACCTTTCCCAGCCTCTGCAGAGCTCAGTCAGCGCGCACAACATTCGCGGCTGGGGGGAGGGAAAGGAATGTGGCCTGGCGTGTGAGTCCTGTTCTGGGGCTCCATCACGCAGCCAGGGCTCCCTGGACCTGGAAAGCAGCACCCGAGAGGCAGGCAAGCAGCGCCGGCCACCACTAGAGCGGATGTGCAGTGTGGACCGCATGACTGGGCTGGAGCGAGGTGAGAGGGGGAGAGCGGCAAGAGAGAGAAAGAGAGAGAGGTTCTGGCCGAGGGGAAGGGGTGGGGTTCAGCCAACAATGGGGGGCGTCGATGTGTTCGATGTGCCGTGGTCTGTATTTTTCCCGCTCTCCTGTGTCTCTCTCTTCTCTCCTGTGTGTCTCTTTTGTGCTCTCTCCCTCTGTGGAGTGGACTATGTGTGTGTTGTTGCTGGTGAATCTGCACACAGTGGCCCCAAAAAGTATTTGGATGCTAAACTACACTTAAATGAATGTTTGAATGCAGGCTTTTATAAATACAGAGGTCCCAAAATTGAAGCTTGATGGGGGGTTCGGGGGCATGCTACCTACATTTTAAGACGTTTGAAGGCCAAAAAATTGGATAACAATAGCTTTAAAACCATGTTAGTGGGCAGTAGCATAAATTATTTGTCAATACTTGCTCTTCCTCTCTCATCTCCATTACCTTCTGTCCTTCTTTTTTCTCTCAGTTTCCCTCATGTCTCTTCCCTTCCCAAAGCTGAGCTTTGATTGAAATGTTTTCATCCGTGTCAGTGAAGAAAGTAAACATTTGGTCAACTGATATTCATATGTTATATGAATCATTTTCTTAGACAATGAGGCTACCAGAAAAGCTAGGTAACTGTTTATCAAATATCTTACGCCAAATGTGATGAAAATGGCTTCCTTACCTTTCTTGTCTCGTCACAGTTCCTAATTAAATTACATAAATTATATTTCTGTCATGACAGACATTGCTGTGAGAATGTAAGACATGCTGCTGCTGCACATAGTGTTGTCAAAAGTACCGACTTCGGTACCTAGTCGGTACTGAAATTTTAAAAACGTGACGCTTTGAGCGCTGTTGAGTGGATTCGTAAACGCCTCTGATTGGCCGTTGTTTTCACGGCTCATCGGATATGTCTGTGATAGGCTTCAATGACCAACGCTGTAAAAACGGTGTAAATAGTCATCAATTAATCTCTTCACTAAGCGCTTTCACAGATACACACGGGAGCGTTTGAAAGCAGGCGTCTATTGCGGATCGGTCCACTGTTAGACGCCTGCTTTCAATCGCTCGCGCTCCCACTTTCAAAACGCTTTCAAATTCAAACACTTCCGTGTGCTTTCAAATGCTCCCACGCGTTGATCATTGTAGCCAATCACAGGCATATCCGTTGAGTGCGTCAACACAATGGCCAATCAGAGATGTTTATGAATCCGCTCAACAGCGCTCAAAGCGTCACGTTTTTAATATTTCAGTACCGATAGGTACCGAAGTCGGTACTTTTGACAAAACTAGCTGCACATATAACGTACATTAAATAAACCAGTAGCAGATCTATACAGGTGGAGCTGGGGAAGGTGGAGGGTTTCTGAAAGCGAGCTGCAGACTGCTAACAGCAAACAATGCCAAGTATTTGAATGTTGAGCAGCAAGCTCATTGGCCACTGATACCACAGCAACCAATCAGCTGCGCTATGTAGGTAATGATATGATCGCTACCAAATGAGTTAAGAACCTTACCTAAATGACTTAAGAATTAGCCTGTGCCATCTAGAGTGTCATGCCAGAACTTTGTATATTTTAAAATCAAAATGGCGAAATTAGTTTATTAGTTTGCATTCCTGGTTATTTTTGTCGTTCGTTTAACATTTCAATCGTAAAAAAAGCTGTTAAATATTAAATGTTTTAGCTATACTTGCATTTTATCTCACACTTTGTGACTGTTAACTGAATCATTGTGCTGGAATTTGCACTCAGCTCTGCAGCCCCTGTTAACATAAAGCCCATCTAATTTGATTTGATTGGTCATCTCAAACATTTTGACATTGACGAGCGCTATTTGATCGCTGAGGCAGCTTAGATGAGAAGGTCGGTAATCGTGCCACCAAAGTAGAGTTAATATTAGGCAATTATTTCACATCCTTTATTAGATATACCTCGGAAAACTACTTAAGTATTAAAGGGCTAGTTCACCCAAAAATTAAAATAATAGCATTAATTACTCACCCTCATGTCGTTCCACACCCGTAAGAACTTTGTTCATCTTCGGAACACAAATTAAGATATTTTTGATGAAATCTGATGGCTAGGTGAGGCCTCTATTGCTGGCAATGTCACCAAACCTCTCAAGATCCAGAAAGGTACTAAAAACAGTTATTTAAACACTAACAAAAGTTATTTAAACAGTTATTTTATTTAAAACAGTTCATGTGACTACAGTGGTTCTACCTTAATATTATAAAGCAACGAGAATACAAAAAAAAAAAAAAAACTTTTCAACAATATGTAGTGGTGGCCGATTTCAAAAATTATGTTGATTCAGATCACGTATCAAACTGCTGAAATCACGTGACTTTGATGCTCTGAACAACTGATTCGAAACAAAAGATTTGTAAAGATTAGAATCTTCATGAAGCAGTGATTTGAAATTGGCCATCACTAGATATTTTTGAAAAGTCGTTATTTAGTTTTTTTTGGGGCACAAAATTAATTCTCGTTACTTTATAATATTAAGGTAGAACAACTGTACTCACAATAACTGTTTTAAATATGTTTTGAGTAGCTTTCTGGATCTTGAGAGATTCAGTGACATTGCTGGCAATCAAGGCCTCACTGAGCCATCGGATTTCATCAACAATATCTTAATTTGTGTTCCGAAGATGAATGAAGGTCTTACGGGTGTGGAACAGTATGAGGGTAAGTTATAAATGACATTATTTTCATTTTTTGGGTGAACTAACCCTTTAAGTATAGCCATTGTAATTCTTAAATACTGTGTATCGCTTACTAACTTTGAGCAAAGTTCGAACTTTTCAGCATCAAGTTAAGCAGGTAGTTTTCCAGTAGTCTTGAATCAGCAGATAGACATATCTGTAACATAAACAGTTTTTTGCTTTTATTATAAAATAGCAATAGTAATATAAATATAAATATAAATATTTATAGTAAAAATAGCCAACAATAGTAATTTGGGTGCTAATTTGCTTTGATATTGTGTTGTCTAGTGCAGTGAAATTCCTACATTCCTACTGAGTGTGGCTTACACATCCAAAAACTTTTTGGGGACACTGTATATGTTTGTTCAGTTTGACACAATTCATACATTCAGATGCATCATTTCAACCATACTAATGTGGTCCCTATATGTCTGTTTCTAACCAGACGATAACAGTTGGTTCCCTAAAGAGAACATGTTCAGCTTTCAGACTGCTACCACGACCATGCAGGCGTGAGTACTCACTTCATCTCACACACACACACACACACAGAGTGAAGTTTGAAGCCTATATTGACCTCAAGTACAGATGGCACAACAGGTGTCTCGCTACTAACACACATTCATTTAGTGACATTTACTGTCAAACTGACTCAGAGAGCCGACAAGATTACGATGACCACACACACTTTCTTCAAATGTGGTTGTTATCTAAGCATTCTGTCTATCTTTCTCTCTCCTTTTTGTCTGCCTTGCCTCTCTGCGCTACAGGATTTCGTGAGTATCCCTTTTGTACCCTTTAAATGTCACAAAATGACAGCGTGTGATGTCAAACGCTAGCTTCTGCACCACGGCCCACCCCACCATCCCTCCAGTCCAACCACTTCAGCTTTATTTACAATATTCAGTGTTTGAAATTAATGAAAAGAAGTGAAGGAGAAAAATAATATGCTGTCACAGATGTTTCTATCTGGACAGGATAAGATTTTTCTAAGGATCTCTGAGGTGTTTTTTTTGTTTTAATGCTTTGTAGTTTCACATTGTGTGAGAAAAACACAAACCTGTTTAAAACCACACATTAACGTCTATGAAACACACTTATTGAATCTTCTCAGGGTCACTGGTCTCATTCAAATAGGGCTTTTGTGTTTGAAATTACAGTGGAAATTGTCATTTCACCACTATTAAGATGATGAAACTGAAGTAAAATGATTTTTTACCTTGATGCATAAAAGAATCACATTGTGCTTGGTTTGAAAACCTGAGAGAAAGATTGATGATGTTGCTTTAGTGGTGTGTAATGCAGCAATGCATTTTGATTCAGGAAATAGCTTAGAGAAACATTTGATAGGCTGGTCTGGAAAATTCTGATTACCTCAGCCAGAGACAGAGATGTAGCTCTCTTGGATGGTTCAGAAATGCTGACAAATGCTGATGCCGATCATCTTTTGACTTGAGTTGATAATCTAGAAATGTTAAGTACCTCACGGGATAATTTGGTATGGTATTTTGAGCATGTTGGATTGTAGGTGTGTAAAATTTCTGTAGCACCATTTAATTTACAGTCCTGTTTCTCATGTATATACTATGTAATTATTGTAGTAATGACTCTAACTGGGTAATAACTAGGTACCCTGAACCTACCCCTAAACCTTAACTTGACACATGTAGTTACCTTACACTACTCAGTACTAAGTACACTGTAATTACATTGAAAGTGCACATACTGTAAAATAAAGCAACCGAAATTTCTTTTTTAAGCTTTTATTTATTTATTTAAAGCTGCAGTCTGTAACTGTTTTTGGTTAAAAATGATCCAAAATCAATTATTGCGCAAGTCCTGAACACTGCAGGTGGCGGATCATTTAAAGGCTCTTTTACAGCAGCTGTAATAATTAAGCTTGTCATTTTGATGGCGGATTGTAATCAAGAATGGTAAAGACCATCATCATCGACAACTGGTGAATCACCAATTGTAAAAAAGACTTCGAAGTGGCTATCAGCAAAAATGGGAATGTGACCAGACCCGTGTGAAAACAAGAATAAAATTATATCGACAGGGCTTTTGAAAGGTGGCGTGAACTGTGAATGCAGAGATTGCATTTTTGTGCTGCACAGGTAAGACATTTTAATGGTTCATTGTGTAAATAATGCTATGTAGATAACGCTAATACACACTAAATACACGTAATCTCGCAATGCTGATGTTAACATTAACAATTTGAGAACAAAGTTTAACAATAATAATATTAATTCGATTTAATCACTATTAGATTTATTGTAGAACTCTTTTTTTTTTCAGTTGGTCAGAACAAAATGGCAGACATGTTACATATTTGTTCGGATGACATTTTCCGGTGAAACTTATTATTTTGGTTGTACTTCCAAGACGTAGTATCTGTTATTCCGAAGAACGGTATCCACACCAGTGCTCGACATTCCTCGAAACATTAGTTTTATCCACACTGAGGAGCCGTGCTCATGCACAACCCATGTAAAATGATAATTCCGCAACTAACTGCAATTGCAGGTTTCAAACAAAGATGGCGACAAAGAGGCAAAACTTACGGACTGCAGCTTTAAATTGTATTTACTTAATTACTTATTTTATTTGATTTTAAGGAGAAATTGAGTGTCAGGATTGGATTTTAATCCGTAGGTGATGCAGTTGGTTATGTTATCAGGAAGGTCAAGATATTCTCTTATCACATCAAAACAACACATAAACAATAAAGAAACAATTTTTTTTATTTCCTGCGCAAGCCTGTTTTGGCAAGAGCCCCATTCATTTATACTTTAATCCAGTTCAGGACTCTGCTCGTGTCTGAAGTGAACCTTTTTTTGCCCAGAAGGAGCTCTTCCTGCTTAACCCCAGGCTAACACTGCCACTTCATGAGCATGGCTCTAACCTCTAACCGCACTCAAGTGAGCCTTGCCCTCTCTGCCATTAAAGTTGTGTCACCTCCTGGCAGGGTTTTCCGGAGTCTAGCAGAGAGAAAGAGGAGAAAGAGTGTGGTGGAGTCAATCGGCGTCATCCAGAGGTACTTTGTTGCAGGACTGTCATTTATCGCTGCCTTTATTCCTGTCAGACAGAGAAAGAGCTTTGGCAGTACAGCCATCCATTCATCCATCCATCTCTCTTTTATTCTTTGGCAAGGACCACCTTAAGTAGTTAACTTAATTATATTCTGTGCAGTTGGGTTGAGATTCCATGTCTCATCTCCACGGTTACAGCAAACCTTAACATTGCGCTTTGTTTCGCAGTCACAAACTAACTTTCTTTGTGTTGACTGAACAATGCAAGTTGAAAGAAAAATGCAATTGCGTGTA
This sequence comes from Chanodichthys erythropterus, assembly GCF_024489055.1. Lineage (NCBI taxonomy): Eukaryota > Metazoa > Chordata > Actinopteri > Cypriniformes > Xenocyprididae > Chanodichthys > Chanodichthys erythropterus. The sequence continues at coordinate 16,227,066 of NC_090242.1, read as the reverse complement.
ACCTCAACAAATTGGAAAATAACCAAACCGATGTAAACATGACCACATGTTTGGGGTTTAAGAAATAACAAATATATTTTTTAAAATCTATGCTTATGAAATTACACCATAGTACACCATAGTTATATCAGCATTTGATTGAATCAGTAAGCAGTAATCCTAATTTGGCTAGTTAGCTGATTTTCAGCAAATCGGTTATGACTACTGGATGAGCATTACGTCACCTAATTAATATTCATGAGTCGTACTGATAAGAGTTATAATCCCCTCCACACACATATTTTATCATTTCTAAGCCTCTGGAAAGCCACAGGGGAAAAAAAGGAAAAAGGGTAGCGTATATTGCATAATAGTACAGCTATTTCATAAAGCATATTGATCTGATCTATTAGCATATTCTTCATATAATCAATAAAGGTTTTTTTTATTTTTTTAATATATAGATTGTTTGGCCTTTGTTTTTAGCCAGTATGTTTCATTCAGAGTCCTCTCTAAGGGACAGGGATAATTGAAACAGGACCAGATGGTCACAGCAGCACAGTAACAGATGATTCAGGAGTGTATTGTTGGACAGGGGTGCTGTGATGCGTCTCTGGAAAGTCGACCCCATGAGACTGGTGATACACTGCAATCATGCATTCAGGAGAAGGAGGGAAGGACAGAGAGATAATAAAAGAGAGAGATGAAAGGAGGAGAGTGAGAATCTGAATGAGTGGAAGACGACAAGGCAAGCAGACAATTACGTAATCAGAGTTGCTCTTGTTTGTGGGGACGAATGGGAGCTGGAGAGGTCATATTGCACAGCAGTCTCTGGAGCAGCCAGCCAGATGTCTCCCACAATGCACAGCTGCTGTAGGGGAAAGACAATATGGTATGGAAAAACACCTGAGTAATTGCTGAAAGCTGAGGTGACCTGAAATAACACATAGTCCGACCCTACTGACCTTCCACTTAAAGGGGTCTTTCACCTGAAATAGAAATTTGTCATCAATAACCTTATGTCCTGTATGACTTTCTTCCGTAGAACATAAATAAATATACTTTGTGGAATGTCCAAGCTGCTCTTTTTCATACTATAAAAGTGAATGGAGACTGGAGCTGTCGAGCTCCAAAACAGGCATGGAAAGCACTAAAAAGTTAACTCATACAATTTTCTCACTATATTTCGATTCTTAAAATATATTTTACACCAGAGGACAACTTTATATGATGCTTTTATGGTGCTTTTCATGATTTTTGAAGTGCAAACGCTCCAGTCAACATTCACTTTCATTATAGAGTATGTGAAAGAGCATCCAAGATAATGATAATATAATAAATTTAAATGTATTTCAATAAATACTAACACTGCTGTGATCCACAAAATAACAGCAGATCCAAATGATGGGTGGAGTTATGGGTAGGGTTAGGGTGCGGTTGGATCATCTAGCTCCACCCATTACATCCAGGTAGGATGTTCTGCAGTGAGCAGCCTCTCCAAAATAAAGCAAGCCATATGGGTGTGGAACAACTTAAGGTTAAGGAAATGATGACAGAATTTTAATTTTTGGTGAAATACTACTTTAAAAAAGGAAAGGGGCATGATTGAGGAAATAGAATTATTTAACAGCCTAAGAGAGGTGGTGATGAAATTAAAGAGCTAATAGAGGAGCAGTGAATGCAGACATGGGACATAGAGAGTGAGAGAATGAAAAGAGACAATGGAAAAGAAAGGCTCTGACTCATCCTCAGCTGCGGGGGTGAAGGAGGTTTCTCTCTCTCTCTCTCTCTCTCTCTCTCTCTCTCTCTCTCTCTCTCTCTCTCTCTCTCTCTAATGCACGTGGGTGTAAATAAGCCGTAAGACAGACAGAAAAAGGAGATTTCTCCATATCTCCCTCCTCTCACAAGTGGGCACAGCTCTGTCACATGTGTAAACAGAGCTTTTTTTCTCTCTTCCTCTCCGGTTTCTGCCTCACTCTTTTTGTCTTCTCATTACTTCCCTTCCAATTAGTCATGATCAACAATGTAATTATGTCATAAAACAGGACACTTGGAGGAAAAACCTTGAAACAGACTCGATAAAATTCTGAAATTAAATTTTCATACACAGTGCACTGGCTAATGAGGATATGCTTCCCCAGTGTGCTAGCCATGTGTAGCACTGCATTTCTGCCAAGAGTTTGTTTTTGTTTGAACAAGGACTATAAGGGCCAAATTATAAGTTGCATCCCAAATGATGTACTATGCACTTATATATGAGGTATAATATGTTATTTTGTCAGAGTCTGACAGATAGCCCCTCCCATTTGGCTACCTAAGTAAAGCTGCAACTGTTGAGTGCATAAGGTGTACAACATTCCACACTTTTCAGTTAAAGGTGCCCTAGATTGTTTTTTTACAAGATGTAATATAAGTCCTAGGTGTCCCCTGAATGTGTCTGTGAAGTTTCAGCTCAAAATATCCCATAGATTCTTTTTAATTAATTTTTTTAACTGCCTATTTTGGGGCATCATTAACTATGCACTGATTTTTTCAGCACGGCCCCTTTAAGAGATGCGTTCCCTCTGCCCCACGAGCTCTCGACTATACATTGCATAAACAAAGTTCACACAGCTAATATAACCCTCAAATGGATCTTTACAAGATGTTCGTCATGCATGCTGTATGCATGCTTCGAATTATGTGAGTAAAGTATTTATTTAGATGGTTACGTTTGATTCTGTGTGAGTTTGAGGCTGTGCTCTGTGGCTAACGGCTAATGCTACACTGTTGGAGAGATTTATAAAGAATGAAGTTGTGTTAATGAATTATACAGACTGACTGCACGTGTTTAAAAATGAAAATAGCAGCGACTCTCATCTCCGTGAATACAGTAAGAAACGATGGTAACTTTAACCACATTTAACAGTGTATTAGCAACATGCTAATGAAACATTTAGAAAGACAATTTACAAATATCACTAAAAATATCATGTTATCATGGATCATGTCAGTTATTATTGCTCCATCTGCCATTTTTCGCTGTTGTTCTTGCTTGCTTACCTTGTCTGTGCACAGATCCAGACGTTAATATTGCCTTTCCTTGTCTAATGCGTCGAATGGGCTGGCATTATGCAAATATTGGAGTCATACATATTAATGATCCCGACTGTTACGTAACAGTCGGTGTTATGTTGAGATCCGCGTGTTTTCCGGAAGTCTTTTAAACAAATGAGATTTACATAAGAAGGAGGAAACAATGGAGTTTGAAACTCACTGTATGTCATTTCCATGTACTGAACTCTTGTAATTCAACTATGCCAATGTAAATTCAAATTCTGATTCTAGGGCACCTTTAAATAAGTGCATCAACCAGTATAAAGTGCACATTTTCTTGTTAAAATTTTCAGTGTGAACCCATTACTTTTACTGTTTATACTACAAAATGGCTTAGAATAATGCATAAGAATGCAATGAATGCAAATGCATCATTTCAAGTGTAGATGGAAATTTTCTGAAATGTGTTCGAAATCAGTTTATAATGCACGTATGCATTGCAATCTCAGCATTGCCAAAATGGGTGCTATAAGTGTGCATTAGCATAAACTGTCTTCTTTTACAGTCAGTCTACTCATTCAGGTTGTTGTTTAGTAGATAAACATTCAGCAGAATTCTCATGAAATTCAAATTTGTTGCTAACAAATTCAGGAGTAAAGTTGCTCTAAAGGAACATACAGTGTATCTAATGTTGCATTCTGTTAGATCATATATTGCCTTTGATGATGAACTTGCTTCTCAACAGTTAAAAAAGAATATTCTATAAAGTATGCATGTGTGTAATTATGAATACAGTCTAGATATGCTACGTCTGGTATGTTGGCATTGTTGTGTCTGTGTCTGACATGTTCACATACTATATAGAATACAGAATAGTGTAGTAGTATATCACTAGTAATTCTACCATATGTCAGAACTAATAAAAGTAGTATGCTATTCAGTCCTACAATTCATAGTTTTCATGTGACATCACATCCTTATCCCACTAGGAGGGCAAAACAAGGCTTTTCCACTGTAAACCCCAACTCTCAAAATGATTAATTGGTTTGAGTAGGACAAACTTATATTAACTTTTATGAGTATTTAGCACTTTCTTTTTATTTCAAGTTCACAGAACTGATATATTTTAAGTAAACTGAACTGTTTCATTGTTTTGAGTTTTATGAACTTATTTATTTTAATTTAGACAAACTTAAGTTTAACTGAAACTGGCTGGGATTTCTACAGTATTTCCCAGCATGCTTTGCCCATGGCACTCGAAAGGGGGAGTAAATGCTAAAATTAAGCGTTATGGTTTTTTGTGCAAGATTAATGTTAAGTAGATTTAGTAGTGATTAATGTTGTGTTATGCTAATTTAGAAGATTTTCTGTTAATGTGGGTTTTTGGAGAGTTACCATCTTGGTGACAAGTGGCGCATGCGGCTTGGTTTGAAGAGCACATATGTTAAATGCTTTAGATTGCTGTACTATATTGCTGCACTAACATGTTAACATGTTAGCAAGTTAGCATTTTCTGAATTAGCTCGTTATAGCTAGCTATGTTTATGCTCACTTTGAGGTTACATGAAAATTTTAATTTAGTGTACTCAAATATTTCAAGTTAAGAACAACTCAAATGTAGTACAAAATAAAAATCTGCCAGTTCTGCTTACTTTAAACTGAATTTCTTAACTCAAAAAATTTGAGACAACTGATTGCCTCAAATTTGGGTTTTGCCAACTTATTCGGGTTTACAGTGAAGGCAGTTATTTTTTTTTTACCAGGTTTGTACTACTACCGTATTAAGATATTAAAAGATCACTTTCAGTATACACCTTACTAATGATGCATAATTTGCATATTATGCATTTTAAGATTGAAAATCATAAAGAAAATGCTTAACACAATGATATTGCAAGACCAAATTCAGTTTATTAATAAAACATACTGTACAGGCAAGTAGATGAACCCAGATAATGATCGCAACACTTAATGTCAAATGGCATATTGCATTCAGGCTCATCTGCTTGCCTGTGTATAGTAGCTATATTATTCCAGGTGTTTACTGAATTTGATCTTTATATCAATGTCTTGGCACATTAAGACACATTTTTGAATGTTTTTTTTGTAAATCAAATCCTGAGGCAAGAGCTGTATATGAATCACAAGTGCATAAACTTTGCAGTTTATTCACATATGTTTGTTTTTCTTCTTTTGAGAGGGGATCTAAATATTTGCGGCTTGAAACAGATGAAAAATTGACAGGCCTGTGATGCATTTCTAGTCCTCCTGATCTCCGCAGCAGTCATGTGACTAAAAAAGCATGAATATCTGGAGAAAGTTAGCATTCCATCAGCATTCCCATTAATTTCAATGCCATTTTGCACAGTTTGAAATCGGCTTCTGGAAAGACTGTGCATTTTTAATGCATATATATTTTGTCAACAATATACCAGCATATAGCTAGCTTCAATGCTAACACACATGTAGGCTACTAAATGCCTCAACTCACATTTTGATATAATAGACTCTTTAATGGGACAGATATTTGAAGGTAACTATCTACCACCACAGTAACACAAGAACACACTGCATGTACAGTATGTACAACAAGACAGCATGCTTGTAATGTGTTAGCCTAGCATTCGCATCTGTATTCTTGCGTAGAGTATGTTTCTGACTTAAGAGCGCTTCTGTCTTCTCATTTGTTGTTCTCAATTGTCACCTTTGTTCACCCCTTACTAAAGTTTCATCCATTATAATTAAGTGTACAGTTGTCATGGATATGCGTAGAGTAAGAGTCGTGTAGGATGTGTGGGACAGACTCTACTGCAGTGGCATTTTTCTCTGTCTGCTTTCTCAGTCAGCTGGAGAGATGCCAAACAGCTCAAAGAAAGTACACACTTGCTGGTTCAATATTAAACAGGAGTGCACACAAGCAAGGACGTCTGCTCATGTCTCTAACGGCCTACGTGGTGCAAATATTTAGCGAAGCGCTTGGGTTTCATATGGCCTTCAAAATAAGTTTGCTCTTTTGAATAACCCAAGGGAAATCTCTTCACATCTTCAAGCATGGATATGATATGATTTATTAACTGCAGAGCAAAGGGTTCTTGGTGTAATGTGACACACAAGCTGTTTTCTTGTCTTTTTATCTAAAAAATAAAATAAATGTCTTGACGGCCTGATTTATCCTCTCACTTCTTCTTCCCCTCTTTTTTGTCTTCGACTAATTTCTAGGAATTTCCGGAAGCATTTAAGAATGGTGGGCAGCAGAAGAATGAAAGCACAAAGTGAGTCTATGTGTGAATATACAGTATGAATGATTGCACAGCTCCATTTGTGTTTCTTTCATGTGTTTTTGCGTGTTTTTGCATGTGATGCATTGCTTTGTCAATGTAGGTTAGCATGTGCATGTGTATATTGGGAATGTTTGTGTGTTTGTATGGAGGATGATTGACAGTTTTGTGTCATTGTAACCAATAAAACGATTTAGGATTGGTCGATTTTGCTTCTGTGTGTGTTTCAAGTGTAGCAAAGGGCGGTGGAGGAAATGGACTTTGAAGCATATGAGAAATGTGTGTAGATGGTGTTGTGGTTGTTGGTGTGTTTGAGTGTACTGTATGTGCTGCGGCCCACATTCTGTGAGGATCATGGGGCGTTGCGTGCGTGTGCGTGTGACCATCTCTCCACTTGACTAGCATTTGCAGAGCGCAGGGCGAAGAGTTTCAACCGATCCTGGAGCGATCCGACCCCTGTCAAACAAGACTCCCTAACCGACTCAAAAGACAGTGAGTCCACCTGTACACACACACACACACACACACACACACGGTCACCTACATGCCACGTTGACACACTTAGCATTCCCATAGATCACTATATGAAATGATTGAAACAACAAGTTTCTTATTAACATTACTGTTCAAAAGTTAGGGGTCAGTATGATTTATTTTTAAATGTTTTTGAAAGAAGTCTCTTATGCTCACAAAGGCTGCATTTATTTGATCAAAAGTACAGTATAAATAAATACTAATATTACAGTACTACAATTTTATATAACCGTTTTCTGTTAATATATTTTAAAATGTACTTTATTTCTGTGATGGCAAAGCTGAATTTTCAGCTTCAGTGTCACATGATCCTTTAAAAATCATTCTACTATGCTGATTTGCTGCTCAAGAAGCATTTCTTATTATTACTGATGTTGAAAATGGACATGCTGCTTAATATTTTTGTGGAAACCATGATCATTTTCAGGATTTTTGGATGAATAGAAAGTTCAAAAGAACAGCAATTATTTTGAAATATATATTTGTTACAATGCAAATGTCTTTACTGTCACTTTTGATTAAATTAAATGCGTACTTGATAATTAAAAGTATCATTTCTTAAAAAACATTGGTAACACTTTACAATAAGGTTTCATTAGTTAACTACATGAACTAATAATGAACAATACTTCTACAGCATTCATTATTTCATTATAGTCCATGTTAATTTCAACATTTACTAATACATTATTAAAATCAAAAATTGGATTTGTTAACATTAGTTAATGCTTTGTGAACTAACATGAACAATGACTAGTTGTATTTTTATTAACTAACATTAAAGGCACAATATGTATGATTTTTGGATTAAAATATCCCAAAACCACTAGAACAATGTTATATATTTTGTTGACTTGTGTATGTATGTTATCCCAGATGTTTCCAAGAATGTTTAAATATAGAGAAATAAGCAGTTTCAACCAGGATACGGACAGTGTCCGTGTGTTGCCTTCGCCTATCAATGACATCATACCCACGTTATCCTTGATTTCTGGTTTTATTTTGTAGAAATCATGGAAACACCAAAGACTCTTTAAAGGGTTAGTTCACCCAAAAATTTAAATTCTGTCATTTATTACTTACCCTCATGCCGTTCCACACCCGTAAGACCTTCGTTAATCTTCAGAACACAATTTAAGATATTTGAGTTGAAATCCGATGGCTCAGTGAGGCCTGCATAGCCAGCAATGACATTTCCTCTCTCAAGATCCATTAATGTACTAAAAACATATTTAAATCAGTTCATGTGAGTACAGTGGTTCAATATTAATATTATAAAGCGACAAGAATATTTTTGGAGTGCCAAAAAAACTAAATAACGACTTATTTAGTGATGGCCGATTTCAAAACACTGCTTCATGAAGCTTCGGAGCATAATGAATCAGCTGTTCGGAGCGCCAAAGTCACGTGATTTCAGCCGTTGGCAGTTTGACACGCGATCCGAATCATGATTTGATATACTGATTAATTTGTGCTCCGATGCTTCATGAAGCAGTGTTTTGAAATCGGCCATCACTAAATTAGTCGTTTTTTTTTGCTGCACCAAAAATATTCTCGTCGCTTTATAATATTAATATTGAACCACTGTACTCACATGAACCGATTTAAATATGTTTTTAGTACCTTTATGGATCTTGAGAAAAGACGTGTTATTGCTCCCTATGCAGGACTCACTGAGCCATCGGATTTTAATAAAATATCTTAATTTGTGTTCTGAAGATTAACGAAGGTCTTACGGGTGTGGAACGGCATGAGGGTGAGTAATAATTGACAGAATTTTCATTTTTGGGTGAACTAACCCTTTAATATATCATATGTTTTATTAGACAAGGGAACAACTGTTTGGATACATTCATCCACAGAACACTAATCATTGTTATATAGCTCAACACTGTTAGTCTTAATGTTTGAATCTCGTTTTCTTGATTTTCCGCGAGTACCATGTTTTTACCACACCTCAGAGAAAAACAGTATTTTGTCAAGTGCCTAACATATCATAATTAGATGTAGCTTTATTTTTAGTAACAGTAATGCAGCATTTTCTCCACATACAATATGTTTTAAAATAAATTGCATACCATTTAGCAACACAAGCCATCCAGCATTTTTGTGTCTCACAGCTGCCGCCGAGCGAATGCACAAAGTAACATTATAACATCATTTTCAACACACTCAAATGTATCTAATATGATAAACAGTGCTGCGTTACCCCACATATGCTTGACCAGAAGAAGCAGAAGCGCCGTCTGCGGTATAATAAAAGTTCCGCTGCTCTCGAGCCATGTGTCGCTCTCGTCTCTCATTAACAATCGCTCCGGCGGCCTTGTTCAGCTCCCACAACACTCGGCCCTGCTCTGCTTCATACTACAGTAATGGGCTTTTAATACATTAACTACTGTCAACAAATGAGACCTTAATGTAAAGTGTTACCAAAAAATCTTACTGACACCAAACTTTTGAATGTTAGTGTACATAAAATCATTACATAACAATCAGAAGCCTTCTTGAAGACCCTGTAGAACACTTCTGTAACCCACACATACAGTAGACTCACATAGACAGTCTCACAGTGACGTGCCTCTTCTGCTCTTGATGCTGATCCTGTTTGTCTGTCTTCCTCTGAGCGTGGTTCTGTCCCGAATATGTGCTCCTCTCTTTCTCTCTCTGTGAGTATCTGTCCCGCCTGGAGCGTCTGGACTCTGGAGACGTATGTGTGTATGTGTGTGTGCACTACTGTGTCAGCATGTTAACTCTGTATGTAGTTTGTCTTTGGACCTATTTTTGTCATCACGTTTATTCTTTACACCTGTGTCTTCGGGGAGCCTGATGAACGATTGCGAACATTTGACTTACAGTTGTAATATTTGTATGTTTGCTTTTCTCTGTCTGTTTTCTCTCTCTTTAGCTGCCTGGTTTTCTGTGGTGCTGATTTTCTAATTGAGTTTTTCTCTCCCTTTTACTCTCTTTCATACTACCGATACTACAGTCTTTCATTTACAGTTTTATATTTGTAACTCTAGTTAGGTGTACTGTATATTTAAATAGACTGCATTCAAACAAGTGATTCAGGATTACAATTTTTTTCTGTTTTCACAGTAAATTCATGAAACGCATCTTATTTTTTTTTGCATTTTTGGCCGTTAAAGGGTTAGTTCACCCAAAAATGAAAATACTGTCATCATTTTCTCACTCTCATGTCATTCCAAACCCAAAACCTGTTATTTTTTTTGTGGAAAATAAAGGAATTTTGATCTGTTCACACAAAGTTAACATATGATCATTTACTATAATAGTATTCATCAATATATTAAATTAGATTTTATTTTTATGTTTTCAGTTTTTATTTTAAATTAAATGAAATTGTTTTAGTAATTTCTTGGGCTTTATTTTGTCGTAATGTTTGGCTTTAATTTTTTTCTACATATATTTTTTCAGTACATTTTTATTAATAGTTTATAGTTTAATTTTACTCATTTTAGTACTTAAATGTAAACTTCTTATGTTTAAGTCAGTTTCAAATTTTTCTTTAAGTTTGTAAAGTTTTTCATCTAATATGTATCATATTTTATTTTATTTAGCAAAACTGATTTTCAGTAATTAATTTTAGTTTACAACGATACCACTGCAGATGACTTAATTTGAAATTCCAAGTAATATGAAATGTAGATAAAGTCACATGAACTACATTGTGGAGTTTGTTTTTGATGTATTTTGGAGCTGCATCACTATCCATCTGTGGAATTTCCTCAAAGATTCTATTTTTATGTTCCACATTAAAATATAACAGCATAAAGGTTTGGAATAACATTTTTGGGTGAACTTTTCCTTTTATCAGGATATGATTTCTAACACTGAAACAAACCTAAAGTTCACAGCTGAATTACTGCAGTCCATGTGAAAAATATTGAATATATCTTTGTTCCATTATCTCCTTATCTGAACCTTTCTCTTTCTCCACCACCATTTTTGTCTACTCATTCCTGCCTTGTCTCTTTGTTTCTTTCTTCTCTTTGTCTTTCTTCTGCTTGGTCTGTGTCCATCATTGAACTGTTTATCTCTGCTGTGATGTCTGGTGCCACAGGTGGGGATCTGCAGACGACCTGCTGTACTCCAGACGAGGGCGGATGTGAAGACATGGACTGGGAGGAGGAGAGAGAGATGGAGAGACTGGCATGTGAAGGGGATGACTTTATCCCTCCTAAAATTATGGTATGGTTTTTAGTTTATTCAATTTTCATTTAATAGTTTATTTATTTATTTATTTTTTACTTAATTTAACTTAAGTGAATAGTTCATCCAAAAATCTAAATTTCCTGATTATTTACTCACCCCAAGGTCATCCAAGGTGTATATGACTTTCTTTCCTCAGCTGAAGCGGAATTAAGGGTTTGGAGGAAAATACTGTAGAATTTTTCTCCTTCTATTGTAAGTGAATGGTCCAAAAACCATATCTAAGCAGCTTCAAAGGTCTCCACATGACCCCAGCTGAATAAGGGTCATCTCTAGCGAAACAATCAGTCATTTTCAGAAAAAAGCATGTTAACTTGTAAGTAGGGAAAGTCACATGTGATGTAGGCAGGAAGAATTGTTTACAAGTGTGGAGAAGGAGTTCTGTCCAGAATAGTTGCTGTATATTAGTATTTGTTTCGTTTTATTGTTAAAAATTGTCTTTTCTTGTGTGTATCCTGGATGTAATTGTCTCTTGTAAACAATGGGCGGCTCTTGCTGCTTTCATTACACACATACATCACGTGAGAGGTCGTGAACTCAACTGTCTCGTGAACACGCTTTGCATAGCTGTACCAAGGTGAGCATTTGTAGTTTAAAAGTATATAATTTTATTATTTTTTCTGAAATTGCCCAGTGTTGGGAGTAATCAGATTACTTTTTTAAGTAACTGGTAAAGCAACCCATTAGTTTTAAATTTATCACAACATTTTCGAGATACTTTTTCAAATAGGTAATGCAAGTTCTTTTGTTTTCCCAATGATTAACTGACACTTCTCCCATCCCCATGTTGAGAGAAATCGGAAGTAAATGCAGAGGTGTTGTGTGCGCTGTGTGAACATGATGGTTATTGTAGTTCTAGACTAAATGTGAGCATGCATTTATTCATCTCACCTGCACAAAAACAGATTCAGTATTCCTCAAAATGAATAAAAAAACCTATAATTACCATAATGCAAACCTACAATAATTAAATGTTAAATAACACAAATGTACTGTTTTAATCTCACTGTATTAGATAAACATCACATTTGTGTTTAATTTTTCTTATCGCTAAAGTAAGTCTCGAACTTTCACTTGCATCTTATTTTTCTTTAATCCAGAATGGCAGCAATGCTGAAAGGTTTTTTGAGCTGCTCCCTCTACTGTACAGGTGCGAATTTGCATTTTGTTTGACCTGAGGCTTATTAATTTCACTTTTGGTCTGAAAGGGCCTTTGCATTTGCCAAAAATAGATTTTTTTTTTTTTTTAACAAACAAGCAAGCTTAGCCCAGGTAAGAAAAAGTATTTGGAAGGTAATATAATGCATTACATTCCACAAAAAGTAACTAAGTAGCACAATTAGTTACTTTTTTTAGAAAGTACCATAAAATTGTAACACATTACTTTAAAAAGTAACTTTCCCCAACACTGTAAACACGTTTTGCTACCCTTATTCATAGCTGGGGCTGTGTGGAGCCCTTTGAAGCTGCAGAAAAATATAGATTTTGACAGTCAAAAATGGTCTACGTTAAGCACCATTCACTTTTATTAGATCGAGAAAATCCTGGAATGTTTTCCTTCAAAACCTTAATTTCTCTTTGGCTGAGGAAAGAAAGTCATATACATCTTGGATGGCCTTGGTGTGAGTAAATAATCTAGAAATTTTCGTTTTTGTCTGAACTATTCCTTTGATTACATTTAATTAAAAATCTTTCATGTAACTGATCATTTTTATCTCTGTGATTTTGTATCTTTTAGCTGATTTCTTCTAAAGTCCCCAAAGCAGAATATGTTCCCAATATTATTCGAAAGGATGATCCTTCTATTATACCCATACTCTATGTAAGTCAGACCTGTTTTTACTGTGCATCACTTAGTATGACGTGACACATCATCCAAATATTACAGATAACATATCAAATGTCAAACACTGGATATCAATTTAAAGATTAAGGATTTTCATAGACACTTGAAACACATGGATAATGCCCTGTGGAATAGATCCAAGGCACTGTATAGGATGAGATACTGCTGGGCATGTTGCAAAATACTGTCCGGAGCTTTAGACAATCAAGTGATAACCAAACTGATAGCAAACACAATAGTAAATGACAACACGTCCTCAACTACACAAAGAAAAGCAGGAGCCAGTAATGTTATCTGAACCGGACGAGTGCATATTAGAGATTATTGACATTAAGCATTATACAAAGAACATTTTCCCTTCAGAATTAGTCAGGCAATGTCATTAAGTCTAATCTTTGTGTTTGTATTGATTGCTTTTATTATTTTTTTATCTCCAGGATCATGAGCATGCCACATTTGATGATATTCTGGGTATGTAGCTTCATGTGTTTATTGTTTGTTGTGTGTTTGTAGTGTACTTTTTTGTGTATTTGGGCTCTTTACCCCTTGCCTGGTTGTTTCATTGTGGAATGACGGTGGGCCCTGTATTGATTTTTGCACCAGCCAGCATGAGAAACACAAAAACAATTGGATTCCTGATAAATGGCTCTGGGTCAGAGAAGCGGCAATATTTTTTAGCGACTGTTTTCCAACAGTGACTGTTTAAAATTTGTAGGGATCAACGTTTATTCAGTGTGTGTTAAAGTCACATAATAAATCATAAATGAATATATTTATGGTAATTATATTGTTGATCTTTGTCCATTTGTTTATGCATACAACATATAACTACCAAAATTCAGCTTATTATTTTAAAAAAAAACTAGTAACACTTTAGAATAAGGCCCCATTAGTTAATGTCATTTAATGCATTGACTAAAAATAACTAACAACACATTTGTTACAGTATTTATCAATGTTAATGAATTAAAATACTGTTCATTGTTAGTTCATGTTTGTTTAGGTCCATTTAATATTATTAAAAAACACAACTTTTTATTTAATAATGTATTGGTAAATGTTGAAATTAAAACTAAAACTTAGATTAATAAATGCTTTAGAAATATTTTTCATTGTAAGTTCATGTCAACTATTGTTAACAAATTGAACATTATTATAAACTAATATTTAAGATGAAAGGGCTTATAATATAATATAATATAATATAATATAATATAATATAATATAATATAATATAATATAATATAATATAATATAATATAATATAATATAATATAATATAAAAAGGTAACCTCAGGAATAAAATAAATAATTAAAGTAATATTATTTTAAGGGTTTGCATGAAAATCAATATTCCAACAATGCAAGAAAACTGTGGTTACTTGAGATTTTGCAAATTTTCTTCAATCTTGATGTCTAAGCTGTTATATATCAAATAAGCTGACAGAATGGTGATTAGACTTTTACATTTATAGTTAAACCAGGGTAATAGTTGAATCATAGGTTTCGATCTGGTTTTGTTTAAATTGCCATGATCTTTCCCCAATAAAAGAACATTTTTAAGGACTTTGACAATGTCAACGTATGCATAATCAGAGTAAGACGTGTGCGTGTAAATGCGTACAATGTGCTGGTCATCCTTACACTGTGTTTGTTTTTTATGCAGAGGAGATTGAGAAGAGATTGACAGCCTACAGGAAGGGCTCCAAGATCTGGCGCATGCTGATCTTCTGTCAGGTAAGAGAAAAACAAGGTCAACAAACACACACATAATGACAAGAAATGAGACTGTAAGTGCACCAGAGTGAATCAGCAGTGTCTGTAGGAATAATCTGCACTACTGTCTGTTCAGTTTGATGATTTGGGTTTGATGTTGTGTAATGGATGTGTGTTTGGATGGACAGGAATTCACATGTTTCTCTCTGTCAGTTCAGAGGGCAGTACTGATCTCCTGCTTCTTTGAGTTTGATGTTATGTAATGTTTTAAATGTGTCATTTTCTGTCTCAGGGCGGCCCAGGACACCTGTACCTGCTGAAGAATAAAGTGGCCACTTTTGCCAAGGTCGAGAAAGAAGAAGACATGAGCCAGTTAGTGAGATCCACACTGTTGTTTATGTCACAGTATTGCTTCAATGCAAGAGAACTTCCTTCTTTCAAACAGAAAGCTATTGTCAGAGGGATATGCTTGTGTGTTTGTGGTGTACATGCAGGTTTTGGAAACGACTGAGCCGGTTTATGAGTAAAGTGAATCCAGAGCCAAACCTGATCCACATCATGGGCTGCTATGTCCTGGGCAATCCGAATGGAGAGAAGGTACGTTACATTTACGTAATGCTTGTACCTTGAGTTTCTGCATTATATTTAGAAATGGTCGCTCTGGGGCCTGCTGTGGCCATGTTCAGCTCTCATCTCTGAAGACACACATGCACCAACTCCATCTCTGCGTTTTTCTATATAACACCTCTCCGTCTGTCACCATCATGCCTGACAGCACCTTGGTTATGTAACTTAAAATAACTCTTTCCTGTCCAGCACTGTATAAAGAATTTAAAGGGTACCTACTATGCAAAATTCACTTTTATAAGGTGAACACAGATGTGTGTTCACAGTGTGTGTAAACAACCAGCTTATAATGCTAAAAATCCAGCCACTTCTCTCTTTTTTTTTTGCTGTATATTTGTGTATACGAGGGTCAGTTCAATGCTGGATTTGCACAAAAGATTAACATGACAGTACATGCTAGTCGATGATTTGAATCAAGTCAACACTCCACGACAACTACATAAATTTATCCACTAACCATTCAGAAATGTCCAGTTGCCTTCTAAAAGTTGTAACTTCTTCCTGAGTCTCTCCATCAGTGTTCGACTCCTGTTTGAACAATGTAAGGCTGAACACCGCTACTGACAGTTTCTGCCATTTTGGCTGCGTGAGATTCTCCAGCTTTGTTGTTGTTGAGCAACCGAAGCATGAGCTGTTAAAGCTCCACCCTCTTCTGGAAAGGGGACCAGGAGCAGCAGCTCATTTGCATTTAAAGGGACACACACAAAAATGGCGTATTTTTGTTCACACCCAAATAGAGGCAAATTTGACGTGCTATAATAAATGATCTGTGGTGTATTTTGAGCTGAAACTTCATAGACACATTCTGGGGACACCACAGACATCTTGTGAAAGGGGCATTATAGGCCCATTTTAATACCTTTATTCAGTAAGGACCTAATAAATTGGTCAAAAGTGACAGTAAAGACTTTAATAATATTGCAAAATGTTATTAACTATTTGGACTTTGGACTCAAATTACTGCCGTTGAGATTTCTATTCATAAAATATTCCTGAAAAAATGTAGGATGGTTCCCACAAAAAATATTAAGTAGCAAAACAGTTTTCAGCATTGTTAAAAATCAGGGTTAGTATTGATAACTAAAATGAAAACCATAAAAACATTTGTTTCATTAAATAAGCGTTAACTGTAATAGTTTTTTTTAATAAAACTTTTATTTCAGCTAGTTGCCAAGCCATCATTTCTCATTTTCTAAATTTAAATAACTAAAACAAAATGAATAAGAACTATACTGACATTTAAAAAAACAACAACTAATAAATATAACTAAAACTTTAACTAAAATAAAAATGAAAACAGAAAATATAAAAAATAAAAACAATTCAAAATATTAATAAAAACTGTAATAGTATATCAATGATACTAAAATAACATTGATAATAATAATAAATGTTTCTTGAGCAGTAAATCAGTTTATTAGAATTATTTCTGAAGGATCACGTGACACTGAAGACTAGAGTAATTTCAACTCTGCCAACACAGGAAAAAGTATCATTTTAAAATATATTAAAATAGTTAACAGTTATCTTAAATTGTAATAATATGTCACAATATTACTGTTTTTTCTACTGTATGTTAGATGAATTAACTGCAGTCTTGATGAGCACAGGAGACTTTTGTCAGAAACATCATAATATCTCACTAACCCCAAACTTTTAAACAGTTATGTATGTAACACCCAGACTAGTTTCTGTGATTATTAACATCGGATCTGAAACTCTCTAATTGTTGGACTTGTGACATCTGCGTCTGTCCTTTAGGATCGGCCTTGACTTTCAGCTCATTCCGTCTGTTTGATAGCCTGACAAGTGTTATATGACGGGAGCCCCGAGATTACACCCCAAGGACACATTCAGGGCGTTCTTGGAACCTAATGTACAAATGCGTCTCTATGGAGACGGATTTCGACGTAAATCTCATTCGCCATGCGTCATTGCCTAAGAGGTGCTACCGTTCCTGAGAATTGCGTTTACATGCATGCTTGTGATCGACACACGGATGACTGACTTGTGCGAGTTCGTGAATGCATGCTGGGATATCTGCAGACAGAATTTGGCCTTCACAAGAGCATATCTATGTATGTTGACCTCAAAGTAGAGCTCTAGGAATCTTGCAGCATTTGTTTGTGGCGTCGTCCTTACCATTGTGGTCACGTTCTCATCTTTATTCACTCTGTAAGGCACTGGTTTCCTTCACAGGGTGAGCTGGAATAGAAAATATGTGTCTGTAAATTCATCTTTAATCTCTGTCTGGGTTTGAAGCCTCTCGGAGTGGTGCATGGATGTTAAGATCTTAACTGGGTTCTTTTGAAGGCTCCCGTTTGCCCTTCCAGTCTCCCGTGTGAGCCACAAAGAGAGAGACTGCCATTATCCCTAACTAACCTCCTCGAGTCAAAGAGTGAGTGAAGGAGAGCGTATGAGAGCAGTGTGAGGGGGGAGAAAAAAAGGGGATTATTAATGTCTTGGCTTATCATGTGCCAACAGCTGTTCCAGAAACTGAAGAACCTGATGAGGCCTTATTCTGTCACATTTGAGTCACCGCTGGAGCTCTCTGCTCAGGGTGAGATCGCCTGCAATAAACTGCTGAAATGTGCTTATGCTCACACTCCTACACATATAAACATGCACAAACACACTCTTTCTTGCATGATTTGAAATCTAGGCCCTGTTTACACCTGGTGTTTTAATTCATCTCTTTTGTCCACTTTCAACCACTTCTGTCCTGATTTCTTCAAGGGGAGGGTCTATGGGCAGGTAAATGTATGGGCTTTTTCAGATCTTTCAATCTAATGGACAAAATAACCTCCCGCAATTTACATATGAATGCACCCGGAGATGATGGAAAAACAAACGGAGAGCAGCAGCTTTCATTTCTGCTCTGACAACCGCAAGACCATAGCAAACACGTGGAGTGCGTGCCATAAATCGGGAATGGTGAGAGAACATTGTGATTGGTACATTTTTCGTCTTCAAACCAAACTTGGGTCTCCAGTCAACAAAGTTTAAATCCATCTGGCTAGCTTGCTTCCCATAATGTTTACACACTAGGTCAGTAGGCAGAGAGTAGGTGGTCTTCTGTGGTTGTTTGAACGCATTCGACCTCTGGAAGTGGTCGAAAGTGGACAAGCTCACTACACCCCATTTACTCCTGTATTTAGCATTGTCCACTTGTCACCGGATTGACAAAAAGGCTTAATACCAGGTGTTAACAGGGCCCTAGGAGTTGTTAATCGAGGAAACGTACAGGCATATGCATATATATCCACTGCGTGTTATTTAAAAGGGATTTTTCAGCCAAAAATGTGAATTCTGACATCTACTTACCTTCATGTCATTCCAAACTTGTACACCGTTATTTTATTTTATACAAAGCTATTGTACAGCCATTTTGTCATTTACTCACCCACATGTTGTACCATACCCTTATGAGAGGTTTGGAATGGCAAGAGGGTTAGTATGATGACAGATTTTCACATTTAGGGTGAACTATAGGGCTCATCACATTGAGCTTAATTCTGGGTTATTGTCGTTCAAAACCCGGGTAAAAGAATGCTTTACTATTAAAATTTAGAAGCAGGGTTAGCACTGTTTTTTACCCCGGGGTTATGAAACCATGCTGCGGAGCAGGGTTAGCACCACTTTTTGTGTTAACCTTGCATTGCGGTGGCAAACGATGTGGTCTTAGAATGTTACAGCTAGACGCTTAGCAACCAACAACCAATTGTGTACTCATATTTGTCTGTTTTGGACAGTCACGGAAACACTATGTATTATATATAATCAGTAAATTCAGTATTTGAGAGGAATGTCAAAAAATGCTACAGAAAATGCTACAATTTGAGTGAAGAAGAGACCATTTCATTCTTACCTTTATAGTCCGAAATGACCATTCAGTATAAACTGGATAGCACAGTCAGCAATACGAGTATGTGCAATGCTAGCACTATGTAAGCAGGTCGCGTGCAGCATTTATCCAATCAGTGACACTGACACCACAAATATGCAAATAAGAACGTTAACCCAGGGTTTAGGAATGTACAGTGTGAAACGTCATCTTATGAATACCCAGGATTAATTGTTAACCCTGGGTAAATTATGAGCAGTGTGAAATGTGAAGCAAGATAACCCAGGATTCCATTTACCTGGGTTTAGAATGACCTAGGGTTAACTATTTCAGGTGTGAAAAGCCCTTATGTGTTTAATGTTTATCTTTATTGACATGACTTTCATAGTAGACAATTTAATGCAAGTTTACAGGTCTTTTTCTTCAGGTTTTTTTTTTTTAAACCTGTCCTGAGCCAGCCGACCCACCCACCCCGCCCCTCTCTTTCACCGACTCTCAATTTCCTCTCTTCATTCTCTATCACTTCTCTGTCATCTCTCTTTATCTATATTGTTTCTCAGTGCATGATGTTTTCCAATTACCGCCCGAGAGAATCTATATGGAAGTGTCTGTTCATCAGAGAGACACATGCTCACATTGAATTCATCAAATGTATTCCAGAATCATATCTCCCTCTCTATTCCCCTCTCCTTTAGGCAAAGAGATGATTGAGATGTACTTCGATTTCCGTCTGTTTCGACTTTGGAAAACCCGGCAGCACTCAAAACTCCTCGACTACGAAGATCTCTTGTGACCCCGCGCGGGTCAGCGTGTAGCGTTGCGGGCAGGACGTCCCACTGTAAAACTCCATTCTACCAGCTTTCATTTCGGAGAACAGGAGGAAGAGGAAAACGAGTGGAGACCGACACAGCCACCTCGCTGCGTCACGAGTATCGTTTATTTCAGCTCGTCTCTGCGGACTTCAACCACCTCCGAACGGTAACACACAAGGGACAAAAACAAATAGCAAATGGTTTAAAATGCAAGAGAAATCGGGATACGTGAATGTTTCGGTTCTCTAATGGAGAAAAGTGAGGGTGTTTCTCTGGTTGACAAACAAGTTGTCGACTGTTTTCTTTTTTAAACTAACATATCGCCGAGCGCTATCAATCACTAGCCTAGACAGTTGTGCTTATGACAGAGTCCCGCGTGCAATATCAAGCCGCACCAAGACGTACCTACCAGAACACACAGAGAAATGGTCATATATGAAATAACAACTAATATATTGGTATACATACAGGATATACATCTCATGAGTATATAGAGTAGCTATAGTCATGCAAATAATCTATATGTCAATGGTACACAAATTACTTTTTCAGTGTTTATTGTTGTGGTCTTTCTAATGAACTATTTTGAATAACTCAGGTTTTAGCCTTTACAAATATGTTAATTAATCCCCTATCCAGATGTGTGGAAGTCATTTAGGTGGAAAGAATGTACATTCTGCCAACATATTTATATGTGCTTGTTTCAGAGGTTTATGAATCTTTTATCACTTTTCGTTTTCGACATAACTTGTGTCTTCTCATTATATGCCAGTATTTGTTCCTAATATAGACTCATTGCAAAACACCTATCATACACAGTCTCCAAACTGGGAAATCGTGACTTCCAGTCATATAGTAATAGAAACTCTAACCTCAATATAGCCAGGCATCTACACAGGTGCACCTGAAGTGTCAGCAGGAATATAGCATTGCAGGGAGATGTTACAGAATTGCTAAAATAAGCGCTTGTGTCAATGTGTTCATAACAATTAAGATGTTTTCACGCTCAGTTTGATTACTTAGTCTGAAGCTTTGAACATATTATTTGGCTCCAAATGGCAGTATATTTAAGCCTTCATTGTGTGTACCTCCATGAGTATAGTACATGCAGTAGCTGTCAAAAAAGGAAATTTGATGTCTAGTTCACTTTATTTTTATCACACATTTTTGTTTTAGTACTCAATATTTTGTGGCACTTCCTTTTGTACTAAATATACTCTACTGTTCAAAAGGTTTGGGTCAGTAAGATTTTTTATTTGAAAGAAATTAACACTATTATTTAACAAGGATGCTTTAAATTAATCAAAAGTGACAGTAAATACAAAAAAAAAAAATAAGTAGTACAACTGTTTTCAACATCGATAATAATAAGAAATGTTTCTTGAGCACCAAATGAGCATCTTTCAAATACATTCAAGAATCTTACTGACCCCAAGTTTTGAATGGTAGTGTATGCATACTAAATAATATGTAAACAATAGCTGTTCACATCCACAAATGAGGCTGGGTTGTGAATCACACTTGACTCCACATGAACCCCAGACCGCTGTTTTTTTGACTTGGGTGTGTTTTCATGATGTCAGAAACTAATTCAAAGTTCTAACCAAATGGATTTGGGTTCACATCATTAGCTCTAGTGTGAAAACAGCCTTATTTTTTCTCTCCATTTCTGAATATGGATTGGTGTTGTGGGTCATGAACAGGCATTATTCTGAAGGTCACTATTGCCTTATGGGGCGGAATGGTATTTGATGGCCATATGTGGATAATAGAAGGATTTAGACCGTTTTACGGCAGTTTGCAGGTGTAAACTCTATGCATTCTTCTTCCATTAGTAGCTTTCAAAGGTTTTGAGCAACTTTGGAGTTGATTTTCATGTGTATCTTTATGAATGTTCTATTGTACTCAGCTAATAAGCCATACACTCTTTAGCAAGCTGCTCAGACTGATGGCTCTTTGATGTGGATGGCTTTAGGCACTCATGATGAACTTCCAGCTGGTCGAATGATGGAATTTTCTCTTGTCTTGCTTTTTTATGCATCCACAATGCTAATTGGCTACTCCTTTGGTGTTGTTCAGGCAGTCTTTAACTTAATTGATAGACAGAATGAGGTCTTGCCCAGTGGAAATAAGTGAAGCAGTCATTACACTGTATAAAATGGTCTTGGATATAAGGAAAGAAACTCCAACAACATGCTATTAGAGTGTTACCGTGCCAAGATGTGCATCTTCTGGTGATTTAAAGGTGTTTAATGTTAAAATACCTTCTGTAACTATAATTTATTGTGATGACGGAACTATAAATAAGGTTTATTTCCCAGAAAAGTGTAAAGACTGTGGTTCAGCCAATGGCTTGAGTTGGGGGTGGGACTAGTCTGCTTGGGCCTGGCTAAACAAGTTATTTAGAAAGGGTTGTCGACATACTTTTGGCCATTAAAAAAAATTAAAATTTAAATGTTAAAACATTTAGTATGCATCTGAGGGGCGTTAACACAACTGAAGGGCCATTTACGTGATAAACGGAAAACTTTATATGTATTTTGGCCGTTCATTGACACGACAATGGCGTTTCGGGGGCCTGAAAATGCAAAAAAGGGTTTCGAATTGAAAGTTTTTGAAAACGATACTAGGGCTGGGCGATATGGCCAAAATATCATATCTCTGTATTTTTTGGCTAAATATATGGTATATATCGTGGTATTTTCTACATTTTTCTATTTGGATTTAGAAAAAAAAATCTGTATTTACGTTTTAAAAATCTTAATTTGCCTAATGTTGCCTAATGTGTTTATATTGAAAGCTATTAATGACATGTAGTCTGGCACACTAATAGGCCTACAGTATGTGCAAAAAAGAGAAACTTGACATTCTAACATTGTAACATTACAATCTAAAAATTAAAATAATGCTTTTTAAAGCAGAAGTTAAATTCACTAGACTAAAAATTTAAATAAAAACAAAAGCACAGACTAATTAGCTATATATTTATATATTATTAGTTGCTGTAAAAAATACACTTACTTGGTTTAAAATTCTACATATGGCACATGTATTATTCAACAACATTTTTTCAAAATGTATAATTTAGTCAGAATTATGGCGATCCCATTCTATTGAGCTCCGTCTGTTTGGCGCGGATGCGCGCACCGACGCTCGTTCACGGAAGACTATGAAGTTTAGAGGAGAATGAGATTCGCTAGCAGAAGGCTCGTCCACTCCTGACAGCAAAATGGAAATATTTGTATGACTTTCTGACATTTACAGATGGAGAATATACCTGTGAAATGTAAGTTATGCGCTTAGGAAAACACCACATCACAAAAGCATTAAACAGCACATCTTTCAGAGCATCTGACGGGGCAAGCCGCTTTAAACGATAGGCCTACGTGTTAACTATATCTTAATCTTCCGAGTTATTTTTAAAGCCCTTAATATTAAGCATGTCTCATGTTTAGGCCACATTTCCCCCGCAGCAGCACTCTGCAAC
Organism: Chanodichthys erythropterus; assembly: GCF_024489055.1. Classification (NCBI taxonomy): domain Eukaryota; kingdom Metazoa; phylum Chordata; class Actinopteri; order Cypriniformes; family Xenocyprididae; genus Chanodichthys; species Chanodichthys erythropterus. The sequence goes on along the minus strand of NC_090242.1, from coordinate 16,203,677 downwards.
ATCCACCGCTGTTTTTAGATAGGCTCGTATAAAACTACTGTAAACGGTATCGCCTCATTCCGTATCGTATATTAAAAATATATCGGTAACGTATATCTTAACTCGATATACCGCCCAGCCCTAAATGATACTGTTATTGTCTCCGTGTAAACTACAAAAACACAAATTTGTGAAAAAAACGGTGATGTTATGCGCATACGTATAGTCTATAGGCGTGTAGTGTTTCTTTAGAAAGTAACATCGCCAACTACTGGCCTGGCAGCAGAATACAACGCTTTTAGTCATTTTAGCAGATCCGTGTGAACAGGGAACATTTTGACAACGTTGTCATCTGTACGCAAAAAATACCAAGGAAAAACGTCTCTGTTTTTACACTAAAAATGCTGGGTTGTTTCAACAAATGTTTGGGTCAAATGAGTTGAAACAACCCAGCATTTTTTGTAGTACGAGTGTAGTACATGGTTGTCGTGTAAATGTACCCAAAGATGAAAATCCAGACATTGAATGAACATCTTGGCAACGTACATGTGCTATCTAGATATATTATCCAGTCATGCCCTTGCTTTAAAGGTATATAAAGTAATCCAATACATAAAAGCTAGTGAATAAACCTTTAAATAGTCTACAAAGTTTCCAGTTCCACTGGAGTGTGTCTGGATATAGAATATAGTAGGGTTGTCTTATCGTAGGGGATGTTGAAGGTGGTCGGTGCCGTCAGATGAGCACACCGCTTCCCCTAAAGGGCTGCACCCCAGCCAGAAAATAGGCTGCAAAGGAATTGGACTGATCCTCTAGCAATTTCAGTCATTATGGGGCCATCTGTGACTCGCAGTAGGTGTCAGAGAGCCTGGCATGTCAGAGGGAACAAGAGAGAATCCACATTCACTATTCCACAGACGGCAACATCACGTTAGCGGGAACATTGGGTGGCGAGAGTGAATGTTGTATTGGGATGCCCAATTTGAACAGAATGCATCAAATGGAGGGCAGTCATATCACTTGCATCACTCATATCACTTATAACCACCGTCCTGTAAGAATGTTTGCACATTTATTCATTTACTTTTTAATGAATAGTGTTTTAAAGCTGTATGTCGATGTAGCAATATATGTAACTCCTCCTCTATGATGTAAATGTTAATGTTTTGATCTTTTTACTAATTTATTATACATTTATGCTGTTTATTTTGTACTTGTGCTGGACAGTAATAGCTGTTTGTGCAAAGCATTCTTTTAATTATGGAAGAATCTCAGCTTCTTCTGTACACAAAGCTTTGGCAATGTCTTAAATTGACCTTTGTATCATATTAGCCTCAAAAATTACCTACAAGTAACACTTTATTATAAGGGTCAATTTGTTAACATTAGTTAATGCAACATGCACAATAAACTTTTTTTTCAGCATTTATTAATCTGTTATTTCAGTATTATTTATATATTATTGTAGTATTTATTAATATTTTGAATTTGCATTTATTTTTATATTTTAAGTTTTCATTTTACTTTAATTTTGTTTTGTTTTCCATTTTAGTTTTTGTCATTTAAAGGGTTAATTCACCCAAAAATGAAAATAATGTCATTTATTACTCACCCTCCACACCCGTAAGACCTTCGTTAATCTTGGGAACTAAAATTAAGGTATTTTTGATAAAATCCAATGGCTCAGTGTGGCCTGCGTCGCCAGCAATAACACTCTTTCAATGTCCAGAAAGGTACTAAAAACATATTTAAAACAGTTCATGTGACTACAGTGGTTCAACTTTAATATTATAAAGCGTCGAGAATACTTTTTTAGCACCAAATATAACAAAATAGTGACTTTATCCCACAATATCTAGTGATGGCTTATTTCAAAACACTGCTTCATGAAGCTTCGAAGATTACGAATAATTTGTTTTGAATGGTTCAGAGCACCAAAATCACATGATTTCAGTAAACAAGGCTTCGTTACATCGTAAGTGTTTTAAAACTTCAATAGTTCATGTGACTTTGGCATTTTGATTCACGCTTCGAACCACTGATTCGAAACAAAAGATTCATAAAAAGCTTCATGAAGCAGTGTTTTGAAATCGCCTATCACTAGATATTGTTGAATAAAGTCGTTATTTTGTTATTTTTGGCACAAAGTATTATAATGTTAAAGTTTATAATGTTAAAGTTGAACCCCTGTAGTGGTAGCTTAATTGTATATTTTTTATTCATTTTTAATTTAAATATAATGAATTAAGCAGCTTGTAAACATACTTTATCAAAACTGAAATAGCCTGTGAAACATTAAAGTATTATGCAATCATATGACATTTCTCCTTATATACAAGTATGTAGAAATTAAAATTTGTATTCATTGTTAGTTTATGGTACCCTATACATTAACTACAGTAATGTTAATAAATTTAGCCTTATTGTGAAGTGTTACTGATCTCACTTAAAGGGTTAGTTCACTCAGAAAAGAAATTTCTGTCATTTATTACTCACCCTCATGTCGTTCTACACCTGTAAGACCTTCGTTCATCTTCAGAACACAAATTAAGATATTTTTCTTAGAACTTTTCTTGAACCAACCCTTTAATGACAGCTTGCTGGTATTTGATGTAAACAGAGATGGTTGATAGAGGGCTGACAAGAAAACTCCCGCCTTAAATGTCAACTCAACCCCTAACCCCTAAAAATCTGGTTGTAGAGGTTCATTCTAAACCAGATAACCAACAGAACCCCTGCATATGTTTAAATTGGCATTGTTTGATGTGTATGAATGAGCGGTTTCTGCCGTCACTCTACATGATCGGAAGATTGCCTCAGCTTTAACAGTGTTTAGCCATCTAATGTATTCCCTTTGTTGTTGGGCCTAAACTAATTATGTGTAAAAAAAAAAAATGTATTAAAGGAGCGGTGCTGTAATTTTTTTAGATAAATGATTTATTTATTCAAACATACAAGGTATTTTTATGAGACTTTAAAAACAAATACCAACGTACTGTTGTCTATATTCACAATTTTAGTAGCCTTTATTAGGCATTACAGTCAAGGAAGTCTCTGTTAGCATTTCCATTCATCGCAAATGCACTTGTGCGGAAGTATGTGATTTAAAAAACGTTCATTACATGCTATAGATGCCCTGATGAAATGGGATCTACCATCTGGAATTAACCTGGTCATGCCAACTAGCTGAACCTTAACCTCTTGAGTACAGTATTTACACACATAAATCTTGCATTGGTCGGCTACAATGGCCAAATCAAGCTGGTGCTTCCAGTGAGAGCACAAAGAAAAATGAAAATCATTGGCGTATTGTGAGATACAGTATAAACGGTATCATTTTTTAATCTCGTGCATATATTTCAGCCCTTTGTGATCATGCAATATGCTTGTTAATGCAGTTCTCCAGTTGAGAATGTACTGAATTAATTTCAAGTGAGGGTGCAGTTACAGACCGGCTGTTTATTCCACTCAAAATGCTCTTGAGTAGAATAAATATCTTACAGTCTCTCCAAAAATTTTCATGTTTTTCCTTCCTGCCCATCTCACCATGTCCCATTCATATGTGCTGGAAGATTAGCAGGAGCGCAGGTGTGCCAGAGCTCATTAGCTTTATGAGAGACTTGATGGATGGTTTGGTTTTCAGAGCATTACACTCCAACCCTCTTCACGTCATATGAGATTGTGTTTTATAATTAAAGATTATGAATATTCAGCAAAAATACATCCTTTATTGTCTGTTATTCAGTGAAGAGAATGCAAATGTTCTCTGTGCCACTTAAGAGGTGGAGAGAGTGTATCATCATTGATATTTTTTTTTTTTTTTGATGCACCCATGAATAATGATGACGCTATTGATTTTAAGAGGTAGATATTGTAGATATGAATTACATAACAGATATATCTGGTGTTGATTATGTCATTGAGATATCTACAGTACATCTGCAGATTTGTGTCTTGTGCATTTCATGGTGTAACTGAATCATTGTGCTGGAGATAAACTCATGCGGTCGCTGGACCCGCAGCGTCTTAAATACGAGATATTCCAACATGCTGGCACTGAACGGGTGCAAAGTGTTTCTATGCTTTTCTTTTCTAATAAAATGTTGTTTTGACCATCCTTTGTGGACCCTTTCAAATTGTTCCTGAACTTTTTTCTTCACAAATGCTATTCATACGTGTCACGTTACCTTCGAGAATTTAATTGCATTTTGCAATGGAGTGCATGAGGCTAAAGATGAAGGTTTATTTTGTATGTGTATTTGCTTAAGCAATAAAGTACGAGAATATCACAGCTAAAGGGCATCGTTAGGCACCATGTACAATGGAGTTACCATGGTATTGTCATGGTAACATGTCCTTTGTATCATGAAAAATACTAAAATTAATTTTAAAAATCCATAGTTAATTTTACTTACTATTAATAATATTACAAATGTCATTTTGTGATGTCAAAGTGTTACCTAAAATCAAAATCATTTTCTAACACAACTACCCTGATAGCACACGTACATCTCGGAGACGTCTATTTGATGTGCGTGTTTCGTCTGGAAGATGTCATTTTGTGTTCGCTCATCTACAATATGTCTATAGGATATTTCCTGTCAAATAGACCTTTAGAAAATGTCTTTAAGATGTTTATGATTTAGAATGTATATAAAACTGACATCTTAAAGACGTCTATCAAATGTTTGTAAACAGCAGATGCTTTCCAGATGAAGTGATCTTTAACAGACATCTTGCAGACGTACATTTTTATTATTTTTTGTAGTACTGTGCACTGATGAGTCACAATAAGGATAAGAATATGTATTATGTTTGTAACATGTTGCTAATACTGTATGTTTTAATTTCATGAGGAATTTAAAACCTTGATTATTCTTGGTTGAAAAATATTTTAAAGACAATATTTTGATATGTGGAAACAGGAATTGTTGGAAGTGAACAACAGATATTAAAAGAGGAAACTCGGGGGGCTGTTTATACGACACCGTTTTCAAATAAAAACAAAACTTTTTAGGCGTTTTGGCCGTTCATTCAATGTGGGGCCTAAAAAAAATGCAAATTTGTGAAATGGTGACGTCATGCACATGCCTATTACGTGTTCAGTCTATAGGCGTGTAGTGTTTCTTTACAAAGTGACATCGCCAACTACTGGCCTGGTAGCAGAATACAGCGTTTTTAGTTGTTTTCGCAGATCCGTGAGAATGGGGATCGTTTTGACAAAGTTGTTGTCTGTACACAGGCCCGGATTGGCTAATCAGGAGCACCGGGGGTGGGCCGGTCTGTTTATTTGGCCGCGAGGGCCGGTGTTGTCATGGCACTGGGTTGAAATATGCTCTACAAACTCTGGACATGGCCAAATGTACCAAGCTGAGTAGCCTAACTTTTTCCTTAAAAAAAGTGTCACGTAACGTCAATGATATCATGTCACTCGGTGGGTAAATGAACCTGGTCGGGAGGGACTCGGAGAAGACAACTCACTCAAAAGTATACAGGAAGAATGGATGATCGTCTGTAGGGACAGTGGGACAAGTTCTAAATCAACGCTAAATTATGGTAAGGCAAAAGGTCTAAGTCACCGGAGGCCGATTTAAGTAACGTAAATAAATAAAAAGGAAGAGGGGAAAACATGCAAAAGATAAAGGCATGTATGCAGCTTAGTCATATCGTAATAATAGTAGGCAAATAATAAAATATGGCCTATCACTTGCTTGCTATTACACATTGGCCAACAATATTCATTTTTCTGTCCAACTAGCTTACATAACCAGACAGTAGAATGTGATTTCGTAACAAACGTAATAGCCTACTTTAATATTTTACTGTAAATGTGTGCAATTTTGTAGGATTTATTGTATTTTGTGTTATTTATTTGCCTCAATTTGTAAAAATTTAAGTATATCCATTTATATAAAATAGCGAAATTTTATGTTAAATTCACTTTAATAAAGATCTACATTTCTAAATTTCATTCATAGTGATAGACATGAAAAATGTGCCTGGGTTTAGTGGACAATTACTGCCATCTACTGGAAAGCAAACACTTAATTAAATTAAAATTAAAATAACATGAATTTTTAACTACAGCCACTAGATGGCTAGAGAATTAATCAATGGTTAACATTTTAAAATCATTATTATAACTATAAAAATAACTCTATATCAAATTTTAGCATTTTTTGTACTATCATTTGTACTATCAAATGGTATTTAAAGATATTTTTGAAAAATACAATTAATTACAAGGCTGTAGAGAACAGTGCACTATTGCAGACTTATATACTGAGGTTTTAATTACATTATTTTAATATAGTCAGTCGTGAATTAAAGTGGGCCGGTCTAAGGCATTAAACTCTAGGACTAAAAATGAGTCCCAATTCGGGCTTGTCTGCACATAAAAACACGAAGGAAAAACCTTTCCGTTTTTAGTACATCGTTGTCGTGTAAACGTACCCTGAAAGATTAATGTAGTATCCCAGCTAATAAGAATATGTTCTAAGAATGTTAACGTTCCCATTAAGTTGTGAAAACATTATTTCTGAATGTTCCCTGAAGGTTAAAAAAAAGTCCAGTCAAAACATTTTTTTTTGCAGCAGCAGACATAAAGAGAACCTTCCATTTTATAATTCCACAAACATAACAGGAATGTTACTTTTAAATGTCCTCTGAACATTCCGTAGTAACATTTAAAAAAAAAAAAAAATTATACAAACCTCTAATTAAAACATTTCAGAAAAAGAAACATTTCCATGCTAACGTTTTGAGAACATTATTAAAGGGATAGTTCACTAAAAAATGAAAATGATCCCATGATCCCATTACACACCCTCAGGCCATTATAGGTGTATATGACTATCTTCTTTCAGACGAACACAATCGGAGATATATTTAAAAATATCCTTAGTCCCCCAATGTTTATAATGGTTGTGAATGGCAGCCCAAATTTTGAAGACAAAAAAATGCATCCATCCATAAAAAAATGAATCCATACTACTCCAGGGGGTTAATAAAGGCCTTCTGAATTTAATATTTAAAACATTATAAAGTAAAATAACGAGCTTCCGGTGCAACAGCCATTCGACGTACGTCGAATGGCTACAAAAAGCGTTAACTTCTGTAACGTAGTACACATGTATGCGTATACACATACACGCATTATAGCTTTTACTTTATAAAGTAGCTATTACTTTATAAAGTTTTAAATAAGTACATGTGTCTTAAGCCCGGAACACACCAAGGCGATGGTCAGCCGTCGGGCAGTTTTTGTTCATCGAACGACTATGTTTTCTCAGTGTGTTCTGCACCGCCGGCTGAAGTTGGTCCTCATCTGCTTTTTTTTCAGCCGATTTGAAATTTTGAATCAATTTGCTTCAGAAGGCCTTTAGTAACCCCCTGGAGTTGTATGGATTACATTTTTTATGGATGGATGCATTTTTTTTGTCTTCAAAATTTAGGCTGCCATTCACAACCATTATAAACCTTGGAGGACTAAGGATATTTTTAAATATATCTCAGACTGTTCGTCTGAAAGAAAAGATAGTCATATACAGCTAGGATGGCTTGAGGGTGAGTAAATCATGGAATCATTTTCATTTTTGGGTGAACTATCCCTTTAAAGACTAGATAACTCTGAACATATGTTCTAATAATGTTACTGGAAGAACGGTTGTTTATAACTTTGAGAGGACCTTGCCACAACGTTAACCTGAGTTCTGAGTGTGTTAGTCCCTGTTAGTGTTGGGATAATTCAAAATTTTCTCAGAAAGAAAATCTTTTCTTTTTATTCAAAACTAGATATACAGTGCACCATGTTTCACTCTTACCCAGAAGGCCATCTGGACAGGCGAGGTGAGAGCGGACAGGAGCAATCATGAGAAGAGGGGGCCGTGTCGTGATCTCGTGACCTTGCTGAGCTCAAGGCTGCGGTGAGGACGCTGATGGCTTGTCAGAGCACTACATGCGTCTTGCAGCCCTCCAGGCTTGAGCTGCAGAGATTCATCATTTATACTGTGTGTCTGTTGACTTTCATGGGCAGCAGACCGCAAGAGGTTTGGACCTGTGAACTCTCCTTTCTTCCTCTTTATAGCCTACTTTATTCATTCACCTAAATGAGCACCTGTGGTTTAACTTGCATCAAATCAATGAAATATTTGGTTTGGTGGCATAATGTAAGAATAGTATTATAATACACTCATTATTTCTAATGAGGCTAAAGCAGCAATATCAATTAGGTTCTCATAGCTTGTAAATATTTATATATGCCCATATATATTTTAATATATATGTCCATAGCAGCCAGTGTTGTGAGTTTAGCCTAAAAACTGATTTGTTTTTTTGTTTTTTGTACTGACTAATTGTGTGAACACCGAATTACAAAATACTGTTACATTGTTTAGCAGTTCATAATTGTACTATTTAAAGGAATAGTTCACCCAAAAATGAAAATTCAGTCAGAAACAGAAAGGTTATGTATTATTAATATTTTGACTTAATAATACATTATCTTTTTTTTTTTCTTCCAAGTTTGAGCCTGGTTGTGAGTCACTGCCATATGGACGAGTTTGAGCAGGACATTTTTCAAAATTTCTCCTTTTGTTGATTCAGAGATGTTGACTTGGCAAAATCACATTCGCCGTTTAGGTCAATGCCAAAATTTTAAAGATACATAAAATAAATAAATATATACTGAGAAATATTCCTTAAAAAACGGTGACAACTAGCCAAGGCACATACAATAAGAAAAAGTTTACATTACTGTAAAGTTGTGTGGAAAGGCCTGCGTTTATGTGAAAGCACATATGGGCCTTGAGAATGATGCGGTGGATAGACTGGCCTTGCGCCGAGAACATCAATCCATACAGCCATATATGCCAGGAAACCTTCAGCTGTGACAGTAGTGGTAATGTATGTGTTTTCTCTTCCATCATCCACGGACCTAGATGAGACATATTTTCTCTCCTATAGATCCGAGAGCTGTTCTGTTCAGTAATATAATCAGTCTGACGGAAGGCTCGACTCGATCGCCACCCAGAGGACAGGCTGAGTACGACACAGTGAGAGAAAACGCGCTAATTTTTTTTTTTTTTTTACCCTATTAATGAGTTTAAAATTAAGAAAATAATTCAATCAGACATTTAAAACAAACATTCTCAATTTTTTAAAATAGGCTAATTTTCTTTTCATATTTCACCTGTTTCCAGTTCAAGGTCACATAGGCTATCCTAGGCTAAGGTGAAATGAATAGATCTTTTTGTTGTTATTTTTTTAATTATAATTATTTTATGATTGTGCTCATTTTTTAACAACAATAATAACCAGGATATATTAGTTGTGATAGCACAATCATAAAACAATAAAACTATAAAGAAAAAGTTGGGGACTTTAAATAATTTTCCTAATATGTAGGGTAAGTTCAGGGTGATTGGGACACTTTTTGTCATTGCGATTACTTGGAAAAAGTGTCCAGACGACTTCCAATCAACCTAAATTCACAATGAAATAAAAATTGGCAATTCTTATTTTTTATGAACAATTTCAGTATTTATTATAAATTATTTATCTGTGCACACCATCATTTTTTTAATTCACTTACCCTTGTAATCTTTAATCAAAATGACGAGTAGCTCAGGGATGACGTATTTTTGTAGGCCAACCCGGAAGTTATGCTGCGTTCCAGGCTTTTTGAGCCCGTAAGTAACAACTTTAAATCACGACTCACGACTTTGTAGCGTTCCAGGAAAATCACGCCAAATCACAACAAACCAACATGACGGACCGTAGGGGGCTTATGCTCATTAACAATTATTTCTATGCCAAAAGTGCTTACTCCTTGCTTATTTGAGGGAAATAGAGGAGGAAAACGGCACATAAGACAAGAGAAGCTGTTATACCTTTTATTTTACGTTATTTTACCGTGCACTTGCATAAACAACGCATCCGTAGGGGCTGCCATTGATGTTTCGCGGGCGATGTGACGTCAGAACCCGTAACTGAGAGTACATCGATCTAGTACGAGTTCACGGGTGGGAAGTCACGGCTTTGATTGCTGTTCCAGTGCACTTTCACGGGTAGAAGGTTGGAAAAACACGGGTTACGGGTTGCCTGGAACGCGGCATTAGCGGCGCACGGGTTCCCTCGATCGAAAGCAAATGCATTTTTCCCATAGACTTTTGGAAAATCGCAAAAAAATAAGCTCTGTGTTTAACAAAGGGTTATGACACTTAGGCTACACGTTTTGTCTATCAAGATAATGAAGTTAACACAACATTTATACATTTTGAAGCCTAAATAAAGTCGTCAGATATAAAAAGCTAACAGTTGGCTATAAACGGACTACAGCACACCATCAAAGTAGCCTATATACACTAACAAGAAGCGACAGTCAATAGAAAGTTCCATTGAAACACCGGCGCCCAGCAGCAGCCCTCCGTTACCGCCATTTTGGGGTGAAAGCGAGTCGGTAGTCCACAAGTTTCCATGGCAATATCAGCTGTTAAAAAAAAAAAAAAAAAACGTACATTAAAGCTGAAATCCAACCTGAATGATGACAGCGCAGAATAAAATACAGTAAGTTATCATCAAATCCTTTTTACAGTTTATTTTACACACTTTGTGTTTAAGTCTTCCACTTTTTTCACAAAACCTTCTCTCTATAAACCCAGTCAGTTTGGGTTAAAATTCTTTAAAAGGCTTACAAACACTAATTAATACCAACATATGAAATTACATTAAGGACATGCTTCAGAAAAATTGGGAATGTTGGACAATAAATATATGAATATAACTGCTTGATTTTGCAGTGTTGTCTAATGCTGTTAAAGCAAAAGTGTACAAAAGTATGAATTATGTGATAATGGTATATATATATATATATATATATATATATATATATATATATATATATATATATATATATATATATCCTATTTCAATTCAGACCTAGTGATATATTACTATTACTCCACTAGGTCTGAAATATATGGTTCGCTGCAACATGATGATCTTAAATTTATTAATTACTAATTTACTATTAATAAATGTGTAAAGTTGCATAAAATGGAAATACTCAATAAAGTAGGTCACACGTTACCTCAGAAGGTTGAATGGTTGGATTCCACAACTAGTAAAATAAAACATATAAGACAATACAACATTTACTGTGGAGCCATACAATTTACTGGTGACTTAATTTAAAAAACGGTTCTATTGCGCTTCTGATTTGGTTGTGAAATTGGGGATTTTGGGGGCGTAAGATGTGAAGGATTCTATGGGCCAGTTAGTATCTTCACCCCATAATGGCGGCCGCGCTACCGGAGCGCCACCTAGTGACTGTTACCCAAAAAGGAGTTTCGCCTCTTGGGTTCTAAGCTCTTTGACACCATGGTCGCGGATCAACGTCACCACCATCAAGCTTCCTCAAACTTTATTTAAAAACATGCCCGCTGTTTACGATCTGCGCTGTGTATGAATACTTATCCACTTTTTCATGAGAAATATCTTGTTTGTCATGATGACGTCTAAAGTCCCCGCTAAAGGAAGTAGTCCCTTTTAGCAACTTGTTAACAACTGCCGATTTTAAGACAGTAAAAGTTTAAAAAAATCACAAGCAGGTTATAACTATGTGTTTTATGTCATAGATCAAAACGTGAAAATATTTAGAGACTTTGATAACCACAGACCTTATCTCAGGCGATTTAGCAAAAAAACATTCAAAAAAACCCATAGCCTAGACTTAGGGCGATGGAACCTAAAATGCTCGCTTCTGGTTTTTGCCTACAAAATCACGTCATCCCTGAGGTACTCTATTTCCCCTCCATCTTGCAACGACATCTTTGATGATGTCTTTGGTTTTCCCGCTCTCACACGTCACTCAAATGAGATCGAACACACCACCACAACCGTCCAACAACGATGCAAACAATTTACGATGGACAATATCAAGTCCCGCCCTACATTTTTTCTTGTTCAAGAAGCAATTTCACTTAAACCTTCGGAAAGAAAGAGTATAGCGCAATTTCGGTTCGTGCCGACAATTTTCATTGGGGCAAACTGTTCCTTTAATTTGTGTGAAAATTAATAATAGTACATCAGCACAAATATTACAAAATCCTCTTTATTTAGGAACCACGTTTGTCCTTTTCTTCTTTGTTCTGTCCTTTTGCTGAGTCAGACAAGATTAGGAGTGATTGAACACACGGGAAAAGAATCTCAACAAAGTTACAAAACACGGTCTTGCACCTGCAGTTGTAGAGTGCTGACGATAATCCTTCATTATGGAGTTGTTTGTTGCTGCACCTGTTCTCTGAGTAAACAATTAAACATGGCGTCTGGATACAAACCTCCCCTAGAATCAGCAAATCTTGTGTGCTGACTCAAGGATCTGAACCCCACATGTGCCGCTGGGTTCAACTTGCCTCACATGGGCCTTTGAACAAGAGCTTTTAATGTCACTTTCTTGGCGAGCGAGCCGAGACTTTGATGTCTGTTCCCACAACTGTGGCATTTTCTAAAAGCTCTTAGCATAGCAATGTATGTAATTGAGGTAAGACATTACCTACATTAGAAAATGGGGCAGGTTAACAAACATGGCTGCATCAACAAAATAATGACAGATTCAGTTTTGATCTGTGCACAGTGAATTCCACAGTGACTCAGGTCGAGTATAATTTTAGATGTTTCACCTTTCTAGATAATCTGTAACAAAAGGCCATTACTCTTTCTGCCTGAAACATGCTGACCGGAGAGAATGAAATGATTTTGCTGACTCTTAAACCCCACATTCTTTACCCCTGAGCGGTGCTTGTGAAGGCCAACCTGCAAGTAGCCTATAGGCTATATATGCTCAGTTTCTCTGTACTTTAATACCTAATAAATGAAGCATATACTGTATTAGAAGGTCTTTGACAAAATGATGGGTGAAAATTGTGCAGATGTTCATTGAGATGATGCCAGCTTCAAAGAGAAAAAAAAAACATTTAAGCTACCAAGAAATCATACAAGCATCATATTCTTACAAAAAACGTAGTGACAGTATTAGGCTATGTTATTCCATGATACTGAATGATGGCCATATTCAAATAATTTCATGATGTCGTCGTCTTCTTCTTGTTTTACGGCGGTTGGCATCCAGCTTTTTGGTGCATTTCCGCCCATTTCATGATGTCAGCATAGAATAAACAGGTTTTTGTGGTGTATGGACAAAACTGTCAAATGTCCTAAACACTTTTTCGTTGATTGAAAGGGTTAGTTCACCCAGAAATGAAAATTCTGTCATTAATTACTCTCACCCTCATGTTGTTCCACATCTGTAAGACCTTTGTTCATCTTCAGAACACAAATTAAGATCTTTTTGATGAAGTCTGAGAGGTTTCTGGGGTTGCGCAAACAAAGCACTCGCGTTGCTTCATAGAATTGAGGTTAAACCACTGGAGTCACATGGAAGGGTTAGTTCACCCAAAAATGAAAATTGAACAATTACTCACCCTCATGCCGTTCTACCCCCGTAAGACCTTTGTTCATCTTTGGAACTTAAATTAAGATATTTTTGATGAAATCCGATGGCTCAGTGAGCCCTGCATTGACAGCAAGACAATTTACACTTTCAAACACCCGGAAAGCTACTAAATACATATTTAAAATTCATGTAACTACAGTGGTTCAACCTTAATGTTATGAAATGACATGTGCGCCAAAAAAACGACTTCATGAAGCTTTATGAATCTTTTGTTTCGAATCAGTGGTTCGGAGCACTGCCAAAGTCATGTGAACCATTGAAATTTCGAGACACTTGTGATCCTCGCTAGAAATTTTACGTTCCCAGAACATTTTTAGAACGTCCTTACTGGTGTTAAGGACATTGCCTAGTAATGTTCCCAGTACGTTCAGAGACGGTCACGATGTGGAGTTCTTTTAAGGTTTGGGAGATGTTATTTGGTGGACCTTCAGGGAACATTCAAGACGTTCTCTGAATGATTAGCGAACCATACTTTATTTGGAAATGTTCTCAGAACGTCCCTGCTGCCCTTGTCAAAAAAATTGAAATTAAAATTAGAGCTAAATTGACTAACAAAAGTAGCTGTTCAAACAAAAACTATTTTTTTCTTAAATGTCTCACAAAAAATAAAAGCTTTTTTACAAATAATTCCTGGATTAATATGAAACTTTTCTTTAAATTGCAAATCTCTTGCAGTAAGTCATTAGCTTCATCAGCAACTACACAGTTACTGTCTTTAAATAAAGCAACATGCAGCAGAACATCAGTGTTTGTGGATCATCACTGACTGAAGCACAGGCTCTACTCTCCAGCACAATGATAACCTCACAAAACTCAGATAACAGAAACAATCATTATTCAATCATCTTCACTTATTACAAACCACTCTGACTTTATTTCTTTCATACAAATCTTCTTAATGAGGTGTTGATGTTTTATCAAAATTTATAAATGTCACCTTTAGTTGGGATCCTGACCCTTGATGTTTAGATTTAAACTTTTCTCCAATTGTTGTAACTGTGTATTTCTAATGCTTTTATTGCAACAAAAAATTCTGATCAAATGGTTTAAGTTGCTCATTGTTGATGATTATATTATACAGTGGTCTTATTCACTGATCTCTGAATATTGTGTTTTTCTTTCATGTTGTTGTAGTCCTGTTGTTTAATGTATAAAGTCCTGTCTTGCTTTGACATTTTGAAAGTTTTTATTATGCGGAAAAATTATTCAGACAGCATCATGTAGACTCACACAGACATTAAGATTCTGCATATGATCCTCAATAATGGTAACAAAATTTTCAGATAAACAGATCTCTGAACATCACAAAACAAGCTACTAAAGTCACAAAAAAAGACTTTTTGTTTGTCACCACTATTAAGGATCATACGCTGATTCATGATGTCTGTGTGAGTCTAAAAGTTACTGCTCACAACTCTGTCAGTATAATGAACTTAAAAAATAAAAAACAACCATTAATTAGGCCTAATGCAAAACTAACACTAGACTCTGGTGATAATCAGTGAATCACCAGCACTAAACACCCAAACTCATCTGATCAGAATTTCTCTTGCGTTTTGTGCTATAACAAACGTGTCTTGAAAACAGTTGAAGTGTTAAAATGGCAAGAATCAAGAGCCCATCTAAAGCAAACGCTCACCTCTATAGCGGTGACTTCAAACATTTTCTATAAAACACCCATGTTAGAAGGCGACGTTCTTGTGACCTTGTGCAACTTTGCCTGAAAGTTCTCTAAAAGTGACAAAAATTCTGAAATTTTACAGAACATTTGGGATATAAAACGTCCTCTTTTGGTAATGAAAGTGCTGCAGTTGAAGGTTCCTTATATGATTTAAAGGGGACATTCCAATTTGGTTAATTTTATGGCCATATAAGAACGTTAAAATGAGGATATTTGGGACATTAACTGAACATCCTCTGTTGGTCATTTAAAAACGTTCCCGATATGAGTTTAGGGGGGACGTTCTCTTTTATGTTCTGGGAACGTTACTAGACAACGTCCTTAATACCAGTGGATGTTCTGAGAATGTTCTGGGAACGTAAAATTTCTAGCAGGGTAACCTGTCACCTAGTAACGTTCCCAGAACATTTCAGAGACTGTCACGATGTGGCAGTTCTTTTAAGGGTGGGGAACGTTATTTGGTGGACCTTCAGGGAACATTCAGGACATTCTGGGAATGTTTAGGGGACTATAGAGTGCCCCAGGGATGACGCGTTTTTGTAAGCAAAACCCGGAAGCGAGTTAGCATTTTAGGACTTCTGGTTCCAATGCCTTAAAGTCAATGGTTTTTTTGAATGAGTTTTTGCTAAATCGCCTGAAATAAGGTCCGTGGTTAACAAAGCCTCTAAATACTTTCACGTTTTGATCTATGACATAAAACACACCAGTTATTACCCGCTTGTGATTTTTTGTCTTAAAAATGGCGGTTGCTAACAAAGTGCTATAATGGACTACTTCCTTTGGCGGGGACTTTAGACGTCATCATGATAAACAGGACATTTGGACAGCATTTCTCATGAAAAAGTGGATAAGTATTCATACACAGCGCAGATCATAATCAGCGAGCATGTTTGTAAATAAAGTTGTTTTCTAAATAAAGTTTGAGGAAGTTTGGTGGTGACGACGTTGATCTGTGACATGGTCATAGGACATGGTGCTGTAGTCCGTTTGTTTATAGCCTATTGTTAGCCTTTTATATCTGACGACGTCATCCCTGGGGTACTCTATTACTATAGGACGTTCTGATAACTTCCCAAATGTCCTCTTTGTAACGTTCTTGCATGACCATAAAATAACCAAAATAGAACGTCCCCCTAAACTCATATCGGGAACGTTATTAAATGACCAACAGAGGACCGTGTGGGAACGTTCTGTTAATGTCCCAAATGTCCTCTTTTTAACATTCTTAAGTGACCATAAAATAACCAAAACAGAACGTCCCCCTAAAGTCATATAAGGAACCTTAAACTGCAGCACTTTCATTACCAAAAGAGGACGTTTTAGGAACGTCCCGAATGCTCTGTAAAGGTTCTGAATTTTCGTCACCTTTTGTGATCTTTTAGGGAACGTTGGAATGTAATGAAACCTCGTTTACTGAAATCAACTGACTTTCACACTTCAAACCACTGATTCGAAACAAAAGATTCGTAAAGCTGTTTTGAAATTGCCCATCACTAGATATTGTTAAATAAAGTCGTTATTTTGGGTTTTTTTGTGCACAAAAAGTATTCTCGTTGCTTCATAGCATTAAGGTTGAACCACTGTAGTCACATGAACTGTTTTAAATACATATTTAGTAGCTTTTTGGGCATTGAAAGCGTAAATTAACTTGCTGTAAATGCAGGCCTCACTGAGCCATTAGATTCTATCAAAAATATCTTAATTTGTGTTCTGAAGTTGAACAAAGGTCTTACGGATGTGGAGGGTATTACTGATGCATTTCATTTTGTAGAATAAAACATAAAATAATATCCAGAAGTTCTGTAAACACTGACTCATTTTTTTCAGGCCAAAAACCATTAAAAAACAATATATCATCCCTCTGTAGCAATCATTACTTAAGGTTTGATAATCAGAGACAGCTGTTAACTGATTCATGCATTTTTATATATTACACTTGCAGCCTCACAGATTAATTTTTTCAGTGTATTAGCTTTTGATATTATTTTTAATTGTCTTAGTATAATAAAAGTGTACTCAGTATGTGTGTCAATGAATCACTTGAATGACTGCCTTGTACTGAGAGACACTGATTGCATTTCCCATATAATGAGGCTTGCGTCCATATATTTGCCACGTTCATTTACACCAGGGTCATTTACAACCACCATAGGAACATATTTCCCAGCAGAAATGACACCCACTTACCGGCACCCACATACATTTCCTCGCAGGGAGCCCTGTCAAGTATTCCTCTGGCTGTAAACGTTTCTGTCACAAATCATATATGCTGTTTACCACCACAAAGTGCTCTCATTTCATACCGCTGGTGGCCTCCAAATGGATTTTCCCTGATCATAAATTAACATCACACAGGCCATGTCTCTTACAGGATTGGCCCAGCGCGGATCGAACTTTCAAGCACACACACACCATTGTCAGAACGGTAAATCCATGGCCTCCAAGTCACCTCAATTAGAGGAGAGTACAGGGCAGTAATGCAGACGCCTGTAACGGAGAAACCGAGCAGGACCCCTAAACTGTACCTGAATACTAATGACAAAAATAAGCAATGCTCCATTCACACAAAGTACTTATCATATTGATTTATTGTCGTGATTGATATTGTCGTGACCCGTAAAAAGGGCATATTGATTTGTTTTTTTTGTGATGGATCTCACCCAATTGTGTTTTCATGAATGTCAAAAGACTTAAAAACTAATCAATATACTTTTATTGGTGTAACTAATAAACTAGAAATATAACCAAACACATATTTGAATGTAACCAAACACCATATACACAAATATAGTCAGGAATAATACAAACAGCTCAATTAGATTCAGTAAACAAAATAGATTCTGGTTTCGAAACACTATTTTAACCTAGTTAAAGGGCTATACAAACATATCTACAAGGATAAAGTACAAGACACCACTAATATGAGAATATTCACATATTTAAAGCCCCCATGTGACCTGAGAAAACTGATCCACAGCCCTTACTAAAGTACATTAACAAAACAGCTGTTGTTTTTAGTATGATTGTTCAACTCTTACGCCTAAATGAACTGAATTTTTATTCAGAAATACACTATTTATGTGTAAGCAATGGATCTCTATGCATGTTCTACGACCACAATTTTGAGTTTAATTGGACATTTTAGAGCTCCATGAATCTGACAGTTGCTAACACTGGGAAAATGAGTGACATGGAAAGTGCAACAAGGTAAAAAACAGGTGATATCAACTAAGCAATTACTTGGTACTGTAAATGTACTGATGGGATATGCTTTTTTTTTTAAACAAGGCAAAAGGTGAAATTAAATCTAGCACACCTTAATTTCTCTAGTTTGGTTTGCTCCAGGTTTGTGCAACCTTTGCTATATACTTATTTTGAACTTTATAAAAAAGTAAGCTCATTTTGTATTTTCCTGAAACCTTCAATCAAGGGGTTGTCCATGGTGAATTTGGTCTTAAAAAAAAAAAAAAAAAAAGTTGGTCCCTAAAGAATCATATTACGTTCATCTATTTGAAATAAAAAAACAGAAAAGGCAAAATTCAGCCTCTCGCAATCGTTCAGTGTCACTCTGCAGGCAGGGCGTCCAGAACTGGTTACTGAGTGAACATTCAGTTGAGTGGTTTTGTCCTCAATTACCAGACATTCCCCTGTATGTCCTACTCTTGGGAGAACAGAGTGCCAGTCACGGTCCACCGCTGCAGACTCTTATGCAGTAAAGTCCCTTAAATCCTTCAGTCCAGAGGTTTGTTAGGAGGGATTTGTGAAAATCACCCTGTGGTTAGGTTGTTGTCTGGTGGCTCTAGGGTCTCGGCGATGTCCTCCAGCTCATCTAGCAGCTCAGAGAAGGAAGGTCTTCGGAACGCATCCATCTGAGAGAAAGAAAGAAACAGGATAGGCTTTGGATGTGTTTCATTAAATCTATTATATATACACATCTTCAAAACAGGCTGCCACATTGTGAATGCTGAAGGTGAAATCTCTCACTTGGAAGGTGTTATTGCTATTCACAGTCACACCATTATTAAACACACCACTTCATACCTGGCAACAGCTGGCCGACAGCTCCAGAACCCGCTCTGGGCAGCCGTGCACCAGCTCTCTGAATGAGTCCACATCTAGCCCATAGTCCTGTGAACAGATCACACAATAATGTCAATTTTCTTTCATTCTTTCCTTTGACTTCTTAATTAATCCAAAACATAAAAAATCTTTTTTATGATTCCAAAGTGTTGGAATGGAGGTGTATATACCAATTGGTTTAGCCCCATAAATATATTAAAGAAAATCATTATGATGTGATAGAAGTACGCGATGAATAATTCCATACTGAAGAATCTAAATGTCTGTGCGACGGTTCCCTTGACCTGATCTATCTGTTCTCTCCCCTCCAGACATCATCGGATGTCCATCAACATTAATGAAGCATAAATGACCACACTGCAGTACACCAGAGGGCAAATACTCTGTCTGACCTTCCTTTCAGCCCCAGTGCAGGGAACAGAACCATATTAATTCATGCCACATAACAAGCCTCTCTTAAGGGTTATATGAAACCATCTCAGAGCTCATGCAAGTGCTAAATTATGTGTAAGGATTTAATTTAAAAGAATAAATACATTGGCCTACATTTATGGTCAAATCTTTTAAAATAAAACATATGTTTGTGATCTGTGATTTCTATAAATAAATATAAAAATATGATCCATATGTCTTCATTTTAAAATATTTATTATCATAAATTATTTGTATGTTTTGAGGAATTGCTTACATTTGTTTTTTGCCCAGAAGCAACACTGTACGACAGTGGGATGGATATGGATGCAGGATATTATCTGCTACATCATATTTTTATTAATAATTTTTGTATTATCCATTATTAAAGTATTTACTTAACATTTTTAAACAATAAAATTTGAGTAGAACATCAAGCCAGGATCAGTGAACGTTTGGTCAGCTAATGTTTCATTAAAAAAAAAAAGGAAAAATGGTTTAATAGCATTGTTCTTTGCTGTTTTTCAGTATTCTAACATAAAAGAAACATTTAAATAAAGAAAAAACTTGTACTGTTTTAAATATATTTGTAAAAATGTATTTCATTATTTCTTCCTACATAACATGCCACAAAGATTTGCCATAAAAAAATGTGTTTTTGATTTCATCATTGATGGCCATTTTATACAAGAACAGTGAACTACATGTTTTGCATTTAGCATTGCTTTCATAATGTATGCGATAGAAGGTTGATGGGTTTACCTGCGTCCTGGGCAGCACCTCTGGGTCGGCAGGGATTCTTGCTAAGATCTCACACAACATGATCCCGAAAGAAAAGACATCAACCTATGATTAAACAGGGAAAAACGGCCAGTCAGCAGAGGCTGAGTTCAGTCTCTAATCACTTCAGCACCGGCTTTATCTCTGACAGTGAGGGAGACACAGTTTACTGTATCTGTTACTCATTATAAATGACTTTCCAAATCGGTTCCTCTGCCCTGACCTATTAAGTTTGGCATCAAATCAGAAGGTTACATTTAAATTAAGAAGCAACTGCAAAAGGTTATGTGGGTTAATGTGAAATCTGTCAGTAAATCAATACTAAATTCATTTTCCTACACGTCTATTTTCAAAGTCGTCATTTGAATTTTGATTCTTAGTACCTTGCGATCATACGGCTCTCCTCTAAGCATTTCAGGGGCCATCCAGAAGGCCGACCCCACCAGAGACAACTTCCTGTCTGGGTCATTTGCGGGCAGCTCCCCCACCTCTCTGGCCAGCCCGAAGTCAGTGACCACGGCCTCCCTGCCACGCGAGGTCACACGGATGAGACAGTTCTGCATCAACAAAAACAACAGATTCCACATGTAGTATGTTGCATGAGTCACAGATTGAGATCTTTATCTCACTGCGGTATGAGGAAAGAAAGCAGAAGGAAATTAGTAAAGCATAAAACAATAAGGAAGATTTCTCTCCATCTCAGATTACCAAAACGATATGCAGAACAGAGTTGGCTGATGAGCGAGACCTGTCGTTCGATTTCAAAAAAGAACCACAAGCACAGTATTACACCACAAGATGGCAGTATTGCTCTATAGGAGGATTGAGCACTCTTTCACTCTGCTTCTCTTTCACATATTCCCTAGACTAGAGCCTGAGGAAAGATCTAGTCATCATCTGGCCAGCACATCTAACACTAATCATAATAATATATAAGATCAAATATAATAATTGAATTATTATATTAATAATATCAATTATACATTAATGAAAAATAATATGATGCTGAATGGGGAGAGTTAACAAGAGAGGCACCATCAATGAGAATGTGCAATGCAGTATCATGCTCTGGTTTCATGTGTGTCAGTAACAGTAACAGTAGCCCTGTATTTTAAATACACCCACTGACAAAAGGCAGCTATACAACCACACTTCACCTCCAGGAAGAAACTTGAACTTGTCGTGTTATGTAAGCAATCCAGTAATGCTTCAACCCCACACTGATAATGGCATCTTTGCTTCAATTAATGCACTTAGATAACAGAAAAGTGGAAGAAAACAACACTGAGGTGGGTGATTGCGTGGTATGGAGAGGTTGTGTGTGTCTGAGTGGGCTCATTGTTAGGAATAGGTTTGAGCATAGGGTTAGGGGATAGAAAATATAATTGTAATTAATAATAATAATAATAAATTAAATTATGTATAATAATATAATTAGCTCAATAGTCAATGGAAAGTACCCATCATGATAATGTTGTGTATTGATTTCAAAAATATGGTTAGACTCTGAATCTGTAGTAAACTATAGCAGTAATCTTTGTGCTATTTAAATATCACAAATCATGTGGCTTGTTCAAGAGTGCTATTATGTTTCTAACTAATCAGGTTTGTTTTTTTGCCTGGCAGATGAAAAAAAAAAAAATCCCTTACATTGTGCCATACTATGCCTCATCTAACAGGGAACATTCTCAGAACTTTGTCCAACATTCTTGAAAGGTTCGCTCAAATTTATGAAAAACATTTCTTTAGTAATTATGTGGTCTTTGATAATGTTATCAAAACATTAGCACAAAAAATGTTTATATATCGTTCGTGGAATTTTTTCTGAAACATTTTCATTTGATGTTAGTCTGTTTTTTTCCCCGTCTCAGATGGTTCAGATGTATCCCCTCCTGTTCGAAACCTCCGCTCCAAGCGGGACTCGAATCCGGGTCCACTGGCATAGGAATTGGGGGCTCTAACAAGGAGGCTAAAGACCGCAGTCTCTAGTGTCAGTTGCTAGAGCATCTCTTGAGTTTAGGGGAGTGAGGTTTACATGCACGGCTCTCACTAGCCTACCTCTATTACACAGAGAACTTCACTTAATCAAGAAAAACGTATTTAAAACATTAAAAAATAGATGTTTTTAAAGTTCAGAGAGCATTCAGAAATAACGTTTTCGTAACTTAGGCCCCGTTTACACTAGTGCGTTTTTGTTTTAAAATGCCGTTTTGCAGTTCAGGCTACGTTTACACGTGGGCAGCTAGTTTCATAAACGGACATTTCAACCTCTCTGGTTTCAAAAATAACATTGTGCACACATGTCAGTTTTCAGAAAAGTGTTCATTTACACGTACCCGTGTATATATGCGGTCAAGAGCATGCCAAACCTGTAGGTGGCGGTGTAACGAGAAGCTCAAGCCAACATAAGCCAATCAGAATCCCGAAAATAGCAACAAATAATACACGAAAACATTTATGTTGGTTTCCACCAACATAAATGCATAAATAGCAACAAATAACACACGAGAAGAGTTTGCACCAACATAAATGCGACTGCTACTCTGAACTCTTCCATGATCACATATTAACATAGGTCGCACTTTTGACGTAGGTGCGAGCTCTGGCGCATACTGTGACGTTGGCTGCCTAAACACCCATTTGTCTCAGTTTATATACAAACATGCAAACAAAGATTTTCAAAATCTCCACTCTGGCCGGAGTTTTTAGGAAGACTCGTTTTCAGAGAAGAATTCTCCTTTGCTAGTAAACGAAGGGTGCAAACGAAGGGAAATGTCTCCGTTTTTCAAAATAACCATGTAACGTTACCTGTCAACGGGGCCTCAGTCTCCATGTTATTGTTTACGCGGTCGTTAAGGATACGCAGAGCGAACGTGGGCAGCCACGCCATCATTTTCAAAAGTTTTTGTCCGTTTACACTGAAATGCAACCCCGGCATTTTCAAACTAAAACGGGGTCTGCAGCATTTTCAAAAGTCTGCGTTTTTCGAGGTTCCAAAAACGCTGGCATAGTGTGAACGACAGGCTAACTGTAGCAAAACGTATGCGTTTTAAATACACTAGAAAATACACTAGTGTAAACGGGGCCTTAATGGTAATGTTAGCAAAACGTTCTTAGAACACTTTTATTTGCTGGGGCCCTAGCAACCATCCAGAACACCTTAGCAACCATTTTTAGTAAGCACATAGCAACACCTTAGCAACCCCAAACATTGTGGCAGTAAGTTACTGTAACTTGGAACAAGCACCACTCACATTCTAGTATGTGCAATCTAGTTATTTTGAATGTAATATTAAACTGTTTTCAAAAAACAAGGCTAAGGCTATGTCTGTTTTTAGTAAAGTTGTGTGTGTGTGAGCAGGGTGAGATGATAAAAGCTTGAAAGTCGACAGGAGTCAGCAGGTCATTTTATATATAGTGAGAAGAAGAAAGAAAAATAATAAAGAGGTGAAAAGCAGCCTCAGGTCTGGTGTTTTTGGAATGGTGAATGTTGGGTACAGCATTAGCATAATAAAGGTCTGACCTCCTCATCTCTGTTCAAACACACAGTCCTGTGCTCACTGCGCACTGCAGCCTGGCAACTGACACAGTTAAATCTGTTTTTCACCGCTTAGAACTATATAGGAGTGCAGGATCCCTTCCCAAACAGCAAAAGTTTTTGTATTTTTGTCTAATTCACTAACAATATTAGTGATGGCATCATACACTACCATTCAAATGTATGGGGTCAATAAGTTTATTTTATTTTATTTTTTTTTTTAAAGAAATCAATACTTTTATCAAGCAAGGATTAATTAAATTGATCAAAAGTGACAAAGACATTAAATAACGTTAAATGCTGTTCTTTCGAACTTTCTATTCATCATCCTGAAAAAATATAATTAACATTTTAAAATATTTCAAAAGGAAACTTATTTTAAAATATAAAAATAATTGCAATGCGAGTGCTTTGTTTGTGCAAAAATCTGCTCCCGCGTCAACACAACATGCATGCATCGTGAACGCATTTTGGAGATAAATGTTTTGTAAATAAAGTTTTTTTTTTTTTTTTTTGTGCAAACGAAGCACTCGCGTCGCTTTATAAAACTGAGGTTAAACCACTGAAGTCGCATGGAATACTTTAATGATGTCTTTACTGTGGTAGTTGCATAGGCTGTCAATGGAGGGACAGAAAGCTCTCATATTTCATTGAAAAGATCTTCATTTGTGTTCTGAAGATGAATAAAAGTCTTACAGGTTTAGGAACGACATTTTTGGGTGAACTATCCTTTAATATTTTGATCAAATAAATGCAGCTTTGGTGAGCATAAGAGACTTCTTTCAAAAAACTAAAAAAAAAAAAAAAAAAAAACTATTGCACGGCAGTGTATTTACAGAAGGAGTTTCAACATGATGTGTTTTTCCTTCACTGCACCTGTATATGGTATTCTGTAAACACATTCAAAAGAAAAACAGAAAGAACCATCACTCTTATTTTCCCCTGGGTTAATCCTGTTCCTTTACAGCACACGTCCTCTTTAGGACACAATGTTCTTTACCAAAAAATGCTGAAAAATGTGACCTTGGCACATGGTGTGAGAATGGTCACATGTGTTTTGGTATCTACGTCACTCTGCTATTGTGTTCATAATGGACAAATGGAAACCATAACCGTAGTAAATCTCAGATATAACTTTACACCAAACCAAAGTCTTTCACTCAAGATATTATCAATCTCACAGAGTTTCACACATTGAAAACTATTTGTTACAAAATGCCTTTCTTTTTTTTCTTTTTTTTATAGTTTCAACTGTAAATTTGAAATTTTATTTTTGCATACATCCACACTTAAAATGCATTCAATTCATTACAAATTTTAGATTTTAAACCAAGTAGCATCTGTAAGCAAATAATGCTAGATCTTTTCCCAGAACTAACTTCATTTGGTTAAAAGTTTATAAAAAGAGTGAGTTCTGAGAAAATGTCTAGCAATAGTTTGCAGATATCACTTTGATATATCCAATGCAATGCAATTCATTCTTATTTAAAATCATTTTATTTTAATAGATTTTAAGTGTGACTTAAGCATCCAGACAACTTTGGTGTCATTGTGTAAGTATGCCAATCTTCACTTTGATTTTGAGTAAGATTATATGAGATAATATTATGGTTATCTCATAACTAATATCAGAAACTAAACTTTGCCAAAGCAATAAAAAAGTCTGTGCCACATCCAGTTATATAGGAAAGGAGGAAATGGACACAAGTAAAGTGTACTAACTACCACTTAAACATTCAAATACGTGGTTTCACCGAATCATTTTGTTCAAAACATGACTCAAGTCAAGTCAGGCAAGTTAATAAAACATCAGAGCTAAAAACATTAGCGCATATTTCATTGGAGTGACAATAGAAATGTCTGTAATTATCTATAAATGCAAGGTGTGTTCTTGACACATGCTGCAAGGTGTATTTCATAATATATCTTTGCCATAATTGCTCAACTTTGATCCCTAAAGCCTGCCAACACACCTTAGAGTTGAGGTCTCTGTGGTAGATGTTCTTGTAGTGGAGATAGGTCATTCCTCGGCTGATATCACAGCCCAGTTCGATCTTCTCCCTCCAGCAGAGGCTGACGTCATCCCTGGCCAGCAGCTCCTCCAGACAGCCTCCGCTAACATACTAGGTGGAGGAGGGAAGGACGGGATTTATACAGTGAAAACACAACTCACTTTTACAGCATGTTAAGTCAGGAAAACTTCTGCTTTTTAGAAATTATATACTCTTGATACATTAGAAGAACATGATGGTGAGTCACTGGTTTGTGTCATGAGATTTACCGGGCAGCCTGTTGAGAAAGCAAAGATTGCTTGTACTGGAAACACTGAATTGTGAATACTAAATCCTAAAAGTTGCCACCCACCTCGAGAATTGGGTACAGCTTGTTCTCCTTGACACAGATCCCCATGTACCTACAACAAGAAAATCAGAATAATTGACTTTATCCGTCTGAGAAATGAGGAATTATACAAAGTTTAGAACATTTATTGGCAATCACAAGATTGAGAAATCATCCAATCAGCACCTTCGACCTTTATACATCTGTGTAAACTCTTGAAACTCGTATTTAAAATAAAACTTAATTTCAAGCATTTCAGAAGTGCAAATTATCCAAACTATCCAAAGTTCACTGCCTTAATGCAGGTGTTTTCCAGGACATTGCTATGCATATACTAAGTACTAGTAGTTTTTAGTTGCTATTGGGTTCCTAGGGTGTTCTGGGTGGTTGCTAGGGTAGACAAATATGAGGCCACCCCAAGTTTCTATCTACACAAAATCTGATCTGTGGTGCGTTTCCCAAAGCAAACTATGGTCGCAAGTTCCGGGAAACGCTTTCAAGAAACGCACCCCAGATTGGATTTTGGACTGACAGTGTGAACATAGCCTATGATACTATGGCCTGAATACAAAAGGTCAAATGTTTACTCTTTCCCCAAGTATGAGCAAATAGAGATTAATCAATCTTTATTTTCATGTTACGAATGATAACTAATAAATGTCTGATGGCAAGTCAATTGTTTCAAATTCTACAAAAGAATTTATGGTAACACTTTAGTATAGGGAACATGTATTCACTATTATTTATGACTTTCCTCAATAAACTCCCAATTTACTGCTTATTAATAGTAAGTTATTTGTTAGGCAATAAGGCATTAATATGTGCTTAATAATTACTAATAAACAGCCAATATTATAGTAATATGCATGCAAATAAGCAATTAGTTAAAAGACCTTAAAATAAAGTTTTACCGAATTTATGTATCACAACATTGTACAGTATGAAAATTTGATATTCATAGCTTAGATTATATTTAACAGTGTAATTAAGATTTGAAGACTAAAGGCCTGTTCACACCAAGAACGATAACTATAAATATATAGTTCTAAAAATCATTCTAAATATAAAATAATAGCATAGAGACCACACCACATCTATAACGATAGTTGGGATCACTCATTAAAAAATAAATCAGCCATACCTCGGAATAAATGGTGAGAAGTATTAACGATGAGATCATTATGTCAGGCTAGCAAACAGTGTAACATAAAATTACCTCAGGTATCCAGTGCTAGTTTCGACAACATAGCCTTGCTTGCTTTGAAGTTGCAGTGAAAAAGACTAGGGGTTGTTTTTATTCCACTATATTGACTTCATCAGCTAAATTCACTTAGATTAGATCGATTACACTAACTATTCACTCAAAACATCACATGCTGAGGACACCTGCTGGGTAAAGCCATGTAAATGCAACAAGAACAGCAAAAACATGTTCAACGAATGACATGCATGTACACACTTTGAAACTGCAGTGCACGAGTTTAGAATAAACAGACCATTATTGTTTGTTGGTGTGGACGCAAATATAGTTATCATTATAGTTATTGTCCTTGGTGTGAACGGGTCTTAAGATTTGAAGATCTAACTGATATCAGAATTTAACATGCACAAATTAAATTTCCATAATGACCGAAACCAATGAACTAAAAATCTCTAATACCAGCTGAAAACTAATATGGTATAGATGTATCCTTACAAGCAGTACAAATAATGATGCTTGTTTTAGGAAACATTACTAAAGCTTAGTAACTAAAACAAGGGCTGTGCGTAGGCATTACAGTCTGATGTTAGAATTTTAAATTGTATTTTAAATTTTAAGTTGTATTTTGAATTATAATTTTTTTCGCCAATCAATAGTTATTTTTGTTCAAGGTCAGAAAATTTTAACCCAGTCAGGTTTTGTTATTCAGTATTAGGCAAACAGAGTCAGAGTTGTTTTCTTCTCATGTTCTGAGTGGGCGCTATGAGCATCAGGCCGGCGTGGGATTGATGGAAGTGATTAATCGCGTGCGCAGAGGCGGCTCACCTCACAATGTTCGGGTGGGAGAGTTTCTGAAGTAAACTGATCTCCCTCACAATGCTGTTCTGATCCACGTCATTCTTATAGATCTTCACCACCATCACCTTTTTTGTAGTGCTGTGCATCACCTGAGTGGTAGAAAACAACATTATATTGATTAGAGTGGGAGTTTCAACAGGAGGGATTTCCTTCACTGAGATTCTCTAAACACGTTCACAACAAAAAG
This sequence comes from Chanodichthys erythropterus, assembly GCF_024489055.1. Lineage (NCBI taxonomy): Eukaryota > Metazoa > Chordata > Actinopteri > Cypriniformes > Xenocyprididae > Chanodichthys > Chanodichthys erythropterus. The sequence goes on along the minus strand of NC_090242.1, from coordinate 16,175,109 downwards.
AAGCATCTCTCTCATTTTCCACTGAGATAAATCCTATTCCTTTACAGCACACGTCTCCTTTGGTACACAATGTTCTTTACATAAAATGTAAATTTGTCATTTCTTGGCCCGTGGTGTGAGAATGGTCACAGTGGAGGCATGTGGCACAGTTTTTCATGTTCTGTGTGCACTGATATTAAACACGTTATCTACGTTCCATCACTCTGCTATTGTAAAGCTCTGTTGTGAGCCAAGTCTTTACCAAAGTCAATCACTCAAGATAATATCAAGCACTAAGAGTTTCACACTTTGGCATTTTTGTGAGGTCTACTTGTAACAAAATGGCCTTCAATGGATTCTTTCAACTTGAGTTATGAAGGTAAAGTAATGCAGGAGGGAGGATATTTTGCAAGATGAGGCATGGCATATAAACAAAATGTGGTTCCTCAAATATTTTTTAAAAACATATAGTTATTTTCTTGTTTGTGAAGGCTTTTCTAGACCATTTAAGCTTGACTGGGTGGTGACGGTACATGACGTTAAACATGTATTTCTGTGTCTGCAGGATGTAGCTTGTTTTTTGGAGACTACAAACACACCATGTCTGTACAGTTCTGTTGTAAGGACTAACAGGGCTGTGACTTCCAGACAAAATGATTTGAGGACTATTTAAAGGATTAGTTCACTTTCAAAAGAAAATTACCCAAAGATTACCCCAAGCTTTACTCTTTATTTGACTTTTTTCTTTCTGACGAACACAATCTTAGAAATAATAATAAATATCCTGACGCATCCAAGCTTTATAATATACAGTATGCATTACCAAACCGAGTATGAGCTGAAGAAAGTGTCTCCATCTACATCCATCCATCATAAATATATTCCACACGGCTCCGGAGGGCAATATAGTAATATATATGGCTTCCGCCAGACCTCCTTCTGTATTCTTCAAAAAGCTTATGCTGTACGTTCTACGCCTTCCCTATTCAACTTATGCCAGTTCTGTTTTTCCGTAATTTGAATACGGAATGCGGTCTGGCGGAAGCTAGTTATATTACTTCAAAACTTGTTTAATATGGATATTTTTTTACAGAAACGCATCACTTCGCTTCAGAAGGCCTTTATTAACCCTCCGGAGCCGTGTGGAATATGCTTATGATGGATGGATGTGGATGGAGACTTTCTTCAGCTCATGCTCATTTGGTAACACATACTGCCATTATAAAGCTCGGACGCGTCAGGATATTTATTAATATTTCTAGGATTGTGTTCGTCAGAAAGAAGAAAGTCATATACACCTAGGATGGCTTGAGGGTGAGTAAAGCTTTGGGTAATTTTCATTTGAAATTGAACTAATCCTTTAACATTTTGGCAACAGAATTTGGTATGGAACAAAACCAAGTGATGAAAACTTTGAAGGCCTTGAGCGCCTGAGATCTTGATGTGCCTCATTTTCACAGTTTTGATTAAATCAGAGCACTTTTGCTAAAGGGCAGATTATCTAATCAGATTCTGTGCTGTTCAATATCAGCGATACAGCAGCTGCGTCCATTATTACATGCTGCCTTTAGGTCATTCTAGCAATTTTAGTAAATTTTTTTCTTGCAAACTTTCCATCTCCAAACTGTAATTTGTTTTCCCTCCTCCATTATTGAGAGGAAACCCTTACCTTGTAGACCTTAGAGAAGAAGCCAGTTCCGATAAGCTCTGCGCTGAAATCATCCCAGAATTCCAGCTTGCGGACGGTGGTGCGGAGTGGGTGCCAGCAGTCGGTCTGGCAGTAGGTGTCTGTGGATTCGCTGAGCAGCGTGGGACTGACAGGTTCCGGAGTCTCATCTACCTCACACATCTTAGAGATCTCATCTGCAACAGAAAATGCAGAAGCAAGAGAGATAAAGCTTAGTTTTCACTGCAGAAGTGGATCTGGAGTAATCAAAGCAACCAAGATTAATATGTAGGACATGAAATAATCTGCTTTGTAATACAAAATAAATAAATAAAATTCACAGACAGCCTTAATCATATGACGTAAGACCAGTTTTCTAGTAAAGCTAGATCATTCCTAATGCCCAACTCTGCATCTATACAGAGGATAATCAAAAAAAAAAAAAAGATGAAAAATCACTGCCATTTCTTTTTTCCAGATGTAACTTCAAATAATAAAATGGTTCTATATTTGCTAAACCTTTACAATATCTTTATATCTTACAATGAGGAGTTAATCACAGTGTAAAACATGTCATTTCCTATTGCCCGCAGGTGGCGCTATGATTGTAACTGAATATTGGCATGTAGATGTCTTCAGGCCAGGACTCTAATAAAACATGAAGTTTGGGGCAGATCAGATATTGTATGCCTGATTTACAACAACTTCCTGTTTCACGGTGAAACATTGAATTTTGTCAGGCCGCCACGAACACGCCCTTCAGTGAAAGGCCTTCAGATTAGACTGACCAAATGTTATGCTGATCTGATTAAAGGGATAGTTCACCCAAAAATGAAAATTTGATGTTTATCTGCTTACCCCCAGTGCATCCAAGATGTAGATGACTTTTTTCTTCAGTCGAACGCAAATTATGATTTTTAACTGCAACCGTTGCCGTCTGTCAGTCAAATAATAGCAGTGATTGGGAACTTGAACAATAAGAGTCAAAAAAACTTCCATAGACAAATCCAAATTAAACCATGCGGCTCGTGATGGCACATTGATGTCCTAAGACACGAAACGATCGGTTTGTGCGAGAAACCGAACAGTATTTCTATAATTTTTTACCTCTAATACACCACTATGTCCAACTTCGTTCAACTTCCGGTTAGTGAGGTCTGATCGCGCTCAGACAACGGAAGTGATGTCTCGCGCTCATTGAAGTATATGGGCGAGACATCACTTCCGTCATCACAACGCGTTTTTTGACCTCACTAACAGGAAGCTGAACGGAGTTGGACATAGTGGTGTATTAGAGGTAAAAATTATATAAATACTGTTCGGTTTCTCGCACAAACCGATCGTTTCGTGTCTTAGGACATCAATGTGCCGTCACGAGCCGCAGTTTCATTTTGATTTGTCTAAGCAAGGTTTATTCACTCTTATAGTTGAAGTTCCCATCTACTGCTATTATTTGACTGACAGACGGCAGCGGTTGCAGTTAAAAATCATAATTTGCGTTCGACTGAAGAAAAAAAGTCACCTACATCTTGGATGCACTGGGGGTAAGCAGATAAACATCAAATTTTCATTTTTGGGTGAACTATCCCTTTAAAGCCCTAGGGGGAGTTTGTTAAAGTACAACGTCTTGAAATGGCAAAAAAAATATTTTGCAAAGAAAATTAAAAATATCTCATTTTCTGTTAGGTTTTCAGATTTTTTTGTAGTTACTTGGCTGTTACATCTGTCTACCGAATTTCATAACTGTACGTGAAACGTAGCGCGAAGGGCGCTTAATTGAAATTTTGTAGGTGGCGTTATTGAGCCATTTTGCCACACCAAATTCTGAGACCCATAACAGACGAAATTTTCACCATTTCTGACGTGCATAGTAGGGAAGTAATGTGATTTCGGATGCAGTCTGTGACTTTAAAGATGGTTTGGCTTTATTTGGGCCAAGAAAAAATTATATAACTATCTCCTAAGAGATTAATGAATTCACAGGATGAACTCACAACATGAGGTCAAAATGTAGACTTTGGTCTAAAGAAAAAGGGACCAGTTTATAAGTTTATATTCTCCTGATGCTTGGTGTAGATAATGCCATGCACTATGCAAGCCTTTATGTGCTACACTAGCACAAACTTGTGTCTGACAATGAGATCTATAAAGATCATGGCTTGCAAGTGTGTAGATAAGTCTGGACATTTTATTGAGTTGCGTATTAGCGTGTCAGCTGGAGAAGATGACATCACTGCTCGACTGAAACCGTGTCATCTTTGGTGCCCAGAGCACCGGGTGTTCTAACTGCCCAATAACATGATTACTGGCTTTCACACGCGACATCCTACAGTGTTTCTCAGTGATGATCGTGCCTCAACCTCTATCCATCAGCTGCCACCAACACACCAGCCAATGACCCCAGGCTACTGACACCAACACACCCCCTCACACTGTACTAGATATGTGTTTGCTTAGATATTCAAAGCTCTGTATCGGTTGCAATAATCCCCAAAGTGATGACGCATTGCTGCTGCGCTGGAAAGATCTGGAAAGTAGAATCCCTTTAATATCAGTGTTAGCTCAGCATAAACAGCGATTAGATAACTGACTGGCCGCACATATGGAGAAAAGAATGGATTTGCAGAAAGAGACAAAATAACTGCATGGGTTATATCACTGCTCTGATGTTTGTCTGCAAGACACACAATTTAGTCCATCAACATGTTTTGGTCAAGTTTTTTTTTAAAACCGTAGCTGCCTATTAAACTGTTTTGAACTTGTTTTTGTGCTTGTTATTGGTTGTTGTCATTTGAGTTTTACAAATTACAATGCAGTAACCAAAAAAATATCAGGATTACTTTGTTTTTTTTGGACAAAGGAAATACCATCTGATTATTTTGAGTAACATGGATATGAATACCATTGTATATGAATATGGTAATTATTCAATACTATAGTGTTTTAGAAAAATATAAATTGTGGCTGCATTCTAACGTATTTACAAAAATAAATCACTTTATCTAACCTCTTATATGTCATTTGTAATATTATGTAATATATAAAATATCAGAAAAAGAAGAAGATGCTCAAATATAAGATAGTTTAGATATATTTAACATTTTTGGTCACTATATACATCCCTCACCAGTGCTGGGGAAAGTTACTTTTAAAAGTAATGCATTACAATATTGCGTTACTCCCTAAAAAAAGTAACTAATTGAGTTACATTTTTATGAAAAGTAATGCGTTACAGGCTGGGCTTGCTTGTTTGTTTTTAAATAACAACAAAAAAAGTTCTATTTTGGGCAAATGTTAAGGCCCTTAACATTTGAAAAATGTTCAATGATGTAAATTTTAATAATGAATAAACCTCAGGCTGAAGGACAAGCATATATACGCCTGTACAGTAGAGGGCGCAGCTCAAACAAACCATTCAGCTGTGCTGCCATTATGGATTAAAGAAGAATAGGATACAGGAGAAGAAAGTTCAACTATTTCTAAATAATTACAGGTTTGCATAAAATTCTGAGATTGTATTTCAATGTTTTTATTCATTTTGAGGAATTTCTGAATGTTTTAGTCCAAGTGAGATGAGTAAATGCATGTTCACATTTAGTCTAGAACTACAATAACCATCATGTTCATACAGCGCAGACAACACCTCTGCACTTTATCTCAACATGAAGACAGGAGAGCCGTCAGTCAATAAATGTGAAAAAGTGACTTATATAAGTTACTTATTTTAAAATGTAGTTTGGATATTTTGTTGTAAATTGAAAAAGTTATGCATCACTTTACTAATTACTTAAAAAAAGTAATCTGATTACATAGCTCAAGTTACTTGTAATGCATTACCCCCAACACTTTCCCACACATATTTGCTCACTACATATTTTCCATACTTTCATTTAAGTTATTTAATAGTTTTGATAACTTTACTATTTTTCTAAATGTGCAAAATAGTAACAATAAAGAATGAGCCACAACTTTCTAATATTGTTAAATAAAATACCATGGTATTTCCATCTGATACCATTACTGCTTCACAGTACCACCACAATACTGCATGTAAGGATGATATGTGGAAAAACATGGCATATGTTGAGCGCACATACGCTAACAAAAGGTGTTGATTGAAACGTTTCTTTTTCACGCTTGGATAATATTAAATGCTGCCGCACTGCATTCGCGTGTGGCTGCATGTGTGAACAAACAAAAGCATTTTTCCAAAAACTTCTTTGAATACTTTATGATGGCATATGTACGTAAGGTGTAATAAGATCCATCGGGGTCTAAATCTTGAATTTCCGTTATCATCTAAAGGGATCATTACCAGAATTATCTAAAGTAAACAGCGCTCAAAGATAGACAGGTCACCTAACCATCAAAGCTGACACAATAAGAGATAAGATAAGAAACTCACTAATCCTGTACGATAAGAGAGAGTGATTACTGCCAATGCATACCTGGCTGATATTTGATATCTCGTACTATCACGCACAGACCCATGCACATGCACGCACACAGATGCACTGACTCTTAACACCATCCTCGAATGTCATTGTCGTTATGCGTGACACTTGAAACCTGCTTCACCAGACGTAGCTAGTCTCTCTCACATGCACATGACAATGGTGAACATAAGATCGACTGATGAGGTCTTTGAGGGGGTTTAGCGACCCGGGGTGTTTCTTTCAGTGAATGTGGGTATGGTAATGTAAATGAGACATGGAAAGAACAAACAGTTCAAATAAGTGTAGAATGGATTCAGATGTGGTGTGACGCAAAGCACTTGCTTGATCTGTACCTTGGAAAGAAAGGAAGAAATTATTCTTAACATAAGGCTCCTGCTGAAATGGTGAACAGCACAGCTTCACCCACTTAGGGTCAGTGACTCTGAAGAAAAGTAAAGCAAATGTTGTGGAGATTGTAAAAATGTGGTTTAGGGTGATTTATTCTACAGCATGATACTCTGTGTCCACCAAAGTGCTTTTTTCCTAAGCCTAGCACACATTATATAGAGTTGAAAATTTTTACTTTAAGTGAAACACAACACTCATCACTGGCACCTTTTACTCAGCCGTCCAATCACAGTGGAGGAGAGGCGGGAGTAATACCTTACCGACCAACCATGACATCCAACTTGTACAAGGACAACTTTCTATAGACCTGTGCTCATTGTCTTTTGACTTCCACTTTGTACTTCCAGAGTGATCTTACGTATTTATGAATGAACTGCTTATTTAAAATTTTCCCGGTCTACTGACATTTGTTAAGACATCTGTTTTAAACATATCAATGCTCATGAAAACTTTCATTAACTCTACAGCAGCTAAATCCACTTCACCAGCTAATTATTCTTCAACAGCGATGTCATAGAAATATATAGGGCTACCGCAAAAACGGAAGTTCAAAGACAATATTCTGAAGCGCTTGTTTCTCTGGTAAATAAGGTCTATATGGTTCAGCCATCTCCAAAATAAGGGCCAAGTACTTTACATTGTTTTGACATTTTGAACCACAGTTTCACAAACAAGGCTTAAAGGTGCCCTAGAATTAAAAATTGAATTTATCTTGGCGAGTTCAGTACTTGGAAATGACATACAGTGAGTCTCAAACTCCATTGTTTCCTCCTTCTTATATAAATCTCATTTGTTTAAAAGACCTCCAAAGAACAGGCGAATCTCAACATAACACAGACTGTTACGTAACTGTACGCCCCCAATATTTGCATATGCCAGCTCATGTTCAAGCATTAGACAAGGGCAGGACATCTGGATGTGCAATGCAGAATCATCAGACTAGGTAAGCAAGCAAGAACAACAGCGAAAAATGGCAGATGGAGCAATAATAACTGACATGATCCATGATAACATGATATTTTTAGTGATATTTGTAAATTGTCTTTCTAAATGTTTCGTTAGCATGTTGCTAATGTACTGTTAAATGTGGTTAAAGTTACCATCGTTTCTTACTGTATTCACGGAGACAAGAGCCGTCGCTATTTTCATTATTAAACACTTGCAGTCTGTATAATTCATAAACACAACTTCATTCTTTATAAATCTCTCCAACAGTGTGTAATGTTAGCTTTAGCCACGGAGCACAGCCTCAAACTCATTCAGAATCAAATGTAAACATCCAAATAAACACTGTACTTACGCAATTAGACATGCTGCATGACGAACACTTTGTAAAGATCCATTTGAGGGTTATATTAGCTGTTTGAACTTTGTTTATGCAGTTAAAGGCAAGCGCGAGCTCCGGGGGCGGAGAGCGTGAGCATTTAAATGGGCCGCAGCCTAAATCGGCTCATATTTAATGATGCCCCAAAATAGGCAGTTAAAAAAATTAATGAAAAAAAAATCTATGGGGTATTTTGAGCTTAAACTTCACAGACACATTCAGGGGACACCTTAGACTTATATTACATCTTTTAAAAAGACGTTCTACGGCACCTTTAAAGGGATAGTTCACCCAAAAATGAAAATTATTGAAGATTTACTCACCCTCAAGCCATCCTAGGTGTATCTTCTTTCAGACGAACACAACCAGAGATATATTTAAAAATGTCTTGGCTCTTCCAAGCTTTATAATGGTAGTGAAGGGGAGGCCAAACTTTGAAGCACAAAAAAATGCATCCATCCATTATAAAATAATCCAGGGTATTAATAAAGGCCTTCTGAAGCAAAGCGATGCATTTTTTATTCTGGCAGAAGAGTGAACTTTGACCTGACACATATGACGTATTGGCGTTACATGAATTAGATGTCTGAAACAAGAATTTTTAAAGAGAAATTTCGGAGGAGCTTGAGTTTGTTGCCCAGCCCTATTTGTTTGAACCGGAGGAATCCACTCTCACCTAAGCTTACGCTACTCTTATATCCTACGTCATACGCCGGAACTTGACTTTCTCGTAAACATGCGGAGGGACAATACCGGAAGCTAGTCCGTAAAGTTATAAATATTAATATTTTTCTTACAAAATTGCATCACTTCGCTTTAGAAGGCCTTTATTAACCCCCTGGTGTCGTATGGATTACTTTTATGATGGATGGATGTGCTTTTTTGGGCTTCAAAATCATGGTTACTATTCATTTCCATTATAAAGCTTGGAATATTTTTAAATATAACTCTGATTGTGTTTGACTGAAAGAAGAACATCATATACACCTAGGATGACTTGAGGGTGAGTAAATTATGGTGAACCAACCCTTTATTCTAAGGCCTGTCTGTGAAACCAGGCCTTATATTCAGAAACAGACTATCAGCAAAATCAGATCATTTAGTGTCCGCCAAAATATTTTCAACTTTTTACTCTCAGCGACAAGAAAAACAACAACAAAAGCACAGCACTCAGCGTGAAATAAACACTCAGTGCCTCATCAAGCTGCTGGCATTTGGTGCTCCCTTTGAAAACAATTGAAACAATATGCTATCACATGGAAACACTTTGGTGGGCACACAACCTATGCCATTCAGGTAGTTTTCACTGTGATAAAACTCTTCAAAGCCCACAGAGGAAAAAGAAACTAAAAAACATGGGCTTGTGCTGTTAAACAACTGAAGGGTTAAAACAGGCCATATCCACAGTAAATAATTCAGTGTAAGGCGAGAACTCTCATGTGAGTCTCTTTGGACGCTCTCCTTTAGAGATCTATTGAGTTTCCTTCTGTCTGTGTGGCAACTGAAGCTCCCTGGGTCACATCCCCTCTGCTTTCTATGACGTGAGCTCCGGAGCATGTGAATGAGACAGAAAGAGTGAGAAAAAAACCAAAAGAGGTGATGAAGATTACAGTTTGGCTACATTCATCCCAAAGCTTCATATTATGTTAGAATATTCAGTGCAATGTCATCTCACAGATGGTTACTGAAAACACAAGCTGTGAAAATCTGTCATTTCACATCGGTAACCATCTCTAAGTGCTTTGATTTGGCCGATAATAACCCTGAAGTCAAGCGTGGGTTAAGCAGGTCTCAGTCATCACAGGTAATGCAGACGACACATGCATAATTTACACATACAGGACGAGTGTGATGAGTATTCAAATGCATTCCGGATAGAGACACTCCTATAAATGCGGGTCAAATATCAGTATAGCTAATGGACATAAAACCAGACTGCAAAGTGGTCATATTTATGTCACACTTCAGATTAGGTCCACTTCTCTCTATTAACTAACTATTAACTACAACTTTTGCCTCAATAAACTCCTAATTACTGCTTATTAATAGTTAGTAAGGTACACAATAAAATCCTCAGAGTTAAATCAACTCTGCTCAGAGTGCATGTGGTCCCTTTCTAAATAGTGTTAAAGTAACACTGAAGCAGAGTTAAAGTTAATGAGATAATTAAGCAATTAATATGGCTGTGACTGAAGTCAGTTGTAGTTTCTCTTTTCTTCATTGATTCTGCTTGTTGACAGCAGGTGTTCATCACTAATGTACAATCATCATTTAATTAATTGCTTAATTATCTAATTAACTTTAACTCTGCTTTAGTGTTATTTTAACACTATTTATGCATGCTAATAAGCAACTAGTTAACAGTGGGAAATGGACCCTAAACTAAAGTGTTATCCATATTTATATCAATCAAAATAACCCGGTTTGATTCAGTTTGTTTCATAACAAAAATTATATGCTTTTTTATTTTTCTAGACTGTTTAAAGGGGTTCAGTCATACATTTTCATGATAATAAGTTTATTGCACTAAAAACAGCAGTAATTTTGTTTACATGACCATTTTCCAGCCTCTCTGATTATTAGAATTAAACATGCTTTCTTTCAAGCTGCTGTGCCTTGACGTAGATACTCTATATGTAAATTAGCACTTTCCATATGAAATGATTATTAAAATGAATTATATAGTTGACACTGACCCATGCATTTACATAACAAACTCTTTGCGAGGCCTTCATTACATTCTGACAGGTTCACACAACAATCCACACTGAAATATGATGAAACAGTTAAAGTTGGACGTGATCAGGAACATTGTTGAAAATAAATTTTCTTTCCTGACATTTTGCAGAGCTGTATGTGCAGTCTCACAGCAAGAAATAGAAAAACATTTGGCAGAGTATCTTACTTAATGTTAGTTATATACAAACTGTACTGTAGTCATAGTTACTTCTTCTTTTGGTGTTTAAGATTAATTGTTTCTATCCCACTTTGTTCTTATTACTTCATGACTGGGTGAGTCAAACTGAATACAGAAAAGGTGTTGATAGAGTGGCTTGTAAATGTTAGAGTAGAATGAAATGATTCTGTAGAAAACGTTCATGAAATCATCTGTATGACTCTCGAATGTTGTCAAGTGTAAGTATCAATTAATGTCAAAACTATACAGGGTCCAACAACTGATTGTTTTACAGCAAACAGACGTCTTCAGGGTCTAAACACAGGTTATCGGTTTCATTAAAAAGAAACAGAGTAAAGGAGTCACCCTGCAGGACATGGATAGATGAGCTCAGGCAAACACTGGAAAAAGCTGGTATAGTGAAGTCAGAGAGGTCAGGCATTTGAGTACAGTGATAGAAAGCCGTGCACATTATACCCTTCAAAAGTTTGAGGTCAGTACGTTTTTTTTTTGTTTTTTTTTTAAGAAATTAAAAATACTTCAGGATGCATTAAATGTGACAGTAAAAACTTTTACATTGTTACAAAAAAAATTATTTTCAACTTCATATTCAAAGAATGTATGTTGGGTTTTCATGTTTTATGGGGACATTCCACAGACATAATACATTTTATACTGTAAAAACTGTATATTCCATCCCCTACCCCTAAACTAACCCACCACAGAAAAATTAAAGCATTTTTACATTTTCAAAAAACATCATTTAGTATGATTTAAGCTATTTTCCTTAAGGGAGCAAACATTTCCTCACAAGGATTTCAGATATTGCCATCTTTGTGGGGACATTTTGTCCCAATAATGTAGGGTATACCCAAAACACACACACACACAGGGTGCGGTTCATACCAAGACACCATTCTGTGAAATTCCACACTTTGTGAGGATTCTGTAGCACCTGACATGAGACAAAAAGCACATATCTGCTAGTCTTACCAGACTAGAAATCAACATCAAGAGGACAGACATACCAAATAAAGCCACGAAGAAAGACCATAGAGAACTATATAATCCAAATTCAGAAAGGTCAAATCCCAGAAATGCAACATCCAAAAGTGTGGCCTAAAAAACTGATACGATTGGAAAATCTTAGGCTGTCCAGCAAAGTCACTGACACCTATGAAAACGAGACTCTTTTCCGTTTTACAAGGGTTTCAAGACACTTGATCTCCATTTGCACGTGTACGGACGGATCTACCAGCTAACACACTCCAACCAGCTCTTTAAAACTTACCGGCTCCATCCGGTAATATACAAAATGTGAGGGAAAAGGTCATCTGATTTTCCACAGAGGGAATTTATTCTGATTACATCAAGAAAAAGGGAGATTAGCTACAGCCTGAGATCATTAGCGGGTTGCGTGCCGCTGATTTGCCCAACTACAGCAGTCATAATGAATCAAAGCCCTTGTACTCTTTGTTTAGCGTGCATAGATGACCTTTAACCTTCCATTGAGACCTTCCACTACAACTGGGACAGTCAACAGTGATTACAACAACTTTCAAGTTGAACTAACTGATGAACATGATGTCCAAATCATTTATGGCTGGGTATATTCCCCTCTTGGATAACATCACAGAACTGTCAGAAAGGTCACTGAGATGTATCTAGTTTGGCAACAATATGAAATTTAAACAAACTGACTGGCAGTATAAGAATACATTTTGTGACCCTGAAGACTGAAGTAAAAGCTGTTGAAAATTTAGCTTTGCCATCACAGAAAGAAATTTAAAACTTAATAATATTCACAGTATTACTGTGTGTTTTTTTTTTTTTTTTTTTTTTATAAAATAAATGCAGCCTTGGTAAGCATAAGAGAGTTCATATTTGAGCACAGAAAGTAATTTAAATTTGTCTCTCAGTTTGTAAAAAAGAGACAAAAAGTGCATTGACAAGTGCGCTTACAATAGAAGTCTATGGGGAAATCATTTATCGTTTTGCTTCCTGTAAAGCAACTGATAGCAGAGCAAATCATTGCTCAAGTCATTTTTTTCAACAAATTTGAGTGTAAACCTCATAAAAGTTGTTTCCTACATCCTGCACATGACGCTTAGACTGCAAATGACATTGTTCTTGAAAAGTCTGTGTTTTTATCCTTCTGCAATGTTTCTGTTTGTGCTAAACTGACAGTGCTGGTTGACACCCTGCGGTCTGTTACCTTGCTAGATATAAATATCTGATTCATCACCTAGAGTACATTTCCATTCGTACTCTCTAACCTCTCAACAAATCTACGTGATCTGTAAAACAATGTCACAAAATATAATCTAAATCCTCTCGACAAATATAAGCAATAAATTAGAGAGAAAGAATAGTTTTAAAGTCACACACACACATGGTTTGAACAGCCAGTGACATAAAACAAAGCATCTATCAACACCTGACAGTATATTTGCATTCATTAGCACTTGTAATTGAACATTTTCCAACTGCAATAAATTTAAAATGTCATTCAGTAGCAGCTGGGCAGACCGGTAGACTAACCCGTCATTTTCCCTTGCAATACAATCCAAACTTCTGAACTGACATGCAACTAATTTTAAGGTTCATATCCATCTCAATCCATACAAAACATACAGACATCATGGACATATAGCCTGCACATGAATGTAGCCAAATAAATTCTGCATGGTCCTTTCTTACAAAAAGAGAAGGAAAGAATTTTTACAAGTTAAACTATAAATAGGCTACTTACTCCATCTGTTCAATAAGCTGTTCATATGCATCATAAGATGTTGATGGTCAGCTTCCTGTGACTGCTTCTAGGAGAGACCACACAAGTGTGAAATACTTGTGGAGCACATGATACCAAAATATGCATTACAGTCTCATAGAAAACAACACATTCTCAGAGATGAGGTGCTGATTGACTAGGCAGGGTTTATTTTCTTCTCTCCACACTTTTTTCTGTAAAGCTAGATCTTGTCTATACTTCTAAAGTATTTAAAGTGTTAGATAACTGTCCTTAACTAAACTTGTTAGATAACAGATTATTTACTTGTACATTTGGACACTGATTTGTTCAGTTGTTGTTTACTAATATTATATATATATATATATATATCTATATATATATATATATATATATATATATATATGTATATATATATATTCAATTAATCGCCATGCGTGAGATATTTAATATTAAAATAAGCCTACATAATAAAAATTATTTAAATAGTTCCTAATATTCAGTAAACAAACACAGTTATCTAAACATTATCTAAAACGGTTTCCTATTCCTATTACATCTCTTAAAAGAAAGGAAAATATATACTTACAAAACCACCGGCCTCTCTCAAAATTGGCACCTTCAGGCGAAAATGCTCCTTAGATGTTAATGGCAGATTAAATCGTGAATCCACACTGTTATGAAGGCTTCCTTCTCGGACAGATGCGCAGTTCAGTGCGCATTCCCGCTTATCCGCGCGCTACTGCGGTCCGCCGTTCACAATCACAGAACGCGCGCACAGCTCAAGTCAATACACGTTTGATCAGTTGCCATAGGAACCTGCGAGATAAAGCCTTCATGCTAATCATAGGCTCCACTCACCTGCGCATACAGTTCTCAGATTGCAAATTTGTAGCGCTTCCCACACGCGATAGTTTTTTTTTTTTCATTTTCAGGCAAAATATCTCGCAGAGTATCCTTTATATTTTTGTGTCGAATATGTGAATATGGCAATTACGTTGTACAATTTCGTGTTTTATATCCCCAGAGGTGTCACGTTAGACGAAATACCAAATTACCTATATAAATGCGTGTCTTAATCCCAGTCTGATTTATTTTTGAGTCTATGAAAATATTTTTCAGTCTTATTAAAAAAAAAAAAAAACTAAATATTCTGAGTCTACTGATATTTTTTGTTTGCAGAATGAACAATCTGTCACGAGACCACTGACGCCCTCTAGTGGAATTTAAAGGAATATTTCTTTCCTGAAAAGAACAGTAAACTCGAGGGAAAGAAAAATAAGTCAAAATTCTGTCATTTACTCACTCTCATGCTTTACCAAACCTAAATGACATTCTACCTGCTGTAAAAAACAAAACGAGAGGACAGAAAAATCATAATTGTGTGAACTATTCCTTTAAATCTACATTATTTCTATACCATGTAGGCCTATTGTTTGAAAATTTCCTGATTCTTTTTCTTTCTTTCTTTCTTTTTTTTTTTTTAAAAAGCAAATATTATGAAAATATGTTTAAAAAAAAAGAATAAGAAGAAAAAAGCAAAACTAAAGGCAACTTCAATTTATTCAAATAATCAACTGGATACAATATATAGAATGATCAGTAATGAGATCAGAGGATGCTGTAAAGAGCTCAAACATGCTTTGAAAACATGCTGAATGAAATAGCGTGGTTGTGACGGCATGCATTTATGTAACATGTAAACAGCCCTCTCAACAGTGCTCAAAACGCAATCGCTTTTGTGATATGGATGCAAACATTTACCCTAGCCCTTCAGGAAATACTGGGCAGATACAGTGAGGAATGATATCGAGAAGTTAGAAATATACAGTACAGCGTTCCCTTTCGATATACACCTCTACAATCAATCATTTCAAACTACCGTTCGCATGGTCAGTATTTGAGAAAGTGGATATACATGAGGAACTGAAAAATGCTGTCTTTGATTTCAGCTGGTGAATTTTGCTCCTAGTTTTGATCGTACAGAAGAATAAAACATGGTTACAGAGACCTCATCCTTCATTTGAAGTTAATAAACATGCATCTTTTGAACAATTCCAATGTGCAAAGATAAATTTCCATATATATATTTAGATTTTCTCTAAAAATATTTACTCAAAAAAAGGGAACGGTGCTTCTCTGGTCCTGAATATATTACTTAAAGGTGCAGTATGTTATATTGACAGTCTAACACTGCAAGTTGATCAGTTAGTATATATACACACGTTTGCAATATTTTATTGCTTTTTTAGGTTGGGTAGAATCTGTGATCTCCAGTTTGTTTGCTGGTTTCCATGGCCAGGGAAAAATCCAGCTAAAACCAGCCTAAGCTTGTCAGGCTGGTTTTAGCTGGTCTCCCAGCCTGGTCATAGCTGGTTTTAGAGGGGTTTTGGTTAGCCAGGAGGCTGGGAGACCAGCTTAAACCAGCTGAACACCAGCTAACCCAGGCTGGGAGACCAGCTAAAACCAGCTACTTCTAGCTTAAACCAGCTAAGACCAGCCAACCAGCTTAGGTTGCCAGATTTTCACAACAAAACCAGCCCAACTGCTACTTAAAACTAGCCCAATCATGTTTCAGGTGGGTCCCCCAGTAAAAATCGCATTCTGGAGGGTAAAATCCCCGTTTTTGGCAGGGTTCCCCTGGTCAAATCGCATTTCAGGGGGTAAATATCATGTTTTTTTGGGGTTGCAGACATGAAAAACAACCCGCGGCAACAGGACTTGGCAAAACTATCCATGGCTGCAATTTGCTGTGTTTTCCGCCAACTGGCAACCTGGGATGTCGAAATATTATTGGGTAAAGCGGCAGTGGGCGGGATCACACAGACCAAAACAAAAATATACATTCCGACAGGGAACGCACATTTCAAAGTAGAATAACTGGTTGTTTTTCAGAGAAACAAGTGTTTGAACTTAGAATCTCTGCATATTATGGTATTTTTATGCTTTAGTACGGTCAACAAATGACATACAGCACCTTTAAAGGTCATCAAAAACTGTTCAGCAAATCATTAAAATGTTCACTTACATGTAGTGACATTGTATAACCAGCTTCGGTCTGTCGGTGCACATGCATATTTGAGTTAAAATTACACGTTTGCTTCAATTTTCAATAATCAACATCCAATAGAACAAACACAAAGGACCAACCGACTGACTTACAAAGTCCAGAACTGCACCACAATGTGAGATTTCTTATGCATAGTAATAGTACCTACACAAAAATAAATCTCTAAAAGAGAGAGAGAAAAAAAGTCACAAAAAACAAGTACTATAAAATACAGCAAAGTTTAACATGCGGGAAAAAAAAAGTTAAAGAAAATTGACTTTAGCTACAAGGTAAACCAACAACATACATTCAACCTACTTGTGCAGAAAAGACTCCCCTGATACATGGAAGCATGAACTATGTTATAAATCAGTGGTGGAAAAGCACCATCACTCAGACATGTTGAAACTACAGCTAAAACAATCATAGAAAAATCATCAACACAGGAGATACATGACCGTAGTGCACATTGAGAAAATCTCAACAGGGCTTTGGACTATTTTTGCTAACTTTAAAACTGAGCTTAAGCAAGTTACTTTATTTCTACACTGTCTAGAACAGCTTATTTAAAATCCCAAATTCTACTTTATCTACAATTCTATTGTACCAAAAAACTCTACACATGTACTGATGGTCTATGCTACACTTATGAGTATGAAAATGTAAGGCATACATTTGTGTCAAAACAGACTGACAAACATTGATTCCTTAAGTGAAAAGTCATGCATAGATTGCACAAAGTTATTGTATTTCCTCAAGAACGTTAGAGTATGTGTCCGATATAGAAATGGCGATAGCTAATTCACTCTGATCATGACGAAGTAGGAAATGCACTACTACATGGCATTTTGGTAATTCTACACAGGGAAAGGAAGCGAAATTACATTATTACTTTCATGATTAAAAGGGTCACGTTACATACAAGGAGAAGAATGGTCACAATGCCTATAGTGGCATTCCCTAGATGTTCGTTGTGCCCTAAATAATTGAACTACTATTCAAAAACATGCTATGCATAATACTCTGATCTCTTGGATTTGGACTTTGTTGTATTAAAAAGGAAGTTTACAGATAGTTTCCAGGTCTGATCCTGTTCACCATCTACAGCGCAGACATTATAATACAAACACAAAGCTGTGTGATTTGATATATGAACAAACACACATACAAACACATCTGTATTTTCCCTAAATCACACCCTGAAGTGTCTCCTTACTATATTTATACACATTTCCTGGCTGCAAAATTCGAAGAATTTGATTTCTTAAAAACTCACTTAAAATTAATTCAATTCATTTTTTTAATGTATTTATTATTATGTTCAAATTTGATCATACTTTATTCAAACAAACCTGATTTTTCAGAAGATTTGAAATTAATTTATGATGAAAGGCTGAGCTATTTTTCTTTTATTATTTTCAAATTCAGTTCTAAAAATCTAATGAGATTGTAAAACTGCAATCAAGCAGCATGTCTATCTAACAACTGATGAGTGATGGACAAACCTAAGAAATCATAAATTTCTTCTAAAAAAATTTGAGGAATTTTAATCATTAAAGGTCATTTATTCTTTTATTTGTCTTTAAAAATGTGTGTTATTTATTTATTATTTAATCTTAATTTTGTCAAACCTGTTTTTTGAGGAGATTTTCAAAATTAAATGAATTATTTTCAAATTCACTTGCAAAACTTAAATCAAGCACAATGTCTCTCTAATTAATGACTGAAGTCGCAAATTTCTTGTAAAAAATTCTTAAAGGTTATTATCCGTTTAGCCTTCAGTGGCGCCCCCTAGCTGTAGCAGAGTCTCCGTGCCGGAGAGGAGAGTAGAAACACGCGCACACAGAAAACAGGTCCTGAGAGATGGCAGAGACCTGGGCGGACAGATACGGTGCATGCTGCAGTGGACTGTACAAATGCATGCATGAGCGGGTGGGCACCCTCCACATCAACAACTTCCTTCCGTCCACGCCCCAGTCCCAGGTCCATATCCTGGCCTTCTGGAAGCCACAACGGCCCCATCCTGATGCATTTCCCCCGAGTAAGACGCCCACAATTATCAGGAAAGAACTTCATCCTCGCCCACGAAGGGCAGCTCCATGCTCCGCATGCCTTCCTCGCTCTCTTGTTTCCTAGGAAACAGACAAATGTGGAGGTTTAAAATAACCGCACATTATAGGCGCGTCAACCTGTCTGCAGCAATGCAGACTGTTGTTAAGTGTTGCTAGAATTGTTAGGCAGAGGGGAAATTAAGTCAGCGCGAGGGGGAGCACATGGCATCGCATCAGTCATATGCTAGGGGTCAGATGGAGGCACATGAGAGTGACTGACTACCATGTTTTTGCCAGGGGTTGTACCGGGGAGGCCAGGACTGTGGCACCACATGCAAATGCACCCAGTCCAACAAACCAATCAGAGTCCTCGTAAAAAAAAAAAAAAAAAAAATATATATATATATATATATCATGGCTGGGTGGCAAATCAGGATGCTCTTTTCTTTTCGTTGCTGAGATTACCCATGAGGGGCATGCAGATATTTAGAAGGACCTGGAAAACATCATCCTGAACTGCCCATTAACTTATATTTATCTGTTAAAACATTACATGCAAAATATAAATGCTTGATGTACTATTAAAAGTAGCTTAAATACATACAAGAGGTTTTTAGGAGGGAATATCATGAATATTTTGGATATTACATGCATAAAAAGCTGTTTATTAGGTAGGAAAACAAGCGGGAAAGCTTGTTATTCTTTAAGCCATCTGAATGCTAATTGTTTTGATCTTAAAAGCATGCTAAAAACACCATGTCATTCATTTTAAGTGCAGATCATTCAATATGGGCATGACCATTATCTCTTACATATACATATAATACAGGTGGAGGAGAGTGAACAGGACATAGGTGGAGCGCTAACAGGCTAGCGGAGCTTTACCTGGGGGTAACGAGATTGCGGCAGTATTTCAAACTCCCTGCTCTCCCTTTTCTAGACGGTAGGAGAGATGCGGATATGTGAGAATTCTTAAATCGGAGTGTATCTATCAAATATTCCTGAAAACACGACTAAACAAAAGGCTTAAAAGAATACTTCATGCTAAATATTACTTGAACATGCTATTGATTACCACAGAAAATAATTTATACTTGCTCCTAGGGTTTTGAAAACCAACAAAAAATGTGGGTAAAGTAACAAGGAGTAATTAACCTAGCATAGCATTGAGCACTGCTGCAAAGGGGGCGCTCATGAGTCAAAAAAAATGGTGACTATAAAGCAGTGACTGAAAATGCATACTTGCCTACTATATAATAAGTGAAAAAAAGTAGTATATCCAAATTCACAGTATTCCTAAAGCAGTAGGTGAAAAGTAACCGGATGACCTACTACTTCTGGTGAGATTCTGACATGCGCATCCAATGGGCACTTTATTGTCCCATGAGGCTTTTGTGATTGGCAGTGACGTGACGCAACTCACATGATAATGGCAACATGGCAGATGTAGTATATCTGGATTCCATTCATACTAAACACATATAGAATGTACTTGAGAAAAAAAAAATAATGTAGCAAATACTCAAACAGTATGTGATTTTAAACACATTTTATGGTGATTTTATGGATGCACACAAGTGAAGGCCACAAGTCCACATCAAGTATCATTTGGACAGAGCCTTTAGCATCTTGCATGAAGCATTTTAGCTTAGCAGGCTAATCAGTTAGCTAATGGAAAGTACAATAAAAGTGTTTAAAGGCACAAAATGTAGTTTTTCATCACTAGAGTTTGCTTATTCAAAACAAAGGCGTAGCTTGATGACGCCTTGATTTTGGGTTTTTGGCAGTGGAGCTTATTATGCCGCAGACGACCGCTTCCATTTCTTCCGGTCATGTGTATGTAGGGTAAAGCAGTGCTGTTTTATCATATTAGATACATTTGTGTGTGGAAAGTTGTTATAATGCTACTCTGCATTCACTCAGCAGCTACTAGTTGCACACTGCAGTAAGCTAGATCGATATTAGGCATGGTAAAACATGGTACTCGCAGTAAAACAAGAAAATGAGATTTAAACAATAAGACTTACTGTGTTCAGCTATAGAACAATGATTAGTGATGTTTCCATGGTTTCTACAAAATAAAACGGAAATCGAGGATAACGCGGATATGATGTCATTGATGGGCGACGCACGGACACAGTCCGTCTCCTGGTACAAAAAGTGCTTATTTCTCTGGACATTCTTGGAAAAATTTGGAATAATGTAAGTACACAAGTCAACAACACATTTAACATTGATCTAGTGGTTTTTGGATATTTTAATCCAAAAATATTACATATTGTGCCTTTAATGTTAACACGTAGCTTTGGTTTCAAAATGTAACATATGATTTGTGACGTATGATTTGAAAGCCATTCATTTATTAATTGAGAGAAAATAACCATTTTTAATTTTAAAAAGCAATAAACTCCTGTGATGCAAAGCTGAATTTTCAGCAGCCACTACTCCAGAAATCACATGATCCTTCAGAAATCCTTCTAATACGTTGATTTTGTGTTAGAGAATCCTTTCTTATTATTATCATCAATGTTGAAAACATTGTTGTGCTGCTTCATATTTTTGATACTTTTTTCCCCAGAATTCTTTTATGAATAGTAAGTAAAAAACAAACAAATAAAAAAGCAGCATTAATTTGAAATGGAAATATTTCATAACATTATAAATGTCTTTACTGTGACTTTTGATTAATTTCAATGCATCATTGCTGAATAAAAAGTATTTTAAAGGATAGGCTTACATTTTAGGTGCATTACTATAAACACATTTTTTGATTGTATTTAAGGAATTGAGAAAGTAGTCAAAATTATTTTCTGTGGAAATGCTGTGCATAGACAAACTCTATTTAACCTGAAAATACATTTACGCTTTATCATCCTACTATTACAGTAGGACCTAGTATAGTGACATAGCATTGTTTAAAGTACGTCTATACTAGTAGGTTCAATTAAATTACTGTCAAACCAGCTACACAAACCATTTCAATGATCACTGAAACCACTGCAGAAATCCAAGTCTATGTTCAGGAAGTCTGTTCCAGTTATAGCCCATCCCTAATGAGGAAGACTTACGATAGCACGTGTCCTGGTGCGGCGGGACTTCGGTCTTCCCTGCGGCCCCAATCAAACGGGTTTCCAAAAGAACGTTTGCGCAACATAGTCCTAACCAAGATCTGTAGCAGAGAGTATAAGTATAAGTAACTCCAAAAACAAGAATTGGGTTGTAATCTTTGTGGGTCATCAATCTGTTTATTCATTTGATGTGGTCATTAGCATTGAATACATTATGTGTATTGATAAAAAAGAACTAAAATTGTCTAAATAGGCCACCAGGGGCTTGCGAACTCACCACAGTGGCCAGGCTGGGGATGTGCTTGACAGAGTTTTCCACCTCCTCCTCTGTCACTTCTATCAGGCTGCAGCAGTTGTCGTCCTCAGGGGGGAGGGGCTCAGCGCCGTGCCGTGTCACCCATGGGTGCACCTACAACAACAACGGAACAAAAATCCTGCTTTGATATCATTAATTAACTCAAGACTGTGTCTAGGCAGCTGGGGTGTCCTATATTCACACAGGAAGTGCTTTGAAATCATCTTTTAAGAATAAGGAAGGGTTTTATTTTTGGTTCAATTGAAGTACAGAGGCTAAATTTAACATTAAAAGAAAAACGACACTACCCTGTACAAAATTAAAAGAAAAGAAATGAATACTTTTATTCAGCAATGATACATTAAATTAATCAAACATTAAAGTAAAAAACATTATTAATGTGAAAAAGACTTATTAAGACTAGCACAAGTGTATTCAATATTGATAAAAATAAGAAATGTTGCTTGCGCACCAAATCAGGGATCAAGGATCACGTGACACTGAAGACTGGAGTAATGATGCTGAAAATTCAGCTTTGCCATCAAATTACATTTTAAAATATATTCAAATAAAAACAGTTATTGAAACTGCAATCATATTTCACAATATTACTGTTTTACTGTATTTTTGATTAAATAAATGCATAAATACCTTGGTACGAATAAGAGGCTTCTTTCAAAAACATTAAAAAAATAATAATAATAATCTTACCAACCCAAACTTTTGAACGGTAGTGTGTATAAGTGGAAAAACAAAACATCAACCAATAGAGTGATTCTGGGGTGAAACAGCTCGTTTTTCTGACCAATCACAGATGTGGGCTAGCATTCAGGAAACATAACTGGTGTCGTTCGTGGTTCTGAAATTACGCTTTTCACCTATGATGAACTGGAAGGGGACGTCCTTGGTGAAGAAAAGAGTCATACTGACCTTGATTTGTGGGACAGTTATTCTGGTTTCAGGATTCTTGTCCAACATTTTAAAAAGAAGGTCCTTTAAGTCATCTGATATGTCCGCACTGTTAAGTGGTAGAAAAACACTATCAATGTCAAAACGGTGGGATGAGGGGAAGGTTTTTCAGGCTCAGGAGAAATACTCACTTCTCTGGAAGCTCCACTGGTTGGGTCTTGATCTTCTGATGGAGGCTCAAAATACGCTCATCCATAAAAGGACACTGTGGACAGAGGAAGGAAAGTCAAAGGCAACATCCGTTTTACATATTTTTCTTGCACAGTTTTACTGAATTTAATTTTGGATTATTTTTAACACTGCATATTTAATGAGAAATATGAAGGTCAAAACAAGCCATACCACTCCAAAGATGAAACAATACAAGGTGACTCCCATTGCCCACACGTCCAGAGCCTATAGAAACATGATGTTAACTTAATTGAAATAAAATTGACAGAAATATGGACAGGATATTAGAGAAACTAGCTTATAAAAAAGCATTTAACCTTTCCAGAGAAGTTCTTGCGTGTCTCTGAAAGGGTCTCTGGGGCAAGAAATGCTGGCGTTCCCACTGTGCTGGTCAGCAGGGCATCCGTTCCCTCAAACTGGTTACTGACCCCAAAGTCGGCAATCTTAACGTGACCATCTTCTCCCACCAGCAGGTTGGAAGGCTTGATGTCCCGATGGATGATTTTCTGATAATGTACTGTTGGGGATGGATAGTTATCATCACTTTTGATCATTATTTAATGCATTCTGAAGACTAGCAACAAGAACTGTATCTAATCTCGCTATTTGATGCATAATTCAGAAAGAAATGTCAAGAACTTTCTGAAAACCAAAGCTTTAATGCTATTGGTACCCAGATTTTCTGTCATTTAAATGTCAGTTAGATGGCTTCTTCCTTTATAAGTGGCAGTGCTGTTATCGTTAACTAAAACTATTAAAAAATGTTTTTGATAATTTAAATAAAGCAGAAATAAAATATAAGTATTAGAAAAAAAAATTGTTTTGGTAACCTTATATTGGTAACTAACTGAAATATAATTTCTAAAACTGAAATTAAAAAAATCTAAATATATAAAAATATATATATTTTTATTTTTAATATATAAATATTAAAATGACAAAAGCACATGACAAAATGACAAACTTGAAAAAAAGTGTATATTAAAAAAGGCTAAGTCGAAATATTACGAAATGCTATAATAGTATAAAAAATTAAAGATATGTAAAAATACTAAAATAAAATGAAAATGAGAAAAACATGTCAAAGTGACAAACTTAAACATAAAAAGAAAAAAAAAAGTGAATATATAACTGAATGGCTAATGCCAAAATATTAATAAATACTCTAATAGAGTATATAAAAATAAAGCTATAAATTATTATAAAAAATATATATTTTTATAAAAAAACATAAAAATTTCAAAACCACATGACAAAAATCACAAACTTAAAAAATAAATTACAAAAAAAATGGAAAAAATTTAAATAAAAGAACTGAATATATAAAAATAAATACTATAATATATAAGTATATAAATAATGCTAAAATAACACTACTAAGTGGGTTGTTGTTGGCCAGAATAAGCTTTGTGGACAAAAGTTAGGCTCCATGAGACTAATCAGAGCCTAGCCAATTGTAAGGTACCATGCCCTTTTAGCTGGATGTACTGGTACCAATCATGAGTACTGATGACAGTGCAAAGCAATAGCTAAATTCCCACACTCACAATATTCGATTCCTCTCAACAAGTCCTGGAAGTAGAAGCGTGCCTGGTCCTCATCCAGGGGCTTATCAGTAGGAACCTCCATCACAGCTCTGCAAACACATGGGGAAAGACACAGTTTCTCTAGCAGAGTGACACTAGCACAGCATGGGCCGGCGCTACAATCAGAAATAACGTGCTTACTCACCCTCGTTTGACAAGCTCGAATACTGTGAAAGCACAGAGGAAACAGAGTTAAGGTGTTATGCATTACATTCTCTGACTTCACTTACATTTATCACTGAAAATTTTAGAATACATTGTGCAAGTGCACGTGTGTAGCATCTGCCAAGAAGAGGAGTATCTGGCCAGACTTACCCATGTACAGATGGTCCTCACTTGGATCATCCAGCACCTGCACAAAAAAAACAACAACCCAAAGCTGTTTAGAAAGAGAATGAAACCAGTCAGCATAGAACTTATATTATGCCACATCTAATTTGATGCAAATAAAAACAAGGCTTCAGTTAATTCAATATAACGGACCGCATTAACGTTTCATGTCACGTCTAATTATGACAACCCAGTTTTTTTCCTGACTTTTTTTCCACTGGAAATTCGTGGAAAGGCTTACTTTTAGTGTTTTAGTTGTACCGTACATTCAAATTAATTAATTTTCCATTAAAATATTTTCATCATAAAAACAAACAGTTTCTTCATCTTCTTCTTATTATTATTTTTGCTTTAAGCATTAACCTCACTACATATTGTTAGAGTTATACTTAAAATTGAATGACTTTTGATTAATTTCTAATTTGAATAATTGCAAAGTACTTTTATCTTTTAAGAAATGTTTATACATTTTTACTGGAAAACAGAGCAAATTTATTCATGTCAAATTTAAAGGCACAATATGTACAGTAGGATTTTTGGATTAAAATATCCAAAAACCACTAGAACAATGTAATATATTTTGTTGACTTGTGTACTTACATTATCCCAAATGTTTCCAAGAATGTTTAAATCCAGAGAAATAAACAATTTTAACCAGGACACGGACAGTGCCTGTGTGTCGCCTATCAATGACATCAAACCCGTGTTACCCTTATTTTGTAGAAATCATGAAAATACCAAAGACGCTTTAATATATTATGTGTTTTATTAGTCAGGTGAGCAGATGTTTGGATACATTCATTGACAGAAAACTAATCATGTTATACAGCTCAACACAGAAAGTCTTATTGTTTAAATCTTGTTTTCTTGATTTACCACGAGTACCATGTTTTACCATGCCTAATATCGGTCTAGCTTACTGCAGTGTGCAGGAAGTGTCTCGTAGTAGCCGCCGAGCGAACGCATTATAACAACTTTCAACACACAAATGTATCTAATATGATAAAACAGCACTGCGTTATCCCACATACACATGACCGGAAGAAGCGGAAGCGGTCGTCTGTGACATAATAAAAGCTGTACTGCTCTAGTCCCATCGGATTCTTTTCCACCAGATGTAGACGTGAAAACAACACCTTCCATGATTCCATGAAATAAAGGCGTCATCAAGTTACACCTTTGTTTTGAATAAGTGACCTCTAGCAGTGAAAAATTACATATTGTGCCTTTAATTAAATATTTTTTCAAGGTTAAAATACTTTCCCTATCCCAGTTTAATAAATTGCATTTTCTGTTTGTCTGACGGTGGAAGTGTTTGGGTAACCTGTTCGAAAACAGTCATTATTTTTTTAAATTCCACGTTAGTGGGGCATAAATTACACACTTCACACTGTAAGAATACTGCATATTGAATGGCTGCATAGTGAGAATAGAAGCACTCACCTCCACAAGCTTAACCACATTAGGGTGATCAAGCTTCTTGAGGATGGCTATCTCCTGGTAAACACGCTCCAGCGGCCCTTTGGGCTGAGGGTGGCCTTCAGGGGCAGATTTTGCCCCACGAGGAGGAGGTCTGCCTGTTTAAATCAGCACAAGAGGAAATCATGTGAAAGGTTGAAGTATGAGGCATTCTGTTAGCTGATGAAAGTGCACCCCCAACCTCACACACATACACTCACACATACACTCAATCATAAACCCCGCTGTGCGTTCCATCTGCTTTAAAGCAGACACTTACGCGGGAACCCAGCCTGCCTCATCAGTCGTTTCTTGGACAGCACTTTCATGGCCTGTGGAGAGCAGTGAGAATGAGAGAGTGAGAGCAGATATCCAGTGTCATTACTGGTGCTGGGTGACATATGCCCCATTCTACAACCAGCACTATGTGAGAACTACAACTACACCCCCCAAAAAAATGGGATAAAAAAATAATAATAACAAATTTAAATTAATATTAAAATATTACAACATATTATTATTATTATTAACATGCTGTAGTAATAATAAAAATAACAATAAAAAGAAGAATATAATATCATCAAGATAAGGATATTCTATTTCAAATTAATATATATATATACACACATATACATACACACACACACACACACACATATAAAAATCACAAAAATTAATATAGAAGAGGAGAAAGAGGAGAAATTATAATATATATATATATATATATATATATATATATATATATATATATATATATATATATATATATATATATATATATATATACACACACACACACACACACACATATTATATATATATCTTCTTTCAGACAAACACAATCGGAGATATATTTAAAAATATCCTGGCTCTTCCAAGCTTTATAATGGTAGTGAATGGGGGCCTGTTTTGAAGCCCCAAAAATGCATCCATCCATTGTTTTGCTCTATCCTCTGAGCTTCTGCATTCATCATTGCATCATGTATCGGGTCAGAGGTTACTCTTCCACTGCAAATCGATGCATATGCCATCTGCCGGAAGCTAGTTACTATACTTGATAAAGTTTTAAATATGTATATATTTCTTACAAAAACCCATCGCTTCGCGTAAGAAGGCCTTTATTAACCCACTGGAGCCGTATGGTTTATATTTTTGATAGATGGAGGGGGGGTGGGGGGGTGTTCACTACCAACATAAAGCTTGGTAGAAACAGGATATTTTGAAATATATTTCAGATTGTGTTCATCTGAAAGAAGATATACTGCAGATATACACCTAGGATGGCTTGAGGGTGAGTAAATCATGGGATAATTTAAATTTTTGTGTGAACTATCCCTTTAAGGAGCAACTTCCCGAGAGGAAGGCAGCCTGTGACAGTGTCTACAGGGCCATTTTTGGCTGCTGAAGGTGATCTCAACGAGGCAATCATAATTCAACGATTGCTGATAACACTAGGATGTTAGCTCTTTACTCTCCTTGTCTCCTAAATAAAACCGAGATCAAGTGTGTAAACATATGTGTGCGAGATTGTAAAGAGACCATGTTGCATCACTCACATAGTACGTGTTGTCGTCTTCATTATACGCCAGCTTGACAACTCCATAGGAGCCCTTTATCAGGAAAACAAGGTGTGTCAGTCATGACAACTTGTAAATGGATCAAACTGCAGTGCAAACACACTCAGCAACATGCAATAACTGAGGGAAACAGGAAGCTAAAGTGTCCAAGCATTTGTGCCGTTTGATTAACTGGAGAACATGTAAACCAAACCGAGCCAGTAGGCAACAGCCGGTGTCATGATGAACTCCACAGACAGGCATAATTCCACTTCTGTTCCGTCTCTATCTCTCTCAAACCTACACACACACACACACAGGTCCCAGCTGGGAGAGCAGATTGCCGTTCCAGCAGGGAATCCAACCCTCAGACACAGAGATGAGAGCAGAGCAGGAATCTCCCCATCCAAGCTGACAGTTTTCCGTGTCTTCATATCAAGATGAAGCTTAGTGGAACAGCAACAGCGAAAACACTTCACTGCTACTTTTAATTGCATTACTGTATTACTATAAATACTGTAGTAAATTTATTACATGCTCTTATCCTACTCTATGCTTCTTAGAATAAAGTACTGTGGTGGAATTGTGGTTTACTGATGGCATCAGATGGGAATACCGTGGTACTTTATAATTACCCTATTCATATTCCATAGTAATCTGAATTCTTCAAAGAATAACAGGGTATTACCATCATGCCATATCCAAAAAAAAAACCCAAACAAAAACAATGTGGTAAAACATGGTACTTTTTGTCTATTCTATTCTATTGTATTATATTATATTGCATTGTATTGTATTGTATGGTATGGTATGGTATTCCAAGATACTTTAAACACTATGGCATTACCGTAGTAGCATGTTAAAAATTAGAATGGTAAAAATTATACTGGAAAAAAGCAAAAATTCTACTCAAATACTAATTAAATTATTTCTATACAACATTGAACAAACTGTTACAAAACATATCCTCTATTCTATTCTATTCTATTCTATTCTATTCTATTCTATTCTATTCCATAAAAGCATGTTAAAATTTTTTTTTTTTAAATTATGCAAGTCTCTGTGAAATACTTGATTCTGAATGGTCAATAGTGTCAATATGTGGTCCTTTTATTTACATTTTATACATAAACTACCGTTCAAATGTTTGTAATCAGTCCGATTTTTTAATGCTTTTGAAAAAAGCCACCTATGCCAAAGACTTTATATATAGAAAGACGGTGCACTCGTATTATTATGAATGGGTAAAGACTAGAAGAGATACAGCTATGGACACTGGGCATGCAAACATTGATATTGGGTCATTTAATTACTGTATTTGCATTATTGCAAGGGTAGGTTTAGGGTTGAAGTAGGTGTAGTCATTAATAAAACATAATCTGACAAGTAGAAAATAAGTAGCAAATTAATTTACTGTTATTTTATCATGAAATTTTGCCTCACTTACGGCCGTTGCTGTATCCCTTCTAGACAACCGAATGAATGGGAGAAAGTGCAAAGCGCAATATGGTAGAATAAGTCCCGCCTTCTAAAAAAGAGCCAATGGCCGATTGGTAAAGTCATCACATGTGTCACTGCAGTGGCCGTTAGAAGCTCCGGTTCCTATAGAAACAGATGCATGCTTCCTATAGAGACTGTGCATGCGTATTAGCTTGATCCAGCCTGAAAAAAAATTTTTTTTGTCATGATTTGAGCATTTAGAAACAAAATTTTTGAGACAGTTGTTATCAGATTTCATTGGTGATTTAAAATATGAAATGTAATCAAAAGCTTGGCAAACAGCTTTGGAGAATTTGATGTTTCCCCACTCAAAGAGATAGGAGCTGCACTTGCATGCCCAAGAGGCGTTTTAAAGATGGCCGCCGAGTGAAATGACTTGTCTTAAAAGGGATTTTACTTATGCATGGCTGCATTTATTTGTACTATAAGAACAGTAAAATTGTGAAATATTATTACAATTTTAAATAACTGTTTCCTATTTATATATTTTAAAGATTTTTTATTTCTGTAATGGCAACACTCAACTTTTAGCAGCCATTACTCCAGTGTCAGAAATTATTAGCATTTTATATTTACTATATCAAATATGTGAGATATTTGTTTGTTCTGAAATAAGAACAACCGCTCAATTACTATTTCAGCAGAGCGTTCATTCATCTCAGACTCTCCGGAGGAAATGATCTATGCATAAATAATAAATGAAAAATAACATACCTTTCCGATCTCATCTTTCAGCTTGTACTGGTTGAGCTGCACGCAGTCCTTTTGAAATAAAGCAACAAATTACATCGATAAATGACATTGAGGTCTTCTTTAGAGAGTTTTAGTTACTGAAGGACAGCTACTTCAGCCAGTGTGGCCAAAGATCACAGCAAACGCAAACTTGATTCTCTCATCAGGAATGATGCTTGCAACATTCCAGGTTCAAAGAATCGAAAGCATTAGCACCAGAAGTACTACAGGGAGTACTTGAGTCGAGAAAGGCACAAGAGCTAAAGCTACACACATTTCTTGCTGATTTCGTGTCCTAATGGAAAAGCAGAAGCATCTACTGGGGAACTTTCTGTTGACAAGCACCATTAAGAGAAAGGTAATTGCTCCTGTCAATAACCTTACCTTACACACCTTCTCAACCTTGACTTTGCAGACTTGAAGCCAGTGCAGAGAATGAAGAAAAGGAAATGTTCTTCTCAAAGACAACATCAGTTCTCACACAAGCAACTCAAATCTCAGGCCACAGCATTGTATTGTCTCGTTTTTGGTGGTACAATTATATAATCTTGCACTATTAGGAAAATAGTCTCTTATGCTCAGCCCAGCTGCAGTTATTTGATTAAGCAGTAAAAACACTAGCATTGTGAAATATTGAAAATTTTAATGTAAAAGAGCTGTTTTCTATGTGAATATATTTTAAAATGTTTTTTTTTTTTTCCTGTGATGGCAAAGCTGGATTGTGGTGACACATTCTCCAGTGTCACATGATCTTTCAGACATCATTCTAATATTTGCTGAGCAAGAACATTTCTTATAATTAATCAAAGAATCCTAAAAAAATATATAATGTTTTCCACAAACATGTTAAGTAGCAAAAACAATAGTTTTAAACATTGATAATAATAATAATAATAATAATAATAAATGTTTCTTGAGCAGCAAATCATCATATTAGAATGATTTCTGAACGGTCATGTGACATTGAAGACTGGAGTCATGATGCATACATATATTAAAATAGAAAACAGATTTTTAATTAATAATACTTCACAATATTACTGTTTTTTATATTATTTTTAATCAAATAAATGTAGCTTTGGTGAACATAACTCCTTTGAAAATATAATTTTAATTATTCCAAAATTTTGACCAGTAGTGCATAATCATTAGGCATGATTGTGTTGTAGAGACAGCTGGGTTTTTTTGTAAGGGACTTCCAAACAATTCCAAAAACACTTGGGGTTTAACTTCGGCCACCTACCTGCAGGTCTGTGATGGACACGCGATGAGACTCCACGGTTGGTCTTCGAGGGAGGCGTGGAGACGAGTGAGGGGAGGTGATTGGAGAGTAGGGCAGTGATGGGTAAATATAGCGTCCGTTCAGCCCCGGTGAACCACAGGGCGACGAAAGTGTCTGTGAGCGTTCCTGTAGTGACAGCTTCCTGTCGGAGAGGCTGAGTCTACCTCTGTGTTCCTGCGGTTCTGGGAAGAGCGCTTCCGGGCGGGCCATTGTGTGGGATAAAAGATCACAGGAGGCCATGCGGAAGGGCGGTACCTGACCTGACGACGCCGGCTCTGGTGTTTCCGAGCTGTCCATGTCCTCCACCTCCTCCTCCTCTCCGCCCTCCTGCCCTGAGCCACCACTGGGCTCATACTCCGTCACCACAATCATGGACTCCATCTCGTTGGTGCAAGGGCTCAGGCGCGTGGATGGGGAAGGGAGCACAACGCAGCTCCGCAGCAGGTCAGGCAGTGGGTGATTGGGCGGCTGTACCGAGGGAATGGGCGGAGCATGGCCGAGAGCGGCAGGGGGATCAGAAGAGGGCCAGGAGGAGACACAGGGAAACATAGTGTCCTTCCCAAACACCTCTCAGTAGCCCCTCCATCAACACCTTGCAAGAAAAACAGATTTGGTAAATGTAGGACACAGCTTTTTGACCAATGAATTTCTTTGACTTTGAGTAGTATTTGGGAATGGGCGGTATGATCAATTTACAATCTGAGTGAAGGAAAAGTCAAGTCAAAAGTACATTTCATTATATTTTCTGTTTTGTTTTGTTTTTTTTTTCATGTTTTTTTCTTGATATTGCACACCCCTAATATAGAGATCACAAAGAGCAATTTGAACCACCAATATTTTATAATATACAATTTATACATCATATATTTTTAATATTTATTATATAAATATTTAATACTTATATTTAACATTTAAATTTTAATTAATTGGTCTTAATTTATAAAATTATAAATATTATGTAAATAATATACAAATACATTTTTGTTAAAAAAAAGGTAAAATTTTAAGGTTTGCTGTTGTAAAATTTTTAACTGCATTTTTTTATCTCCATGACTTTATATTTATTTTTGTGACATATATACAGTATTAATGTATTTATGAATATCGTGATTTTTTTTTTCTAAAATTTTATTTCTATATAAATATTTATTATTTATATATAATAAATAATTTACTAAAATTAATAATATATATATATATATATATATATATATATATATATATATATATATATATATATATATATAATAGTAAAGTATATTTTATTATATATATATATATAATAAAATGTACTTTTCTATTTCTATTTTTATATATATATATATATATATATATATATATATATATATATATATATATATATATATATATATATATATATATATATATATATATGGCAATCGACCCAAAAACCTTTGCTCCACATATACTTGACCTCCATTTTTGTATTAGGCTTGTCCTTAAGTCAACTCATTGTTGTAAAATTATATTACATTGAAAAATGGTTTACCTATACAGATTAAATGACAGAATACAGCTAATAAGCTGTATTCAGTCACTTCAAACATAACACAAGTAAAGCCTGCACGAAAAAGATTACATATCTCCATTCTGCTCTAAGCCTCCGTTTCTTTTGGCCTTGATTTACATGCAAACTAGAACTGTAGTTTCTTTGGAAAGCAGATTTTCTGAACATTGGAGACTCTCTCTGTGTGTATGTGTGGGAGAGGTGTGGGTCTCACAGAATGAGAGAAATATAAGCAGGTACAATAAAAAGACATTCATTACTCTGAGGGGTTCAGAAAGGAGAACTTGTGTGGGCTGGCCCACCCCCTCTGTGCGTCCTCATTTCTATCTCTCACATTTACAGAGATTCAATGCAGCTTAGTTTTTCTTCTCCGTCTCGGTTTCATTCCCTGTCATTTCTTCATCTGTGATTGAATCTCTACTTGTGTTTTTGCTGTAATATCATCTTGGGGCCCTGGCCTCCATGAATTCTCCTGTCAAAACACCCACACAGCTGGAAGATGGTGTTCTCTCTCCCACTTTCGACAACACAGTGCGGGAAAAAAGCATATTTTTCTCAGCGTTCATCTTTGACCCCTCCCGCATCTATTTCTCAAGTTATTACGTCCCTGACACTCATTTTCACTCTAAATCAGAACACACTGATGAGGATTTGACATTCAAGCTTTTCTGGCTAAAAATGCCAGCCATACTGGAAACAACCTCTCCAAACAGTATAGCTGCTGCACAATTATAGATAAATTGAGAAACATGTTTTTTTTGTTGTTGTTGTTGTTGTTGTTGTTGTTGTTTCAAATAGAGATCACGATTCTCTCACGATTCTGAACAGACAGCTAAATAAAATAACGTGAATTACTAGAGGTTCTGACAAAAAATTAATTGAAATTAAAATCTTTAATTAATTAGAATGAATATTTTTAAAAAATAATTCAAAATTGGTTTGAATGAATGATTCAATGACTCGCTCAAAAAGACTTCACGGCCCAGTTTCACAGACAGGGCTTAGACTAAGCCAGGATTAGGCCTTAGTTCAATAGCTTTCATAAACATGCCTTAGAAAAAAACTGCTAAATCGAGGGCACTTGTTTCATTACTGGATTAATCAGCGTTTTTGAACGAATCACTTGAATGAATGATTCAATGACAAATATTTTAGCACTTGTCGCCACCTAGGGGCTAGTGGTGTAACAACAATGTAATTGATACCATCGTTATTTGAAGGGCCACGTTACTTTCAAAAGATGATTTGCTCTATTTTGATCGCAACTGTAGACATCAGTGTTTATATCTGAACTATAAACTTTTATCCCAGTAATTACTTCTGTGGTAATTTGAATTATTGTAAGACAGAAATAACGATACTGTGAGCAAGTGGTTGAAAGGACTGTTTGTGAAGCCATATCCAGAGACCAGAATACCATATAAACTTGGGGACAGACTCTTATTTTAAACCACTTTCTAATCATCTAGAACACCCTAGCGACCATCTAGTAACCACATAGGAGCATTCTAGAACCACTCAGAAGAACACAACATGTCAACCTCGGTATTAAGCAAGCACCAAATGTAGTTTATATTGTTTATTAAACTGCCTCTCTCCATCTATCACCTACAGAGAAATTCTGCCAGCAGGAGAATGAATGATGGATTCTTCATGACATCAATATGACAAGAAACAAGAGCCAAGTGATTATAACGTCACGCAACATGATATTTGCAGCATTCTGTGTTATAGGCTAAACATTTTAAAACATATATCATGAATCATCAGTCAAGCAGACAAAAGTACCTTTATCCTCATTAAACTATTTTAATAAAATATATATTACTACCATTATATTTATGTGGTTTCTATTTAATATACAATTTAAGATTTAAATTATAAATGTATATTTTACATTTAAACATTTTACACTACCATTCAACTATTTGGGGTCAGTAAGATTTTTGTTGTTGTTGAAAGAAATTAATACTTTTATTTAGCAAGGATTCATTAAATTAGTTAAAATAAGTTTCCACAAAAATATGATTAATATATGATTAATCTATATATAGATATATCGCAATTAACCACATTTAACATAAACATTTGTAAATACACACACACACACACACACACACACACACATATATATGCATATTATATATATATATATATATATTTTTTTTTAACATTTACATTTAAGTCATAAATTATTTTTAAAATATTCTATAAATATTATGCAAATATATTTTGAGCGTAATTATATATATAATATTATTAAGTAAGAAATGTTACTTCAGCACCAAAATATTTAAATATATATTTTAAAAAAAATTATTTAAAAAAATTCTAAACTTGTAATAATATTTCACAATATTACTACTTTTACTGTACTTTTAATCGAATAAATGAAGCCCTAGTTGGTATAAGAGACTCAAAAACTTTATTAAATATTAAAGAAAAAGTGTAACTACTGGTAAAAAAAAAAAAAAAAAATCAATAGAATTGATTATCTCTGATGATAATCATTCAGTGTCATATCAAAGTGTCATAGTATTGACATCTGCTGCCATTATACAATAGCACCACCAAATCACTAATGGTTAACTTTCTTGTAAACTATTATTAGTACATGTTGGCTAATAAAGTAGCTCGCAACAAAATGAATCAGCTATTTGAAGACATCAAAGCAGAAGAGGCCAATTTCGTGATAACCCACAATGAGACCCTTTTAACGTCAGATCAGATTTTAATCACTGGCCCGTCCCTGGTGTGGGCGCCGTTTGCGACTTCCCATCCTCACATTTCTCAACCTTGATGACAAAGAGACAGCCCAGCTGAGCACAGAGCGGCCAGGCATGTCCGACCCATTTGTCAGATGAGGTGCCGATGGTAGGAAGATGAAAGTGTGCAGAAAGTCAGAGGGATTGATGTGGCATTATCCAGTCCGAGCATCAAGCGACTTTAAAATGCATGCGGCAGAATTACGAGTACCTTGCAAGCTTTTACAAGAAATGCAGAGTATCACGTCCTCTTTTCAAGAACAGGAAACACACGGTAGATGCGGGCAAGATGTGGCCTGACTGCAATGGTAGGCTGAGCTATTTTAATCTGAAAGCAGTTTTCACATTCTCTATGACCTACTTCGATCTTTGATGGATTGCAAACCAAGTGCCTCTCCTCCATGTGCTCAACCTTCCAAACACATCCAAACCTCATTTGTTATGGAGACTCAGACTCACAAGCAAACAATCCCTGGGGACTAGACTCCCACTGACCACATAACAAACGGTGTCTACATTAAAGGGCTTCTACAAAGTACAACATCAAACGCATAAAAAGATCCATCGTTTTCAATCAAGCCCTCACCTAAGATGACCTCCTGGAAGAAACCAGTCTTACCCTAGAAGCAAACAGATGCAGCCTTAGATGACTCTGAGTTTAACACACACTTTCCATGCCCTGGTTGTTTTTATTATGGTGAGATACATGGGGCATCCACAGGGTCAGAGGATTGACCGTATGGGCCAATCTGCAGCCTAGCATTCTTTGAAACGTTCGCTTTAACAGAGGAAAAAAGTAAATCTGACCACAAATCTGTGGTCAAGAGCAAGGATGACAAAAGAATTATCAGGAATTTATCAGGTCATTTTTCTAGTAAAATACAGTAAAACTGTTACCATAAAAACCGGGTTAACAGTTAGTTACCTTTACTATAATTGAAAAAACTGTAATTAAAAAAAAAGAGTTTTTGGAAGTGAAAATGAACAAGCCATCTTAAAATTTTCACTGAAAACTGTAAATTGACTTTCCAAGAATTCCCTGTGTGACACTTCACGTTTGATGGTTTTTCATTGTAATAAATCTGTTTCTTATTATTTTTTTTCCGCAAATTTCAAAGATTTTTTCAAAGTGTGATTTAACGTTAAACTACCATGTTATACCTAACAATTTAAACACAAGTTCCGGGTTTAAAACGAATAAATGGTGAGTTGGAATGATGTTGAATGAATGTTGGAATGTCGGAAAGATTTGAGTTGAGTGAGTTGAACCCATTAATATGAAAAAGGCTCATAAAATATAATACTGTAAATGAATGAGCAAAGTTATTTCAGGGCTAGTTGTAGCAAGAACGTGCCACGATTGGTCAGCGCAGTGTAGCTCCTTGAGTAAACGGATGGAGTTTACTTATTTGTTGATTTGTCTTCACGTTGACGCTAGAAGTGTTTCAAAATGCACTGTACAAATGCACAAGAAGCAATTCACAAATGACTGCCATGCAGAGTTGTGTTTGTGACATAAAACACATTTGTAAATATTTGCAAATCTCATTTTATTTATTTGTGTATTTTATTAATTTTTGTGAAACTCTTTACTTGGAATCTTTATTTGGAATAATGCAACAATTTTGACCCCACAGAAACATGGTGGAGTACCACAATACTTTGCCTAAAGGTATTAGCAGTGATATTGTCAGGCTTTTCTATTTACAACGAGGTAAGCTGATTGCCTGCATAAAATATGATAGCATTGTAATATAACAATATAATAGGTAACGATAAAGTTAATTAAAATGAATTAAAAACATAAAAAAGCAAAACACATCTGATGCACATTCTTTGTTCTTCATTTTCTAGAAGTATAGAGTTAAAAACCTTGCTGTATTTTTGTGTAGTTAATTAAAGGTGGGTTATGCATTTTTTCAACTACACTGTTTAGAAGTTAGTCGGGCCAATACCAACAACAAACGTGTAACCAATCAGCATTAGGGAGTGTATAACGGTCGAGGAGAGAGAAAGAGCAAGAGCGAGTTTTGAAAATAAGAAGAAAAAAAAAAAACACAATACTAAAGAGCTCAAAAGAATCACTGGAATGAAGGTTTATGATTGGACAATCGCTTTAGGACCCGCATTTATATTAGAAAAGCTTTCCAGCGCTTGAGAGAGCTAAGCGGGAAGGCCTGAAAAAAGATGTGGAGGCTGCTTTGATCCCGCATCTCAGTGCGAGTAACACTGGGTTTTGATTGTCTGGAGCTGCTGTGCTATTGGCAACTAACAACAAACACTTGTTTGTACTTACTCTAGTGTACTGTACTGTAGTTTTGCTGTTAAACTACTGCACACTGATGACCGCTAGAGAATGCGGTGTTTAGCGTCATTGGTAGTGCATTCGCCTCGTATGTCAGCAATGATCAGCCCGGGGTTCGAGACCGACTCGGAGCAGGGTGGTTAGGATTGGAGTGTGAGTTTTGGAGGCGGAGCAATGAAGAGAGGGTTGGGTTTGTTTGGGTTGATTTCAAATATCAACAGCGTTCAACAACGAATTTGAGAAATCGCATACAGCACCTTTAAGAGAAGGTACACCGCCATCTTACTCCGACAAAAATGACTTGAACGCACCTGACGTCGTAAACACCACTTCCCACCACGTAAATACGAACTTCCCAGGAGGACATCACCACAGATGACTCAGTTTAAAATATTCGGCAGGGTTTAAAAAGCAGAAATGTGCAGCTTGTACTCTCACGCTTATATTGAAACTTCTGTACAAAATTATATTTTATTTGGACTATAAAATTGTATTGTTATATGTTTTTTTTAAACATTTTTCCTAGTGCAATACCTTGCCCCATAGACTCCTATAGCAAGCACATTACTGAAAACACAATTTCTGTTTGTTTTTACAAACTGAGGGACTAGTCGGTGCTATTTTTTATTTTTTTTTTCTTGTAATAGATTATATTGAATTGGGAAGCAGTTTAAAAACAAAAAAGGCCATGTCTGTGGATATGGTTGCATCTGATCAAGTTCCATAAACTAGAAATGAAGAAATGAAAGAAGAAATGAAAAGTAATTACGGCAACCTCAATCATACTTTTTGCACTTGAAGCATGACAAATAAACAACTTTATCCAGCACATCCAATCATACTCAAATGGCTCATTCCACAGGGAAAAACCCTCCAGGGACCTTCTTATGTCACCCTCTCCAAACAAGGCAAACTATTTAAGACCCAAACACCCAAGCAACATGAAAACACAAGTCAGTGGATACAAAATATCATTTGTTAATAATACAGCACAACTGGCATCTAATGTACTTGCATGCATGCTTCTCCTTTCATTATATTATACAGATTACAGCATCACACAATAGCTGTCAAAACCTAGCAAGCTATCAAACTAAAATAATTTTTGGACGTGCAAACCTTTTAAATGTGCCTTTGATGGCCAAAAATACTGTCTAGGCAGGCAGCTCACAAGATGCTGATTTTACAGGTTTCACTTGTCAGCTGTCAAACAGACAGGATGAAAATGAATTAAGGATGCTATATTTTTTGGTAACTGGGTCATTGTACAAATCAGGTGCCATTTTTGTCTGTGGAAAAAATGACTTTAACAATCAATAGATGATGCCATGCCAACTTTAAACACAGCAACAAACATACAGCAAGTTTATTTTTAATTTTTTCTTTCTTCATGAAGATGAGTCATTTTTGTGTCTCCTGTCTGTTTAACTTCTTGCTATATATAAGATTAAAATCAAATCTAAAATATATATTTAAATAAATAAAAATAAAAATATATAAAACTAAAAATCTTTTTTTTTTTTTTTTGCCAACTTTGTCAGTTAATTCTTAAATGTCAATCCTGTTTACCTGAACTTGTAAATACTTGAGAATTGAAATATGTTTATATGTTTAAATACATATCTAGTTTCACGACCTTGTAATATCAACTTGAACTAAAAAAAAAAACCTGTCAACCCTGTTACAATCTGTCCTGTCCTATCATAACGTTACATTTAAATTTATTAATTTCATTTGAGATGCCACAGTGCAATTCATTAACACTTAAAACATTAATTGTCTCACTGAACGTAAATAATCTCACAAAATGTAACTTTAAATCACCTTATCAAACTGGAAAATGCGCCTTTTTCGTAGAATAACCCAACTTCTCATCTTATGTGAATATTTAAATGTGTACAGGCTTTTATCACTCCTGCTTTACAGCTGACATGCAACGCAATTTCGTGCATAATATCTGTAAAAGCGTCTTGTATACACTGACACTAGCTCGAGGAGCCGATGCCGTTTGGAGAATAATTTTAAGGCAGGTTGTTATTTTGCTAAAGCTGGCTAACGCATCTCTTACGAAACAGATGTTAGGAAAATCCAGCCGAGGATTAATAAAATGATTGTGATCAAGTATGTTCACGCATGTCGCTATATAGAGGTATAACACAAATCGTTAGTTCAGTGTTATGTCCTTACCTCGGCCGTTTATAAGATCCTGTTTTTGAAGGGTATGTTGTTAGCTCGCTGGCAGTAATGGTAGCGGTTTATGATATGGTATGATGTGCAGCAGCGGGGGACGGAGGTGCTTCTGCTGCGAGTGAATGTGAGAGGAGTGGCGACATCTAACGGCCACAAGAGGAACTGCATCTAATGCTGAACTGACACCCAGGGTGTTATTAGTCCTTGATTGATTGAACTTCATGGCTGTGCTTCACTCGAATACCTGCACTCTTACTTAATTTTTTACGTCACAAATTACATTTTTGAATCTTAAAATTTTATGTAAAGCCCCAAAATGCCATTTTATTGATCTTACAAGCCAATACAATGATGCACCTGGCTGAAATTTCATAGCCAGTGACATTGAATTTCAGTGCAAATTGTATTTGGACACACATCTATGGGTATTTATTCTTGTAAACACAATATTGGACCTAAAGAAATTTGCTGAAGGTGGACAAATTAATAAACAGGTTTAAATTTAACATCCAGTGTGTTCTAGAGCAAGGGGTCTGATCTAAAATTAATTTTAAATAAATAAAAATAAGCAATAAATTGACTTGGATAACTTAATATAAACAAAAATACATTTAACAGTACAGAACTATATAAAAAAAAAAAATAGAAACTAAATATTTCCCAAATTAATAGTATTTTTTTATAGTATAAATTGGGTCTTTAAACATGAAAAAAGAAATATTTTTATCTTTTAAACGTAAGTATTGGGGTCCCTCGCATGAGGATGATCATATTTGGGGTCCATGGCATCTAAATCATTAAAAACATTACATAATTAGGACACTGAGAAAACTGATTAAACAGGTTATTTTCCTTTAAAGCAATAATTTGGTGCAAATTTTAAGTGCATGCTGAGGTGTTTAGATATTTGACTGCTAATAAATGGAATGACATGATGCTAAATCATTCCTTCACCTAATCAATAAAACACTTTGTGTAATTAAACAGCTTTATTACATGAGAAAAGTGAAATAAAACTACTGAAAAAATCAAAACAAAAATAACAAGATCACCAATTTTAACAATGCAAAAAAAAAGCACAATTTCTCAAAAGAAAAATAAAACTGTACAAAATGACGTTGTGACTGAAACAGGATTCACATTATCGCCTTTTCTGGAAAATATTTCCCCTTCCTCCTGGTCCTCCTCGACCTCGGCCTCTTGCTGCGACTGCAAGGGAAAAATAAACAGTGGTTTCATCTTGTGCTTTTCCCATGAAAAACGATAACTTGTTCAGCCACTTGATAATGTATTAAATGACAAACAGTGCCCTTATCTTTCCAATCGTTTTTTAAGAATTGTAATATTTTAACTGTAGCATTTATATTAAAATTAATAGTACTACAAGTAAAATGTACTATATTCCCAGCAAAAACATTTGGGACCATACAAATAATTTATGCATCTAAAAAGCACTTGATATTGCAACCACTGAATAATACATATGCAGCTACTGTATGAAGTCAACAATACCGTATAAAGGATGTTCGTTGACTAACCTTGTGCTTTGAGAATAGCAGCTTTGCCTCTTCCAGCTCCTGCCCCTTGGTTTTTGTTTTTCATGCTCTTCAACATAGGGGCGTTTTTCAACATGTCAGGCAGAATGAGAAAGCGTATTTTGCTGCCACGAATGTACACCTGCTCCAACTGGGACACTCTGCCGTCGCGATAGGTCACTGTAATGTTGGACATCTGGTTCACACAACATAAGTATTTGCATTAGTCATGAATCATTGCAAATTCAAGTTAATGGAAATGGTTTGGGTAACAGAGACAACGTTTCAAGAAAGAATTTTTCAGAAGTACCTGGCAGTTCATGTTGTCCTCTGCTTCAATCAGTTTGCCTCTGTACACTTCACCTGTGTTTGTCTCGCAGGTCACGATGTGACCCTCTGCTTCATGCAGGACTTTGATGGGAACACCAATAGACATGTTTTAACCTGGGAGACAAAAAAAAGTTAATTAACAGCAAATAAATTTAGGTTATTTTCGAGTCAGACATGGCGAAAATAATAACTGTAGAGTGAGAATGTGTCACAGTTCCGACTCATTAGAACAAGAGCCGACTCATTAGAACGATTCATTCGGCAATCCGACGACACTCACGCTTTACAGTTGTGATTCACTAAAAAGAACCGACTCATAAGAATCATTCATTCGAGAATCATGTTCTATGCATATTGGAGGACACAATCTACGGTGTAAAACCTAAAACGAGCGTCATGAAAATCATTCAGTTCTGGTATTTACTAAAGTTAGCTTATACTGACTTCAATAACTAAACTAAGAAATTCACAATAAACATCTAGAGTGATCTCGAACGAATCGCATGAATAAACCAAGCAAACAAGATGGACGTTTCTCCGCTAAAGAATCCAACAGATCAAACACGACTCTATTTTTTTTTTTTAGTAAAAGACCAAGTAACAGACTTCAAGTAGTAGATTTTCGCTATTAAGCATTACAGTACCTTGAGTAGACGGCTTCGTTGAAATCTCCACTACTGAACAACGTGAGTATTTGCGGCGTTTTCCCGCTCCCACAATGCAGCTGAAAGCAGAAGCCCCGCCTTATCCTGAAACCCTTGTTGCATCTTGGGAATTGAAGTCCTATTAATATGTAAAATTCAGGTCAGCGTGAACAAGGGGAAGAAGACACTTCAGATTTACAGAAGAGGGCGGTATTGAATTGTGGATATGATTCAATTTAATTTAGTCTTTCAATTAATGTCACAGAGTTATCAATCGTTTTAATAAAATGTTAGGTGTCACATTCAGCATTTATTTCTGCTTGTTGGTTATCATTTAGTAGTTATTATTTTAAAAAAATATATTAATCTTACTATATATTTATTGTCCATGAAATCCATCTTTGACACAGATTTTATAAATTATTACTTTTATAGGCTATATTTACTTTTAAACCATTACTTTTTTATATATGATACAGTATATGGCACATATAAAACAATAAAGGTCAAAAGATGGAAGACGCAATGGAAAACAATGGAAGACGCTTGGAGAAGTCATTTGTCTGTGTTTGGCATCATCAAGATTCATCGCTGTACTCTCAGGAATTGTGTAAGGCAGCAATATGGAGTCTAAATGTGTTCTTCATCCTGCTGCTTGATAGACTGATTCTGTGTCTATTCTTAGCATAGTCTTTTCCTCTTTGTCTGTAAATCACTGCAGAACAAGAGATGTTATGTGCAAAATGGGCTGAACTGAGCCAAGACAGGAAGTAAAACCATTACGTCTGCTGATTATGTTTATTAATTGAATGTTCCTGTTTTCCAGAAATAAATGCAAGTAAAATCTAATAATGGGCTGAAATATTGTTTGTCAAAGTGCAGAACATTAAACAATTGGTTTATTTAATTTTACCACATAACGTTGCAACATCGAAACTCCGCTCCTAATATAGGCATTTATTAACCTATTCTTTTATTTTGATGTTATCTAAGGAATTTTGTCAATTGTAAGAGGTAAGAAAAACCTTTCTTTGAAAGCATTAACAGGAAACTGTTTTTATAAAATAAAATCAACAGTCTCTTTCTGTGACCTGAAACTGCCCCCATGATCTTGAACCTGACATTCTGAA
Source organism: Chanodichthys erythropterus (assembly GCF_024489055.1). Taxonomy (NCBI): domain Eukaryota; kingdom Metazoa; phylum Chordata; class Actinopteri; order Cypriniformes; family Xenocyprididae; genus Chanodichthys; species Chanodichthys erythropterus. Next base: position 16,131,177 of record NC_090242.1, on the reverse strand, counting down.
AAATGTCACCTGCATCGGATCCACAAAAGAGAGAAAAAAAAAAAAAAAAACTAAATTCAGCCAATTACAACCAGTGACAGTGGAAGAGGTGGGGGCACGTTTGTTGATTACACAGTAACTCAGCAATGTCTTCAAACCTCATTTTACCAGCAGAATGAACCTGCCAGCTGCTACTGATCTATGTGACATGCTGACAGTCTGTTAGCTTCACTCCGATCTGATTTACACAACAAACATCCATGATGGAATAAGATAAATTACTGCGTAAGCCTGGAGATTCGTTTTTGTAAAGGACATCTGTCTTATTAAAAAATAGTGCTTTCAAAACAAAATCAAACCACGCCACTGCTGTGCTGACTGACATTTCTCAGCTTGAATCAACAAACCAGCAGATCTGAACTGATATACTCTGACCAAGTGCTGGACACATCACCTTTACTGAGCAAATGGACAGAACTGAACAATTGAAAAAGCTTCTATCCTTTTCTTAACTTTTGCTTTTTATTGTTATAATGATTATAATTAGTATAATTGGGTAGTTGGCATTAAAATAATATAAATAATAATATAATTATATATATATATATAATGTATGTGCACAGCTTCAATAACCTAATTTTCATAATAAGAAAAATATATATGTATAGGCTACATATATTTGGTAACACTACAACAAGGTCTAATTTTTTAACACTAGTTAATGTATTAACTAACAATATATTTGTAATAATAATAATAGTAATAATAATAATATAATATATTTTAATATATTAATGTACAATTTTTACATTTCCTCAAAAAATATAAAAAAAAAAAAAAATATATATATATATATAATAAATAATTGTACAGTATTTAATAACTTTTGTTAATGTTAGTTAATAAAAATAGAACTATTCTATTAATAAAAAATATTGCAAAGTATTATCATATATTTCTATTTTAATATATTATTGAACATTTTTATATTTACTCAACAAATATTAAAGTAATTGTGTGTGTGTGTGTGTGTGTGTGTATAAATAATTAAGTAAATAATTATATATATATATATATACTTATTAAGTATTATTATATTAATTATTATTAATATTATAACTTTACTTATTAATAATAAATATTTTTATTAATAATATTATTATTCACTAACCAAATATAAACTTTTGCCATCACTGAAAAAAAAAAAAAAATTTAATATGTTAAAATAGAAAAAAATAAATATGTATATATGTATGTGCATATACACACATACATATGTACATTTTTTCCCCCTGTGATATTTGAAAATATGTCTGCTGATTTATAACAAATGTAAATGCATCGACTGCCCATGTCTATGATCCTTCAGAGTAAGCCAAATACAGAGGCAATATTGATCAAAGTTATAATTTAAAAAAAACAAAAATGTAAAAATTCTGGGAAAAGTCTAGCTCACTTGTTCCATTTTTATGAATGGTCACTCTATACTCGCTCCTATAAATGGACCGTTACACACCACAACACCTAAAAATGTCAACTCCCATGTGCCAAATACATGTATCATGTAGTGCAGATCTTTCCCACTCTAAAGCTTTTTAATGAGGAAAAGAGAAGTGTAATGGTACATTTTAAGGGATCATCAAATGCCCCTTCATTTGATTTCCATTGCATTAGGCCGGCCGCTGGCGTCAGCAGTCTCTCTGTAAATACAATCATAGCTGGTCTGTGTAGTAGTCCACGATTGTGTTTGTATGCGCGTGTGTCACAAGAGAGGATTATACACCGCTGTTCTACATCCTCTGAGAATTTTATGATCCCTAATCATTATGTTGTGTTGAAGAATAAATAAATCTATGACAGATGACTGCTCATTTAATCAACACACAAGGTTTTATGCACTCTCAGTAAAAAATAGGTTGTCAGTGGGGTTGAACCCTAAGGTGCAACAGATGTCACTAGGGCAATACCTTTTAATATGTATCATTTAGGTACTAATAATTACCTTTTAGCTTTAGCACTTTTTGTATCTGGGTGCCGCCCCAGTAACATCTTGTACTTTTTTTTTTCTGAGAGTGTACATCATACATAACACTTTATTTGTGCAAATTTGGTTATAGCTTTGTTTTATTCAGTACATTTCCTTAAATATTAACACATGCTTACAGTCAGTACAGTATAATTCAGTTTGGTCATGTTTTAATAGGGCTGCACAATTAATAGAAATTGAACAGAAATCACAATATCACAAGGCTGCAATTTAAAGGTTCAGCGTGTACATTTTTGCGGCGTCTAGTGGTGAGGTTGCGAACTGCAACCAACGGCTCAGTCCACCACTAATCCCTCCCTTTCGAAACACATAGAGAAGCTACGGTGGCCAACACAGGACATGGGACACAGTCAAGCAAACACGCTCTGTAGAGCAGTTTGTTAGGGCTACTGTGGAAACAAAATTGCGAATTCAATGGAAGGGGACTCATGGCGCATTCTAAGTAGGGCTGCACGATTAATTAGAAAAAATAACATTGAAAGCACGCTTAAACGTGATTCTTAGTGCAATTATGAATTTGCAAAGGCTGCGATTATTTTTTTATGCACAGCTTGTCAATGAAGTATGGCTCGAAATGCAAATCCATCTGAAAGCACTGCGAGTTTGAGTCACTTATAATGTACATTTGAAAAATCAAACATCTTTCCAGACATGAGAAGCATTTATGTACATCTTGTCCAACAAAAGACATCATTTAATAACATGTCTTTACTCCAAACTCACTTCATAACATCAGTTGAGCATCCTTCTATGAGATGATGTGGCTTCTTACACAGAAAAAGGCAGTCGTGTGTTCATTAGTTTTTAATTTTCTGTTTATTCAGCTATAGCAATAGTATGATGCCCATAGGGATTTCCTGGAATGACATGTGTTATCTACTTCTGCAGCAGGGCATATTTGGAGTTTCTGTGCAAGAGCACCCTCTGGCTTTCAGATGGAGAAGCATTTACTACTGATCACTGAGCCGTACAGCTCTGACAAGCTGCGCATAAAATAGTCACAGCTTTTGACAAATCACGTGCAGTTTAATTGCGATTAATCGTGCAGCCCTAATTCTAAGGAAATAAAAACATAATGGTTCATTATGTAAGGTCTTTATACACCACTGAAAACATAGTTATGTATATTACATTCTTGTTCTTTTACAAGCTAACAGCTCATGATGTGCTGTTTTCAGTGTCTCAGAGTGGCTCGGTTCACAGTAAAAAAAAATAACAACGTGCATTTGGAATTATTATTATTACATCATTTTTCTTAAATACTTGATTTTTTTTATTTTACAGTGAAATATTATAATAGTAAAATTTCTTATTTTTTAATTTAAGTAATAATAATGAGAAATTATTTTATAGTCATATTAATATATAATCAAAACATTTCTGGACAAATTGTGCAGCCCTACAAACAAGCACACACTGCAAACCTGGAGCTTTTTTCCAATCACACTTTAAATAGCAATCACAATTTTTAATCAGAAAAATTGCAATTATATTTGTTTCCCAAAATCATGCAGCCCTATGCTTTAAAGCGCTACAGAGGTTCTTGAAAGTGTATTGCGAATTTACTCCTACTTATAAAGCACAGAAACATGATGCTTCTTTAAAGCGTGCCACACATCAAGGTATTATATGGCACGGTCATAACAGGTTTATGTGAATTCCCCAGAATATTGATTTAATCCATTAGGCCTCTCCCACTTTGGCTGGGAACAATGATCTCTTAATAATGCTCCTTAGAATCGCTTTGAATATACTCTACAATGTCAGCAAACTAGTTCTTTATGAGGTCAGAAAATCTGGAAACACCATCAGGGGTGTTTGACTGCAAAGACAAGTAAAAATTCCTGGAATCTGTGCAGTGAGGGTTCCCACAGGAGCTATGTGATCCTCTCATAGCTTTATCTTTCCTGACCCTGGCCCGGATAGTACTGCACAACAACTCAGATCAGTGATTGCCTCGCGAAGAACGAAACAAGCCTCGTTTGGCTATTTAACTTGTTGCGTAATGGAAGTGTGTGTCATGACACTTCTGCAAGATCGGATGAGTTGCTTGTCCTTATGGGCACCAGACATCTGACAGGCACATTAGTAACAGCACTACAGTCTTTTACCGTCATGATTTCTACATGGTCTCTGATGGAGGGAACTTCCTCCCTGGTATGTAATGAAAAAATCTGTGTCGAACTGGCTCCATTTAAAGCTCCATTTAAGCTGTATCCTAAGTCTTGGAATTCCGTTTCTGGCCTGATTTTTGCTGGCATTTGCTTTGTAAATTCATCGCAAGAAATCATGGCTCGAATGGGATTGGGATCCAGCACAAAGCCATTGGACATGGTACAAGAAGTCTCAATCACACTGACCGCAGCAGAAGAAGCAGCCATAGCTCCATTGCTGTTACCAATAGCCAGTCTGTTTTCATGCCACAGGAAGTGCTGACGGATGATCCTTCGGAAGGTTTGCCTGAAGTCACGTATTCGGTAGGCGTATATAAACGGGTTCACTACTGAATTAGCATGTGAAAGTATGATGGCCAGGTACATGACCCAGTCCTGAGGTCGATCACACTGAGGGCAGAACAATGTGAAGCAGTTAATGATGTGCAACGGGAGCCAACAAATAGCGAAGAGGCCCACGATGATAGCCAAGGATTTGGCGGCGTGGACCTCCCTTTGCAGTGTGGACCGGGATGAGGATCCCTCCCCGTGGGTATGTCCGTGCATGTGCACTAGCTTCTGCTCCATCTGTCTGAGCTGGCGACGGGCAGCCATGAAGATCCGTGCGTAGATGGCCAGCATAGCAAATAGTGGAATCAAGACGCAGCCGAAAAAGTTAAAGTAAACCATGTAACCCATGGTGACCACCTTCTCGAACAGGCACTCCGTCATACCTTGAGGACAGGAGCTGTTTGTGTCTGCGGCGATGCCACTGTTCCAGCCCAGCATGGGGGTCAAGCCGATGACCACTGAAAGTATCCAGCATACCGCAATGATGCCTTTGGCTCTTTGGCCTGTGACAAGGCTGTTGTACCTTAGCGAAACAAAACAAAAACAGACATGAAACAGCAATTTTGGAAGGAAATATGCTATGAAGCACTATGGTGATAAGCATGCCAAATTTGATCATATATTACAACTCTATCTGCCTCACACAATATGTTAATGTTTCCTAAAGCCCATCCTGAAGTGGGCTGTATTGTTCTGTATTGTTCACTGTCAGGGCTGGAAAAGGGTATGGCATTTTTTTTTTCCAAATCCACACAAGCATGCACTGAATTTGCTCCTGGGAAATGTCTATTGTTTAGGTGTTAAGTCCTAGTAATTGTTGCCAAAGTGGAAAATACCAGGATATGTGCTAATAAGAAACATATATTTCACCTGTATTGTGCCTAGTCTTAAAATAAAACTTAGAGGCTTTGTTTTTGTACAGCTTTCAATGAGGCTGAAAACGTAATCTTTTCGGTGATATAATTAGAAAACAATAAGACTTAAATTGTTCAGTTAAATCAGGGGGTTTCAACTGCAAAAGATTATTAAAAACTTTTCACAGTACTTTGAGAGGTGGCAAAAATGCAATCCACTTCACCCAAAAATGAAAATTATCCCATGATTTACTCACCCTCAAGCCATGCTAGGTGTATCTTCTTTCAGACAAAAACAATCGGAGATGTGTTTTCCTAATGGCAGTGAGTGGGGCCCAATTTTGAAGCAAAAAAAGTGCATCCATCCATCGTAAAAGTACTCCACACAACTCCGGGGAATTAATAAAGGCCTTCTGAAGTGAAGCGATGGGTTTTTGTAAAAAAAGTATCCATATTTAAAACTTTATTAACTATAATAACTAGCTTCAGGCAGACGGAAGGGAAGGGGACATACATCGCGTCAGGGGTTACTCTTGTTGCGCAAGTCAACCTGCACAGTATGCGGTCGTCTGCCAGAAGCTAGTTATTTTAGTTTATAAAGTTTTAAATGTAGATTTTTTTGCTTACAAAAACCCATCCCTTCGCTTCAGAAGGCCTTTATTAACCCCCCGGAGCCTTGTGGAGTACTTTTATGATGGATGGATGCACTGTTTTGGGCTTCAAAACAGGCCCTCCATTCACTGCTATTATATAGCTTGGAAGAGACAGAATCATAGGACAGAATATATTTAAATATATTTCCGACTGTATTCGTCTGAAAGAAGATAGTCATATACAACTTGGATGGCTTGAAGGTGAGTAAATCATGGGGAAATATTCATTTTTGGGTGAACAATCACTTTAACTTCTAACTTGCATGTGTTTGCCCTGTATATTTTTGATTCTAAAAAGAAACGACTCGTAAGAGTCATTCGTTCACATGTCATACTACACTGGTTGCGCTGTATGCTTTTTATTCACTAAAAAGAACCAAATCAGAAGAGTTATTCTTTCAAGAGTTGGACTACACTGGTTGTGTTGTAGGTTTTTAGATTCTCTAAGAAGAACCAGCTCAAAAGTCATTTGTTTGTGAGTTGGTCTACACTGTTTATCTGTTTTTTTTGTTTTTGTTTTTGCTAAAAAGAACCAGCTCACATGAGATTCATTCAAGAGTCAGACTATACACTGGTTACGCTGTATGTTTTTGATTCACTAAAAGAAACTGGCTTATAAGAGTCATTTGTTCACGAGTCGGGCTGGTTGCATTGTTTGTTTGATTGATTCACTGAAAAGAACCAGCTCATGTGAGTCATTCGTTCGAGAGTAGACTATTTAATCGGTATGGTGTTCTGTCCTCTTAGGCAGAAGTATGCATGTGAAAACTGTTAATGCAACCAAACATCATTTGTTTTTTTATACCTACCAGAAACCCCCTCCCAGCCAACCCACAGGCCACCAAAAAAAAAAAAAAAAAAAAATTCATGGTAACACATTAAAACATGTTTTATTAACAATGCTACTATATTGTACGGAAGCCCTGAACCGCATGGTGAAAAAAAAAAAAAAAAAAAAAAAAATTGGTAGGGAGGAAAAAAAAAATCGAAAAGTTATCTCGTTATTTCAACATAATAAGTCGTTATAACGACATAATATCTCGTTATTTCAACATAATAAGTCGTTATAACGACATAATATCTCGTTATTTCAAAATATTAGGTCGTTAAAACGACATAATATCTCGTTATTTCAACATAATAAGTCGTTATAACGACATAATATCTCGTTATTTCAAGATATTAAGTCGTTATAACGACATATTATCTCGTTATTTCAACATAATAAGTCGTTATAACGACATAATATCTCGTTATTTCAAGATATTAAGTCGTTATAACGACATATTATCTCGTTATTTCAACATAATAAGTCGTTATAACGACATAATATCTCGTTATTTCAACATAATAAGTCGTTATTTCAACATAATAACTCTTCATTATCTATCAAGTATGATAAAGGAGGTTTGCTTTTAACGTCCCCAGTGGCGCAACGCTAAAGTATTGGACCGCCAGTCTAGCTTTTACTGCGATCGCCGCGGTTTCAAATCCGCCTTTTGCCGAGTTCGTTCTTCTCTAGTTTCACATCACATATCAAAAAAAAGGCATTTATTTTCAAAGGAAATTAAAACAATGTTATAAAAGTGCAAATAACCTGCCTAACGAGTGTTTAATAACATTAAACGTATTTATTGGGCAGGGTTAGCAGCATGTTCGATATTACCCACTAGAGGGCAGAATAACACAGGGAATCAATTAAAGAATGCAATAGTTATGTTGAACTACTGTTACAATTTGGTGCTCCAAAATCACAGAGGTTTATCATGGGAATTTGCGTTCATCCCAGGCTAACCTTTATTGAGGTTAAATTTATTAGACCATAGTAAATAAAACAATTTACAGTGCAAATGTCAGGGGTCCAATCTGATTTGAACTATAATAAAACATAGAGATGCACTAGTCCAGGGGCCAAAAACGTTTTTAAGCTGGGTTTTTTTTATTATTATTCTGGGCTTGCAAACAAACTGCTTTGTAATATTTTCCCAAAATTTAATCTGTGTATTTACAAAGTATGTAAGCATGTATGTAATTTAAATTAAAAACAACTGCTCATGCTCATGTGCATAACATCTTTGACTATGATAAAAAAAATGCCTCTAATATCCAAATGCCAGTGTTTGCCTCAAATATCAAAGATATATTTGTTTAAGACCTGTTTGGCCTGTGAAAAAATAAACAACAAATAAATTTGCTTTAAAAAAAAACTGCAACCAGTATCAGAATCAGACGTTTTGCTTCTTATAAAAATTTAAATTGGCCATGATAAATCAAAATAGTAAATAATCATAAAAATCGAATAGACTTTTCACTGTAAAAAAACAAAAAAAACAATGCAGTTTTCTTGCAAATTAATTTGTTGTTCATATGTTTAATATTAATGCAACTATCTGCACACTAAGGTTATTATAAGAAGAAGGTAATTCGGCCCGCATATGGTTCATTTCTTTCCAGTCCGTCCCTCAAACTAAAATGAGTTTGACACCCCTACAGATGCTATTTACACTAAGTGAAAATACCGATACATCCTATTTATACTAAATGACAATAGCAGCATTTTCACGATATGCTATTTATACTAGGTGAAATAGCGATATATTCTATTGACACCATGTAAAAGCAGCCTATCAGTTCTTTGCAAGAAGTGTAAATAGTATTTATGCTGTAGGCTAGTATTGGCAGATAATAATATCAGAGTGATTATATTTATTAAAATTATTAAATGGATGCTGCATTATTGGGAGAATAAAACCCCTCCACTTTCCACCAACCCCATACTCAATGAATACTTTTAATATTATTAAACACTTGTTCACAGCGATCGCTGTAAAAGCCAAAATCTGAAACCACATGTTATTGTTATGCCACTGAATACATTAAATTACAACTGTCCCTTTTTAAACTTGAGTGGCCCAACCAGACACTGGAGCTATACTGTAAAGAGTGTTTGTCAACAAGGGACGCTATTTGCACTTACTGTAAATAGACACTCCGTGTCCTATTATTTCAATATATTAGCACCTATTTTGATTTTTATATCTTTAGAAAATATTACACAACAGTTTGTTTGCAAGCTCAGAATAATAATAAAAAACCCAGCTTAAAAACGTTTTTGGCCCCTGGACTAGTGCATCTCTATGTTTTATTATAGTTCAAATCAGATTGGACCCCTGACATTTGCACTGTAAATTGTTTTATTTACTATGGTCTAATAAATTTAACCTCAATAAAGGTTAGCCTGGGATGAACGCAAATTCCCATGATAAACCTCTGTGATTTTGGAGCACCAAATTGTAACAGTAGTTCAACATAACTATTGCATTCTTTAATTGATTCCCTGTGTTATTCTGCCCTCTAGTGGGTAATATCGAACATGCTGCTAACCCTGCCCAATAAATACGTTTAATGTTATTAAACACTCGTTAGGCAGGTTATTTGCACTTTTATAACATTGTTTTAATTTCCTTTGAAAATAAATGCCTTTTTTGAAATGTGATGTGAAACTAGAGAAGAACGAACTCGGCAAAAGGCGGATTAAAACCGCGGCGATCGCAGTAAAAGCTAGACTGGCGGTCCAATACTTTAGCGTTGCGCCACTGGGGACGTTAAAAAGCAAAGCTCCTTTATCATACTTGATAGATAATGAAGAGTTATTATGTTGAAATAACGACTTATTATGTTGAAATAACGAGATATTATGTCGTTATAACGACTTATTATGTTGAAATAACGAGATAATATGTCGTTATAACGACTTAATATCTTGAAATAACGAGATATTATGTCGTTATAACGACTTATTATGTTGAAATAACGAGATATTATGTCGTTATAACGACTTATTATGTTGAAATAACGAGATAATATGTCGTTATAACGACTTAATATCTTGAAATAACGAGATATTATGTTGAAATAACGAGATATTATGTCGTTATAACGACTTATTATGTTGAAATAACGAGATAACATTTCGATTTTTTTTTTTCTCCCTACCAAGTTTTTTTTTTTTTTTTTTTTTTTTTTCACCATGCGGTTCAGGGCTTCCGTAATATTGAGACCCCGCAGACCCCTGGTTGAAAAACTTGATACTGAAATAAATTATACAAAGCACATCAGCAACTGCATAAGCATCAGTTTACAAACAGTTTGGAATACAGCTGTGCAAAATCCACAGCCGCTACACATTTCAAACATCCCGTCACACAGACAGCCCTGCTACATGTTTCCTTTGCCAAGGGCAACAGTTGGAAATGGTGGTCAAATGTCAATTGTTCCAAAAATCCTTGGGCTTATATCAGGCCCATCGAGAACAACAGTGGCTGTTTCATTAAACCCAGAGGACTTACTGGGCTCCAGTACTACTGGTACCTCATTCACACACCCACAGAGACTGGAAGCCGGCAGACCTTATGTAATCAACACTTGCACAGGCTTTTGCTGTCACTGCTGTTCTCTTACAACGCTTTGGGCAGCTCAATCTACACCATGAGCAGAAATGTGCATCACACCCTGTATGCAGGCAGGTGGTAAAGTCCCACACCTTTCAGCTTCCGAAAAGTGCTGCTGAGAACTGCTGGGCCAGAGGGTTTAAGAATAATAATTACGATGTTCAACTGGAGTGCAAAATGTCCCAGGTTTAATACCAGACACTTTTACATCTTCAGTAAATTAAGTTTATATCATTGGACCAAGATATAATTAGTAGTAAAAAATACTAAAATAAGCATAACTCTTTATGATAAATACTTCAATCACTAATTAAAGTGTGTATACACACTATTTATTCCGAGAAACCCTTAACCTCAGTATTAAACTCCCTCACTGTTTGTGCTACATACAATGAATGATACCACAAATCATGTGGCTTGTGGAGTAGACGTGTGCTATTATTTTTGTAAAGGATCAGACCTATGATTTACACCTAACGGACAATAAAACGGCTGAAAAATCCCCTAGGCTTACATTGAAGGAGGGACCTGAGTCAAATCTAGAGACTTGGGCCTGTTAAAAAAAGCATCTAGCAACCAGGGTTGTATGCCATTTAGAACTGAATTGAGAATGGCTTTTGAATTACAAATCAATTTCAGAATTTGAATGGAGGTAGCAAACAGAATGCAGAATTTCATTTAGAATTTGAGTGTAAAAAGAATAAAAAAAGAAGCAACATTTGTTTTTGAATGTTTGTAGCTGTTTGAAAACTTTGAAACAAGTGATAGATAGATAGATAGATAGATAGATAGATAGATAGATAGATAGATAGATAGATAGATAGATAGATAGATAGATAGATAGATAGATAGATAGATAGATAGATAGATAGATAGATAGATAGATAGATAGATAGATAGATAGATAGATCTGTCAAATATTCCCATTCTACTTCCTGTAGGGTGTGACTTGTTTGCTCCTCCTTTGTATGTCATTGTGTTACAATATGGTGCCAGATTAAGTATTGATTATTGATTTGGCTCTACTGAAACAAACTATTCTTGAAACATTTGTCAACAGCGTAAAGCTGCATGACTCCTATTTACTGCAAAAATCATTGCAAGCAGAGAAAGAGTGATTAAAGGGGAAATTACATGTATTTGAGGGAATTACAGTGCATGTTTTGCCCATTATCAAGTCATTATCAGGAAAAAGGAACTCAGTCTAAGAGCCTTTAACCTCATATCAAAACATTTGCAAAAATCACATAAATAAAGATTACATAAGATTACATATCTGCAAACACGTTTTATTAAATACACATAAAAACACTCACACAAACACACAATGCCTCTCATGTCATTCTAAACCTGTATGAACCATCTTTCCTCTGTGGAATGCAAAAAAAGATATAGAATATACATTTTTCAATATATTTTATGCCCCTATGCCATGAGTAAATGATGACAGACTTTTCATTTTTGTGTGAACAATATATATTTATTTTGGATTGTGTGTATGTCTGCATTCCAAACCGGTATAAAAAAGGACTGTATCACTATCCAGTGTTATTTTAGTATCTTTGAGACACTTTTATAGTTTAATATTTTGAATATTTTTAATATTTATATTTTCAGTTTTCATTAAAATTTTAGTTAAAGTTTAAGTAATTTAATTGGGTTTTTGTCAATGTTTTTTTTAATATATTTCATATGGAAGTCTTTTTTTCTCAGAATTGCAAGTTTATAATGCAATTCTGACTTTATAACATGCAATTGCGAGTATCTCACATATTAACTCGCAATTCTGAGAAAAAAAGACAGAATTCCCTCAGAATTTTGACTTTATTAAGTTTACATCTTACAATTCTGAGAAAATAAGCAATTCTGACTTTATTTTTTCTTAATTATGAGTTTATATCTTGCAATTCTGAGAAAAGAAGTCAGAATTGCTACATGTAAACTCGCAATTCAATTTATTTCTCGCATTGTGAGGTTTTATCTTTAATTACGGTCTTTTTTTATACAATCTTCCATAATTTCCATGTTCAATGTTTTTAAATATGTCTATAGTTTTTATTCATTCTTATTTTAGTTTTAGTTATTGTAGTACATGACATGAAACTAAATTAAAATGAGAAATTTTACCTTGTTATCTACTTTGTTTAATTTATTTATATTTATTTTTTTAGTTTTATTATAACACTTATTTTATTTAAAAATATAATATAATAACCCTGCTCCCATTTGCCATTATTTAGACAAACAGACAAGATTGCAATTCTGATAACACAAGTTTAGATACATTTTTACCATTAATAATAACCAATTATGAATGTATCGGTACTTGCTATGGGGCGACTCTGTAATCTGTTCTTTCAAGCAACCATATGATCAGTAATCTTGTTCTTAATAAAAGTTTGCCTTCAACTCATACCTGAAATTCACAACACAACCTTTCACTCACCTCAATGGGATCTTGATGGCAATGTACCGATCCACAGCAATGGCCAACAAACTGAAGATGGAGCTCTGCGTGAGGACCAGCACAAAGCAGGCGATGAAGAGGCATCCATGAAAATGGCTGCAAAAGCCCGTGCTGATGGTGACGGCAAATGGAATGGCCAGGAGTCCCACTGCGATGTCCGCCACGGCCAGTGATACCACAAAGAAGTTGGTGATGCTCTGGAGATTGCTGTTGAGGCAGACGGCCCAGCACACCAGAACGTTCCCTGCCACGGCCAAAACCGCAATCAGTAGCTCAAGAACAATGTAGACGAGAGAAGACATGGTTCCATCAACCAATCTGAAAGGACATCCTCAGAGACACACATAGTTGTGCTCCCGATAATTGCTCAGTGGGACTCTGCCACTCAATGGCTCCTGCAGTAGGTGTGAGGACGAAACAATCCGACCATTGCTCTAACCAAATATCTCTCTTTTTGAAGGGGAAGAGGGGAAAGGAAGAACCTGGTATCAGCTGCTAAGCCACTTTGTGGGTCACTGTGGTAACTGCAGGGTCAACAGAGACACCCCTCCATAAATCTTGATTTACTTGTTCACCAGCCTGTCCTTTAGGTCCAGCTCACTTCAGGCTTTCATTGAAAGGAAACAGATGCTAGATTGCATGAAGCAGCTCCGACCTTCAATGGGACTTCTCACCCTGAAGAAAGAACAATCACATCACAAAATAAAAGATCAACATCTCTGGGTCACAAAAGCAATCCATCTCTCAAACAGGAGGTCTCCAGCAAAAGAACACAGACCAAATCCAACAATAAGCTTTTATTTTAAGAAAGACTCCACAAGTACGAATGAAATATTTGTGCATGCCTTATTTATCACAAGACCCGGTCAGCACTTCCTCCATAAGTTTCTAGGATGTGTACAGTTGAACTTTGCAATGCCTTTGCTATTATTGGCTTAGAATCATGAACAAGTATTCTTTTGTACCCATTCATGTGATTCTGCTTTCATGTTACACGGACTTTAGAAATGCATCAGTTTCACCTTTATTAAATGAATAAATGGCATAATTTGGGGTCAGTAAGATTTTTGAAGTGTTTTTGAAATAAGCCTCTTATGCTCACAATGTAAAAAAGAATTGTTGGTTTAACTTAAAAAGTAAGTTTCCCTGGTTGTCTTAAAATTTTGAGTTCACTGCAATTAAAATATTGAGTTAAAACAATGAAGGCGATTGGTTTAATCGACAGAAACTCAAAATATTATGTTATCTGAACCGCATTAATTATTGAAGTTGATTTGACAAAAGAAAAAATGTGTTAAATCATGAAAATATATTTTTTAGAGTGTACCCAGCTTGCATTTATTTGATTAAAAATACAGTAATTTCTATTGTAATATATTTTAAAGTGTAATTTATTCATGTCATGGCAAAGCTACATTTTTAGCATCATTACTCCAGTCTTTAGTCACATGATCCTTCACAAATCATTCTAATATGCTGATTTGCTGCTCAAGAAACATTTCTTATTAGTATCAATGTTGAAACAGTTGTGCTGCTTAATATTTTTGTGGAAACAGTGATATATTTTTTTCCAGAATGAATAGAATTCCTTTGATGAAAGAACAGCATTTATTTGAAATAGATTTTTTTGTAACATAAATGTCTTTACAGTCACTTTTGATCAATTTAACACATCCTTGCTGAATAAAACTATTAATTTCTTTAAAAAAAATCTTACTGGCCCCAAGCTTTTGAATGATAGTATAAGTTTCAGTTCTACTTCTTTAGTATTTGATAATGTCTGAATTGTTCAAATACAGTATGCTCATCTAAAAATTTCTGTCACTATGTGTAATTAAATCATTCTAGCTATCCTTTAACTCTTTTGATTTCTTTATTGTGGTTTTGTGAAGGCCTATCTAGAAAGAATTGAGTAACTGCAGCATTCCTTTCAAGGTAGACCACATTATCTTTTATTTTATTTTTTTAGAGATTTCTTATCTTTTAGCTCTGTTTGATAAGGCACAGAAATGCTATGATTAAAGTCACAGTCAATCTTTCTGGGGTTTAGTGTTGTGGTTTGCTTTTTATAGTACAGTGTGGCTGAGGTATGGCTGTTGATTCCCTCAAGTGAACCAAAAAAAAAAATGACAAATTGTTTCCAATGCACAGGTCTAGAATCACATTGCATTTTAACAACTATTACCTCAGCAAGCATCGTTCTACAAAACGTTTCCTGTGCATTAGGTGAGGTACTTTCCAAAACTTGTTGAACTGTTATGAAGTATCTTCATATTAAGCACATGATGTCTGGACTGAAAAGAATGTACCAAGTCCCTCATGAGTCACGTCATGCACATCTTTATTTAAAAAAGGGGTGGGAATGTGGAAATATTGTACAGTATTCAGTACTGTAACAGATGCTCAGCAAGCGTGTTTGGCATGAGAGGAAATGTTGCTGAGGGTTTGGGAACTATGATAAGCATGTATCTGTCATAAAAAAAAAAATAAAAAAAACCATTAACAGTGCTCTCATTTTAGTCTAGTTATTTTAAACCTGCACTGTCAGAGAAGGATATGCCTTTTACAGATAGTAAATTACATCACTTTTCTGAAAATCATTCCATAAATAGATGTAGATAGGTAGCGGACAGGAAATTTTTTATTTTAATTTTAACATTTTAGCTTTAAAATCTTACTTAAAATCATTAAGAATCATATTAATTATGATCTAAAAGTTAAAGTGTTCTCTTTTTTTTTTGTCCTTTTAATCAGCTTTTGGCCATGAGGAATGACAAAAGATAAAAAAATAAACGATTAAATAGACCCATATGAGGTCATAAAATGTGTATGCATGGCATAATACTTGTAAAAGATAAAAGAAAATAGGAAAAAATGCTATTAAAAGTATTTTTTAGCACAGTAACTTGTCACACTGACTGTACACTGTAAAAAATGACTCTTGCAATTAGTTATCACAACTTAAAACTAAGTTGATTAAACTTAAAAATTTAAGGCAACGCCTACACTTATTATATTAAATTGTTTATGTCGAAAGAACATATTATTAGTTATTCTAATGTTGAATTTTAAGTTGTGATAACTTCTAATTGCAAAAGTAGACTAATTTCACTCCTTATCTTGAGAAAAAAAAAAAAAAAAGTAGAAAAAATGAGAAAAACAATACGTGACGTTATAACGAATACACAGAATACAGGTGTCACTTTGTCTCCAAAACTGACAAAGCCACTTAATCTAAATCCAAAGTCAACACTTTCAGTTAGATCTCAAACATTATTAGTAAACAAATACAGTTATAAAAACTGGTAAAAACACTTTCGTTCCGTTACTCACTTTGGCTGTGTACAAGCGCGTTTCTGCCGCGCACCTGAGTTGTAGGTTTCTCCTCTGGCATCTCATCGCTTCTGAAAGTCCAACCTTAAAACTGCTGAACGTACGTACATTCCACACGTTTTCCTCACCCTGACAAAGTACACTTACAGACTACTCTGAACGTGTTTGGTCGAGGAAAAGGCGAGCAGCAGTTTCCCTCAACGCTCCGCGGAGATGTGTGGTGACCACAGACAAGTGCGCGCGCTTTCACTGTGACACTGACACGCGCTGTGAGAGAAAGAGACGCACTCCTGATTGGTTTTCGTGGTTACATTAAACATGATGTTTTCCTCGCTACGTCTACATCTGGGGAGGTAACCTCTTCATCATACTGTCATACTGTCATGTTTCATATTTCCTGCAGTTACAACAATAAAAGTCAAGGCATTAGCCAGCGCATGATAAGTAGATAAATAAAACAATAGTAATAAAAAAAAGAGAAAAAAAAAAGATTTATTTAAATGAGTACGGTTTTGATTTATGTACCACATTTACTATATGTTAAGCCTATATAGGTTTAAAAACTGATATGTGAGAAAAATGTTCACTTTGCAAGTTTATTTTTTATTTATCGTTAGTAAGCCTGCTTTGAAATGTATGTACTCAGCCAGCACAATGGGCCAGCTGATGTGAACGTGAGGACAAGGAAGTGAGGGACCTGTGATGGGTACCGTGAGGTTGTGTGCTTTCTCACGTACAGCTGAAACATCCTGCTTCACCTCAGGGCCACATGAAGATAAATGTATGTAATCAGCAAACCAGAGGCTGAGGTCCACCCACCAAGGACTTCATTAAAGCACGCAGCGCACACTGACATTTCTTAATGTTTTGGATCTAATACATAAGCCGAAGACTTTTTGTGGCCCTTCAGTAAATCAAATCATAGGCTCCCTGCTCACCCTTTACTACAGCCTTGTTTACGCTCGGCACAAATAGACACTTACCTCAGAGTTCCAGACACAATCGGTGTGAAAATGAACGGTTATTTTCGTAGAAGGAGGAAGTTCTTGAGTACAGCTGTTTAAATAGACCTTTTTTTTTTTTTTTTTTTTTTTTTTTGTGGCTCAATTCTTTCTTTCCACAAGACAAGGGTGTAGTTTAGATTATTTATTTATTTTCCACATTTCTGTTCCTTCCCTTAAGTGCCATGCACGACTTCCAGGAAAAGGCTATTTAAGAAGAAGGCTATATAAGAAGAAGAAGAAGAAGAAGAAGAAGAAATCTTGATTACTGTACAGTTTCAGGATCATGTGATCTTGGAGTAATTTAAATACTACCATGTTAATTTAAAACAGGCGTGTGTGTTGTAGAACTTTAACTCATGTCTACAGAAAGGTGTCTTTGATTTAACATTATGGATCTAAAAGGCTAAACCTACTCAAGCTGGAAATGTACTGAATTTATGTACCGTAAAAGTAATTGTTAACCAGTGACAGAAGGACCCCCAAAGACCAAGATGAGATCAATATATCAATAATGTTTAAATAAACATGAGTGATATTTGAGAAGAAAATAGTTTGAAAAGAGAGTATTATTTTTACTATTAAATTTTGAATTGGGTTATATCTTAGTTATTTCTATTTAGCTTTATTTTCAATTGAGTTTTTGTATAGTACTTTATTTCATTTTTTTGGGTTATCATCTGATATTTGTATTTTAATTTCTGCTTTATTTCAAATGAAAAAGATTTTTAATAATTTTAGATTACCATAACACTCACTGTAAAAAATAATTGTTGGTTTAACTTAAAGTAAGTTACGTGGTTGCCTTAAAATTGAGTTCATTAAAAGTAAAAATTTGAGTTAATACAATGAAGGTGATTGATTTAATCAACAGAAACCCAAAATATTATGTTATCTGAACCACATTATCTATGTTGATTTGACAAAAGAAAAATGTACCATAATTTTTTACAGTATTCTTCAAAAAGCTTACACTGTATGTCCTACGTCTTCCTTATTCAACTTACGGAACGAACGTGGCGCCAGTTACATTTTTTCCGTAAGTAAAATAGGGAAGGCGTAGGACATACAGCGTAAGCTTTTTGAAGAATACGAAAGTGCATTTTTGGCGGAACCATTTGGATGGCTATCATTTGTTTATATAAAGCATATACATTTACATTTTTTTTCAAAAATGACCGATCGTTTCGCTAGATAAGACCCTTATTCCTCGTCTGGTATCATTTAAAGCCCTTTGAAGCTGCATTGAAACTATAATTTTGACCTTCAACCTTCGGAGGCCATTGAAGTCCACTATAAGGAGAATAATCCTGGAATGTTTTCATCAAAAACCTTCATTTCTTTTCGACTGAAGAAAGAAGGACATGGACATCTTGGATGACATGGGGGTGAGTAAATCATCAGGAAATTTTATTTGAAAGTGAACTAATCCTTTAAGTCTCATTATAAAACCATGCAAAAGCCCATTCACACAAATAAATCAACACACACTGAACAAATTTGAAAATATCAAACTGTATTTGTGCACACAAATATTGTTCTCACAAAACCTTGCTTACAGGAAACAAAATCCCCCCCTTATCGTACAGTGCTCAAAGAATCTTGATAGCGAAACATTAAGGTATTTGTAGTGTCAACAAGGCATACGATCCAGGATGTATACAAATATGAATTATGGCAAGTTTTAAAGAACAGCACAGCAACATATGATGTGATGTTCAAATCAAAGTGTTCATATCAAACTCCATGTGACTAGGTAGCAAAACAGAGGTTACATCTCTCAAGAAGATCCAAACAAAAATACTCCTTGTCACTACTGACCTTTTCTAGGAAATTCAATGTCAGTGTCAATGACATTTCCACATATAAACAGAATCTATCATTTAAAACACGACAGAGCTCTCTGTAGCGTAAATAGAATAAGTTAGTTTTGCAACAAACACGACTTGCCCTTGACATAAAATTCATTTTGAACTGCTGTCATTAGCAGCACAAACTTTGCTGCAACACACTTGATCCCTTCAAAGAGGTCTCGAATTGGCAAATAATCCATGAAACAAACATATTAAAACAGCAGTGCATTGAAGACAGCAGAGCAAGTTTACCTAAAACAAAAATTGTGCTCTTGGCAATTCTTCTTCCATGTAAGGCTTCGGTTTTGTTTGCGGAGGCTTATCTTTGACAGACGTATAGTATATAAAGCATGAGTAAACCATGAGCTGACAGTGTGGATGGATTGTAGTCGTCTTATTTCACATTTCATTTAGGTAAATACACATTCAGCCTTTTTGTATTTGTGCTTTTTTCACCCATAAGACAAACTCAATCTGAATCAGCAAGCTTCCAGAACCCAGCTGGCTTTATGTGTCAAATAAGGATTAGTAGTGCGTAGACAAAGGACTGAAATGCTGAAAAATATTCAGTAAAATAGAAAACAAGCAGCCATGCATTTCATTTGTGCTGATATTTCAAACAAAAAGCAGCATTTTCAATGATCAGCTGGAATGAGCATTGAGGGAAAAAAAAAAAAAAAAAAAAAAAAAAAAAAAAAAACACATTCTGGCCAAACAGCTTCATTTCAAATTACATATTAGCTTTCATTTAGTGTATGAAAACAGTACAATATTATAATAGCAACAAAACAAAGGTTTACTTATTAGGGAAAAAAGGCTAAATAAATCAGGTTTGAGCTTATTCAGGCTAAGGGAAACACAAAAAAACAACATTTTTGTGGGCGAAGCCTGTTGTGGCATCACTCTTTGGAATAAATACTGATAATCTAAGACCAATACTGGCATTCTTTTGAAAAAAACAACCATTTTCAAAGGCAACTGTTTTCCAAGATACATGTTTTTGTTGATTCATCGGCACAATACACTTTAAATCGAGTTGCGTTGTTATTAAAGTCGCTGGCTCATGATCTCGCCAACGTCCCACTCCTCTTCCAAAGCATTGCCACTCAGAGAAGCTTAGTAGGATCTGGCCAGCCTCTGCAGCCATAGAGGATTCTGGGAAAACACATTGGGAGAGAACTATAAGTTGTGTGGGTCGAACAAGCTTCCCCCATGCGCAGCTAAGGCATCTGGGAAATTTGTAGCATCTTGGAAGTAGCATTTTGCAGCAAGGCGAACTGAGGTAAGCTGCCAATACAGCCCTGTTCAAGAAGATTCTCAGGTCTCAAAATACTTATAGATGGCCGTCACGTAGGTCATGACGCTCTGCCAGTCGGGTCTTTCTGTGTGCACCATTTCACCAATGTCCTGTCAGACACAGAGATTGAGTCAGAAACGGGAAGGCAAGAGCATTTGCTCTTAAAAAAAAAAAGACGTTTGCGTCAACTTATGTGATGTTACACATGCATCTTGCCACAGCTTGTTGAGCAAACATTACAGCTATCAGTTCCAGTTTTCTACACTAAAGCTGCTAAATATAGTCATATTATTACACATCTATTTCTGTAATACAAACTTAATTGGGTAATTCTTAATATATGTTGACCGCATGACAACTGAAACCACAAAAACAAAAATGGTTCAAATTTTTTAACATTGAAACAGGACAAAACAAACTGCTGGGTAGAATATGTATATAAAATCCAGTTCACCCAAAAATTATTTACTCACCTTCAAGCCATCCTAGCTGTATATGCCTACCTACTTTCAGATAAACATAATCAGACTTATAAAGTATCCTGGCTCTTCCAAGCTTTATAATGGTAGTGAATGGCGCTCACGATTTTCAAGTTCATAAAAGTGCTTCCATCCATCATAAAAGTAATCCATATGGCTAATAAAGGCCTTCTGAAGTGAAGCGATGGGTTTTTGTAAGAAAAATATCCATATTTAAATCTTTATAAACTAAAATAACTAGCTTCCGGCAGACGACAGAACATATGGATTTGCGAGGGAAGAGCAACCTCTGATTCGACGCATGATGCAATGACGAACTTGAAAGCGTAGAGGATAGAGCAAAACATCGGTCACGAATTAGAAGTTTAAAACGAGAAATTTTAAAGAGAAATGTTGGAGGATTTTGAAATAAGAGAAGAGGAGACTGAGTTTGTTGCACAGCCCTACTTGTCTGAACCGTGAGAGCTGTCTAAGCTCATACTCCTGCATCCTACATCATACAACGCTTACTCTTTTGGTGTAGGCTGTCTGGTAGAAGCTAGTTATCTTAGTTTTTAAAGTTTAAAACGGTTAGTTCACCCAAAAATGAAAATTATGTCATTAATGACTCACCCTCATGTCGTTCCAAACCCGTAAGACCTCCGTTCATCTTCGGAACACAGTTTAAGATATTTTAGATTTAGTCCGAGAGCTTTCTGTCCCTCCATTGAAAGTGTTTGTACGGTAGACTGTCCATGTCCAGAAAGGTAATAAAAACATCATCAAAGTAGTCCATGTGACATCAGTGGGTTAGTTAGAAGTTTTTGAAGCATCGAAAATACATTTTGGTCAAAAAATAACAAAAACTATGACTTTATTCAGCATTGTCTTCTCTTCCGGAATCCTTTCCATTGAATTGATTCCATTGAATTGATTCCATTGAATCCTTTCATCTGTCGGCGTTGGTAATGCACTTTTATGTCGCCCTGGTTGTTTTTGGTGATTAGGACATCCACAACAGTTTGAAGCATCGAAAATACATTTTGGTCCAAAAATAACAAAAACTACGACTTTATTCAGCATTGTATTCTCTTCTGGGTCTGTCGTCAATTCGCGTTCATGACTCCGCTTCTTTCCTGTTTTACGGCGGTTGGCATCCAGCTTATTGGTGCGTTACCGCCCCCTTCTGCTCCGGAGTGTGGTTCATGACTCCGCAGTGACGCTGCTGACATAAGACGCTGCAGATGTGTTATCCGGTGTGCCCGAGCTTCGTTTACAGTCTGAGGGAGACGCACGCTGTATTCAAGCTATTTTACATTGTTTGTATTTTGGTATTGCACACTTATGCACCATTTTAAAAAATATAGCATGTCGCGGATGTCCTAATCGCCAAAAACAACCATGGTGACGTAAAAGTGCATTACCAATGCTGACAGATGAAAGGATTCAATGGAATCAGTTCAATGGAATCGATTCAATGGAAAGGATTCCGGAAGAGAATACAATGCTGAATAAAGTCGTAGTTTTTGTTATTTTTAGACCAAAATGTATTTTCGATGCTTCAAAAACTTCTAACTAACCCTCTGATGTCACATGGACTACTTTGATGATGTTTTTATTACCTTTCTGGACATGGACAGTCTACCGTACATACACTTTCAATGGAGGGACAGAAAGCTCTCGGACTAAATCTAAAATATCTTAAACGGTGTTTTGAAGATGAACGGAGGTCTTACGGGTTTGGAACGACATGAGGGTGAGTCATTAATGACATAATTTTTGGGTGAACTAACCCTTTAAATATAGATTTTTTTTCTTACAAAACTTATCGCTTTGCTTCAGAAGGCCTTTAACCCCCTGGAGTTGTATGGATTACTTTAACCCCTTGTTTACACTGCATGCGTCTGCAGTGCATTACGGCTCTAGCTACGCGGTGTCAACTCACACCAGAAACATTTCAGAAGCGAAGCGGCTGGATTCGCGAGACCACTAGATTTGTCCGTCCAATGTTGTTTTCCTTGTTTTTTGGTTATATTTTGTCCAGTTTCATTGTGTTTATTGCTATGACATACTTTATTTTGCTGTAGCCTACAGACAAAGTTAATACACTTTAAAGTCCAGTTATGGATGACAAGGACAAATTTTTTTTAAAGTTTTTCCAACTTTGAATTTCTTGTCAATATAGCTCAAACTCAAGCCTAGGCTTGAGGGTGAATAAATCATGGGATAATTTTCATTTTTGGGTGAACTATCCCTTTAAGAAAGACTGAAATTAACAACATGCATTTTAATAACATTCCTGTGAGGAATGACTAAGTTAGTTGTAAACAAGCGGGCTATGACAATAAAACATCCATAAATCAATGTGATGTCATAGTTGCATAATTGCACTAAGCAATTAGTATTTACTAACAGGATGGCAAAATTGGAAAACATTTAGTAATGTTGAGGGAAATTCAAAGCAAAAGAAGACAGATTTGTAGCTCACGGAGATCATTTCATTTGTTTACAACAGAATTTCATTAGGAAAGGTAAAAAAAAAAAGCACCTGGAGACATGGGGAACACATGCCTCCTCTGATAAGACACACACATTTAAAAACTACACAAATGCTGTATTTATTTGATCAAAGATACAATAAAAAGAGAAATATTATAAAATATTATTACAACTTAAAATAAAGGTTTTCTATTTTAATATAGCTTAAAATGTAATTTATTCCTGTGATCAAAGCTGAATTTTTAGCATCATTACTCCAGTCTTCAGTGTCACATGATCCTTCAGAAATCATTCTAATATGCTAATTTGGTTCTCAAAAACATTTATTATTATAATCAATGTTATAGCAGTTGTGCTGCTTAATATTTTTGTTGTAACTATTATACATTTTCTTCAGGATTCAGAATATATATTAGGCTTTGAGACATTGTAATATGATGCATATCTGAATTAGCTGTGACGTTCATATTAAACTCACCAGTGTTGATTTAATTCCCACGCTTTCTGCTGCCTGGAAGGCTAAAGTGAAATTTCGCCTCTGCAAAAGACAACCAGGAAGAATTGATGTCAATAAATGAATTTTTTATGCTAAATTGCATTGAAGAACACAACATATAGAGTGAATCCAGGTAAATTGGGCCACATTAGGACAAAAGTGGTCCAACTGACCTGAATTCACCCGTCTTATGTGTATGTGCGTACAGACCTTGTCCTGGCTGCTGAGCTCGTGGTAAGGGATATGTGCTGGTAGATAGGTGTGAAGAATGGCACAGAAAGCGAGCCCATCATTCCAGCTGCTGCTGAAGTTGGTGATGTCAATGTTCTGTGTTTGTGTGGAGGGGGAGAGAAAGATCAATAATTACAATTTCAGTAGATGAACTGAGGGGATTGGGTGCGTGATTCAGAGGGACTGATGAAGCAGTGAATCTTTCAGTGTTCCTCTGACATTATGGTTGTAGTTAAGAGCCATAACTGTAAATCTTGTCACAAATAATGTCTTTTTTCAATGTTTACAGAAACATTGGCAAACCCTGCTTTTCATACAGTTAAAACACACCTCCCTTATTTGGAGATGTGTAGATTCAACAAAGTGTATGTTGACCAAAAACCTTATCTTACGACATTTGTTACATTACACTTAAGCATTACATTGTTTGTTTAGTAAATATTTATGAGTGCATCCAGCCACCGATAAGACCATATTACTGAGAATGAACATTTTACAATGTTTAAAATCACCATGAAATCAAAATGGACATTTTTTGGATATTTTATGGCAGTATTTATTATAAATGATTTAATTGTGCACATCATTTTTTTTTAAATTCACATGCCCCCGTAATATTTAAATCAAAAGTAACATCCCCTCCTTGTGGAGTAACATCTTTTCTCTGATTATGTGTTTACTGCCACGTGGGCGGGACAACCTGTCACTCACATGACATCACAGCAATAGCAAACCACAACCATTCAATCAATTTCCAATGAACAAAATCATTTTTTTCTTGTTCGAGAAGTCATTACACTTGGATATACATGAGTGAAATGTATTCTGGGTAAACTGTTATGCAACCAACTATTTTCTCAGACACTTCCACGAAAAGTAACTTTCATGCTGTTCAGAACGTTCACCTACTTATTCACAGGCCAATGTATTCACATTCACTGAGACCAGCGTTCACCTACTTATTCATATTCATGACACATTCACAGACTGACAGTCTCGCCTCATGCTGAAGTATTTGTTCAACAGCCCTGCTTATCTACATCAACATACTTCACACATGCTTTAATCCATACACGGAAGAAGCCATTCGACTGATTGCAGGACATTTATGGTTTTGTTGTGACCGGGAAAGAGGGTTTGCGTTCATTATTTGCGTCAGCATTTGTACAACTAATGCTCTCCCTTTTCAGATCTACAGCTCTCACGTGTTGCATTCACATAATATAAACTACTGTTCAAAAGTCAATAAGATTTTTTTTTAAAGAAATTAATATTAATTTTGTTCAGCAAGGAAGCATTAAAGGGTTACTTCATCCAAAAATGAAAATAATGTCATTTATAAATCACCCTCATGTCGTTCCACACCCGTAAGACCTTCGTTCATCTTCAGAACACAAATTAAGATATTTTTGATGAAATCTGATGGCTCAGTGAGGCCTCCACTGAGAGCAAAGCCACTGAAACGCTCAAGATCCATAAAGGTACTAAAAAGATATTTAAAACAGTTCATGTGAATACAGTGGTTCTACCTTAATATTATAAAGCGACGAGAATACTTTTTGTGCACCAAAAAAACAAAATAATGTCTTTTCAACTATCTCGTGATGGCTGATTTCAAAACACTGCTTCTGAGCTTTATGAATCTTTTGTTTCAAATCAGTGATTTGGTTCTCCCATCAAATGGCTAAACTGCTGAAATCATGTGACTTTTGTGATCCAAACCACTGATTTGATTCGTAAAGCTCTGAAGCAGTGTTTTGAAATCAGCCATCACTAGATATCGTTGAAAAGTCGCTATTTTGTTTTTTTTGCCGCACAAAAAGTATTATCGTCGCTTTATAATATTAAGGTTGAACCACTGTAGTCACATGAACTGTTTTAAATAAGTTTCCTTTATGGATCTTGAGAAGTTCAGTGGCTTTGCTCTCAATAGAGGCCTCATTGAGCCATCAGATTTCATCAAAAATATCTTAATTTGTGTTCTGAAGATGAACAAAGGTCTTAGGGGTGTAGAACGACATGAAGGTGAGTAATTAATTATAAATAAGTAATAATAAGTAATAAATAATATTAGTAATAAATAATATTTTCATTTTTGGGTGAACTAACCCTTTAAATTGATCAAAAGTGACAACAGAGACCTTTACATTGTTAAAAAATTTTTTTTATTTTTTTCCATTATGATGTTCTTTTGAACTTTCTATTCATCAAAGAATCCTGAAGTGAATTACAGTATCCACAAAAACATTAAGCAGCACATCTTTTTTTCAAAATGATATGAACTAGAAGCTAAAGTTCGTAAACAATCTTTGATGTTGGCTTGAGAAAGCCTTAATGGGCAGCCTCAGAAAAAAAGAGCCAAAGCACATGTCTGTTTGGTGTTCTGGAGCTGGCCCCGCCACAAAATAAATAAATAAATAATTTATTTTGATGATCGGTTAATCTATCGATTCTCTTATCGATTAATCTATTGATTATTTTCACTTTATGTTAGGTGTCTTTAACTACTATGTAGTAAAATTTAAATTAATCATTCAAATTAATCATTTATTTATTTGTTTTTACATTGTACTTATATTTTTTAAAAATACCTGCATATATCTACAGCTTTAGTTAATGTCTATAATTACATAAGGACACCTAATATAAAGTGTGGTGTTGGTGGATCCAAATGGTCAATATTAATATTCATGCATTTTTAATAATATTTATGTTAATCGTTTATGATTTCATATATTTATGTACTTCTACTTATATATATATATATTAATTCTCATCATATTTTCAAGTATTTACTTGTTATTGTACCCTTATGGTTATTCTTATTTTATATTTAAGAGTATGTATGCTTGTTATGTTCAATTGTTCTTCAAGTGTTCCGATGTGACAGGTCACGATGACACGTTTGTGGTTAGATACTGGACGCCTGCTACGTATTGCAGAAGTGATGTTCTTCAGAATTTTTGCTCATTTGAATTTATTCGATCAAAATATGTCTGTTATTATTCCTGCTGACATTTAACAGTGTAAGATTTGCAAAATTCCCTAAGGGTTAAAAAAAACTATTTTTGACACTGGAACAGTCGATGACATAATGGGTGAAATCATTTAACCTTTATTTTAACAAAAACATCAGTTTGAGTGGGTTGGGAATTTCCTTGTATGCTTATGGTATAATATGGACTGAGTCATTGATAATTCAGCTTTTTCCCTCCTTTTTTCTCCTGGGCTTCTGTTTCTCTCTTATCTGCAAATGTTTTAATTCTTTTTTGATCTTCATCTATTAGATACAATACTCTAAATTTATTATTAACTATTGACTACTCCTTTATGATGGTTATTTTACCTTTATTAAATATTTTATTACATTAATCGATTAAAGTTTGCGCGTGAGGCTAAATTTAATTGTAATGAATAAATAATTTTTCATCAACGTTATCATCAGCCTGGATCTCAATCTCTCAAGTTTTTGCATCAAGTGTAACCTTTTTTTTCCTTCATTTAATCTATCTATTTTTTTTCTGAGTAGTCAATTATAGTGCCTTACCAGTATAACCTTAGTTAACCTACTAACTGTAATTTGTCATTAATCTTTAAATGTTTTATTTGAACATTTTTTCATAAGATTTACAAATAATAATAATAACAATAATAATCCCAACAGCAATGATTTCTAATGGATCATGTGACACTGAAGACTGGAGAAATTATGCTGAAAATTCAGCTTTGCATCACAGGAATAACTTATATTTTAAAATATTCCAATAGAAAACAGTTATTTTAAATTGTAATTACATTTCTCAATATTAGCATTTTTACTGCATTTTTGCATCCTTGATGAACATAAGATTTTAAAAAAACAACAACAACTTTTGAATGGTAATGCAGGTGCAATAATTAAGGTAAAGAGTTACAATAAAGCTAGCAAGTATCACTAACTAATATATATATATTTTTTTGGTATTATTTCAGTTTTTTAATCCTTTGTCTTGTTTGTTATATCTGGAATCCAAAATGAAGTAGGATGTACGGTGGCAGTTTACTGGAACTGATATTTGTTCACCCGTTGCAATTCATCTGATGTGTATTCAAGAGTTCCCAAAAGAAACAAAAGCACCCTTTCAGATTACACTATCACCCACTTCCTCTAGCAAAAAAGGACCCTAGATTGTAAAGAAAGAGTAACAGCCTTTATCAGATGTGGCAGGCCAGTGTAACCGTGCTAAGGGATGGCGTAAATTGGCAGAGAGCATGCTCGACTTTCTGGTAACCCATAGAGAGCGGATTGGAAGGAAGTGATGAGCTCATCATGAGAGGGAGGAAAAGACCAAGGTCTGTGGAGCACCAAAGTGGTCTCACACTGATAATGATGCTCTGCTTTTTATCCAGAGATCTGTGCTAGCACACTGACCACCAACATAAAAAGACACTGGCTTTAGTTATTATACAGTGTCACAAAAAACTATCTGGACATTTAAGCCACACTCAAAGATGTATGAACGTCATTGTATTTAAATTTCAAAATATAAATAAAAAAACATAAAAGAAATAGTAACACTTTACCATTAGGATAAATTTGTTAACATTAGTTGCATTAGGTATAATGACAACGATAACAATGGAAAGTACTTTTACCACATTTATTAATCTAGGTTAATTTATACAACTTGGGTTAATTTATCAAAAGTGACTGTAAATATATTTATAAAAGGTTACTATTTCAAATAAATCCTGTTCTTTTGAACTTTCTATATATTAAATAATCCTGGGGAAAAAAAACTATCATGGTTCCAACATATATATTATGCAGCACAACTGTTTTCAACTGTGATAATAATAAGAAATATTTCTTGAGCAGCAAATCAACATATTAGAATGATTAGAATGATTTCTGAAGGAAAGTGTTCGTCATGCAGCATGACTAATCGCGTAAGTACAGTGTTTATTTGGATGTTTACATTTGATTCTGAATGAATTTGAGGCTGTGCTCCGTGGCTAAAGGCTAATGCTACACTGTTGGAGAGATTTATAAAGAATGAAGTTGTGTTTATGAATTATACAGACTGCAAGTGTTTAAAAATTAAAACACGACGGCTCTTGTCTCTGTGAATACAGTAAGAAACGATGGTAACTTTAACCACATTTAACAGTACATTAGCAACATGCTAACGAAACATTTAGAAAGACAATTCACAAATATCACTAAAAATATCATGTTATCATGGATCATGTCAGTTATTATTGCTCCATCTGCCATTTTTCGCTATTGTTCTTGCTTGCTTACCTAGTCTGATGATTCTGCTGTACACATCCAGAAGTGTAATCCCTTTCATAATGTTTGGAACATGGGCTGACATATGCAAATATTGGGGGCGTACATATTAATGATCCCGACTGTTACGTAACAATCAGTATTATGTTGAGATTCGCCTGTTCCTCTGAGGTCTTTTAAACAAATGAGATTTATATAAGAAGGAGGAAGCAGTGGAGTTTGGGACTCACTGTATGTCATTTCCATGTACTGAACTCTTGTTATTCAACTATGCCAAGATAAATTCAATTTTTGATTCTAAGGCACATTTAAAATATATTAAATGTAAGTGTCAAATGCAAGTGATGAAATACACCTCTGGTTACTCTCCTAAAAGACATGTGTGAACTTGAGAGTAACTGACTTCAGAAATACAATAAGACCAGGAACATGTACTGAGGAAGTAAATAAAGGTCAGTTTTGTTTTCACTTTTACTGTAGATTCCTTAAAGCGAAAGTTCACCCAAAGATGAATATTCTGTCATCATTTACTCACCTTAAAGTTCATCTAAACCTGCATGAAGTTCTTTCTTCTGCTGAGCACAAAAGAAGATATTTTGAAGAATGTCGATAATCAAACAATTGATGGACCTCATTGACATTTCTTTTCTATACTATGGAAGTCATTGAGGTCCATCAACCGTTTGATTACTGACATTCTTCAAAATATCTTCTTTTTTGTAACAGATATTCATACAGGTTTAGAACAACTTTTGGAACAAGAATTTTGGGTGGACTATCCCTTTAAATCCCATTGTAGCCAGTTATGTCCAGTTATGTGTACAAACTCAAGCCATGTTTGCAGCCAAACAAACGTCAGCACAACAAAACCGTGTGAAGAGACAGGGTTACGAAGACATCAAGACATCCTTTTCGTGTCCTCTCTCGTTTGTGTGCCAGTGTTCAAAGTGAGCAGCTAATGAAAAGAGGTCTTGTGTGCAAAAACAGGAAGGCCCAGGGGAGAGAGCATTAGGCTAATCACATTGAAAACAGAGAAACAGAAGCCCACTCGCTGCGCTCTCTGCAAAAAGTGCACTCCAAGTAAAGCCAGGCCGCTTGTAATGAACACATTAGAGTTGTAGTGAAAAATGGCTTTTATCCACTACTGGACATAACCATCAATCACACGCACACTTACAGAGAGACAGACAAAGATGTAGAGAGAAAGGGGGAGACAGAGACTGTGGGGTTATGGGAGTATGGTGTCAAAAAGAACTACCAAAACTGAAAAGAGGAAAGTTGTATTTGTACTGAGGCGATAAAATAAACAAAAAATCCAAACTGCAAGTTTCAGAATCTATAAAATAAAAATAAAAAACACAACTTTTGCCCACAAGGGTTCTATGCTCTGATTGGCTGAGAGGTTTTCTGTTTGTGACATGAAGCAGGAGAAATGTAGCACACTTCCTGGCTTGAGGGAAACCATGGTAACATCATGGTCCAAAACCCTCTCTGAATGGTAAACAATTTGTATGGTTGACGGCAGAAGAGTCATTGTGATAGAAGAGAAATTTGTGGATTATGCATGGTCACGTTCTGTTTAAAAATCAAACGCACTCAAACAAGAATACCTGAATGCTGATAACTGTGAAATTGGCAAGTGAATTGAAGAAGTTTAAGCTATATTGAAATAATAAAACTATTTCAATTGTTTAACAAGATGTGGTTGAGACCATATTAATATTTTCAAAAATCAATAAACAAAGTTTGGAGTTTTGAAAACTCTAATGTGCAAGAAGGTCAGAAAAAAAAAAGTATGTAAAGGCCTATATTAAATTGTATTATGAAGCACTTTCACTATTTCACAAGTGAATATCTTTGGCACTGTATGTGTGTGTGTGTATGTGTATGTGTGTGTGCTTGTTTTTATGATTTATGAGGACACAAATTTCTATAATGACATGGGTATTACTACAGGGCCAAGCAATGATAAAAAAATAAAACCATCTCGAGATTAAAGTTGTTAAATTTCGAGAAAAAAGTCAAGATAAAATGTTGAGAATAAACTCGTTAAATTACGAGAAAAAAGTTGAATTTCGAGAAAAAAGTCGAGATAAAATGTTGAGAATAAACTCATGAAATTAAGAAAAAAATTGTTAAATTTGAAGAAAAGTTGATAAAATGTTGAGAATAAACTTGTTAAATTACGAGAAAAAAGTTGAGATAAAATGTTGAGAATAAACTCATGAAATTGAGAAAAAAATTGTTAAATTTGAAGAAAAAAGTTGAGATAAAATGTTGAGAATAAACTCGTTAAATTACGAGAAAAAAGTTGAATTGAGAAAAAAGTCGAGATAAAATGTTGAGAATAAACTCGTTAAATTACGAGAAAAAAAGTTGAATTTCGAGAAAAAAGTCGAGATAAAATGTTGAGAATAAACTTGTTAAATTTCGAGAAAAAAGTTGAATTTCGAGAAAAAAGTTGAGATAAAATGTTGAGAATAAACTTGTTAAATTACGAGAAAAAAAGTTGTTAGATTATGAGAACAAATTCGTTAAATTATGAGAAAAAAGTCGTTAAATTTTGAGAAAAAAAAGTAGAGATAAAATGTTGAGAATAAAGTCATTAAATTATGAGAAAAAAAGTCGTTAGATTATGAGAACAATTTTTTTCTCATAATTTAATGACTTTATTCTCAACATTTTATCTAGACTTTTTTCTCGAAATTTAACAACTTTAATCTCAAGATGGTTTTATCTTTTTATTATTGCTTGGCCCTAATCCTCTTCCGTAGTATTACACTGGTATTATGACGTAAACATGAAATATTAGGACATTTCATGAGTCCTCATTTAAAATAGCTTTAAAAACATACTAAACAATGTTTTATTAAATAAAAATGCAGAATGTTTTCTGTGATGGGTGGGTTTAGGGGTAGTGTAGGGGAATAGAATGTACAGTTTGTACAGTACAAAAACCATTACGCCTATGGAATGTCCTCACTTTTAAGCAAAACAAACCTGTTTGTGTGTGTGCGCATACATATCATTTGTATTTTTGTTTTTTAATTTTGAAAGTCTCTAATGCTCACTAAGGCTGCACTTATTTCATCAAAAATACAGTAAAAATAGTAATATTGTGAAGTATTATTACAACTTTTAAAACTTTTAGAAGTTTTCTATTTTAATACATTTTGAAATGTCATTTATTTCTATGATGGCAAAGCTGAATTTTCAGCATCATTCTTCCGTGTCACATGATCCTTCAGAAATCATTCTAATATGTTGATTTGGTGCTCAAGAAACATTTCTTATTATAATTATCAATGTTGAAAACAGTTGTGCAGGTTAATATTTTTGTTGAAACTGATTTTTTTAGGATTCTTTTATAAATAAAAAGATCATAAAGAAAGAACAGCATTTGAAACATTCATTTTTGTGACAATGTCGGTTACATTTAAAAATATAATGCATCTTTGCTGAATAGAAGTACTCATTTCATTTCATATGATAATAAAATAAAATCCGTACTGACCCCAAACTTTTTGGATGGTAGTGCATATACACTGCTCTCCAATTTATGGTTATCCCTTGCATGTGTGCGTGTGTGTGTGTGTGTACATACATGTTTTCGTGATTTATGAGGACAAATTTGTATAATGACATGGGTATTACACTGGTATTATGATGTAAACATGAAATATGAGGACATTTCATGAGTCCTCATATTTAAAATAGCTTTAAAAACATACTAAATGTTTGATTAAAAATGTAAAAATGCAGAATGTTTTCTGTGATGGGTAGGTTTAGGGGTAGTGTAGGGGGATAGAATATACAGTTTGTACAGTATAAAACCATTACGCTATTGGAATGTCCTCAATTTGATAACAAAACAAACCTGTGTGTGTGTGTGGTCATCTCAGGTCAATATACCATATATTATTAATAGGGGTACATATATAATTTCATGTTATGACTGACAACCGATATGATGATCAATCGTATAAATACAGATATTTATTTATTTATTTAATAATAACATGTCTAATATTTGCCTAATCAGACCAATATTAAAAAAGAAGCTAAAATTAGCTCATACCGGTATGGTCATCAATATATATTGTGCATGACTATTAATATCCCAAGTGACTCAAATAAATGTAGATACAAAAACAACATGTACCTGATAACCCTCAGTCTTCTTCTGGCACCACCTGAGCAGAGCATTCCTCTTGGATCCTCCATATTCCCTGGCTAACGCAGACAGAGGGTCCTTCCTTTCCTCTCTGGAGGGACATCAATTACTTTAACAGCACAGTTCCTTTGTATTACACTCAACTTTAATAGCAAAAATGATCCTTCAATTTTTTGAGTGGAAATTCTACCAAGCTGCATTGACCTGATAGATGTCCCAACTTTCTTAAGATCTTTCTGGCACTGTATTGATTTATAAATTGATCAATGATTCCGTATTGTAAAAACAGATAACCCGACTCAAAGAAGGCAGCATTTTTAAAGGTTTATAATATGAAAGAAAGGCACACAGAAATGTCAACTCACTGCACTGAAGTGTATAATTATTTTAAAATTTGCAGTAATTAGCTAATTGACAATAAATGGCACACAACCTTTAATGACTCCATCTTTAGGTCAGATATGACACTATATAATAATAATAATAATAATAAAGATAAAATGAAAAATAAAACTTTTTTACTCAAGCATAAATGTCTAGTTTCAACCCTTTCACTTGATTTGGATTTAACTGACACTATATAAAAATAATAACAACAAAAATATGAATTATAATATATACATAAAAATAAATAAATATTATATTATATTAAATATTTAAATAATTAAACATTCATATTTTCCCTCCACGCACAAATGTCCAGTTTCAACCAGCCAGCACTTGAGTTAAACAAGCTACCATCAGAAGTCAGTTCTAGCTGGATTTTTCCAGCAAGGAAGTTAATGCTACGACCAGAAGGAAATGCTCTGATAATAAAGGAAAGTGCAGAATGATTCGTCTTCTTCCAATGGCCTATTCAAAAGCCACGGTGGACCCACGGTCAGGTTTCAGGACAGGTAAACGAATGACATCCATTATCGAAACACTGGCCTGTCAACACCGCAGTGAGCAGACAGAGACAGAGATAGTGTGTGAAACAGAGAGACATCTGGCAAACATGACAGCGTGAAAGAGTCTTTTAAAAAAGTCAACAAAAGAAGAGTCAGAGCAGAGATGAACATAAAAGAAATGGAGGCAAACGGACAAACAAGGAAGGCCCGCCTCTTACCGTAAACGTCCTCGTGTGGTGGGTGTGACGGAGGCGGTCGGGGAGGACGAGTTTGAAGACATAGAAAGCTGGGGAGATGATGAGCCCAACATTGATGTGTCCGTCACCGACAAATCTCTCTTTAACTCATCGCTGCTTCTGCCAGAAACTGACAAGGACATTATGATAAATATTATACCTTGAATACCTGTTAAAAGGGTAGTTCATCCAGACATAAAAATTCTGTCATCAATTACTCACCCTTATGTCATTCCATAAGACTTTCGTTCATCTTCGGAACACAAATGAAAATATGTTTAATGAAATCTGAGAGCTTTCTGTCCCTTTCTGTTCATTCTCATGTGTCACGGAGCATGTTTGAGCTTCCGCAAAAAGCCAATGAAGTTTGTTCTCACAAGCCAAGTAAATATGGTTGAGCTTCTGTTTGTGTTCACTGATCAATGTTTATATGTGAATAAATGCCCAAATTAAATCTGTTCATCATATAAAGCGATCTAATATCTTGGATTAATCCATTTATTTGATTTATATGGATTTTTTTTACAATCACTTTATGAATGTTTTGAACCATCAGAGTTTTTTGTGACTAGACATTCAAAGGAGGGACGAGAATTAAAAATATCTTTATTTGTGTCCAAAAGTTGAACAGGTTTGGAACGACATTAAGGTGAGTCAATGATGAAAGACTTTCATTTTTAGGTGTACTATCCCTTTAACTGTATAGTCGAGTACTTGACTAGTTGTTGCAGAACGAGTACTCAAGGTCTAATCATACCCGATATGGATTTATTCGAGTCCATGTTTGTCACCCTCTGGAGGCCGCAGCCGGGGCGCGTTACAGGTGAGGTCCGGAGGATGTGGTCTGCTATTGGATTACATGAAATCACATATACAATCATGAAAAAGAATAAAAGGCT
The DNA here is from genome assembly GCF_024489055.1 of Chanodichthys erythropterus. Classification (NCBI taxonomy): domain Eukaryota; kingdom Metazoa; phylum Chordata; class Actinopteri; order Cypriniformes; family Xenocyprididae; genus Chanodichthys; species Chanodichthys erythropterus. The sequence goes on along the minus strand of NC_090242.1, from coordinate 16,095,583 downwards.
TTATGTGGCATGACTAAGCTTGTGCTCTTCTAAAATAAATATCCTGCTTCCTTCTCAAAGCTTGGCACACAATCTCTGGTCATTAACTGCAAACGTTATGCCTGAGGGAAGTGGTATAGCACGATTACACATGACCTTTAACTCTGAGTTCGCCTCTGAATAACTAGATCAAACTGGTGTGAGGGAAGACTGAAAGATCAAGGAGTTAGATTTCTAGTGTGAGTAACGTCTGCCCACCTGGTATGCTCAGGTCCGTGTAGCTCGGCCTCTTGTCCAGCATTGACGACAGAGGTTTGGCTGAGCTGATGGTGTGTCTCTGTGAATTAGGGAAGGGACATATACATTATAAGGCCACTATAGGGCTCTTTAGTATTATTTACTATGAAGTGGCTGACCAGGGTGATTTTGAAAGAACCTTCGTGTCAACCAAACCTTTTTTGCTAAGGAGATTTATAAAAAAATAAATAAAATAATAATAATACAAAAAAAATCTAGGGATGTTTTTCCAATGCTTTTGTGTTCTCTCGCAAAATGTTTGCATTTCCCTGAAAAACTTCATGTTTGCCCAAGAAACTTTGCGTTCACTCACAAAATGTTTGCGTTCCCCTGAGAATGTCTGCGTTCCCCTGAAAATGTCTGCGTTCCCCTGAGAATGTCTGCGTTCCCCTGAGAATGTTTGCGTTCCCCTGAGAATGTTTGCGTTCCCCTGAGAATGTTTGCGTTCTCCTTAGAACGTTCGCATTCCCCTGAGATTGTTTGCGTTCTCCTTAGAACGTTCGCATTCCCCTGAGAATGTTTGCGTTCTCTTTAGAACGTTTGCGTTCCCCTGAGAATGTCTGCCTTCTCCTTAGAACGTTCGCATTCCCCTGAGAATGTTTGCCTTCTCCTTAGAACGTTCGCATTCCCCTGAGAATGTTTGCGTTCTCTTTAGAACGTTCGCATTCCCCTGAGAATGTTTGCGTTCTCTTTAGAACGTTTGCGTTCCCCTGAGAATGTTTGCGTTCTCTTTAGAACGTTTGCGTTCTCCTGAGAATGTCTGCCTTCTCCTTAGAACGTTTGCGTTCCCCTGAGAATGTTTGCGTTCTCTTTAGAACGTTTGCGTTCTCCTGAGAATGTCTGCCTTCTCCTTAGAACGTTTGCGTTCCCCTGAGAATGTTTGCGTTCTCTTTAGAACGTTTGCGTTCCCCTGAGAATGTCTGCCTTCTCCTTAGAACGTTCGCATTCCCCTGAGAATGTTTGCGTTCTCCTGAGAACGTTTGTGTTACCCCAAGAAACTTTGCGTTTGCTAGCAAAACGTTTCCGTTCCCCTGAGAACCTTTGCGTTTGGTCATGAAGAACACGAAAGTATTGCGAGTGAGCACAAAGTATTTCGGGGGAATGCAAACATTTTGCAAGACAACGCAAAGTTTCTTAGGTGAACAGGAAACATTTGTGAGAGAACACAAAAGCACTGACTTTTTGTTTTTCCTCCCATCTCATTTTTTTCCGTTTTGCATTTGCGTTCCCCTGAGAAACTTTGCGTTCGCTCGCGAAATGTTTTTGTTCCACAGAGAAACTTTGCATTCCCTGAGAAACTCTGCATTCGCTTAAAATCTTTGCGTTCCCCTGAGAAACGTCACGTGTGCTCGCGAAATGTTTGCGTTCCCCTGAGAACGTTTGCGTTTCCACAAGAAACTGTGTTCACTTGCAAAATGTTTGCGTTCCCCTGAGAAAATCTGCATTCCCTAAGAAAATCTGTGTTTCCTTAAAGTGTTTGCATTTCCCTGAAAAACTTCATGTTTGCCCAAGAAACTTTGCGTTCGCTCACAAAATGTTTGCGTTCCCGAGAATGTCTGTGTTGTCCTGAGAATGTGCGTTCTCCTTAGAACGTTTGCGTTCCCCTGAGAATGTCTGCGTTCTCCTGAGAATGTTCGCATTCCCCTGAGAATGTTTGCGTTCTCCTTAGAACGTTTGTGTCCCCCTGAGAATGTCTGCGTTCTCCTTAGAACGTTCGCATTCCCCTGAGAATGTTTGCGTTCTCCTTAGAACGTTTGTGTCCCCCTGAGAATGTCTGCGTTCTCCTTAGAACGTTCGCATTCCCCTGAGAATGTTTGCATTCTCCTTAGAACGTTTGCGTTCCCCTGAGAATGTTTGCGTTCCCCTGAGAACGTTTGTGTCCCCCTGAGAATGTCTGCGTTCTCCTTAGAACGTTCGCATTCCCCTGAGAATGTTTGCATTCTCCTTAGAACGTTTGCGTTCCCCTGAGAATGTTTGCGTTCCCCTGAGAATGTCTGCGTTCTCCTGAGAATGTTTGCATTCTCCTTAGAATGTTTGCATTCCCCTGAGAATTTTTGCGTTCTCTTTAGAACGTTTGCGTTCTCCTGAGAATGTCTGCCTTCTCCTTAGAACGTTTGCGTTCCCCTGAGAATGTTTGCGTTCTCTTTAGAACGTTTGCGTTCCCCTGAGAATGTTTGCGTTCTCTTTAGAACGTTCGCATTCCCCTGAGAATTTTTGCGTTCTCTTTAGAACGTTTGCGTTCCCCTGAGAATGTCTGCGTTCTCCTGTGAACGTTTGTGTTCTGAGAATGTTTGCGTTTCCCCAAGAAACTTTTTCGTTTGCTTGCAAAACGTTTGCATTCCCCTGAGAACATTTGCATTTGCTCATGAAGAACACGAAAGTATTGCGATTGAGCACAAAGTATTTCGGGGGAACGCAAACATTTTGCAAGCCAACACAAAGTTTCTCGGGGGAACAGGAAACATTTGCGAGAGAACACAAAAGCACTGACTTTTTGTTTTTCCTCCCATCTCATTTTTTTGCCACCACCGTGTCTCTTTAGGGTCTCCGTATCCATGTATAAATATTTTGAATTAGATGTTTTTTTTTTATATTTTACAGTTTTTAAACAATTTGTGCTTTTGACATTATTCGTTTTTTAATATTTAATTTTTTTAATATTTTTATTTCAGTTTTTGTAATTTTATTACTTCAACTTCAAGTTATTTTATTTATAGTTATTTGCCAAGGCAACTTTTCTAATTTTTAAGTTTTTGAAGTTAACGTTTCCTAATATTTATATTTTATTTCAGCTTTAATTCAATTAATGTAAAATGTTTTAAATAGTTTAGTACACAATATAGCAACACTGACAGAATGCACCAATTTAACAATACATAGTTAAAACGTTCATCCAAAAATAAAATTTCTGTTCTAATTACTCACACTCATGTCATTCCAAACCCGTAAGACCCTTCATTCATCTTTGGAATTTTTATAAATTCTGAGAGCTTTCTGACCTCTGATAGACTGAAATGCAATTACCACTTTCAAGGCCCAGAAAAGTAGTAAAGACATCTTTAAAAAGGTTCATGTGACTACAGTGGTTCAACCTTAATGTTATGAAGTGACGAGAATACTTTTTGTGCACAAAAAAACAAACAAAATTAACGACTTTTTCTCTTCCATGTCATTCTCCTACGCTGTTTATGTTGTATAGACAGTGCAGCGCTTCTGGGTTCAACGCCAGAGCTCATTATTGGCCGGCTCCTGCGTCAGCATCACATGCATGCGTCGTGCTGCTCACATGAACCGCATCGGCCAACACTGTGTCGGCATTCCGACGTAGAACCCAGAAATGCTGCGCTGTGTATACAGCGTGAAGGTCTTATGGGCTTGGAACAACATGAGGGTAAGTAATTAATGACAGAAATGTTCATTGTTGAGTGTACTAACCCTTTAAAAATAAATATATAAGTATAAATATATATATTATAAGTGATTCTTTGAAACGGACAGTTTCAACTCAAAGAAATGAATCAAACTTAACTCAAAAGCCCTTTTTGTTACTTAAGTTTAAAACACAGATAATACTGAAAATACAACTCATGAGACAAGTAAGGATTGCAAGGCAAGTCTCATGACAGTCTGTAGGCATTAAAACTGTATTTGAAAATATCATGAATAAACTATATATCACCCAGCCCTAGCTCACAGCACAACTTTAATAAATTCAATGATGTTATGTTAGAGCTCATGTGGTCAATACGGTTAGGTGTAAATTATTGATGTTTTTAAAAGCACTGTTGTTCTTCATAGCCTAACTACATAAACAGTCCTACCATGGCAAAGACAAATGCTCAGTAATTATCATTTCTAGAAAAATTCAAGGCTCATTCTTATGCCCAATAACACAATTTTACAAATACAATCGTGCTTAAGCAAGAAAACATTAGTTGTCTGCAGGAAAACATTAATCGCTTTGTGTAACACAATTGACAATTTCAAAAACCTTATGCAAGTTACATCTATTGTTCTCATTTCTCTGTGATCCTTTGGGACAGGGTTGTTACAAACATTTTTTCTCGTGCCAGTATTATTTCTGCCGGTGGCTGCTGGCAGTCACAGAGAAAAAGAAAGTATGCTGACATAATTTTGACAATCTTTACCTTCAGGAAAGTAAATAAGTTAATAAAGAAAATATTGAATTCCCTATTTGGTCACATGATGAGATTTTATTTTATATTGTCTACACAATATAATCTATAAATCAACTCTACATCAAACTACAAACCAAAATTTAAAATGTGAAATCAAAAACTAAATATTTCTGTGGTGTGAATGAGAATGGGCGGATATCTTCGTGGAGCAAATGTTAGTGAGCGACACAACAGTCCTGAGTTCCACGGAGGAGCTCCAGAAGGATAAAAGGAGGCGCAGTGAGAAAGGACCAGGCTTGGGATTTTATGTTGCGTTTTATTATGTTCATATGCAGCAGTCATCCGTCAGGGGCTGACGCTTGTTTTGGTTGGTTTTGTTTATTTTGGTGATTAAAAGTTCCCGCCTCCTTCTCTGATCTTGAACATCTTTACAATTTCATTATAAAGCCACATAACCAATTATGGATCTCAAAATTGAACTAGAGAAGTTGAGCTCGCCATGATGTTATGGGTGATAGACCTTAGTCAGGTTAAACACCATATTAAATTTAACAGATGAAAATGAGGCTGTGAGGGACAGATGTACAATCTTAACAATGGCACACACTGTATAAAGATCTCAGATCATGTAATTTTCATAACTAACAACTTTTATAACTGTTTTATGGAGATTGTGTATTTAAAGTTTTTTTTTCCCCTAGAATTTTTTTCCCCTTTCATCATCTCTCTATCTCTCTGTCTCTCTCTCACAACCTCATTTTCATTTCTGTCTGGATTTTGTGATCTATTGCAAGGCGAATTTTCATTGACCCAAGTCAAAAAAGTGATTGGTCAAGTCAACAAAAATGTGATTTTCTGGTCCTCCAAGGATTTTTTTCACCCGTTTTATCTAAAATTGGATGTTCAAACTTTTTCCTCAAGCTGCCTGATTTCATGTCCATAGAACATCATGTTCTGAAACTAAAATTCACCACAAATAAACAAACAAAATCTCTTTCCCTTAAACTTTTTGCACTCAAAGTACGTCAAACTGTTTTTTTTTCTGTTCTTACAAAAACATCCTGTTTTGGCACATTTTGAGGAGACTTCTGTGTCCTATTCAAAAAGAGCAACACGGCTAAGGACATCCGCGGGGGACGGACGGAGAGAAAAAGAAGGAAAGCCCCACTCCAGCTCTACACACACCAGATCTGGAGATCTCATCTGACAGACAGGGGTGTTAGGTCAAAAAAAATCCCTATAGAGAAGAATGCAGGCATCTGCTAGAGTGATCAGAGATCCGTCCTAATGCATCTATCAAACACGGACACATCTATCCCATGGCAAAGTCAGTTTACCTTTTAACATGAGGTTATTATACAATGGCTTCATATGTATCTAGTCATATTTATGACACATACATCACCATTCAAAGTTCGGGGTAAATTTCTTTTTAAAGAAATAAATACTTTTATTCAGCAAAGTTGTAATAAAGACAATAAAGACATTTAAAATGTTACAAAACATTTCTATTTTAAATAAATGCTAATCTTTTGAACTTTCTATTCATCAAAGAATCATGAAAAAATAAATCACAGATTTCACAAAATATTAAAACTGTTTTCAACCTTTATAATAATAAGAAATGTTACTTAAGCAGAAATGTTACTTAAGCAGCAAATTAGCATATTTTAATGATTTCTGAAGGATAATGTGACACTGAAGACTGGAGTAATGATGCTGAAAATAATTATATTAAAAAAAAATAATTAAAGTTATTTTAAATTGTAGTAACATTTTACGATATTACTGTTTTACCGTATTTTTATCAAATAATGCAGCTTTGGTGACAATAAGAGACTTTTCTTAAATATAAATATAAAATCTTACTGACCCAAAACTTTGAACGTTTAAAGATTAAATAAGGTTTTTGCACTAATGTAAAAATGTCACCTTATTTTATTATGGATAATCTTATTTTTTGTTTGGAGTTCATTAAATAAGTGTTAAAAAAAGAGACAATATTACATAATTATCTAATATGTAAAACATTTGGGGGTTGAACAGCCAGCAAAAATAACTTTACTGTGATATATATAACACTATTGTAATATATTCATAACCTGACATAAAAATTACTTGTGGTTTTGGTTATAAGACTATATCCATCCATTCATTAATCCTGATTGTATATACCTGTATAGGAGAGACAGCAGCGGCTGGAGGGGTTTTGATCGGACTGGGACTGAGGGGGGTTCTGGAAATGGCAGTAGCAGCAGCAACAGCAACAGCAGCAGCAGTCGGACTGGCTGGAACAGGACCTGGACAGAGAGACAGATGGACAGACGACTTGTTTATGCGACTTGTAAAAGGAAATAGGAAATGGTAAAAGTTTTCATATATTTGCATGCTTAGTTGCATGCTACCTTATTGCTTCTATATGTATCAGAAGTTACATTATTACACCATTAGATGGTGGCAAAGACTTTATGAGTGTGTCAGTCAGTAGCGAAGACTTTTATATTGAATTAATTCAAATCAATTATATTGAATTATATTGAATTGTTGTGAACACGGAACAAGACGCAACTGACAAATGCTTTGGCTAGCGCTGTCAGTAACAGGAAAACCCCTTAACTGTTAAAAGGACAAGATAATACATCGGACATTTAAACAAGATTTTTTATTATGAACATAGGACTGACCTGAAGGAAAATGCTAAATCTGAATGCAGCTAATAAACTCGCTCACTCGATCTTTTCCCCCACAATACTCTTCTACATAATACAGTGAATACATAATATTTCAATGAACAGTGTCAATTGACAACAAAAAGTTTACGTTGCTAAGAGTGGTTGCTAAGGGTGTTGTGTAGAGATACACAGAATCGTTGAGTGAAGCGGCCATAGCAGTGTTTTATTGTGAATAAAAAACAGATATTGACCAATCCCAATCAAGGACAGGAACTAACCGTTTATATATATATATATATATATAAATGTGTGTGTGAATATATGAATATATATGCTTTTTCTTTCCTAGTACATTTTAATATTACTATACTATTTCAGTATTTCTACTTCAAAATTTCATTCAATGTGTTACTTGTTGTTTCTTTGTAATTATTTGTGAAATTTACTATCAATTTCTGAGTGTAAATTCAAAGTAAATTGTACACCAAATTTTTTCTGGTGTTGAAAAATATGTATTATAAAAAATAATTATGATTTAATCATGATATTGTTATTAAATAAAAATAAACAAAATAATTTGTCAAATAAATATATTGTAATAATAATAATAATAATAATATTGTACTGTAAAAGAAAAAAGGCATGATAAAAATAATTTAATTTTACTGTAAAATTACAATATTTCATTTTCAAAGAGTAACCCATCAAGCTTTTATTTTGAAGGGTTGTTGGCAAATGCAGCACTATGTTCATTTATATGCCCACAGCTCATGACATCAGGTGTGTAAATGCTGTGCATCACTCTCAAACCATTAACTCATACATTTATTATTGTATTTATTATTATTTCATTGTAGCCTGCAATAAATCATGTTGCAATATCGTTTTAATTTCAATATATAGTGCAGCCCCCACATGCTAGTATGTCATATTGCTAATATGTAATTTCCTATCTTTATCACAAGTGACCTGCAAAACGCTTGAGAAAACTAAGGGCACAATGGTCAGTCAATCGCCCTTGTGGGGTTTGAACAACCAACAAACATTTAATCACCAGCTAAGATCTAGAAACACTAGGCCACACCACCCCAAATATGAGCATGTATCTGCATAATCTGCATGTGTTTGTGAACCTTGCGAGGCGCTGTCAAAGCTCTTGATGAGTGTTTTGACGGTGGGCGATGGTTCAGAAGAAGTGGAGGAACGTCGACTCAGGCCCATCCCCTGCCTCAGTGCAGCCAGGTCTCTCTCCACTGCATTCATATAATTATACACACGGCCACGCTCCTCTTCCTGCCTGTAGCACAAGACACAAACTGACACTCAAGTCTCCAGCATATGCAAATACTTGCACATATAAACACAATCACACATCCTGTGTCTGAGTGTCAACATCCTAGTCACAACATATGTACATTGGGTTGTAAATATACATTACATCTCTTACTTCTTGCTCTTTAGTTCATCCAGCTCTTTGTTCATCTTCTCATTTTTCTCCTGAGCTTCCTGAAGGCGACGCCGTAGGTCTCCAATTTCCTCCTGAGCTTCTGTCTTGATGTCGTTGGCGATGACAACGGCCGTTTGCAGATCAGCTTGGAACTGACGCCACTCAGCTGATTCCTCCTGTGAGTGACAGGTGTCAGTTAAATTAATTTGGAGAATCATGGGCTGTGTCCGAAATCACCCCCTATACCCTTAAATAGGGCACTATTTGAGGGGACAGCCATTTGTAGTGGTGTCCGAAACCATAATAGACGATATAGAGTGCACTCATTCAATCCCACAATGCACCACAATAATGAGTTTACAACCGATGTATGCTCAACGGCTAGAGAATATCATATTGCACTATGAATCATATGCTGAATGAATCCATTTTTAAGATTACTATAAGAATCCTAATATACACAGCACATAAAAAGGGGAAATTTACCCGCAATTTACGGTGAAGAACTTTAATCTCCTTCTCCATATCATATTTCTGATCATGAAGCTTTTTGATGGAATCTGAGGAGGGAATATGGCAGAAATAAATACAAATTTATAAAGAAAGTTAAACGTTCATTAATGTGTTGCTGAAAGTTTATTTTATTCAAATGCCTAATTTTAATTTTATTTTTATACAATTATGCAATTTTTTTCAGTAAAACTATCATGCCAATAAAATGAAACTGAAAGCTAAAGACATGTTAAGTCAAGAAAATGTCTGTATTGTATACTCAAGATAGCTCGATGACGCCTCTATGTGGACAGAAGCCTGCATAACTACAAAATAATGAAATCAAAACTGTCTGGTCAACATATGTAATCTGGTCAACACCAAACAAATTTGCTTGTTACATACATAGAAACCAGTTTTCTGTACAATTCTTTACTTGAGATCTATCTTACATTATGCACATTGGATATATTTATAGATAACTATATACTAATACAAACCTTGGATATAGCAAGTTTTTTCTTCAGTCTAAAGGCCGTTCACACCAAGAACGATAACTACAAAGATAACTATAATGATATAATAGCGTTCACACCAATGCACAATATCTGTTTATTTTAAGCACATGCTGCAGTTTTGTCGTCTGTGGCTTTAAATGATCAAGCTCTTTAAAGCAGGATGGATTCTGATTGGCTGTCAATGTTTTTATCATTCATCAGCTGGAAAAAAAATCATTCTGAAAGTGATTTCAATTATATAATTCCTCTGTGCCATGCCATTATCGTTATAGTTGTGGTGTGGACTCTGCTATTATATTTAGAATGATTTTTAGAACTATATCTTTACTGTTATAGTCATCATCCTTGGTGTGAAAGTGCCTTAGCTCTAGAATTTTTGGCACAATATTTTTGATAAAAATAATGATAAAAAATATATTATTTTGATAAATATTTTCAATATTATGTATTAAATATAAATGTATACATATACAGTCAAACCAAAAATTATTCAGACATTTTTAATATATTTTTACTAGTGGGTACAGGACACTATAGTTGATTTATGTAAGTGAGGATAGCAAAATAAAGTAAACTGACATATTATACCCAAATATTCTTCATACAGTGGACTACCAGTAAAACTGATAAAATTTGGAACCTTCAGACACTTTGACCTGACCATGTTTTGCTCAAGTGTTATCTGACATAATTAAGATGATCTCTGAGATCTTGTCATATTTTATTACCATTTTTTTAAAATATAGTGAACGAAATGTTCAAGGTGTCTGAATAAATTTTGGGTTTGACTGTACATATATTTAATGTGTCAATTAAATATAAACAGTGTTTAGTGAGCCATGGAAACCATTTTGTCATGTGACTTACTCTCCAGGTCGGAAATGATGAGGTTGTCATGGAGCTTGACAGCGCGATGCTGCTCAACTTCATCCTCCAGCTCAAAGATGGTCTCCTTCATGTCAGCGATCTCTGTATCCTTTTCCTCTAGCTCAGAGCACTGCTGATCCAGGAGCCGCTTCTGCTCCGCTAACTGTGCCTGGATATCGTCGCGAAATGCTCGGAACTCACCCTCAAGCTTTAGCGAACACAAGGATACATGTTAGCAGGGATACATCAGGCATGTGATCAGCTAAAGACAAAACAGAAGAAAAATGTGTTTGTGAATTTCACCTTGCTAATTGCTTCCTGGAGCTGGGCAGCTTCACTGCGCGTGTGCCCCAGTTCCTCTTGTAACTGAGCTGCCTTGGCCTCGGCTCGCTCCTTGTCTAATCTCTCGCTGTCCAGCAGGTGGCGTATGTCGGTCTTATCCCCTGCATTGTGGATGGAGAGGAGCTGGGCCACTCTCTGCCTCTCTTGCTCAAGTTGGATTCTGCAGCGGTTCAGCTCTACCTGCTCCCCTTCGGACACCACCCTCAGCGCTTCCAACTCTGCTTTGGCAACAGCCCGCTCCCTCCGCTCCATTTCCACAGCTCTCTCCGCCATATGGACACGCTCCTTCAATGCTGCCATCAGTCCTTGGGCTTCTGCGTTCTCCTGTTCCGCCATCTTGAGCGCACTGCTTAGCTGTTGCTGCACACCAAGCAGCTGCTCCCGCTCAAAACGCGAGCCCTCGTTCAGCTCGGCGTAGCGTCTCTCCAGCTCCACGTAGCGCCCACTTTTGGCATCTTCGTCATCCTTGGCATACGCCACCCGGTGCTCATCAAGAAGGCCACGGAAGTAGTCCAGCTGTCTTCCATACAGTTCTAGACGCTCCCCTTGTTGACAGAGGGAGTCAACAAGAATGGCACGCTCCTCACCCAGGCGTTCGTTCTCCGTGGTCAGCTCTTGTGTGATCTGTTGCAGATCAGCAAGCTCCTGCAGGGTGGCTTGGAGTTCTTCTGATGTGCTGTGCTGGTTCTCCTCCATTTGATGGATTCGCTCAGTCAGGCAGGCCACGGAAACCTCACTGGTGTTCCCGCTGCTGCCCCTGCGGGAACGTTCCCGGCTTGGTGGCCCTCCTTCTGATTCAGAAGATGATCCACAACCTGAGGGCGCGTCCAGAGCATCATCACTGGAGATGATTGGCTGGTAGGCCTCACTGCACTCACTGTCCACTGCATCGGGAGAGCCTACACGTCTCGGTTCTGACAGCAGGTCCTCAGTAGAGCCTTGGGTGGAGCCTTCTGCAGAAGACATGCGCATGCCACCGCATCTGCTTTCACGGTGACCTCCGCTGCTGCCGGAAGCTACAGGCTCAGGACTAAGGGACGGGCAACGCAGACCTTTGTCAGGGCTGTCCAGACGGTGCTCCAGAGAGAAGCCAAGAGCATTGAGGCGATCCTTCAGCATCCGGTTTTCACTTTTCAGCATATTTAGCTCATCAAGGATGCCCTGGTTCTGGTCTTGAAGGAGGAGGAGAGTGGACTCTACATCAGTGGCACTGATCACAGGAGAAACGTCTTTCTCCAGAGGCTGCTTGGTTTCTGGAGAACCTTGTTCTGGATCAGGGGCTTCATGTTCTTCCAGACCAAGCTTGGCCTTCATACCTCTAAGTTCAGAGCGGAGATGGAGGATCTCCAGGTCTTTGCTCTTGGCTAAGCCCATCAAGTCCTTCACTTGACATTCCAGCACTGCTTTATGGCTTATCTGGCTGTCTGAGCGAGATTTGCTCATCCGAGACTCAGTCTCGGCTACAGTATGGCAACGTGACCGCTTCTGAAGCATGGCATCATTGGGACCGGCGAGCTTCTTGGCAGCACTGGCTCTGGTTCGTTCTCGCATGTTCTCTCGGGTTGTGCCTGGATCCTTGGCTGTGGAGGTCATGGCACGCCTTCCTGAAAAACCTACAAGAGAAAAAAATGGTTGTAAGCTGAAACATTTAAATAAATGAAATAAAATAAAAATAAATGAAACTAAATAAATATTATGGACATTTCATAAGTGGTAATTTTGCCACTAGTAATTTTGCAACACAAACAGAAGATTTTAACATTTTTAACATCTTCAGAATCAATGCAATGCTTAGCGCCACCTGAACTGGTCTTGGACCTGGTCTCAGTGCTGCTGGTGTTCTGAGAGAAGGTTCCTCTCTTGTTTCTTCCAGTAGTGTTACTGTTGCTTATGGATACTGCTCCACTTCCTGCACTGACCGCTGGGAGATCATCATTGCTCTTTGCCTGGTTAGTATGCAAAACATTAAGTTAATGATCTGCTACAGACAAATCACAAGTTAAATGCAACATTCTTAGCTAGCACTTGGTTCATATTAAAGAGTTACCTTAGACAGTGGAGCTGAACTATGGCTTTTGTTTGTCATCTTGCCACCTGTGCCCATAATGCTGCTTCCCTCAGATCTGCCTGGGGCCTTAATGCCCGCTGAGGTTCTGGAGGTGGCGGCCGTGGGCTTGGTCGCCTTTTTCATGCTTGGCTCCAAGTTTTTGATACATTTACAGCGTAATCTAAATAAAGGGAAGCAGGCGATGAGTCATTTGGATTAAACTAGCTGCATTTATGCAGATTCAAATGGAACAAACAAAAATGCGGAACAAGTTAATATTGAATGACAAATTAAAATACCCCACTCCATCAGAAAATAAAAACAGTGTTAAAAGAAAGAAGTTTCTGAACACTATGGCATGCAGTTCTAATTAAATCCAGTCACAGACAAAAATATACATCACAAAGACATTGCTGTGACATAACTTCTTCTTCAGACCTATCTTTTTTGTCCTGTAGCATTCAACAGCATTCAATCATGCACAGCTTTAATCGAAATATCTCATTACCTTACTCCAGCACTGGTTATTTTCCTCGGGGAACACATTGTGTACAAGTCTATGTTTTTGCTTGGAGACAGTTGGAATGTAACATTACGGTCCCAGAAGACTATTTATGCAGCTTCACACACACTGTAAACTCGGACACTTTAGGGGAAAACAGTCATTGGCCAGTGTTTGAATGCACACAACACTGTGTGATTGGAGGAGAGTCAGAAGAGGATGGAACTGCCTTTCTTATCACATCATCATGGGTGGAGGCCAGGCCTGTTGGAAGAGCTGACCAACTGCATCTAGCCTTAAAAGGCTTTAAACGTCAAGAGCAACAGGGCTAGGCCTGAGGCTAGAAAAACACAGCAGCTATATGCAGTACACTACAGAGGATAAATTTAAGCTGTTTGAAAAGTGAAATGTGTTTGTGTGTTAACATTTCACTCCAATTGTGAGGTCGAAATTCTTTATTTCTTCAAGTACAGTAAATTTCCTTCATAGCATACTTGTGAAGATGGTCCTCGGTGTATGTATGTAGTGTATGTATGTGTATATATGTATGTACAAGTGTCATAATAAATATGTAATATTGCCATAGCCCATCTATGAGGGTTAGGTAACTACAAAAATCATAATATAAGAACAACAGAGATCTAGAAGGAAGGTCTGTGCAAGTATAAGTGTACTCACAAGTTCAAAAAAAAAAAAAAAAATCAAGAACCAGAGACTCCTGTGCATGCTCAAGCAGTTTTGAACTCTGACACTTTCCTTGACCCTATGTGGCCTCTCTTTGCAAATCGAAACTAAGGTGATTTGGATACTTTGATGGCAAACAGATGAGGCATGCCCGGATAGACATCAGCCCAAACACCCCTATTTTCCCTAACAAGCCTTTTAAGTTGATATGTTTGAACAGGAGTCAAAACAAAAAGCACCACACCCAACTCCAGACTACAATTCACAGTCTTAATGCTGACTGAAAGAATATAGTCACATTAAGCCAAACCTGATAGCTACATTTTACGATACTATCTTTAAATTCATCTAAAAAAAAAAAAAAAAGTTAAAATAAATTCTAAACATTATTTAATTCTAGCTTCCATGTGTAAAAATAAATAAATCAAAATAAAATCGCAGAAAATATAGTAAGTGAAGCTGAATGAAGCTGAGCACCATGATAAGTTTCTTCAATTTTCTTTCTTTCTCAGAAACTGTAAAATCATAAGTGTAATTGTACAAGCCCTGAGGGAAAGAGAAGACACTCTGCAGTAAAATTCTTCAGCTGTGCAGAGTTAGTTGCCGGAGTTAACTTCCCACTTGAGAAGTCATGGCGGCCAACTTTCTATCAGACTTGATTTCAGCATTCAGTATGAAATAGGCTACCGGGCACAAATCTGAACCACGGTGCCACAACACTTCAATACATAGACATTTCCTTCAACACGCTTCTAAAAACAATTCAAAGACACAAAGCCTTAAACATGCGGGACCACACAAGCAAATTAATATCGGGTAACAGGATAAACTCAATGATCGCCAGTGGAATCTGAGCTGAAAGTGCAAACTCTGTCTGAACTGAGTCTTTAAAATGAAAGCAATATTAAATTTTTGAGGTTACAACATTCTGAATCATATGTACTCTATGACTCTAAAATGAGTCAGTCTAAGCATTGGTCAATTGGGAAAGAGGTTATAGAAATAGAGGATGCTTTTAAAACTTTTGAAGATGGGGGAAGGTTTCTCTTTCAAATCAACTCAGACTATGCCGAGGAATTGCATGACTTTCTGCGTTTACTGGAGTCAAGAGTCATTCCAGGTACATAAAGAAGCATCTGTTATAATGGCGGTCCACAACACAGATGTACAAATAAAACCAGAGCCTGCATAGGGAGAGATACAACACTTTTCTTTAGGGCCTGTTGCAACGACACACTGAAGCTCGAGTCACCATTGGCTAGTAAAATGTTTTATTTTACGCACCAGACATTTTACACGGAATGCAAGAACTATGCAAATGAAAAAACATCCAACTTCCACCAGACCGCCTTCCGTATTCAACTTAGGAAGAAAGTGTAATGCTTCTCACAGTTCAAAACTCTTACACTCCGTCCTACTGATGTGACGTCAGTTACGCTTCTTTCGGAAGTTGAATATGGAAGGCGGTCTGGCGGAAGCTAGATATTTTACAACATAACTTATTAAATATGGATATTTTTCTAACACAAACGCATCGCATCGCTTCGCTTCAGAAGGCCTTTATTAACCCCCCGGAGCCGTGTGGAGTATGTTTATGATGGATGGATGCACTTTCTTCAGCTTCATACTCATTAGTCCCATTCACTGCCATTATAAGGCTTGGATGCATCAGGATATTTATTAATATTTCACTGATTGTCTTCATCAGAAAGAAGAAAGTCATATACACCTAGGATGGCTTGAGGGTGAGTAAAGCTTGGGGTAATTTTCATTTTAAAGTGAACTAATCCTTTAATCCCTATTAAAGTTACAAAAGTTATTCAATCAAGAGCGAGTGAGTTTTTTTGCAGCAAGTCTGTTGTTTGATTAACATTAAAAACACAGACAGCACTAGTAAATCATGCAATTTACTAGTCATTGGCTAAAATAAATACTTTTTTAGTTGCCTCTCGCGAAATTTGGTTGCATATGCGACTGATTTACTCACATTGTAGAGGGTTGACTGTTCACACCAAAAACAACAACTATAATAAGTTTGAACAATCATTCTAATATGTGAGAATAGGAAGTCCACACCACAACTATAACATTAACGACACAGAGGAACGATATCATTGGAATCACTTTCAGAATGATTTTTTTCCAGCTGATGAATGATAAAAACATTGACAGCCAATCAGAATCCACCTGACTTTAAAAGGAACACTCCACTTTTTTTGAAAATAGGCTCATTTTCCAACTCCCCTAGAATTAAACAGTTGAGTTGTACCATTTTCGAATCCATTAAGCCGATCTCCGGTTCTGGCGGTACCACTTTTAGCATAGCTTAGCATAGTTCATTCATTCATCTTGCTCAAAAATGACCAAAGAGTTTCAATATTTTTCCTATTTAAAACTTGATTCTTCTGTAGTTACATCATGTACTAAAACCGACAGAAAATGAAAAGTTGCGATTTTCTAGGCCGATATGGCTAGGAACTATACTCTCATTCTGGCGTAATAATCAATTAACTTTGTTACCGTACCATGGGTGCAGCAGGCGCAATGATATTACGCACCGGCACAGGGAGCGTGCCTTGCAGCCACGGAGACGTTTGTGAAAGGCGCTGCATAATATCATTGCACTGCTGCAGCCATGGTACGGCAGCAAAGTTCCTTGATTATTACGCCAGAATGAGAGTATAGTTCCTAGCCATATCGGCCTAGGAAATCGCAACTTTTCATTTTCCGTCGGTCTTAGTACACGATGTAACTACAGAAGAGTCAAGTTTTAAATAGGAAAAATATTGAAACTCTTTGGTCATTTTTGAGCGAGATGCTAACGGTCTAATCAGATTCAGCGATGGTACCGCCAGACCCGGAGATCGGCTGAATGGATTTGAAAACGGTAAAACTCAACTGTTTAACTCTAGGAGAGTTGGAAAATGAGCCTATTTTCAAAAAAAGTGGAGTGTTCCTTTAAGGAGCTCGAGATTTTAAGCAGTAAAAGACATAACTGCAGCACATGCTAATAATAAACAGAATGTTATCACCTGTTGGTGTGGATTTTTCTATAGTAGTTATCGTTAAAGTTATCGTTCTTGGTGTGAATGGGCATTTAGACTTCATGGCCATGTTTAAACTTCCTGCTGGGTGGTGGGTTAGCCCGTGAAAGCAACAGAGTGTGACGATGCCTTAAATATGTGGAACATAGTGGAAAGTCATTTGGCTCGTGTAGTGCAGGATGAGAAAATGCATCCAGTGCTGTGGATTAAAAAAAGACCCTCTCTACGGAATAAAATAAATGTGCGAAAATAGGAATAGAAGATTAAAATCCTAAAAGCCAGAAAGCAGTGCACAAACAAATAAAACAGATGTTGTTTTGCCGAGGTAGATACATGTGGTAAAGACATTGGTCTGACAGGAAGGCCACAGTGAAGTTCAGTGTTTTTTTCTTCTTCCTAGACATTAAAGAAAAAGGGACCTTGTGGGGAATAATACAAAGCTTTTGAAAAACAAAAACAAGAACTAATTCTCTCGAGACGGAATCCAAGCAGGACAGAACAGTCCAGGAATCTCTAATGGCCCACTAAACGGTGACCACAGTCCTGACCTACTGACGCTCTGCCTAAACAAACCGTTTGATATGCAAAACAGGCAAGATGGTCCTGTGAAGTTCAAGGGATTCAATTCCTTCACTGTATCTCACCAAAAAACCTATGAATTCAGTGTTTGGAATATTCTTCGGGCTATTTCAGACACACATCTAATGGAAATTCCTTGCAGACCTGACACAGCAGCCGTTTGTTAATTGGGCATCAGTATGAAGGCTGATGGGAGGAATGTGTTTGTTTGGACAGTTGATTATACACACACACACACACACACACACACACTGAACAGTCTGCAATTATTACAGCAGGAGACCAAAACCTGTAAATAAGCCTATAAAAAAATCCCTAAACAGCACATAGTTAGGAAACACTACTTTTAATGGTTTTTTACCATCAAGTGAGACATCAGTCCAAATCCCTGCCAAGGGTCTGAGACATAAGAACCATGACGCTACTAATAAGAGCTTCCATTCAATGAAATCATTCCTCTGAGAGCTGCTAATGTGATCAAGCATAGTGCAGTCAGCTCAAGAGAGGTACAACTGGGTCAGTGTCTCTGCCCGGTCCACAGGACGTCCCACTGGGTATGCAGTAGCATTTGCTTCCACCCAAATATCTTAAAACCAATATACTAATTTATAATGAAGCACTCATAGAAGGACCAAAACATATGAGAAAGTTGAGCATGCATATAAGCAAAACATAACAGCATTTTATGCTATAAATGTTTCTTTGACTTCATAATGTTCTGAAATGATTAAAGTTAACAGGAAACAAGTTTCACAGCCCCCATTTCTGATTCAAGATATTCAATGAGAGAAAAAAAGTAGGATAGGATATTATTTTATTCATTGTGAATTATTGGATTGTGAAAAGGGACGTTACATGGAGCGAGAAGTTTGGAGGAATGTTTTGATTCTTTGATATTATAAAGAAGTGACGCAGTGAAATTTCGGCAACCAAAAAAATTCAGCTGAAACAGCAGGAATTTTTTTTTTTCTATTTCGGCCAAAGGTTGCGAGTTCTATTCTCAATACCAGCAGGAAGTGACTGAAGTGTCCTTGAGCAGGGCACCTAACCCCCCCAATCACTTCCCAGGTGCCACAGCAAAAATGGCTGCCCACTGCTTTGGACATGTGTGTGTTCACTACTCACTACTCCTAATGTGTGTGCACTAACATGGATGGGCTAAATGCAGAGGACAAATTCTGAGTATGGGTAACAATACTTGGCTTTCACGTCACGTAAAAATAAATAAATAAATATGCATTTTAGTCTGGGACAAGGTTTAAGCCTTGTCTGTGAAACTGGGGGTAATTTTGATTTCTGATTGGTTTTGGTAAAAAAAAATAAAAAAATTTTTTCAGAGCATCACTAATAAAGACAAACCCTTTTTATCCTTTAGAATAATGTGCACTGATGAATCATTCAGTTGTATGATGAGGAACAGTTATTTTAAAAGCAAATAAGGCTGGTTTTGATTTCTTGTTGACTTTAAAAGAAGATGATTAGCAAAAGGCCACATATTTTGAGTTAAACCTGACAATCTCAGCACCTTAAAATGCCTGACTAACCAATCTCTGCTGAGCTGTGGGCTGGGAAATGTTGAGTTCTGAATCTGAAAGTAATAAAACCGACATGAATCTGTTACAGACCAAGAAAAATATAAAGTGACGAGAATATTTTTGGAGCACCAAAAAAAACTAAATAACGACTTATTTAGTGAAGGCCGAATTCAAAACACTTCAGGAAGCAATATTTCACAATGAATCAGTGTATCGAATCTGCTGTTCGGAGCGCCAAAGTCACGTGATTTCAGGCACTGGCAGTTTGACATGCAATCTGAATCGTGATTCGATACACTGATTCATAATGATCCGATGCTTAATGAAGCAGTGTTTTGAAATTGGCAATCACTAAATAAGTCATTATTTTGGTTTTTTTGGCACTCCAAAAATATTCTCGTTGCTTTATAATATTAATATTGAATCCCTGTACTCACATGAACTGATTTAAATATGTTTTTAGTAAAATAATGGATCTTGAGAGAGGAAATGTCATTGCTCCCTATGGAGGCCTCACGCAGCTATCGGATTTCAACTAAAATATCTTAATTTGTGTTCTGAAGATTAATGAAGGTCTTACGGGTGTGGAACGGCATGAGGGTAAGTAATAAATGACAGAATTTTCATTTTTGGGTGAACTAACAGTTTAATATATCGGACAAATTTTCTTATCAGGCCGATAACGATAACATTAACATATATCGGCCGATTATTATTGACAGAAATGCTCAATAAATAAAGCAAAGCAAAAAAGTAACTATTAAAATATGAATATTCCTACTGCAATCAACCTTTTTACAACCATATGCAAGATGAGGGTTTGCTATTACCCATATACTCTACCCTGAAGCACTCCCCAAAATGCTTTGGATGTTTGGGGGCGTTGGGTTAACAGGAATGTGCTGCTGCCTGCTAGAATCAATTCAAACCAGCTCATCAAATGCCTTCATGGGAAAAAGCTATGGATGCCATAGACTCAGCAGAGACTATTCCGAAAAACATTAAAGGAAATCCTTTAGCCATTAATGACACATTCTGAAGAAAGACTGTAATTTTTTTTTTTTTTTTTTTAAATAACTCTAAGCTTTGATAGAGACTTCTTATTAACTCTAATATATGGGTAGTTGGAACAAAAATATATAGAGAAGTTGGTGTGACATGCACAGCACAAATTTGGTGTGACATGTGAATTGCACAGCACAAATTTGATTAATGAATCAATTTAAATACAGTTAAATAATTATCTATTCAATAGATTAAATCAATTTGATGACATCTGACATAAGTTCCTTTGATGTGGGACAGGCCCAAAAATCACCATTTAATTAAAGTGGATGACAACACTAGTTTGTCAAACATAAATCTATTATATTATATTTATAAAAAAAACTTAGGATTTGTGGCTTTTAAACTTAAAAAATACTCATGGAAAAGCAAAGTTTGTAGTGTATTCATGTAATGTGTCATATCCATTATGTGTAACTTGACTATGACATTGCCAGCTGATATTAGGAATCATAATTCACATAACGTACATAAAAGTTATGACTCCTCTTATGACAAATGCAACATTATTTCCAACAAGACATAAGCTTGTCTAAATCATACTTTCCCCACAATCAAACTGGGACACGACAATCCAGAAGGAAAAGCGACATCGATCGAGAAGACGATAACTTAAATGACACTTTACCTTGCGCTCCTCTGAGAACTTCCTAGGATATATCCGAATGAACGCAAGTTGACGTTATCATAACGTGAAAATTAAATAAACGCTTTGATCTTGTAAAAAAAAAAAAAAATCTCAGTTTCCCGACTCCCGGCAGCGGAGGGATGCTAGTGTTTCCCAATCCTCCTACCAAGCCGAAACTGAACGCGATGTGAAGCAGGAAACAATATTCGGCCACGCCTTTCTTCAGTAAATTTGCTTTATTTTTTAAAGTAAAAGTCCTGGACAAAATCTGATTTTTTTTTTCTTTCTTTTTTTTTTCTTCTTTCTTGTATTGATAACTAAAAACGTGAAGCAGGGATATGGGGTGGTGGAAGAAGAGGAAATAAATGGAGGAGTGTTTAAAAACGTTAAAAACAATGGCTCTTTGTAGAAGTATGTAGCATTAGCTTAGTAGTTAAAAAAATAGCCACTAAAACAAAGGTTGCAGGACATTCCCAAATTTAGAAGGTCCAGATAACAGGACTAGTATTACAATCTTCAAGCTATAATTCAGTTAGTTTATTCTGTCACTTTAAATGAAAGGCTTTGCTACAGTTAACTAAAGGCAATTAGTACACTTGCCTAATTTGTGAATAAAATAAAATAAAAAAGTGTATCAGGTGATATATGAATACCTTTAAAAACACTCATCTCCTTTGTTTATGATTTCTGGCTTCACAAAGGTATTTGCGTGACGTAGCTATGTGATATCAGCCGCGCACTTTGTAAAACTAGGCGTGTAAAACATCACTGACATATTGAAAGCAGCATTAAAGTGTAATTGGTGTAACTGTTGAGTTTATTATAGATGAAGTTTAGCTAAGCTAAATATTTATAAGCATTGATGCATGTATATTTTTCTTCAAAATCCATTTTATTCTGCCAAAACACAATCAACACCATCAGATAGGCCTACAAAAAAGTATGTAAAATATCTAAAATATATACGCACTAACAAATCTGGCATTCAGGTTAATTAATGAATGAAGGAATTGATATTACAGGATTTCAAACTGATTTACAGCTCAATATTTCGGATTATAAATCTCATAAATTGATAAATTCATATCAGGTTAAATATGAATAATGTGTAAAAGATGAATGAATATATATATATATATATATATATATATATATATATATATATATATATATATATATATATATATATATATATATATATATATATATATATATATGAAATATGGTGTAAAATGTGGGTAGAGACAGGACAACAAAGCAACTGGACTGAACTATTGCTATGTCTAACAGACTTTGTCTTGTCACTCAGCAGTATGTTGGAACAAGTTTATTTAGTGATTTTTTAAAAAAAGAAATTAATACTTTTATTCAGCAAAGATGCATTAAATTGATTAATGACAGTAATTGCATCTATAATGTTGTTAAAGGTTGCTGTTTCATATACGGTTCTTTTGAGCTTTCTTTTCATCAAAGAATTTCAGCATATTAGTTCCATTTTTAGGTGTTGAATATGTATATGTGGGCTGTATGTATGCATTTAACAATTGCTAACATGCAAGTTTAGGAATGTGCATGTTTAAAGGTGCATGTGAAGGTATAATGAGTTTGTATGTACGTGTACATGTGTATATGTCTATATAATGAGTGTGTGTATATGTATGGGTGTATCAGTGTATGTATAGAATGTGTATGTATATATTGTATATTCATACAGAACATTTACAAATCTTATGTAGTTGATTATTTAGTTGTTCACTTTGTGCACAAGTATATTAAAGGATTAGTTCACTTTCAAATTACAATTTCCTTATAATTTACTCACCCCCGTCATCCAAGATGTTCATGTCCTTCTTTCTTCAGTCGAAAAGAAATTAAGGTTTTTGATGAAAACATTCCAGGATTATTCTCCTTATAGTGGACTTCAATGGAGCCCAAACGGTTGAAGGTAAAAATTACAGTTTCAGTGCAGCTTCAAAGGGCTTTAAACGATACCAGACGAGGAATAAGTGTCTTATCTAGAGAAACCATCGCTCATTTTCTAAAAAAATTATAAAAAATTGTATAAATTTTATACACTTCCAACTTCAACTAGCTCTCTTCTTCTTCTTCTCTATTTGAATTCCGGCAGTGTAGACACTGCTTAAGTGTATTACTGCCCTCCACAGGTTAAAGTTTGAACTAAATTGTCATATACAATATGCTAGTGCAAGTATATAACAATTAGTTCAAACTTTAACCTGAGGAGGGCAGTAATCGTGGATGACATAAATTATCAGGAAATTTTAATTTGAAAGTGGACTAATCCTTCAATCTCTAACAACGGCAGTATATAATACCTTGTTTTGTATACTTACAACTACACCTGTTGTTCAAAAGCCAAAAAAACAAAACAAAAAAACAAAACAAATTGAGCATATTAGAATGATTTCTGAAGGATCATGTGACACTGAAGACTAGAGTAATGATGCTGAAAATTCAGCTTTGCCATTATAGAAATAAATTACATTTTAAAATATATTAAAATAGAAAACTGTTATTTTATATTGTGATGATATTTCACAATATTACTGTTTTACTGTATTTTTGATCACATAAATACAGCCTGGGTGAGCATAAAAGACTTTCAAAAACAATGAAAAATATTACCAATTTATATTATATTATATTATATTATATTATATTATATTATATTATATTATATTATATTATATTATATTATATTATATTATATTATATTATATTATATTATATTATATTGAGGAGGCGTGGCTCTTTATTCTCCTAAAGCGCGTTCTCGGGACTGCCAGAGGGGGCGCGCATGCGAGCACAGTGGCGGGTGTCAGAAAAGAGGAGGTGCGTGGTGTGATACGCATCTCTCATTTGAGTGTGTTGTATGTGTGGAGGGGAAGCGCAACACACGTTGTGATATTCGCACTTCTAAACTGAGCTAGAACCAACTTTATTTCCCCTTCTTTCGCTTTCCTCGAGCGGAGGAGGTCGTTCCGGAGTTTTTGTTTCAGCAGTAAGAAGGCAAATCCTCGGCTGTGGGGGAATAATGTCGGCGTCGGCGGCGAAAGTGAGCCGAAAGGAGCAGAACTCGAATCACGACGGAGCGGACGAGACCTCGGGTAAAGTAATGGCGGCCTCCTGCGCACCGCCATTTTCAGTAACTTACACCTCTTGCGTTTAAAGCACGAATATCAGTTTTAACTATTCGCTTAGCGTTTATTTTAATCTTTAAGTAAAGCCCGAGTCTGTGACCGTTTATTCCAGCAGAAGTCCAGTTTTGCAGGGTAATTTCAGCAAAACGTTGTCGCGCGCACCGGAGGCCATGATGTTTCCTCGCGCGGCGGCTTTATTGTGCCACGCGCGACGAACATTGCGCTCGAGCGCCATTTAGTTAATCAAAACACACATTTCCATATTATTTTCACTTATGTGCTCGAGTGTGTCGTTTTAAGCTCACAGTGAGTCGAAAATAATGAGTGCGCTGTATTGAGCCCATGTTGTGTGCTAATAGGCTAACTGGTTATTGTGTCTCCCCCGCCATCACGAGCCATTCCCACATGTGTCACAAAACCACGCTGCCGCTCCATCACACATCACCGTAGACTTGTTTTAATGACGCTCAAGTGGGGCTAAATGACTTTCGGATACTTTAAATGCACGGCAGTAATGTGTAATTCATTAGGAGGACGGTAAATGTGGCCCAGCGCGTGGCCTCCTCCTTTTAAACCTCGCGGCCTTGCGCAGCTGCTGCTGAAACTGTACCGGATTGAGCTGGTCGTCCGGTGTTACACCTCGCTTTCACTTTAACCTCTCTATTGTGGCTTTGAATCGGATCAGATTAGCTTAAAATAATGGTGCTTTTTGTTCTGTTATGATATACGCAATGCGTCGTGTTTACATTGTTCTTTTTATATATAGTTGTTTGTGTGTGTGACTTACAAAAGTCATGTTTTTATGTTAGTTTATATAAGCATTGCATGTGCGTGCAGTTTTATCCTACATTTTATAACGCATGAAGAACATTGTGAATAAATGTTGTTTTATTTATTTTTATTGTAAACAAATGTTGTTTTATTGCATTTCAGAAAAAGAGCAACAGGAGGCAATTGAACACATTGATGAAGTACAGAATGAAATCGACAGGTAAATTTGCCAGTGCCTCTGAAGTATTATTTGTACGTGCACAGTTGATGCATTTTGTTTTTGTTATTCACAGATTGAATGAGCAGGCGAGTGAGGAAATTTTAAAAGTAGAGCAGAAGTACAATAAGCTACGTCAGCCGTTCTTCCAGAAGAGATCAGAACTCATAGCCAAAATTCCAAACTTCTGGGTCACAACATTTGTCAACCATCCACAAGGTAAGAAATTGAAACCCATCCTCTGTGTTAAATATGGGTGACTTCTGTGCTTTTGCTTGTTTGTTTATATATTCACTTGTAATGTATTGTTTTTCCACTAATAGTCTCAGCCTTGCTCGGTGAGGAGGATGAAGAAGCACTTCATTACCTGACCAGAGTGGAGGTCACAGAGTTTGAGGACATCAAGTCAGGTTACAGAATAGATTTTGTAAGTAACCCTTTTCGCCTGGTCGAGTTTGAAAGTAATGTCTGACAAAATCAAATGTCTGACCTGTAATTTTATGTGCAGTACTTTGATGAAAATCCATACTTTGAAAACAAAGTCCTCTCAAAAGAGTTCCACTTGAATGAGAGTGGTGACCCATCTTCAAAATCCACTGAAATCAAATGGAAGGCTGGAAAGGTGGGTTAATTTATTTAATTTTATTTATTTATTTTTAATAAATCAGTTCTTTGGGTCAGTTTTGGAGTAATTGCTGTTCTGTTTTGGGTGTCTATTAACTGATTATGTATGATGCAGGACCTGACGAAGCGTACTGGACAGACACAGAACAAGGCAGGGAAGAAACGGCAACATGAAGAGCCAGAGAGCTTTTTCACCTGGTTTACCGACCACTCTGACGCAGGGGCTGATGAACTCGGGGAGGTCATTAAAGATGACATCTGGCCCAACCCCCTGCAGTACTACCTGGTATGAAATGTTATAATTGTGAAACGCTGATAAACACTTGCTGTATTGAGTCAGAACTTGCATTTAACTTTTTCTGTCTGCTCAGGTCCCTGATATGGATGATGAAGAGGGTGAGGGTGAAGAGGATGATGATGAGGAAGAGGAGGAGGGTTTGGAGGACATTGACGAAGAGGGGGATGAGGATGAAGGAGAGGAAGACGAAGAAGAGGACGATGGAGAAGATGGTGAGGTGAGAGTTTATTCAAAGCTTTGGCTGATTGATTTTTAAAGTATATCTGTATTGTATAAACTTCAGAAACTGCCACAGTTGGATCATAAATTAATGTTTTTTTTTTTTTTTTCTTGACCTCTTTTTTTCAGGATGATGGGGAGGATGACTAAAGGCTGATAAGGACATATTCCATCACTTGTACCTGTTCTTTCCTTTTTGAAGTCATCCTCCAACCATGGGAGCAAAAAAAAGCTTTTTTTATTTTTATTTTTTTTATTTTGTGCTCCATGTTCTGTTCTACTGAAGCCTCTCCTGTCCTGACCATGTCTAAACCCAGTTAATTCCCTGGACATACAATACCTGCATTGGAAAACTAGTGGCATCTCGTTGCTGAAGCCTCTTGCGTCATCTTTAATTACAACCATCTCCAAAGACAAATACAAAATATTAACAATCTGCACGTCATCCTCTGTAGACTAAACTGAAGTAAATAGCAGTTTATATATTAAGTATATAAATGAATTTTTTTTTTCTGTGAATGGTTGTGAATTGAAGTAATAAGCCATGGTGCAGTGATCTAATCATAGCGTACATACACTTTTTTTCTTTTTCTTCTTTTTTTTGTATATTTTCTTTAATGCAGAGGTGGGCCCCAAAGAGTTGACACTGTTTTTCCTATGTGATATATTGGACAAAAGGAAAGCACCAGCTAGCTCCTGTCACCTCTTGTAAATGATTTGGGGTCAATATCAGGGTATGGCAGTTATTATTGTTGACAGTTCAGTGGGGTTGGGTGGGGCAAGCGGGCATTTGACACATCAACATTTGGGTTTATGTTGATTGACTTTTCATTGTAATGTTTTACAGACACCCATGAGGTTTGAAACATTTTTAATAAAAACAAAACACAAAAAAACTTCCTCTTGTAATTTTGAGCTTGGCTAATTAAAGGATTATTTAAATGAGATAATAAAGCCTGTAGAATCTTAAAGAACTCTACAACTTGTCTTTTCTCCATCTGTTTTCTTTATTGGAGATACACAGATGAATACATCTATGAGTACAATGTGTTTTTATATAGTTTTTAATGTTTTGGTACATCTTTGGAAGTTTTATATGTAACTGTTTTTAGTGTAATGTTGAATGGTATTTCATCAAAGAGTCATGACAGTAGGGTTGATGTTGCTAGAAAGTCATTCATACAATTTAGTTACTATTTTATACATGGCACATTTATAATGTTACATTTTAAGTGCTTGTAGCAATTGCTTTGGACCTAAAACTCAAGATTTTACGCAAATCATCTTCATTTATTAGTTTGATTATACAGAGCGGTTTATTAAACTATCATTACATTTTCATGAATGGTATGTGAAAGCAAATCTATGCCTATGTATTACATTTATCTACATTTTTATGTGGTTAATTTTTATTTTTTTTTTTATTATAGTTGATCAATCATAATTCTATTTTGTGTGTAGTTACTGTCCACCTCATTGCATCCTGATACATTGACTTATTTAAGAATTATATATTGACACCAAACAATGAATAGGACATAAGCCATTCAGCATAACAAAAACTCAGAGGTCTAAGTTAAATGTTACTTTGTGTGTTCATGAAAGTATCACAATTCAGTGTCTTGTCCACCCTCATGTATTGATGTTTTTATACATAAATCCTAGTTTAATAATATAAACAAAATGTGTTTGTTGTCAATTAACTGATACAGAAGTGGTAAGTCTCTACTTAAAAAACAATATCTAGTTCTAATAATCTTAGTTTTATCTTAAAGTAAACATAAATCACATGAGATTATAAAGCTGACATGTGAAGATGTTCTGTGATAATGTAATATCAAATAAGACCAGGGGACATATTTCATGATTAGTGCAAAAAGGAAGAAAAAAGTATTAAAAAGTTTTTAATAGACGTCTGAGGCTATTATTCATCACAGGGTTTGTGCCAGTCAAAATTTTACAATGTATTTTTTAAACAATAGAATTTATTACGAATTAACACAACAGTTATCAACATGTTCACGTCCTTTTTTAAAACAAAAACACTTATTCAACTAGGTTTCTTTCTTTTAAATGTTCAAAGCCCAAAAGGCAGCGAATTGTACGAACGACCCAGTACAAAGGGCCTTTTATAATCTCAAAATGAAAGTGCGGAAAATAGTTTGACCAATCAGAAGCTAACAGCAGTGACGTGCGGAGGACAGCCAACCATTTATTGGCTTAGGGTATCCATGGCAGCGCAGTTACCGATGTCACATCCAGGATAATCATGGAGGAAAGAACTGCGCTGTGCAAAAGCAAAATACAATAAAATATCGTTCAAAATTAGCGATACTGCTGTTTTTCCTATCATAGAAGCAGATTTTGATTCGTCGAACATAAACAGTCTCTTAAATATGATGAAAAACCAGAAAATCGTTTGCTTGATATACAAATATTCGCTAGCTCCCTGCTAACTCTGACGTGTAATTGAGACTAAGCACTTTGTAGAGATATAAATACACACTTTTTGTCTTGAGGTAAAGATAACACATAGTTTATTCTCGCTTGCTGGCAAAGTTTGAACATGTTTACGGATGAAACGCTTGAGTTAATTGGTGCTGAATCGACATGGAGAAAGTCACATCAGCAAACACAAGAATCAGTAAGTTAACAGGTTTATAAGCGCAATATTCATGCGCTTGATGAAATATCAGTCCTTTTGTGTGATGTATCTATCGTGTTTGTTTTATTCCTGTACAGAGAAGCTGTCAAACTCGTCCAGTTCACACAGCCGAGGCTGAAACACAAGCCAAAGATGTGTTGGAAAACAGCACCCAGACACAAGACCAGATCAGCCAAACACTCTCTCTAGATCGAGACATTTCTGACTTTCCTGGTTTGGTGGACTTCTTGCATAGAGTTGAAGATGTGGTTATCAGAGAGCTGGTGAAAAACTCCAAGAGCCATGCTTTTGATGGGTTTGAAGTGAACTGGGAGGATCAGAATGAGTCGGTGAGATCCTTGAATGCAAAATAGCATTAATAATGGAATAAATGGTATTATATAGTAAATTATGGAAGCTTGTTTCCACCACAGAATCAAAAATAAAAAGTTGCAATTACCTTTTTTTATTTTTGATTCTGTGGTGGAAAGAAACAAGCTCAATATTAATATTTTTTCCTTAGTTGTTTATAGCTCACAAAAATACTTTTCCCCTCACAATTCTTAGTTTATTTTGTACAAAAGTGAGATAAAAATTTGCAATTGCGAGTTATAAAAGTCCGAATTGCAAGACATAAATTTGTAATTTTGAGAAAAAAAAGCCAGAGTTGTGAGTTATGAACTCAAAAAAAAAAATTTTTATGGAAGCTTGTTTCCATCTCTTAATAAAAAAGGCAATTCTGACTTTTTTTCTCGCAACTCGCAATTTTTGTAAGCTCGCAATTATGACTTTTGACACACAATTGTGTGAGTTATGATGTCATAATTGTGAGAAAAAGTCAGAATTGCAATTAAAAAATGGCAAAAGTCAAATCTTGCAATTCTGACATCATAACTTGCAATTGAAAAATTAAATATCTTTTAAAAATTATAAGATAATAATTGTTTATCAAAAAGACACAATTGTTTATAAAAAATCACAATTATCTTAAATTTTTTTTTAATTCTTTGGCGAAAACAAGCTTCCATAATTTTTGGAAACAAACTTCCATAGTAAATAGTATTAATAATTGATTTAAAGGTGCCCTAGAATCAAAAATTGAATTTATCTTGGCATAGTTGAATAACAAGAGTTCAGTACATGGAAAAGACATACATTGAGTTTCAAACTCCATTGTTTCTTCCTTCTTATATAAATCTAATTTGTTTAAAAGACTTCAGGAAAACATGCAGATCTCAACATAACACCGTCTGTTACGTAACAGTTGGGATCATTAATATGTACGCCCCCAATATTTGTATATGCCAGCCCATGTTCAAGGCATTAGACAAGGGCAGCCAGTATTAACGTCTGGATCTGTGCACAGCTGAATCATCAGACTAGGTAAGCAAGCAAGAACAATAGCAAAAAATGGCAGATGGAGCAATAATAACTGACATGATCCATGATTACATGATATTTTTAGTGATATTTGTAAATTGTCTTTCTAAATGTCAGGGAGCGCAAGATTTAAAGGGGCCGGAGCCTGAATCGGTACATAGTTAATGATGCCCCAAAATAAAAAATTGTATAAAAAAAATTTAGGGGGTATTTTGAGCTGAAAATTCACAGACACATTCAGGGGACACCTTAGACTTATATTACATCTTGTGAAAGAACGTTCTAGGGCACCTTTAATTATATTACAGTTTATGTCTTTCTGGTGATTTCTTGCACAGGTGTCCTGTATGTACCGCCTTCAGCATGCTGATGCTCAGGAAAGAGGTCTGCAAGTCACCAGTGTGTCCTGGAACTGCACTGGCTCGGTCATAGCCTGTGGATTTGGCCGGTAACAGTCCTTTCACCATACAAAAACATAAAACCACCTGCAGTGTTCATAAAAGCAGTTTTAATTATGTATTTCTGGGGTTAGTGTGGATGATGGCGATTGGAGCAATGAGAAGGCTTATGTGTGCACGTGGAACCTAGACCGGCAGAACCTGAACCCAGCGCGGCCGGATGTGATCATCGATGTGGCCACTCCCGTCATGTGTTTGTGCTTCCATCCTGTGAGACCGTCTGTAGTTGCTGGTATGACACATTTAAAAAAAAAAATACTTTTAAGATTTTTTTCTCCCTTAAAGTGTAAATCTATGGATCTTTGCAAAAACAAAATACAGGTTTTCACATGCACAAGTACGGAAGAGGATTAGGGCCAAGCAATAATAAAAATTAAATAATTAAATTTTGAGAAAAAACATGTTAAATTTCAAGAAAAAAGTCAAGATAAAATGTTGAGAATAAACTCGTTAAATTACGAGAAAAAAATGGTTAAATTTCAAGAAAAAGTCAAGATAAAATGTTGAGAATAAACTCGTTAAATTACGAGAAAAAACTCATAAAATTTTGAGAAAAATGTCAAAATAAAATGTTGAGAATAAACTCATTAAATTTTGAGAAAAACATTGTTAAATTTCAAGAAAAAAGTCAAGATAAAATGCTGAGAATAAACTCGTTAAATTTCAAGAAAAAAGTAGAAATAAAATGTTGAGAATAGTCATTAAATTTCGAGAAAAAAGTCAAGATCAAATGTTGAGAATAAACCCATTAAATTACGAGAAAAAATTTGTTAAATTTCGAGAAAAAAGTTGAGATAAAATGTTGAGAATAAAGTCATTAAATTACAAGAAAAAAGTCGTTAAATTACGAGAACAAATTCGTTAAATTATGAGAAAGTCGTTCAATTTTGAGAAAAAAGTCGAGATAAAATGTTGAGAATAAACTCATTAAATTACGAGAAAAAAGTCGTTAAATTATGAGAACAAACTTCGTAATTTAATGAATTTGTTCTCGTAATTTAACAACTTTTTTCTAGTAATTTAATGAGTTTATTCTCAACATTTCATCTCGACTTTTTTCTCGAAATTTAACGAGTTTATTCTCAACATTTTATCTCGACTTTTTTCTGGAAATTTTTTTTTCCCCAAAATTTAACAACTTTAATCTCGAGATGGTTTTATTTTTTTATTATTGCTTGGCCCTAATCCTCTTCCATACACAAGAAACTATTGTGCACACAGGAATTTTTTTCATGTTAAATTTTGAGCAAATAGATTTTTATTAATTCATGCGCATCCATACTCTCATTTTCTTTATAGTAAAATAGTAGTGATGCACAAAGGAAATAGGTTATTGTATACATAAACCCGGAAATTGTAATAGTTTCTTGTAATAACGCAAAAAGTTTATTGTCCTAAGTGTAAAAACATAAAGCCACTCCCTCAGTTATTAGGGACAAATACCTTTTAATGGCTCATTTCTTCAAGATAATTCCCATTCCTCTTTATTGTGGCATTAGGCGGGCTGTACAGTGGAGAGGTGGTGGTCTGGGACACGAGCCGTTCACAGGACCTCATTTTGGCTCATACAGGAATGTCTGCAGATACCCACCGTGAACCAGTTTATCAGGTATGAAACATTTATGACTGAGGCATGATGAATAAGCATTCAGTGATATATAGAAGCACAGTATTTCTGTGTGTAAACAGGTAAACTGGGTCCCAGGAGCTCGCCGAGGGGAGTTTGTTGTACTGAGCGCCGGTTCAGGAGGAAGAGTTCTGTTGTGGACTATTGATGGAGCTGAAGCCAAACTCACCTTGAGTTCTGGATATGCCCTTGTCCCACAGCAAATGCCTCAGAGTGGAGCAGCAAGCAAGGTGGGTGTCATAATATGGTCTTGGCAAACTGATTCAGTATGTATGAATCCTAGCTAAATCATAAAAGATGCAGATCGTCATGCATTTAAAAAAAAAAAAGTAATAATGTAATTGTTAGATTTTAGGATGAAATATGACCTTGACATATTTCTGTGAAATTCACCGTAATAACACAATACTCTTGTTTCTCTCACTGAAGACCCGAGGTAGCACCACTATAGGAGTAACCTCTGTTGCACTTTCCCCATGGGACCTGGACACATTCTTGGTTGGCTCAGAAGGAGGCCTTGTGCTCAAATGCTCCTTCAGCAGCGAGACGGTAGCAGCAGTGCCCCCTGATGGTGAGAGCATGACACTGCGCGCCCCAATGCAATTCTCTTTCTCTCCACGAGGGGGCCCTATACACTCAGTCCACTTCTCACCCTTCCACAGGTGAGCTTTGTGCTATTTCCCCCTACTGTGTGTTTTCTACATTGTGTAATATCCACTTTAAAGCTAATTGGCAGTAATTGTAACATCTCTTGGTGCTTCTGACTTTAGGAATCTGTTTGTAAGTGTCGGGACAGATGGTTTAGCTCATCTGCACAGTGTGCTTCAGCCCCGCCCCCTGTTGTCTCTAAGGGTGTCTGATTCATATGTGTTTTGGGTGAGGTGGTCACCTACACGCCCTCTAGTCTTTGCTGCAGTCACAGGACAAGGTGAGATGTTTGTAATTCTCCCACACACACACACACACACAGGACATTAACAAATAAAAGGTGTTTCTTAACCTTTTTCAAAAATTATATAATGCATATTTCTGAGTCATGAACACTGTTTTTAAGTTTCAGTTGTTAAATAACATTTCAAAGTGTTTAAATTAATTTGACTTTTTATGGTCAGGTGGTACAACCAAAATAGTTGTATATGTATATACTGTAGTTGTACCACCTGACATGGAAAGTGAACCAGTCTACCCATACTTGAAATTAGCAGTATTATTATAGTTATTACCTTGTAAATTCATAATAAATGAGCCATGTTTGCAGTTGTGCCACCCTGACATTTGAGAATTTACAAATTGCTGGACAAAAGTTTTTCAACAAACAAAAGTTTGTTTTAGTGAAATTAAAGCTTGGTCTTGAATTTTTGTTTATATAACAAATGTTTAATAATTTCAAATTTAATTTGAACTCTGGCAGGTTTGGTCCAAATGTTTGATTTGGGTAGAAGGTCTTTAAGGCCAACCGCCACAATTGACCAGAACACAGGAGGTCAGCCAGCTTATTGCCTGGAGTTCAATCCCAAACACACAAATCTGATGGCAGTGGGCAATGCAGATGGTAGCGTCAACATCTGGCAGCTCAGTGCGGAGTTAACAGAACAAGGTGCAAAGGAGACGGCAATACTGGAACAGCTGGCCAATGAGGTGACGGACTGAGACCACTCAAAAATTCCTTTTCCCCCTTAAAACACATGTATTGTAACTTGTATATATGCATTTCATGTTGAAACATGTATTTATGCTTCTACTCCAAATAAAACCACACTGACAGCGCTTTCCAGTTATAACCAGTAGCGTTTATTTAAGCACACTGCAGTCTTGTGGGTGATGTTACAGCATATTTTCTCTCTATAGGTTTGTTAAACAAAGCAAAGCACTTAACAGCTAAAACAATCACAATAAAATGCAGACAGATCCACTACACTATACTCAGTGAAGCATGAGGAAGTGTCAGATAAATATGCAGGGTTAAGAGTGATAGCAAGATACAGATATTGCTATATTGGATGCTATAGAGAATTTTCATTTCAGATCCATGCAGTTTGGCCTTGTGTTGTGAGGGGGGAAAACGCATCCCGATTGGTCACTGGCAAGCGGGGGGGCGGGGAATCAGTTGACGAAAAGCGAGCGGGTGAATTCCACAAAGTCGAATGCTGACGGGATCTCGCGGCCCTTGCTGTCCAGGTAGGGCTTCATATGGGAAATGCAGTAGTCTGCCTGTTCCTTCGTCAGGTTCTGTAAACACATAGAAGGTCATTATGATCATCTTTCTAAAACCAAACATGAAACCGAGGCCAAACTTTTGGTACATGGGTTTGTTATTTTGTACCTGGTAGAGTTCTTCCTTGGTAACGTAAGGTTTGTTCTCGGCGCTGAGAGCACGGAAAGCGCTCTCGATCTCCTCGCTTGATTTCACATTCTCTGTTTCTCGGCTGATCATGAAGGCCATGTACTCCTGCAAGGACACGTTTCCATCCCTGAATAAAACAAAACTGATGTTAGCTCATCAACAGAAACAGCACAGTATTTAGCACATCCATAGAAGATGTTTCTCACCTGTTTGGATCCACTATGTCCAGGATGGACTCAAACTCGGGGTCTGGTTCTCCTTCTTCAACCATGGGTAGGTCGTAGCCCAGAGACCGCAGGCAAGACTTGAACTCCTGATGGTTTAGACGTCCAGATTTTTCTTTGTCGAAGTGCCTGAGAAACAAAGACTTGCATTACATTTTCAAGAACACTAAAGTTTAGCATTGTAATGTTTATGAAAGTGGAAAACTCACTTGAACATCATGCTGAACTCCTTCAGGGCCTCCTCTGTTACTCCTGTAGTGTTTCTAGAAAAGAATTGCAAGAACGAGTCAGTCAGGGTAAATCGATCCAATCACAATGTTCAACGAGTTTGTTCTGTTTTAATAGCTAATCTACAGAAAATCATAAAAATATAATAATTTGTCATTGTGAGGTGTCACCTGGCTTGGATCTGTTGTTCCAGGTTGTGTTGCATCCTCATGCCCAGCTGGTCGAGTTGGTCCCACTGTTGGGCCAGACCCACGGTGCTGTGTTCTGTGTATTTGTTGTCCAGGATTAGCGCCTCCTCCATGGCTGCTCCCAGATCCTCAATCTTCTTCAGCTGACTGCGCATGGCACGAATCTCCTGGTGCTTGCGCTGCAGGGAAACCCAGAGGGAAAAGACATTTAGAACAGAGCATTGACAATTCATTGTGTCCATTTATCTGTTACTCAGGTTTGAGGTTTATGCAAGCTTTTAATGTCCTTTTCCTGTAAACAATGAAATGTTCACACATTTTATGGAAAATAAATTTACATGATTTTTCCATTACTCTTATTTGTGATGAATGGATAGGGATATTTGGAAACCAATTTATATAAATAGGACACACAGTGTAACTTCTAGCTAAAGAAAAATAAAATTATACAGATTATAGACCTTTTTTCTTGTTGAAACCCTGAATATTAAAATATACATATTTATAACAAGTTTTTTTTAATTGACTCTGGAAATTTCCACAACTTGAAGGGTTAGTTCACCCAAAAATGAAATTTCTGTCCTTACTTACCCTCATGTCATTCCACACCTGTAAGACCTTTGTTCATTTTTGAACACATTAATGACAGAAATTTAATTTTTGGGTGAACTAACCCTTTAAGATTTAATCAATTTTCATGACTTTTTTGCATGACCAGGACTGGTTCACAATTTCGTACATGCAACATTATGTTTTCTTGAATAACAAAAGAATATATTCAATATAATACACACTACCATTCAAAAAATGTGGTGTCAGCAAGATTTTCTTAAAGAAATTAATATTTTATTCAGCAAGGATGCAATAAATTGAACCATTTATAATGTTAAATTTTTTTTTTTTCAAATAAATATTGTTCTTTCGAACCTTCTATTTGAAGAATCCTTAAAAAAATGTATCATGGTTTCCTCACAAAATATTAAGCAGCAAAACTGTTTTCAACAATGATAAGAAGTTTCTTGAGCAGCGAATCAGCATTTTATAAACGACCATGTGACACTGAAGTCTGCCAAAAATTCAGCTTTGGTTTTTACTGTTTTCTTGATCAAATAAATGCAACCTTGGTGAGAATGAAACACTGAAAAAAAAATCTTACCAACCCAAAACATTTGAACATTAGTGAGCATGATTTAATACTCTAAAGGCTGTGGTTTATACTTTTGCAGCGAGTGTAAGCCGTAGCTACGGCGTGGGCTGTGCGTAGCATACGACGTAGCCTGACGTGCACCTCTTCAAAAATGGTAACAACGCGTCAATTCTACGCGGACGGCAAGTGCTGTGATTGGTCTGCTAGAGCCCCTCCCTCGGGTCAAAAAAACTGGCGCGGAGCACTCGAAGAGTAGCGAGCACTTTCAACTTCCATATAAATAAAAAAAGCCGTTTCAGAAGACACATACAGTCATACTGCAACAAAAGTCTTTAACTATTTGCCGCTTCTCTGCCGTTTCTGTTTGTAAGCTTCTCTGACAACGTACACGACGAGCTACTTCTTCTTCGGCTTTTGTTTTGATACTCAACATGACCGCGGACACTGCCTACTAGTGGTCTGCATGCACGTCGACGCGGAACAACGACGCAGAAGTATAAATGAAAACAGACGCATAGCCTACGGCGCAGAGGATTTGGCGTAACGTTAGGTCCGACGCAGAAGTATAAATCAGCCTTAACAGATTCATTTTGTGTCATTCAAAACTGATCAGCTTCACCATTTATCCATTCACTGGTCCCAAACTCACCTTAGTGGCCTCTAGCTGCGACTCTAGCGTTCCGGATTCTTCCACCATGCAGGACCTGCCCAGCCACACACAAAGCGATGAAAACAGCAGCAGGAGTCCGAGAGCACATGATGCATCCACCCAAAAACATCTCACTCACTCCACATGCCAGTCTACACCTTACAAGAGCAGCTCCAACCACAGCGGCTTTCACTAGACTAGGTTAGTTATTAGCTCAACTATCATTAAACATATATAATAATTTCCAGAGAGTTAAAAATAAATCTTTATATGACAATACTATTTAGTTTAAATGGGTTTGCGCAACCTCTGTAACCTTCATCTTCCTGAATTTCTTGTACATGACAATAGGACTTACCAATTGTTTTGTAGTAGATATGGAGTACAAACTATAAGACACCCCAGATTGCAACTACAATAATCAAAGTCATGCTAACAAAGCCAACTTATATCCATGGTAATCCAGACCATGCTTGATTAGGGCTGCTGTCAACAGGGTTAGAAACTGCTATATTTGTACCACTGCTTAGCTTTAGTTCAAAGTACAGATCTTGCAAAATGTGCAAAATCAAAGATTCAAAGTTACTTGACTAGCCATATACGAGTACAAAAATGTTAATGCACAGCTGTTCAATTCAGATCAGGATATTGAAAATGTCTAATTTTCCAATCATGGAAATCACATTGCAGTTTCCACCCTGAATCTGGTGCATGAACATTTTTCTCAAAATGAAGGAAAAAAATGTGAAACAAGGAAAAAACAAAAAGGTTAAAGAATGAGATGAAGTGTTCACACTCCTCAACACTGGTGCTGAATGTAGCCAGGCTTGCTGGATTAAGAAGCTGGAAGGGTTCATCTCAAAAAAAAAAAAAAAGCCTCATCACAGTGAATGTTAGTAAAAGGGATTGAACACACACACAGAGCCTTTACAGTGGGGATCAGACTCAAGTGCATGAGGAGAAGAAAACCCAAAAAGGTGTGGGGTGAGGGGTAAGAGGCCAATCAGAGGAGGAAAAAAGGGAGAAGACCTTCCAGAAAGATCATCATCGACTTCATACTGATAGACACGGATTACCCTCCGATAGGCTATGCTATTCAGAGACGGGGGAGGTGGGAGATGAAGAGGGAATGGAAAAAGAGTGTGAAAAAACAGAAAGGAATACATCTGGAAATATATAGTCAAAACATACGGTAAAATATGCAAAATATACGTAAAGTGCGATTCTTCTCGATGACACCTTGTATTAGTTGTAACCAAATTATTGGTCTATTCTGACCTGAAACTCCCAAATGCCTATCTTATTGTTTCTATCCCTAGACATCATATGGAAATGCCATTAAACAATTCATACACACTCACACACAAACATACTATAGTAAAATAGAAAAAAATTGTGATATTAACCCATCCAGAAGGTATGTCCTGATTAGAGAAATGATTCCAAGCATCAAGGTAGCAGCAAGTAGGCCGAAGGAATGGGGAAAGAGAGACAAATAAGGGAGGGGGAGAGAAAGAAACATTAAAACATTGAGCGGTGACATTAACGCCACTTCTCAACACTCACATGAAAGCACATGTGACTAGCGCAAAGCACTGCTGTAGCAATATCAACCCCAGATGGGTTTAAATTGTGTGACCATGTGAAAGTCTTCACCCAAACAGACAACATGGCAAAGCAGGCAATGACTTCATGAAAATGGCTGTCTAAGAAATTTACATGGAGATCAGGAAAGCTTGATTAAATTCAAACAGATGTGTGTGACATCATGCATTGGAATCAAATGTGTTGCAAGCGGTGTTTTTAATCCTCAGCTAACTACAATGCTAACTATTCTTTTACTACAATGACAGAGAACGCAACAATAAGTAGTCCATGCTGGTCCCCTGTACCTGGTCTCCTGCAGCCATTGGTGGAAGGCATTGGCATGTTGGGCAAACTCTTGTCTGAGTTTATCATTCTCTTCCTGTCTCCTCTGCTCCTTCTGTAGCTCCAACTCTCGCTCCTATAAAGCATATATCCAATTCAATTCAAATTTATTTTTATAACACTTTTCACCCATACATATCATTTCAAAGCAGCTTTACAGAAAACGCATGCCAACATTACAATTTACAAAGCACATTTTCTGTTTCAGATACTATGCAAGTCAAGTTAAATACTTCAGGATCCCATCATCACCTTGATTATCTTCTGAAGGTTCCTCCAGGTCTCCTCTAGAGCCTCCATGGTAAACCATGTGTATGGGTTGGATACCACTTGGTAACTCTTGATCTGGCGATCAAGTTCTGCCAGCTGGCTGAAGTCGGCCTCTGCGGAGCTGAGCGAGGAGCGGAAGGCGTCATGGGCGTCCCGCAGGGCCCTAATCTCCTCCAGAGAGTTGCACCGTACAGGGTCCGTCAGATCTTCCTCAGCATTCTCAAACCAGCTGTTGAAGGCTGAGGCCTTCTTGGCAAAGGTGAGGAAAAGATCCTCGACCTGGATGGAGTGGCGAACATAAGAAAATGAGTAAGACATACAAAACAGAATTTCATTTCCTCACTTTAGGCAAAATTCCATTCTTCACACCTTTCTGAAGTGCTCCTGGGCTTCCAAAAGCTTCTTCTTGCGGGCGGCTGAGTTGGACAGCAGCTGGTTCCAGCGCTTCATCAGGGTGGCATGACGAGCCTCGATGGCCTTGGACTGCACGTGTTTGGCTGCCAACAGCTGGTCTTTCAGGGCTGTGATGTTGGTGATGCCCTCTTGCTGGAAAGCCTGAAGCCCTGCATCAAAGGTTTCCTATGGGTAGAAGAAAGACAGTCAGATCTTGCAGTAAAGCTTGAAAGGATTTGATGTGCTTAAAGTATAATGTTTAAAAACGGCCATGAAACTACAAAAAATATACAACTGAGACATTTTAAAGGACTATATCTAGAAAATGGTTTTTGAATGTGTTGTAGATATGTCATATGCAATGTCACACCTGTTTGGTGAGCAGAGTCTGCACTGAGGAGAGATCCCGACCATAGTCATCAGTCTTCAGGCTGTTTTCCTTCTCACCTGATCAAGCCAAAGACAGTGAAAAAAGAAAATAGCACTCTATTTCTTGGCAATCCTTCTTTTAAATTAAAGTTTCTTCTCATTTGCATGAAATATCATTAACTCACCAATCCATGACTCCACCACATCAGCCTTCCAGTTGAACTGCAGGAAGGCAGAGTTCTCATCCAGCTTGGCCTTCCTCTGAGCTGCGGCTCTCTCAAGCTCTGACACCTTCCCACGCAGGGCCTTCATTTTAGCCATGATGTTCTCCACATTGTGGTTCTCCTGCACAAAAGCAACAATATGATGTAATGATATTGAAACTGTAATGAACAAAGAAACTGTCTGTGATTAAGTATTAAAGGGTCAAAGATGACTTTACAGTAGTTGAATTATACCTTTTTGATAAGTTCATCTCCATTGGAACACACATCATTCACTCGGTCCCTGTGCACGGTAAAATCGGTTTCAAACGCTTCATGTTTCTTCAGCAAGCCCTGGAAACGAGCCAAATTAAGACACACACAAAAAAAACAGCAATATTATGGTGTGTCCAAAATCCAGCTATAATCAGCTAAATGTGGTTTATTTTTTCATTAAGTTCATCCAATGAATAATGAGGTGAATTATAGTTTTTCACACCTGTACGGCTGCCAGCGTATCACCGTAATCCTCACTTCCAACCAGGTTCAGTTTCTCATTAATCCAGGCTTCCTCTTCCTCCACATTTGCCACAAACTGCTGGTATTCCAGCGACTCCTCAAGCCTCTGCCCACAAAAAAAAAAAAAAAAAAAAAAAAAAAAAAGGCAAACCAAACAAATTTCTATTCAATTTCCATTTGGGGGTTGACAAGATTTCACAGAGGCTGAATTTATTTGATTGAAAATGCAGTAAAAACAGTAATATTATTATTATAAAAAAAAAAAAAAAATAGCAAAATACAGTTCTCACCGAGCAGCAGCCAGATCTTTCAGTTCCTTCCAATGCTCCACAAACTGGGCCAGCCTCTGCTGGATCTCCTCCTGTCCTATGGTGTTGTCATCAGAAAGCTTCTTCCCAGTCTCCAACACAGACTGCAAGGCCACAAAAATACTCTGTTAGCATTCAGAGTTATAATTCACTAGACCTTTAATACGTTCAAGACTTTTTCCACTTCTGTGGATCAATATGTAACAAAATCGCAGATGCCTCCTCACCTGAATGGCCGGCTCGTGTGCTCCCAGCTCAGCTTCCAGCCTCTTGTGCTTCTTCCTCAGATTCTGTACTCCTGTCAAATCACGTCCGTAGTCCTCCGAGCTCACCAACAACTTCTTTTCCCTAATGGAAGAGAATTAATTAGATCCAATATACAGCCTTAAAAGAAAAAAGGTTAGTGTGTAATCAATTTAAGACCACTCAGAATGATGTAAACCATACTTAATCCAAGATTCCTCATCGTCCAGATCCCTGAAGAACTGGTGCAGACGATGCGACTCATTCAGCTTGGCACGGCGGCCAGCAGCCATGCTCTTGATTTTGACAAAGCGTCCGTTGACGGCATCACGCTTGTCCTTGACCTGGGAAGTGTCGAAGGCATTGCTGGCCATCAGGCTGTCAGCCTGGCCATTAAGATCCTTCAGACGATCCTATAAGAGCACAAAGACAACAACGAGCCATCAGAATGTGCTAAATGAGAATAAACTGATGAGTATGTCTGGAGTTACAGTCGGTGAGCTACCTCATGAGCAGAGATGTCAGCTTCCAAAAGCTGGTGCTTCTTAAGCAGATTGTTGACTGAGGCCAGATCTTTCCCATAATCCTCAGAGGCAAGAAGAGCTTCAACCTATGGGCCGAAGGAAAAATGTCAGAATTTGTGGAATTATTCTAGTTAGAAATTGTATAACTACATCAATATTGGTCTCTTTATTATTATTATTAATATAATAAAAATATAATTTATATAGT
Source organism: Chanodichthys erythropterus (assembly GCF_024489055.1). Classification (NCBI taxonomy): domain Eukaryota; kingdom Metazoa; phylum Chordata; class Actinopteri; order Cypriniformes; family Xenocyprididae; genus Chanodichthys; species Chanodichthys erythropterus. Next base: position 16,053,601 of record NC_090242.1, on the reverse strand, counting down.
ATAATAATAATAATAATAATAATATTTATCTTGATTATTCTTATCATTATTATTTGATTAAAATATTAAAGAGTCAGGATTTAAGTGAAGACCAACCAAGAACTATCCCAAGTAGCTATTAAATCACATATAAATACCTCAGACAGCCAGAAGTCAAAGTCCTTGATGCCAGTATTAAAGTTCTGCTGCTTGTTTGCCTCCTTTAGTTTCTGACTCTTCTCAGCAGATTTGTTGACGAGGAATTGCCACTGCTCATCCAGAGCGTTAAGACGAGCCTGAGAGCAAATATGCGCGCGACCACAGCAAAATGAGCACAGACCATAACTCACCAGCTGCCTATTTCTGAAATGCTTCTGAAAGTTACCTTGACAGCATCCTCACTTCCAGCACAGGCACCTCTCTGGATGAGAGCATTGCCAGTGTCTATGACCCCGCGGATACGATCAGCATTAGCGTGTAACTCAGCCTCAAAAGCCTGGTGCTTCTGGTGTTTGCTCTGAAAGTGGCAAGAAAGCGAAATACAGCTAAACTGAGCCACACAGTGAAGTCATGCAAAGTGCAGGTGTGAAAAAGCAATAGCTGGTTTTGTATCTACCTTTTGTAGTTGTACAGGACACTGATATATAAACATCTATGTGTAAAAACTCAATGTCCATGAAAGCGGTGCATATTCAACGCTAACCTATATGTGTGTGTGTATATGTGTATGCCTTTGTTTAGACCGTTTGTGAAAAGTGATGTCTTATCTGTAGTCACAACAGTGCACATATTTCAAAATAAAAATTAAAATGTGTACATTACACAAAAAACCAAAACAAAAACAAAACACAGAATGTGAAGTGACTGTGAATTAACAAACCACCAAACAAAGACCAAACACGTAACGTGGAACTCATTCTATAAACATGACACATTCAAAGCCTGATGGAACATTCAATAAAATGAACTGGACACGATCCAGCACACAGTGAACTCTGTGGAGAACCTAGGAGTTGGGGTGTTTTGTTTAAGATCATTACACATTTTATTTCACCCAGAGAGATGGAGAGAAGGAAAAAAGCACTTCCAAAAGGCTCATCTAAAGCATTTACACTAAAAAGAAGCCGGGCTGCTGGTACTGCAACTGCATATGGATTCTGGCCGTAGCACACATGGAACTGATTCTGTTGTTTTAACACAGTATTCCACAAAAAGCAAAGCAGAATTAATTGTTTTGAAAGCACCTTTCAGCCTTCTCTCTCTGGGTTGATACAGTATTGTGGCCATGTTCGGAATAGCAACAAACCATATTATAACATACCACTATTGCAGCATGCATATTAGATGTATTAAGTACATTTTTTAAGCAATTTGAGCACACTGTTGAGCACACTTTTAATGTGAACTCGACACATTTAACATTTTTATTCTTGACAATTTGATTGGATGACCAAGAGTTACAACAATTTAAACTTAAAAAACAAACAATTATTTCTGGGATGATAACTGGAAAGTAACATAATGAGGTCACGTGACAATAGGACTGCATGATTTGAGCCGAATTTTAAAAAAAAATTATATATTTTTCTGATAATATATTTTTCTGATTTTCATGTTTGTTTGTTAATAATAATAAAAATAATAAGTTAAAATAAGAAAATAAGAAAAATATATATATATATATATATATATATATATATATATATATATATATATATATATATATATATATATATATATATATATATATATATATATTATACAAACACACTGTCAAACCAAAACTTATTAAGACACCTTGAACATTTCATTCATTAATACAGTTTATTCACTATAGTTAAAAACTGTGTCAGAAAAAAATAATCTTATTATGTCAGATAACACTTAAGCAAAACATGGTCCGGTCAAAGTGTCTGAATAATTTTTGGTTCTAAATTTTTGGGTATAATATATCATAGTTTACTTTATTTTGCTATCCTCACTTACATAAATGAACTATAGCGTCCTGCACCCACTAGTAAAAATATATCAAAAATATACATATATACTTCATTAAAATCACATAATGAATAGTATGCTATTCCAAACACAGCCAAAAATTTCTTGACATACTTCTTTTTGTCAAAGTTTGCTCTTAGATCCATAACTCTGTGAGATGCACAGGTTTTCTGTGTGGAACAAATTTAAATCAAGACATCCCAACTTCAATGACACAACAAGAAAATGGAGGCCACACCCAGCAATTAAAAAAATTAAAGGCTGCAACGATGGGGCACGGGAAGGAACAATGACAAACAACTTATGATGCTATACAAAGCAAGACATATGGAACTCAAATACACATTTACAGACAAAACAAGACAACGGACAAGTGGAGAGACCCTACTGGGGTTAGTTAGCTTTGGCACACTACTGCACTTACCAGCAGCTTGGACAGCTAGAAACAGACAATGGGAACACAGACAGAGGTTCAGTTTAATTTCCTATTTAATAAAACACTTGGGGTTGGTTGAGGTGGGGATAACAAGAGAAACATTTTAATTTGCACTTTAATTTATTATGGTATTAATAGATTTACAAGGTTAGACTTAAGCGGGATATTCATCTTTAGAACTTTAGCATGTCTGCAAAAATGTTGATAAGATCTGTTCAGAGACTGATGCCTGAAGTGTGACGTTACCTGGATGTTAGTGGGATCCTTGTAAGACTCGTCGGTGGCGGTCTGGAGTTTCTCACTGATCCACGCTTCAATCTCATCTACATCTCTGCTGAACTGCTGCAGAGTCTGCGACTCACCCAGCTTAGAGCGTTTCTCAATCATCTGAGCCTTGAGGCGGCGCCACCTGGAGGTCAGAAAGACATACTGTTTTAAATTAAATCATATGAAAATCACAAATATTCACATGGGACGGATTCACTCAGTCTGCACAGTATAAAACTTAAGTAGCCTGACCTGTCCAAGACTTCATTGCGGCGATTGAAGATTTCAGGCTTAGCGTAGTGGTCAGCACTAATGAGCTGGTCAGCAAAAGACTGCAGTGCTGCAATCTTCTCTTCCTGCAAAGACAGACAAATTGAAGTGATTAGCAAAAAACTAAAACTCCATGTTCAAAATCAAATAATGTTGAGATTGACTATATCATCATATCACAATGGCACTTGCTGACCTGCACATTGATAGCCTTGTCAAAGTCCTCGTGTTTCTTGATGAGGGCCTCCACACTGTCCAGGGAGTCTCCCTTGTCATCGCTGGCCAAGAAGGCCTCGCGAGCTGCCATCCAGTTTTCAGCCTGCTCGCAGTCACGGTTGAATAGCTGCAGAAGACAAAAAGAAACATATAATGTTATTTGACTGTAACATTTCCTAATGTCAAAGTTTTGCGTGTTAAAAGTAAACAGAGTCCTTGCTGACCTGCAGCTCCAGACATTGGTCCAGCATCATCCTGCGCTGAACCCAGGCCTTCTCCAGGTCGGCACGCTCCCGGTCAAGAGCCTCCAGCTTCTGTTGGATCTCAGGGCTGGCGTAGTGGCCACGGGCCAGAAGCTGCTGTCCAAATTGCTCAAAGGCCTGGAAGGTGCCTGCACGAGCATCGATCTCAGTACGGTGTTCCTACACGATTTGAGGTGTGAGTGTTTAAAAAATCCTTTGCAAAACCCAGTTTAGTCCATGAACAACTAAATAGTATTATTAAAAAAGAAACAATCATGTGACAAAATACAGATCCCAGATATTTTTGGCAGCATTCAATACCTGATGTCTCTCCAACAAGGCTTCAGCTCCAGTGACGTCTTTGGCCAGCTCGTCAGAGGACACGAGCCCTCTGATGCCATTGATCCAGGACATGAGATCTCTGTGAGAAAGAAGCGCAGATTTGTTTAGAGGCTTGCTACTATTACTAGAGAGACAGAGTGACACACGTCATAATCTGAAAACCACGCCCAACAATCCAACCGTCTGATTTTGTATTGCGTGAAGCTGCCTCCTTGTCATTTCTGACTTATAACTAAAAAAACAGCTGCTGTGTGACAAGGTGTACAGCAAACAAGCTAAAAAACCCAGAACCACAATTCCAGAAGTTTTTATAAGCTGTCGACCCAAAAAACAAGCATTTAAGGACAAAAAAAGTGGATACAAGACAATTGAGAGAGAGCATGACATGTTATATTACACTGAGAACTACCACAACTGAAGGGGAACATAATTAGCGACAATAAATATAATACATAAAACTGAGATTTGGATATTTGACTTAACAGTGACAAAATGTTTACAGCACACCAAGCATACTGAGGCATACTGAGTGTCAAGATGCCAAAATTTACCCCTTCATGCTGATGCTTCACTTCTTATTGCCTGTATCCACTTTTTTCTCCTTAAAGGCTGGCTTTTAAGGTTTGGTAGCTTATAAAAAACTTAGTTCTGGGTTTTTTAGCTTGTTTGCTGTACACCTTGTCACACAGAAGTGTTTAGACATTATTATTATTATTTTTGTTTAGAAGTCAGAAATGACTCAACTGCCACCAAGTTTCTCTAAGTTGTTCCTTTTGCATCTCTTATTTTAGTTTCTTTTTATATATCCTTCTCACCTGAAGTCACTGAGGAAGCGCTGCAGGTCATGAGAGTTGCCCAGTTTTTCTTTGCGTTGGTCAGCACGACCCACCAGGCTGCTCCAGGCTGTGTTCAGCTCAGTGCACTTCTCCTGGATGTCATCCACAGCCTCTGGATGAGACTGAATCAGACGCTCAGCAGTCTCACCCAGTGAGTTCACCTGCCACAGGGAGAAGAGGATACTTAGCCGATGTTCTAGGCAAGGAATAAACAAAGAAAACTTAAACTAAACCGATGACCATTTTTACCTTGTCTCCTAGAGCGGCCAGGTCTCTCTCAAAGCCTTCATGCTTGCGCTGCAGAGCCTGCACGCTGGCGAGGTCATGGCCGTAGTTATCGGTGTTCAGGGCTTGGTTCTTCTCTTCAATCCATTCCTTGGTCTCATCTGCATCCCTGTAAATCACACACTTAGCTGAATTTCTCAGCTCTTTATGTGGCTCAAATCATACAAGTATAACAAGAACATAACAGTATGAATGACAGATAGTTTTGATCTTTGCTATAACTGGCATATATGTACCTGTGGAACCTCTGCACTTCATGAGCACTACCCAGCATGTTGCTTCTGTCTTCAGCCAGCTGCTGCAGGGCCCTCCAGCGGTTGTTCAGCTCCTACACACAAACATAAAACCATTAGCAGCCAATCGGAGCTCACTTTACTGGTCAACATAAGATAATGATGTGATCCTTGGCAGCAGGCAGCAGATTCTTCTTGAATGATATAAAATGACTGTTGAGAAACAAACATTTTTTGGCAATGTATATTTGGAAACATGCCAATCCCATATCCAAAGCACTACATTAATGCTTCTAAATCCTTTGCATCATACTTTGCTCTTCATATCAGCAGCAAAAGCAACAGTATGGATGAGTGGCACAAAGAGAAAGGCTACAACATTTAAGCACATAGGATGAGTGATGACAGTTAGCAAATATGGAAACTTGGGTGGATGCATCTGCCACAAACTGAAAAAAGGAGCGTTAATGCATTCTAGAATGGCTGTTTTACCCCCACCAAAAACAGATGGCGTCCAGACATAAAAGGAGGTTTTTCAAATGGTCGACAAGACTCATGAAAGGAAAAGAGGGGTGGGATGCAACTGCACAGTTGATGGTTCAGTAATGGGACATAGGGAACCAGAGACCATGGTAACAGTACAAAACCACCACAATGAGTTAGTCCTCCAGGTACACAGGCCACAATGCATGATTTAGTGGGATGGGTTGAGGGACGATTTAAAGATTGCAACGGAATCCTAGGATCTTACCTTAATAGTATTAAAGTTGGCCGTTGTTTGAACAGCCAAGCGAACAGACTATATTGAGTTGAAAAATTTCAAGAGTCAAAAAACAGACAGGAAAAGAACAGACAAAAATCACACCAATCAAGAGAGTATCATCATGTGAATTAAAAGAACCAGACTGTTCTTGTCATTCTGTAACCACAGTCACCAAACAACACTGTGAGTGACATACAGGTCAAACAAGACCCTGCATCAAAACTACACATGCATCAATCTCAAAGACCCAGGATTAGATGATATGTCTAAAGCATTTCAAATTCAACATGTTACATTACCTTCCATGGAGAAGCACTTTTAGAGTCAGCTTCATCCTGTGAAATAAAATATAAATACAATCAGTTCAACCCACAAGAACAACATGATATTCTTGAATTTGTTTCATGCAGACACTCTGTTGTAGAGACTAGATGAATGATATAAAATAATAATGACCTTGCCAGGAGCTGAGCCCAGCATCTCTAGTTGCTGATGGCAGGATGAAGGGATGGTGGGATGACAGAATGTAGGTTCGGAAGGAGAAAGGGGGAAAAAATAGGTAAGATCATCACATCTATAATGCTCATAAATTCAGGCATACCAATAAGCAGACTACTATGATATATACAGTGGTTGCCTTAGACTTTCTCATTGCTCCTCATTTCGATGGACAGGGTCAAAAAACTTCTGTCAATCTATTATTACTCGTCATTTTAACTTTTTTTTTTTTTGAGGCAAATATGAATACAATAATATAAATTACAATTATGATTAAAAGTATGAATAAAACAAACTGAACTAAACTCAATCGACTTTTTGTATCTGCCTAAACTCAAACCTTCCTCCTGGTCTGCATGGATTTAAACTGGGTGATTTCTGTACATCAAACACTTCAAATGAGACTGATGCAGAGTCAAATGTCATTAGATTTTGTGTCTTTGCCTCGGACAGACAACTTCTCCTGGCAGTTTTAATTTTGTTCTGGTGGATGCAGCTACGCTCTGCTGCCACACTGGAGCGTACTGGCCACCAACTGGACAGGGGTGGGAATTACAGTTATATCAGATCACAGTGTAATCTGTCAAAATGACGGACGGCCTTCATATTTTTCTGTCACATCTAAAAAAAAAAAACTTGGTTAATGCGACCTTTGGATGTACACTCCCACGTTTCGATGTAAACAAAACTGATGAGTGGAATGACTCATTTAGAAAACATGATTCACACTACCATTCAAAAGTTTGAGGTCAGCAAGTTTTTTTAATTTTTTTATTAACACTTTTTTTCAGTAAGGATGTGTTAAATTGATTAAACTTGACTTTCAAGACATTTATAATGTTACAAAAGATTTTGATTTCAAATAAATGCTGTTCTTTTGAACTTTATTCATCAAGGAATCCTGAAAAAAAATGCATCATGGTTTTGACAAAAATATTAAGCAGCTGTGTTATCAACACTGATAATAATAAATTATTCTAGAGCAGCAAATCAGCATATTAGAATGATTTCTGAAGGATCATGTGACACTGAAGACTGGAGTAATGATGCTGAAAATTAAACTTTGATAATCAGGAATAAATTACATTTTAAAATATATTAAAACTAGAAAACAACTAGAAAACAATATTTCACAATAATACTAATTTTAATGTATTTTTGATTAAGTAAATGCAGCCTTGGTGAGCATAGGAGACTTCTTTCAAAAAAAAAAAAAAATTTACTAATCCCAAACTTTTGTATGTATAACCAAATTCACAGTGTATAAAGTGTTTTCTTCTCACCTGGGCCTGCACAACCGGAGCCTCTTCCGCCATCAGTCCTTCAGACTCCAGCTCAGATGCTACCTTATTTATGTCCCTCAGCCGAGACTCATTTGCTTTCAGATCCTAGTAAACAAAAAACAAAAAGTTTAGAATTAGGATGTACAAGCAAATGCTAGTATCCGATGATAAATGTTTCAGATGTGAAGGAAAAACATACCTTTTGGAAGTCATCAAACTTCTTCTGCAGCACTTCCACTTGCTCCAGGTCAGAGCCAACCTCCTCATTAGTAAGCGCTGACTCTTTCTCATTGATCCACTGCTGCAGTTCGTTCGCCTCACGGAAAAGCATGAACTTCTTGCAGCTCTTCTCCAGCATGTCCTTCCTCTTCTCTCCCAAGTCTTGCAGTGTACCATACCTGATAGAGAAGGAGAGGGGGAAAAAGAGAGAAGTCAGAACCGTAAATGCAACTCCCACCTCAAAACAGGGATTGGAAAAGGAATTTCCTCTAGGAGAGGAAATGAGGTGGAAACAGACAGGGGTTTAACTACTGACGAGAAATCTGCATAGTAAGCCACTGAAAATGCAGAATGAAATCTAGACACCAATTCTACAAATGAAGAAAGCTCAGGATAAAAAAAATCCTCAGAAGAGATGTGAACTTCTATCCCTTAATGGAATAGAGGAGTTGAGGAGAAATGAGAATGATCTGTTAGCTAGAAAGAGATATAATAGGAAGGATAGAATGTTAGAGGACATAAAGTGTGATAGAAATGCCACAATGGATGAGAGGAATGAGGACGAGAGTTTTGCAACGATTGATCAAAGGCTTCTTTGATCAAAGGAATGATATAGGTTGGGCCCATACTCACAGTTCCTCCACCTGCTTCATGCGCACAGACACGCTGCACACCTCCTTGGTGACCACAGTCCTGCCACAGGGCAGGGCAAGCAGACACATGCAAGCATTCAAATTAAGAAGAAAGAAAGAAAATAAAGGAAAAAGAGGAGTAATGAGGGGTCAGAAACATTATTAAGAGTTAGTTTTGAACAGATGCACTTTTTGAGATACAGGAAGAATAAAGCTGCAAAGATCTTAAGAGGCTTTGTGTTAAAAGGAAATGATTTTGTTGGAATGTAAGATGTGAGGTAGAAAAATAACTACAAATAAATGTTCACATTAGGGCTTTCAATAGATTAAGGTGGGTTAGTGAGTTTATTCCTTTCCTGGAGTAAAGGCTGCTAAAAATTCAGTCACCTGATCCTTTAGAAAATGTTTTGAATGGCAGTGTATATTGACAGCCCTAATGCATATTGAACATACAGTGAGAAATCTGGCCACAATCATTTTATAAGATAACTGAAGGCAGAATGACTCTTACTGATTCTCAATCTGCTCCTGTCGCAGAGCGATGCTGCCCTGTTCATCTAGCAGATTCTCACGAGAGGAAGATTGAGTTGGGTCCAACTTCTTCACGTACGCCGCAGGAACAAAGCCCTGCCTGTCATTCACTTCCACTTTCCACCAGTCCTGAGGATAAGATTAATATACATCACTTGCATGAGTCCAAACTGTAATTTAGATCCAAACAGGCATGCAGGGTTTATGCAGGTTTCAGTAAGTCAAATTTAAGACCTTTTTAAGACATTTTAAGACCATAAAGATTGAAATTTAAGACCTACACGACGCATTACCAAAAAATATTCAAATCAAAGAAATTCTGAAAAAAAATCACTTTATTTCAATGAATTCAGTCATTGAAAAAGCATTAATTTAATTTACAGATAAAGCAATCACATTAGTAACCTTCCACACACATCAATGTGCCAAATGCCCAAAACCTTAGGCCCAAAATGAAAATAGGCTAAAACAAACTTGCCCTCAAATAGAATAGATTTCATCTCATATTTATTTACATTACAAAACAGCATATTAATAGCTTAATAAAGATTGAACAGGCTACTCCAACCCATGTAACAACCAATTTAGCACATACACACACTCACACCAGATAATCCATTTTAGATAGATAGATACTTACCTCGGGATAATTAGAGTATCTATCTAACATGGATTATCTGATATATGTATGTGTGTATGTGTATGTGTGTGTGTGTGTCCCGCACTGTCCCATAAACTGTGAGCCCAGGTACCTCGACTTAACAATTCCATTGTTCCAGAACAATGGTCCTGGTGGTCTGATTTTAGCTTTCATTGAACTTTACGACATACGGCCCGGTAAGAGTACGAATCAATTCCCTCTTTATAAACTTCCCCAATCCAAATCTCGCCATAAGCGATCTTGTTGGGCCCGCAAGAGAAAGGCTTCGCGATTACTGAATCAGGGAACATCACTTGAAAGAGATCGCTAATCTCACTGTTGCTATTAAATTAGTGGTGTTTGTTTAGTCACCGTGTGTGTACGTTAGTATACAAATCACCTCGGCTTCCGATGTGTCAGTCGCTCCAAAAGTACCCCGAAGGTTGTTCGACAGAGCTGTGATGATATTGCGCTGGAGACCGGAGGGACCAGGCATTGAGGAGGACGACGGCAGTGGTGAGGCTAATTGGCCGAGTCCGCTGAAGGGATTTTGCGGCTAGCTTGTGTTTCTCCACTCTGGCGTGTGACTCCAGCGCCTTTACACCGCTTCACACCCAGACTCTCTAACTGATTTTTTTTTTCTTCAAAGTTTGCAGTGAGCCTCGTACCTGGAGCTGGGTACCGCTTGTAACCAACAGCAGAAATCGCTGTGATCTAGCCATGTCTCGTTGAAAGTACACTTTCCCATTTTCCACACGTAGCCGAACTTTAACAAACTCTGAGGAGACGCAGACGTATTTCGCGGGCAGGTATTGCATTTATCACGGGATTTGTAGTTTTATCACCGCGTATACCAACACCAATATACCCCAGAAAGAACTACGACTCGCTACTTTTTTGCTACTTTGTAATAACTTTCAGCAGGTAGCGTTTCTGGAAATGGGTAAAAAAATTTAAGACCTGACTAAATGAAATTTAAGACCTTGGATGAAAATCTGGCCGTTTTTAAGACTTTTTAAGGCCTTAAATTTAAAGTTCAGAATTTTAGACTTTTTAAGACCCCGCGGAAACCCTGGGCATGCTAAGTAACATGCAGCGTGTCTATTAAATCACCTTGTTGGTGCTGTTGAGCAGAGTGAGGATGTCGCCCTTCTTCATGGTGACCTCACGTGGACTCTTCTCCTGGTAGTCATACAGAGCAAGAACCAGCTCCTTACCCGTCTCATCATCAGTGGGGGCCACTTGTTGCTGTTGATGAAATCCATGAAAAGGGACCACATTTTCATTGACATGAACAAAGGTGCACATGTTATCTATGTTATTTCCTGTTGCTTAATGTAGTAGTGTTTTAATGTAGTCTTACTCTGCAGGCCTGAGCTTGTTCTTTTAGGGACTGGATGCTGCTGCCATACGCACTCAGATCAGACATCAGTGCCTCATGCTTCTTCAGAAGAGCCTGTAAATGATAACAATAAGATTTCAGTCTATCCAGTTTTTTTTACATTAACTGCAATGTGAGATACAACAAAGCAATTATTTTATTTCTGCCAATTAAGCACTTTAAACACCTTATGTATGAGAGATGATATATGAAACGATCAGAACAGTAACTGAATTACTTTTTTTCCCTTACTTTGCATGTTTTGCTATAATATGAGGTTATAACTAATTTGAGGCCTCTAAACCCAAAAGATTCCCTATTTGTTTACCTCTGCAGAGTCCTCGTCTTTGCCATAGTCAGTGCTTCCTACAATGGGCTCCTTCTCTCTCATCCAGGACTCAGCCTCGTTGGCATCAGCGAAGTACTGCTGAGCCTGAAGGGAGTCCTCCAGATCCTGTCTACGCTGGGTTGCTTTTCCCTTTAGTCCGTCCCAGCGGTTGTGCAGCTCTTGGAGCTTAGCTTTTACATCCTCTGCTGCAAAGTGACCTAAAACAGCAGGAAAAAAGCTTTTATATTTTCATAAATACTTCTGATTTATTGTTCCTACATTGACTAAAGGTGTTTAATTCTGAAACGATGCCTAATACAAAGTCAGTGTCTTATGAAAATGCTTAAATTAAATCTTACCCTCTTCAATCATGGCCTCTCCCTTCTGAGTAACAGCCTTGATTCTGGGCTCATGACCAGAGATTTCTGCCTGCAGAGCCTGATGTTTCTTCAGAAGGTTCTGGACTCCAATAAGGTCTTTTCCTGAGAGGTTACAAGAAGATCATCGTTTTACGAATATCAACAGTTTATAGTTATTTTAGATAGCCTGTAGAATGCCAACTTCTTTTGACCAAGACCTCATTTCATGTAATTTAACTACACTGACCCCTGTTGGTGGAGGAAGCAATAGGTTCCTTCTCTCGGATCCAGGTCTCCTCATCTTCTACATCCCTGAAAAGTTGCTGAAGGCGCAGAGAGTCTGAAAGCTTCTGTTTACGGGCTGCCATGGGCTCCTTTAGGGCCTCGTAGCGTGCAACAAGAGCCTCTTGTTTTTTGCGGATGTTATCAGCATCAAAATGGCCAGCCTCCTGGAACTGCCTGGCCTGGATGGTAATGCCATCAATACGGTCCTGTCAAGAAGAGAGAAACAAGATGTCAGTTAAGATGAAGGATGTTTAAATGTTTAGAAAAGCCAATTGTGTACATTCATACATGAAACAGACTACATATGAAGAGTTCAGATGCAAAAGCCAGTAAATGGCACCTCCATCAAAAATGAGATCATGATATTGAGCGAATGCTCTCCACACATAGTAGAAGTTCATCAAAAACTTTCGCTTCAAATCCGCTAAATCCCAGCGTCATCCCATTCAGAAATACATACCGGTTTGTTGGCAGAAACCGCTATGCGTCACTTCCCTTTGTCAGCAAGAGCCTCTAAGTCCAATCGGAAGATGCATATCGATTCATATGACTTTAAGATGAATGACAATGTGCGGCTTTCAATTTCTGAGCTGCAAATTTTTGTTTTGTCCATCATGTTTTGTCCATTGTTACAGTGGCAATGACAGGATTTTGCGAGTAGCAAGTAAACACAACAGTGTTCCTTTTGCTGCTGTAAAACTGACAGAAACAGATGTTTTTCTATGTCTTGTTGTCCAAAGAGATGGACAAAAGACAGTCAAATTTGTCAAATACCAATGAATTGACTATAGTGACACTTTTGAAAATAAGGCATTTCAATAATTGACTAATAACCTTTTCATTGCCAGTGAAGTGAAATTACTGAATCTAAACATAGGAGCCTGGTTTAAAAAAAAAAAAAAAAAAAAAAAAAAAAGCTAATTTAAAAGAAAACATGTCAGATGGATTTAGAGGTTTTTGCATCTGAACTCTTCATATCTTATATCAATTACTTTTAAAATTGTTCAGAAATTGTTACCTGGTGGGCAGCCACATCAGCCTCCAGCAGAGCATGTTTCTTCTGAAGGTTCTGGACGCTGGTTAGGTCTTTTCCAAAGTCATCTGAGGCCAGGTGTCCCTCCACCTCGTACAGCCATAGTTCGATGTCCTCTACATTACGATTGAACTGCTGCTGCTGGTTTGCTTCACGCAACTTAATCCCTACAGTGGTAAAATGATGTGATATTATTAAAAAGTTAGGGTTTCATTACATACTGACAGAAGTAAATGAACATTGGTTGTTGCATTAGATGTCAGTCAGATGGTCTCTTCCAGCAATTCTTGGCCACACTATATTCACACTCTGAGCATTTTCTCACCTTTGAGCTCAGTCGCTTCTAGAAGTTTCTTCCACTGAGAGCTGACCTCATCCATTCGGGTGGACACCTCGCTGGAGGCATAGTGTTTCCTATCAACCAGCTCCTGGCCTGACTTCTGCAGTGCATCAATGCGGCTCTGATTGGCAGAGAGCTCGGCCTCGAAGGCCTGGTGCTTCTGTACCTTCCCCTGCAGGTTGGATGGGTCCTAAAAAAGAAGAAACCAAGATGGGGAGAAAAAGAGGATGAGAAAAAGAAATAAATACAGTAAAACATCTTGTAGTAGTTCTAGGACAACATACCTTGTAGGCCTCATCAGTGGCGGTCTTCATCTTCTCATTGATCCAGCTCTTGAGCTCATCAGAGTCTCGGAAGAACTGCTGCAGATGGAAAGAGTCCTCCAGGGCGGCACGGCGGAACTGAGCTCGCTCGTGAAGAGCGTTGCGTCTGCTCAGCAGCTGAAGTAGAAAAAAAGGGTGTTTACATCATAGTATTACCTGTGAATCAGCACTTCTGTCAGCAATAATTGAGAGAAGGAAAGTGCTTGCGAGGGTGAAATGGAGGACGTTTCAGGGTGCTAATCTCCACTTACTGCATCTCTGCGGGTGGCCACATCCTCCTTGGCGTAATGATTGTTCTGGATCAGTTTGGTGGCAAATTCATCCAGGGCCTGTATATTTCAGTGCACAATTAAAAAGAAAACTAAGATTTGTAAAATAAATTTTTATTTTTTAAATTTTTATTATTAAATACCAGGCCTTGTACATCAGACTGTGTGATTTCTTACAGTGATCTTCTCTTCCTGTGCACTGAGGGATTTCTCAAAGTCTTCGTGTTTCTTCAGAAGAGCTTCAACGCTGTCCAGAGAGTCACCTAGATCTTCATTCAGCAGGAAAGCCTTGGGAAAGACAGAATGAGACCTTTGCTCTCAGTTATAAGCAAAACTAAATTTTTAAAACCAAATTTTTGTTATACATTTGAGAGAGAGTCTGATCTTCACAATATAAGATGAATGGTTTCTACATAAATTCGTACCTCTTGTTTGCTCATCCAGTTGTCAACCTGCTCGGTATCCCTGTAGAAGAGCTGCAGGTCCATGCACTGCTCATACTGCTGCCTGCGTAGCTCCCACAGCTCCAGAAGAGACACTTTTTCTTCAGAGAGTATGCCCAGCTACACCAACAAACACAAAATGGGAGTCATTCAGGTGCTCACTTTAGATTTACAAAGGCTTCAATGATGAGTTCGCAAATAGTTTACAAAAACCAAGGTCAGACACACCTTTTCCTTGACTTCCTCGGAAGCATAATGCCCAGTGTTCAGGAGAGCTTGCCCAGCCTCATCAGTAGATTTGAAACTGTCCTCATGAGCGTCAATCTCGCCCTGATTTAAAAAGATCCAATATTCAATCCGAACATAATTTCCCATGTTGCTCTACTTGTTTAGATGTTCAAAGGATAATACCTTATGCTCCTGGTGGCGGTCGAGCAGGGCCTCAGCTCCAGCCACATCGTTGGCGAGCTCATCTGCATTGATCAGAGCCTTCATCTCTGTCACCCAGCTGGTCAGATCACGGAAATCTGCAGTGAAGCGCTGCAGTCTAGAAACAAAACAAAAACCATAAGATCACAAGCTAGCACTGTGTAAGCAGAGCTTAACACTAAAATCTCAATTTTAAGCGATCAAAAGCAGAAAGGTGTGTTTTAACTCACCTGTAGGAGTCATTGAGCCGAGCATGTCGCTCAGCTGCCAGGGTACGGATTTGTTCCCAGTTGGTAATGAGTTCGTCTCTTTTCAGGTGGATCTGAGAGGCGTTCTGGGGGTGTGTCTGCTGCAGACGGTCTGCCTCTCCGCCGAGTGTGTTTACCTGAAGACAGGACAGCATGTTTATATCATACACAAAGAATGATTGCACATTGCTTAAACATAGGTGTATAACAGAACATGCATTGAATGTACATAAAACAATGAGAGAATAAATGTATAAATGTGACTGGGCATGTCTGTATTAAGGAATTGAAGGGGAAAAAAAAAAAAAAAAAAGGAAAAAAAAGTGTGTGGATATGCTGAGACTGACCTTATCCTCCAAGGCTGCTAAGTCTCTTTCCAGCCCCTCGTGTTTCCGGAGCAGGGCTTGAACGCTGGCGAGGTCACGACCAAAATCATCAGACGCCATCAGCTGCTCCTTCTCCTTAATCCAGCTGATTGTCTCATCCACATCCCTGTAGGCCAGAACAGAAAATTTCTAAAGATTACATCAGGAAAGCCCAAAGAAAGACGAATACTGTAAAAATGTCTTGAAAAACAATTACAATAAAGATATCTATATTATCTATATCTATAACAAAAAAGGTATCTATATTAGCATCCACACCAAAGCATAATAACCTTCTGTTTACTATAAGCATGTGCTGCATTTGTTGTGCCCTTTAAATGTTTAATCTGATTGACTGTCAATGTTTTTATCGTTTTGAAAGTTGTGTGGACTTTCCTATTCTCAGAGAAATAGAAAGATAATTAAAACTTTACAGTAATAGTTATCGTGTGAACAGTCCTTAACTTACCGGTTGAAACGCTGCACCTCAGCAGCTCCAAACAGCTTGCCCTGCCTCTGCTGAGCCAAGCCCTTCAGCCTCTGCCAGGCAGCATTCACCTCCTCCTGCTTCTTCAGGATGAGCTCGGCCTCTGGGTGGTTCTCTTGGGTTAGCTTACCGGCTGCTTGGTTCACCTCGTTCACACGCTCCTCGTGGGCTGCCAGGTCTGTCTGGAACTCCTCAAACTTCTTCTGTAGAACTTCCACATGCTCCAGGTCCTGCCCAAGCTCCTCTGAGGTGGCAATTGCTTCCTGCAAGAACGTTTTGTCAGTGTGTTCAAATATTTTGGGTGAAATAATTTTTCAGAATTGACCAAACACGCCTATATAGCACACTATATGACGTCTACAATAATTTATCACCTTGTCACTGATCCAGTCCAGAGCATCCTCGCACTCACGGAGATACTGCACCAATTTCTGGGCCTGCAGGAGACGCACTCCCTTCTCTTTAGTCTTCTGCAGCAGCAGGTCCCACAGACGGTGAAGCTCCTCTAGACGGGTCTGAGTTTAAAAAGGGGACAAAGACAGATGGTTAGGATCAAAACAAAATGCTCTCCTTGTCACACACAGACAAAGTTTTTCTAGGACAGCTCAGTTAAAGTCTAAAAAATGTCATTTTCTGAAATATAAAATCAGCTTGGAGTGTAATAGAAAGGCTAAAAAAAGGCTGACAGAACACTGCACGCAGTTCTTTCAAGGGGCATGCACTGTAAAAAGTAGTAGAAGAAATTAAAATTAAACATGTTTCACTGCACTCAAGTACCTACTTGAATAAAAGAGCCATAATTGACACTTTTTACTATTGGTCGCTGAGAGGTCCGGTAAGGCGTAAAAGACTGATCCATATAAAATGATGTTAAAAAACTGTAAATTGCACTTTTCACCGTTATGGAAATCTAGCATGTGGTATTAAAAAGAAAGAGTCTCTTACTCGGATGGTTTCAGATGCAAAGTGGCTCTCAGATATCATCAGGTTGCCGGTATCGTCCAGTTTGACTATGGCCCCAGCGTTAGCCTGCACCTCTGCCTCAAAGGCTTGATGTTTCTGGAGCTTTCCCTAAGAGATGGAAAACAGAAAGCTCTGTGAGAAGAAAATAATGGTAAACAATGTATATTGTGAAAATGCATTTCTTTAGAGAACTCTGTAAGTAATTTCAACCAACTGCATAATTATCTGCATATGTCACAACATAAACCTTGTGATCAAAGTCATTGTATGCATGTTCAATATATATTCAAGCTATTATAATCTGATGACTCTACACAGACTGTTGATTATAGCAGACACCCTGTCAAGGAATTTACAGCTTAAGGGAGGATTCACTTCAGGAACAGAGGTGATAACACATTTTAGTACTTTATTTTTTAATTGTTTCCCTGAGTGACTTACACGTTGTTCACATGAGTAGAGGAGTCATTTTGGAAACCTCTAATGCCCTGTTTCCACTGGTATTAAGATGCGTTTTGGTCGTTCGGATCAAGAGTGAACGAGGGAGACATACCATTTACACCTGGTATTTTGTCCACTTTCAACCACTTCTGTCCTGATTTCTTCGTGGGGAGGGTCTATGGGTGGGTAAATGTATGGGTTTTTTCAGATATTTCGATCAAAATAAGAAAGCAATTTACATATGAGCATGCCCATGATAATGGAAAAACATACGGAGCACAGCAGCTTTCGTTTCTGCTCTGACAGCCGCAAGGCCGGCCAAAAGCGGTGTGCTTGTGCTTGGTACATTTTTCGTCTTCAAACCAAACTTAGGTCTTCAGCCGAAAAAGATTAAATCCCGTCTGGCTAGTGCTTTCCATAATGTTTACGAATTAGGTCAGTAGGTGGAAAACAGGCAGACTTTTGTGTCTGTTTGAACACATTTGCCCACATGAGAGTTTACACAGCCACACTGGTCGAATGTGTTTTTGACTACCTCTGGAAGCAGTTGAAAGTGGACAAGCTCAAAATTTTTTACTCCCCGTTTACACCTGTATTTAGCGTTTTCCACTTGTGATCCAATCAACCAAAACACACCTTAATACCAGGTGTTAACAGGGCCTAAATTGCTTTTCACTCACCTGTAGGTTACTAGGGTCCTTGTAGTTCTCATCAGAAGCAATCTGTAGCTTCTCTTGGATCCATTTCTCAAGCTCATCTGCATCTCGACGGAAGAACTGGAACCGGTACGAGTCTTCGAGTTTCTGTCTGCGCACAGTAGACAGCTCCTTGAAGCGACGGTACCGGTCCAGAACCTGCTGTCGGCGCTCCTGGATGTCCTCAGCTGACTCCAGAACTTTGACACCACTGACATCCATTTTCTGAAATAGGGCAAAGACTTTGTTAATATATGCATCTCCAAATGCAAAATGTCCTTTCACATGAATTTGGGCTTAATAAGCAAAAAAATCTGAATACATTTTTGAAGAACCTCGGTGTGGCTTCCAGATCAGAAAGGAACAAGAGTACAGCAAGAGTGTTCTCTAAAAGGAAACGGGAATAACTTGCAGGTATAATCAAAAAAGGACTACTTAAAAAAAAAAAAAAAAAAAAAAAGATTTCACTATAACATTATAACAATGTTTTAATTAAAACTATATTTATGCAAATTAATAAAAAATTACACCACTAAGTCTGTGTGAAACACTCACTCGAGGGATGTACCTAAAACCAAGCGGACATTTTATGAGTTAAAAGACACAACTCTCCCCAGCAATGGCCAACAGCTGAGCACATGGGGGGCCAGGCGGACATTCCTCACGCTTCTGAGCAAACCGGCACAAAGAGAGTGCTGCCATCAGCCCCCCACTGACTCTGAACACAACCCCCACCAATCCAACTGCATCTGTCCCATACTGTCAGTAGGGAGGGGGTGGTGTGATTTCAGCTGTATTTGAGGGTGGAGGGGATGTTAGTGTCCAGAATGACTGAACCATAGGGCAGGAAAAGATGGGTCACACCCAGGTTACAGCAAATGTCTCTAGCTTTTTTCTACCAATAGCATGACGTTGCCTGATCTAGTTCCAAATGTTTCTACTGCAGAAAATGCAGCTCTGGGCCAGAAGACACTGGCTCCACAGCGGGCCGCAATACTGCTGTTTTTAAACCAGGAACCGTTAATGTCAGAGGTCGAGGGTGGAATAATCTTAACAGCAGCTCATTCTAATATGAAACAAAACTAGGCAGCTGTTGACACTGGAAACACTGGACAATATGTTCTCAAAAATCTTTATACTCCTAAAGACAATGATGTGTCATGTTTATTTGTAATTAGTTAATATAATGACAAAAGCTGTTAGGTCAGTGTAATTGAGTGCTGATTTTCAGAGAGATTCAGATTCTGGGAATGCAGGGTTTGCTGTTGATCCATTTCAGTAGAGTCCGAAGTGATAAAAAGCTAACCGAGGACAAAGAGTAGAAGAATTCACTTTACACACAGGTGTGAACATCTGGAGTCATTCCACACTGATGTGTGAAGAACTAAACATTCTTCATCTGATTCAGTAATAGCATGGCAATATATTAACCCTTTCTGTGTGTTTCTTTATTTAATTATTTTAAGTCTAAATGCTATTTTCATGGCAAGAACATTATCATTTAAAATACAATAAACAACCTCTTAAGGCTGGAATACACAACACTACCTAAAACTGGAACAGATTTTAACAGACTAGGCATAATACATTTGACGACTTTGTAAATAGTTACAGAGAAAATCTGATTATACACTAAACAACCATATACATGTGCCGTTAGAATGCGTGTAGTGATGTCGCCACTCAGGGATTGGTCACTTGTCCCTTTTCGGGCTGCAAGGTTCTCCGTAAATGACCAAGCGCACTATTAAGGTGAACTTATCGCAAGTTAATAATAAAATTAAAAGAAATATCTGATCATTCTTAATAACGTGGTCGCCATTTACATTGTCTGTAAACTCTTGCGTTACCATAGAAACAACTGACGCATTTGTATTACATTCCAAAGAACTCTGTTATCAGCCATTATAGTGGAAAATGAGACCATATCTGTACCGGCTGGGCCGGATTGGCACAGAATGAACATTTAGGCATTCAGAACGGTTTGGCCCAACATTGGAAAAGCAGCGATCACTCAAAATATCAAACCTGTTTTATGTCCTCCAATTGGATGGAATCAAAGTCTGAAGCTAAAAAAAAAAAAGTCTTTTAAAAAAGCAATTTTCTGTAAAATCTGTCAATTCCAACTGCCCAAAATCTTTAGATGGTGATTACTTTCGGCAAATAGCGTCAGCTCATCCAGAGTGTAAACTGGGGCAAAAATCTGTACAAAAGTCATGTAGTGTATTCCAGCATTTACAAGACTATAAAAGCTTAAACATTTGACAGAAGTTGTAAAACTTTTCCTTTTTAATTCTACTTAAACATAAATTAAATAACTTTCTGTATAAAATCTTTCCTTTCTGTGAGGGGAAAAAAAGCTTAATTCTAAATTCGACAATAGCATTGCAGTGTGCATGTGAATGTTGTCAGCCATCACATGCTAAGATCATTTGAGGGTCGTGTGCTCCATTTCCTGAAGTGAATCCATTATAGGACGCGTTTGGGGAGGGTGCAGGCTAATGCAAGGCCAGAGAAACTAACAAAACAGCATTTTAAACAATGTGAAGAGTGGCCAGACTAGAGTCAGCCATGTAATGCACTGTCAGCCTGGATCAATACGGTCTTTTGTTATGCTGGCCAGAACTGCCATTTTTTATGACCCCCAAATGAGCAAAAAAAAAAACAAAAAAAAAAAGAAGATGGTGGAATGGGGGCCTGAATGGGAGGGGAGAGAAGATGGCGGTCATAATGGTAAATATGAAAGACACGTGAATGGCAAAGGTTTATTTTGGTAGATCAGCCTAATCAGTGGCTGCCATGTACAAAACATCTGCTTGATATAATGACAGGAGACAGAAAAGCGAAAGCAGATAAGGAAGTGATTAGCTAATGGCTGATCCATTAGTGAGGTCCTTGACTCAATCATAACTTCTCAAAACACATAAACCCATCCAGATGAGAAATTTGATGAACAACCTAAGATCTAATGCACGTCTTGCACTTCACTGTGGAAACATTCTGTTTTTGTCCAGATCAGCTGGATGCATGCTGCCCTTCCCCCTCCCAGCCTCTCCCAAAACGATCCCATCTCAATGTCCGCTCAGATCACACAGGATTACGACCAGCTCAGCCAGGTTTCAGTCTGACAGCTCTTTCGGGATCTATACCGTTAAATTAAGGCGGCAAATGTGCATGGGAAAAAACGCAATAGGCCACACCCATGTGCAGATCAAAAGTCAACAGACGTGTACTCTCAACCCGTGATATGTCTTTAAAAACCATGCAATCTCAGTATCCAAATTGTGACATTGTTTTCAAAATACTTAAGCATGAAATAAGTTTCAAAGTTAAATGCACAAAAACATTTATGAAAAACTCACTGTGATATAAAGCTCCGCGTTCACGAGAGCCTCACTGCAGTCCAGCTGTAGCAACAGATAGCGCCTCTAAATGCGACTGCGTACTAGTGATAACACAAACTCACACGTTCTTCTCCCTCCCCGATCCTCTCTATCATTTGTCTTAGTCTGTTGCTTCTGAATCCAAATGAATACAGCAGACCAGCAGCACTCTGGAATGTTCCCCTCTCATTCCCATGCGCTCGTTCACTGAGCAGTGAGCTCTTCAGTAACTGCCTCTCACATTCCCAACACATGATGACACAGGCAAAGTCCAACCTCTCGCCCTCCTGCAATACAGTGGCCATTTATGATTTATGAACAGGCAACCATTATAAGAGCTTTAGAACATGACATGGTGAAAACCATTTCATGTTCTTGAGGTTTTTGTAATAAAAACAACCATCTTTGCTGTTGTACAACCATTATGGTCAGAACCACAACGCCACAAACCAAAAAAGGGAAGTATGAGCAGTCAATGGAATTAAAAAAAGATCCTTTTAGAAATGCACAATATAAGCATTTATAATCTTTTGGGATCACTTTGGTTATGAATATTAGTGATTTTTTTTTATTTATTGGTTTTAGTGCTGTCACAATACTGGAATTCCGATACGGATATCTTGAAAAATATCGATATTCATTACCATTTCTCATCTGATATTTATGTCCATTAATTGAAATTTTTTGGCAATCAATATTTTAAGCTTCAAAAAGTACATAACACATTGTAAAAGTAATCCATATGAATCTAGCTATTTAATCTAAGCCTTCTGAAGAGACATGATCAATTTATATGATGAACAGATTTTAATTTAAGCTTTTATTCTCATTTAAATGTGTAATGACATAATAATGAGTCAGCATTCTGACGTAGCACCTGGAAGTGCTGAACGTAAACGGCATAGGAGAATGACACAGAAGAGAAGATATTGTTGAATAAAGTCATTATTTTTGTTTTGTTTTTGTGCACAAAATATTCTCGTCACTTCATAACATTAAGGTTGAACCACTGCAGTCGCATGGACTATTTTAATGTTTTTAATACCTTTCTGGACCTTGAAAGTGGTGGTTAAATTGCTGTCTATGACTATGAAGGAGTCAGAGAGCTCTCAGATTTCATCAAAAATATCTTAATTTGTGTTCTGAAGATGAACAAAGGTCTTACAGGTTTGGAACGACATGAGGGTGAGTACCTAATGACAGAAGTTTCATTTTTGGGTGAACTAACCCTTTAACATCAGTGCATCCTCTAACTAAATGTTTGCAGCATTCAAGATCCTTTTTGACCATTTAAGGATATTCCCACTCCACCCAGACAATCAGGACTCTCTAATAGCGACAAGGCTCCTATTCCCACTCTCCTGACAATGAGGTTGTCCTCTGATAGACATTCTTAAGATTCTCTTAGAGAAGAGATTGGATATTAATAACCACAAGCCTGAAGGTGACACAGATTTCCAAAGCAGTATCCAGAAGATATCAGGTAAAACTAGAACACCAAAGTGAGTCAAGTATAAGGTTACACTGCTAAGACAACAAGATTCTTATCAGATCACAAGTTGACAGAAAAAAAAAAAAAAATTAGTGATGTAATAAGACACCCATTTCCTCAAGCATTCATTTTTCATAACAAGGATGGATCCCATCCCATACTCAAAACATCTGTGTTCAGCAAGAGTGAAGCACTTCTCATTAAACGCACTCCCACTATCAAGCTGGGAATATGGAGAACTAAGTGAGGTCATGCTGAAAGCCTGGAAGTTTCCATGGTAACACATCTGTATCCGAGGGGCGCTGACATCTGAATGGGAGGATGCAGGCCTAAGGAATTCAGAGGAAACGGGTGGGATGTCTCCAAGGATTTAGCTTGGCTAATAGTAAGTGCTCAAAGAGTCCAAAAAGCTGAAATAATAGCAGTTTTGCATGGATATAGAGAGATGCCCATATTATTTAAAGGGTTAGTTCACCAAAAAAATGAAATTTCTGTCATTAATTACTCAACCTCTTGTCGTTCCAAACCTGTAAGACCTTGTGCACAAAAAGTATTCTCATTGCTTCATAACATTAAGGTTGAACCACTGTAGTCACATGGGCGTTATTTTAACGTTGTCTTAACTTTCCGGGCCTTCAAATTTGTTATGAGGTTGCTGTGTATAGGGAGATCAGAAAGCTCTCGGATTTCATCAAAATTATCTTAACTTGTGTTCCGAAGATGAACGAAGGTCTTACTTATTTGGAGCGAAATGAGGGTGAGTAATTAATGACAGAAATTTCTTTATTTGGATGAACTAACCCTTTAAATAATATGGGCATCTCTGTGTATCACCATGCAAAACTGCTTCAAAATTTTGGATTCTTCGAACAGTTACTATTAGCCAAACTAAATCCTTGGAAACATCCCACCCCTTTTCTCTGAATTCCTTAGGCCTGAATCCTGTTAACTCATTTCAAATAGGCTACTTTATTGATTGAGATTTGAAAGCTCCATGAACCCGGAGAATGAAGATGCACTCAAAATGAGCCCACCCTAAGCATGCAATATTTATGATTATAGATATGAATATATCGAGCTGCAGGAAAAAAAGGTTCACTGCAGCCTTTCATCGCAGCTGCCAGGGATCAAAACATCACACGCAGGCGGATTTCATGAGATTTAATCTGTGCCAGCATGTCAACTAGGCTACATCATGCAGAACACACCCACGCAAACCATGCAACAAACACACAAAACCTGAAATAAATCAGCACTTCCATGCATTAAATGTAAAAAAGCACCCACAGATCTTACAAATTCATAATATCCTATCCTGTTACTTACTTTAAGCCCAGGAACTATGTGCAATGATGTTTCTTAAGATGAAGATGTGTGCATGAGTATGCAGAAAACAAAAGCTCACTTTCACTGCATTTGTCTAACCATCTCTCCTCTCGCTGCAGTGCTGACAAAAGCATCAGCGCTGCAGTGACGGGCCTGTGTGGGGAGACAGCCAAGGTACAGCCCAGCCTATGCGTCTCTCTTTTTAAGAGAATAAGGAAAAAAACACTTCCTTCCTACACTGACAATGCAAACACTTTCAGTTTATTTTCTCATGACTACTACACAGCAAATCAGAGCAGAACACAAAAGACACCAACACAATCTCAAGGCAATTCGTAACTATTTTGCATTTTGCCAAATTGGTGGCTCATATGAATTCGTATAATCTCATTCATATGTTTTCATGTAACCTGCTTACGCTCCTGTGACAGGTATGACTGGGTGGGGTTAGGGGTGGACCTTCATGCTTACTTTTTCCCAATAATCATACGTTTTCAAATTCATATGAAATTGCCACCTCATAAAATAGTTACGTTTTCCTGTGAGATCAGGTTTGAGATGCAAACTCACATATTTTACCTTCAGTTTGGGTTTAAGAAACTTGGACATGGTAACAGATGTCTCAGGGGTGGGCTACAAGGCCTAATGTAAAACAACATTATTGGTTAAACATTGAGATTGGTCAGGCTAATAAAAACAGAACCGGGAAAATGCACATGAACCATTTAATATATTGTGAAATCACTGGTTATGTGAGCCAAAGTAGAGCATGCAGTGTTATAGCAGCTCATGCGACGCAATAACACATCACAGGAAAGAGACCATCTGATACATATCAAAGTGACAACATAGACATGAATACGAAATAAGGGTGTCCCTAAGAGCATTAGAACACTTCAGGTTTGTGTTACACCAGGATGCAACCTGAAACCAGAACAATGGCACAACACACAGCCTTTGGTCTGCTTTCCATGTACAGCCTTAAAATACACCATCCTAAACCAACAATGTTGAAATGTGCACCAATAATGTGATTATTTCCAATAACCAAAGTAAGGACTTAATCGAGGAAGATGTTTACAAACCTTATCACTCCCGTTTACATGCAATTTTCATTATTCCGATTACTCTCAAAGAATTGTGGTTATTTTTACCACCATTATTCACATACCCCAATGCACGGCACAAATTAACTCACATACTGTATGTGTGATACTAACCAAGCTCTTTCAGCACACATTTGTTTGCCAGTTCTTTGGTATCCGGCCTCAGTCATTTTTTTCAGTGACGCACCTAAAAGTGTTTCCATGTTTTCGACCATCAGAATCTTGACGTGCAACATTTGCAAGACGACTTCGGTTTCTTCAGCACCCCAAAAATGCACATGCGCACTTTGGTCAGAGTGGAATAAATGTGATTAAAGTGTTTACATGCCTGATTAAAATATGGCACGTTTTACTCCAATTACGGTTGCTACGATTATGAGCTTAATCTCATCAATTTGATTCGATCAGTCGCAGTATATTCTCATCATAATCACATTATGAGGGTGCATGTAAACATAGTCAGTGACTGGTCACTTATTATGAATTTAATAATTAAGTATTTTTTTCCAGTGGCACCCTAATGACCTGCTCAAAGTCTCTTTTTAATAGTCACAAGGAAATAAATAAAAAAAAAGTCATAATCAGGATTGGTTTAATATCTTGAACCAAGAAGATCTCTAAAATATGGAGGTCAAACAAATATTTACCTCATTTATTTTCAATAATAGAAATTCTAAAGCATCCACAGACAAAGTATGGGACCCTGACACTTGGGAGAGGACAACTAAAATAGTTACACAGCTGCACTTGCAAATGCAACGCGTCCCAGAGGACACCCCCACCCATCCTTACGTAGACCCTGCATGTTATGAGTGACGTTATGAGACAGGAGACCACACCCTTTGAAAGATTCTCAACAATTTCAACATGCATGCCATCAGCCTTTGAGGAAACAGGATGGGGAGTACAATGAACACTGTTATTTGCTTCTACAGGACTGTCTACACTGTTAAAAGTGCTAAATTCTAGACGCAGACAGGCAGTGCAAGGTTACTTCATGATGCGTAATTTCACTAAGGCACCAGGTCTGAAAATAGAAAATAGGCCTAAAGTGCTGATTAAGGGCAACTAAAAACCTGACTTGAAAAGCCATATTATTGGAGATTGACCGATATAGCTTTTTATGACCATTTTTAGATAACCATTACACCAAAATCTTTACACAAAAACAACCAATAACCAAATATCAGTTCAAAAAAATACCGATCAAACCAATCATCAGTCTATCTCTACATGTTATAATGAATAAGGGGCCCAGTGTGAAACTATGAATGTTGTACAGTTTATAAGCAATGCATGCTAATGTCTGAACACAAAAACATTCATCCTTTTGGCTTCAGGGGCTTTTTCATTTGCGCAGCAGGGCTGTTGGCATATCAGCAGTTGGCGTGCATATTAAGTCAGTGCTTCAACCATAAAAGTCTGAGTTCAAAAAGCAACGGTACAAATCGTTAAAACCTTGCAGGCGTGTTCAGAGGTTGAAATATTTTTCCAAACAAATATTTTTGCATAACCCAGAAGACAATGAAGAATTTAATATACTGACAATATATTAATATATTTGCCAGCTTATATCCATTCACATGGTTTAGCCAGTGCAATTTAAAAAAAAACTGACTTTACTTCTAAGAGTTTATATAGCATATTTTAGGTTATTATTAACAATAATAATAATAATTAAACATTGTTATTATTAGCTGTTTGCCAACATTCACATTTTTGCAAAAAATTAACCATCACCTACTCAAAAACGCACAGCTATGGATAAGTATGCAGCTGTGTTTATAATAAACACTGTTCATGTAAGAAGACCATCAGAAAATAATAAAAGCCAAGCAAAAGCCCAGGCCTCATATCAAAGCATTAATCCAATGACAGACCAAGAGAGAAACAGGCGCTGGGCGGATCCTCTATAGCCTGAATGTATATATGTCTATACATTTACGTTAATTCAGTGAAAATAGACAAATTGCGTGTTTTGTATCGGTAAAACAAGGTACTTTGTTGAAATTAATGTCTTTGTTTGGAAGAGCGTTTGGAATTTGAGGAGGTTGGTTTATGTACAAATGCCCTACATATAAACCTACTTAATATAAATTAAATCAGGTTTTTTATTTAATAAATTTAAAACGTCCCTATGTAACGTTAGTCCTGTAGATTTAAACGAATCTTGTTGCACATTGTATTGTATCCGTCTAAAATGTTTAATTTATAATCTAGCCGAGAATATAGGTTAGCTCTGCAGCTAACGACTGCATTTAGGCAGGGCATTGAAAGCTTGCCTGAGAAAACGTATTTAACTCGTGGTGTTCGCACAACAATGTAATAACTGTATATTTACAGCACAATGAGAGAATCGTGCGGTTCTATATAACATTAAACATGAAAATGGTCACTGAAACGCCCAGCACGGCCCGCGGCATAGCAAACGCGACACAAACCAAAGCGTTATTTTAGTTCACAATAAAATATC
This sequence comes from Chanodichthys erythropterus, assembly GCF_024489055.1. NCBI lineage: Eukaryota > Metazoa > Chordata > Actinopteri > Cypriniformes > Xenocyprididae > Chanodichthys > Chanodichthys erythropterus. Next base: position 16,025,762 of record NC_090242.1, on the reverse strand, counting down.
CTGGAGTTGTGCTTTGTTTATAAAAATGCACAATTTTACAACTGAAATTTTGTGTATTAGCCTACCTTGCTGGAGGATTTGCTGTTTTTCTGAGACTGGGTGGCAACGGGTGGCGACCTCAACGAATGAAATAGCAGCGTAGACCGAGCGATCGTACTTGACGAGCTGCGCGAGACAGTGACATCATGCACTGCAGCAACTAGCCGAACGCTGACGGAAAATGCCGAAGCCCCATAGCGCTCCCCTTCCTGTCTGATTAGATACAATTAAACATTTTTAAAGCCCTGTGTTCTTTATTAAACAAAATACACATGTATAATAAATTTATATTTTATAGTCATGGATATGACAGATATAAAAGTTGATTTTTTTTTCTGAAAGTGAGTTTTGCATATCTGATCAATGTCATTTGGTGAATTTCCCTACTGTAATTACTTTAATTGATTCTGCATCTTTTTTTAATTCCTGGCACTGCAGTACTGCAGTACTGGTCCTGAAAATGCTGCCATAATAAATTTGGTTTCTGCTGTGTCACAGTGCCTTGGCACATCCCGATTAAATTTGTGAGAAATGGCTATAAATAAAACAAGGACAACAATCAAAACATCCAAGATCCATTGGAACAGTTTCTGAGGCAAAACAGCTATGTATTTGGTCAGAAGTGAGGACAGATGACAGTTTTCTTTCCTGACTAAAGCACAATGTTCAAGTAGAACCTCATGGAAGGGAGAAGCTAAAGGAGAAAATGATAATATAATTTATATAATAATCAATATAATTATATTTCAAGGAGGGAAACAGAGAACAAAATTCAAAAGAGCCAGAAATGTCATAAAGAAGGACTTGGTAGATGCAAGGAGTGCTTTTGCTTGTAAAAAGAAATTGTAATGACACACAATCATTAAGAATACATGCTTGAAATGAAATTCAGCCTCTTTTTTTCAAAGGCCTATTCAAACCTTTTGCAGCCTTATAAATTGCAAATCACTCAAATCTTCCTGAGTCGTTCAAGGTGGTACCCGGTTTCTTTCAAGGCCCAATTTTGCCTATTGTTTTTGGAGACATGTGCTGTTTAACAGTCATTCTTGAACCAATTGTTTCTAAAAAGGCATTTTAAGCATGTTAATGTCATGATGTGTGAAACTAGAGAGAGGGTACAGAATTTAGCAAGGAGGAGCAATGTATGTATAGCTGCAAAATATGCCTTGAGAAAACAACCCCAAGAAATGTAACATTTAAACAATATGTTAAAAATAAGGGAAATCAATTTAGGCTCATTTATTAAGAATATTTAAATTTAGGATGTTAAAACTATGATAAGCTGAAAAATAACCCATACTATATGCCTATATTCGTATTACGGAAGAGGATTAGGGTCAAGCAATAATAAAAAAATAAAACCATCTCGTGATTAAAGCTGTTAAAGTTCGAGAAAAAAAGTCGAAATAAAATGTTGAAAATAAACATTAAATTACGAGAAAAATGTCGTTAAATTTCGAGAAAAAAGTCGAGATAAAATGTTGAGAATATACACGTTAAATTATGAGAAAAAAAATCATTCAATTTCGAGAAAAAATTTTGAGAATCAACTCATTAAATTACGAGAAAAATGTCGTTAAATTTCGAGAAAAAAGTCGAGATAAAATGTTGAGAATAAACACGTTAAATTACGAGAAAAAATGTTGAGAATAAACACGTTAAATTATGTTTTTTTCTCGTAATTTAACGAGTTTATTCTCAACATTTTATCTCGACTTTTTCTCGAAATTTAACGACATTTTTCTCGTAATTTAATGAGTTTATTCTCAACATTTTATTTCGACTTTTTTCGCGAAATTTAACGAGTTTGTTTCTCGAAATTTAACACATTTAATCTCGAGATGGTTTTATTTTTTATTATTATTGCTTGGCCCTAATGGCTACTTTGCATGCTACTTTATTTGTAAAAATATATAGAAGTTTTAACGTTAACTATTTTGCTAGTTTGTGGCTCCTAAATGCTGCTTAAGAAAAAAAAAAACAAAAAAAAAAACAATCAATCCTACAACCATTATGTAAATAAAACACAAATGTCTCTCTGTAGTCAAGGGTTTTGTGTAAATCGCCCATTAACACCTCTATCATGAACGAGAACCCTCAATAGACACACCGTGTATAAAGCAAACGATTCCTCAACAGGCCTGCTTTACTTACTCTGGTCTCTGCAATTCAGTTACCGTCAGAGCTGAGGAGATGCCATCGTGTGATTTCTGCGGATACGGGCCGGATGAGAATATCGACGGTGTCTCATTCTACAAGTAAGTTCGTGAATAGTTTGTCTGATGGTAAAACAAAACCTTTCGTTTACTGACTATCCAGTTTCTCTCAGATTCCCATTACAAGAAGCGCATCGCCGCCATTGGATTGTGAATATGGGGAGGGACGCTGAATGGACGCCATCTGACTCCTCGTCTTTGTGCTCCGCTCATTTCACTCCGGATTGTTTTGAATCTGGATCAGCGCGTTTACACTCAGACGCCATTCCGACTGTATTTAATTTTACACAGACAACGGTAAGTCCATCTATGGAGTACAGTCTTTGGGTAATTAAGTAATTTATAGGTTTTCATTACTAAAATATTGTGACAACTAGCTCATGGCCTTTCCTTGTGTGTATCTAATATTCTATCAGCATATTCTAAAAAAGAGATTTAACAAACAATAATGTAAACATTGTTAAATTAAAATTAACACTTTTTTTATGTTTTAGAATCAGGTTCTAGGAGACACTGAAAATATCCTTCCACAGCAAGGAGCACCTGGATCATTGGACTCATCCAGATCACCCTGCTGTGACTGTTTTAAACATCTGCAGGCAACAGAACGAAATTACCAGCTGAAATTAGCTGCTGCTCAGCTTCAGATAAAAGAGTACAAAAAGAATCTAGCGGAAGAGTCACGGAAAGCAACGCAATGGCAAAAGAGAGCAATAGTTTTGCAGAGTGCAATCAGAGCAATGAAACAAAGGGGGTCAATACCTGCAACAAGAAAAACTTCTACACCCAAAACTAATCATTTGGACTGAAATGCATTTGGACTTTGAGGATTACACAGAGAAACAAATTATATTTTGGTTTGGTTGCAACTGTAATAGAATCAGTTTTCTTCATTCAAACAATGTGGGATACTGTAGCATCTTTTGAATAACTTTATACACGTCAGTACACTTGATATGTATATAAAACATTCTTACCAATTAAAAAATACATGTACCATTGCATTTCATATAAGCACAAACAACAGTGAAGGATTACGGTATTGTTGTTTTAACATGATGGTACATCAGATAAACAAAACAAATAGACAAAAAAGTGCAAGTATGACTTTAAACAAAAAGATGAATAATTACAGTAATATAAAAATGTATAGCACCAATAAACATTTTATTACTGAATTCTATGCCCTCAGCCTATTGAAGACAAAAATTTAACATCAATCTTGACTGAAAAGATGCTTTATATTGTTTTAATATAGAAAGATTCACATAATGGCCCTGCTATAAACAAAAACAACTTTGGCTAAAAAAAATAAAATGAGAAATCCTGAGTTTGTTGTCATTTTGTCTCTTAACCCAATTCAAGTACTAAGACAATTCAGATTTGAGTAGGTGATCATGTTTTAAATGGGATTTTGTGGATATAAGAGATTATACTGTGCCTCTTACACAACCATCATCATACTGTAGATACTGATAATATTTAAACTAAAAGCAATTAGATAATACAGAGGGTCAGATGCTACAACTAAAAAGCATATTGTATGTATTATAACCAGATAAAAAGTATAAGATCAAAGAAGACTAAATCCATAATAGCCATATTACTGTAAGTGCAGTAAAACCTTCATTATTGCGGTGTAAATTAAGGAAGAAGAGTTTTGTATGAAGATAATAGCTTGAAGTCTGTTTATTGCATAAGGACCACCTTGAGACAGGGCAAAATATGACAAGACAAGAATTTGTCCATAAGACCACACTTCTCATTCTAGGATGGATATGTAATACTAAAGATAACTCTTAGTACTCACCAAAATGACCATGTCCAATAAATAAGACTTTTAAGAGTAAAGTACAATGCACAGCAAAGTCAAGAGGTCATCAGTTGTGAAAAGTAGACTAATACATGTCAGTCCATGTAAAGGAAGTCTTAAAAGACACCCGCAAGAGTTTTCAGATCGGTGAAGGCGTGCGAAACGAGGACCCAGTGAGAGCAGGATCTCCAAACACATTGACGTAAGAAGATTTTAGGAACTGGACATAGTTCTGGAGGCTACGGTTTGTGCTGTCGGACTGCTCCAGTCTGTCCTTGACGTCTTGTAAACGGCTCTGGTACCTCCGTTCGGCCTGTGAGAAAGTTCATGGATGTTTTAAAGAATTTGACAACAATATTTGAAAAATTCACAAATGGAGAAATTTAACTGACCTCCTCTTTGGCTCGTTGCAGCTGGTTCAGCTCAGTTTTTACTCTGCTAAGTTGAGTCTCTAGGTCGACAATTTTGGACTGTGTAACACGCTCTTTAGAGGCTGCTCGCTCCCTGGTCTGGGTGACCTGTTAATCAGCAGGGAATATTCAATGAAACAAACAAAAGCTTTGCAAGATGAAAACAGAGATAATTGAATCCATGAGTTCATGGCAGCTGGGGCCAGACCTGCCGACGAGCATCGTCCAGGGCCTCCTCCAGCTGTCGAGTCAGAATACTGCACTCCCGAGACTTTTCTTCCAGACGCACCTGGTTGCTATGAATAGTCTCTTCACGTTTTGAAATCACCTGGATGAGGTCTCGGTTTTGTGAGTTAGCCTCCTCTAGCTTCCTGTTGACAACATGGAATAAAGCATGTTAAAAAGGAAATGAAAATTTTGTCATTATTTACTCACCCTCATCTTGTTCCAAACCTGTATAACTTTCTTATTCGGAATATAAAAGAAGATTTTGGGAACCACACAACATTGGAACCAAAGAAAGTCATACAGTTTTGGAACGATATGAGTGACAGAACTATCCATTTAAGAGATGAAAATACTTTAAAATGAATGACAGACAATTAACAAGGGATAAAAGGATGAAGTGACAGACCGCTCAAGGCCCTCTGCTTTGTGCTGAAGCTGCTTGTTTTCTTCCAGTACCAACATGTTCTTGTGTCTCAACATCTCTGCCAGACTTCCCTGTTGCTCCACCTACACACAATCCACCAGAGAAAAAAAAAAATCTATCAATAAAAACACTGAAGATCACTAGAAATAAAATTGTCTGTTACAGTTTGTTATTACAATTACTTAATTTTTTGAAGAAATAAAAACCACCAAACATTTTGTGAAATAAAAAAACAACAACTTAAACTGACCATATTCTACCTTTTTGAAGCAACTCATATTGCCCCACTTATGTTAGTAAAGATTTCTTACAACAAAAACGTCATCATTTAGCTATACACAATCATTTTCCACCCCTTTCCTTTCCACTGACTCTTTAGAATCAAACAGGCTCTTCTTGCTACTGTACCTTCAATACTTCTGTCTGTAAATTTTACAACTTCTGTTAGGAATGACTAACCTATTTGCATATGAAATAAGAAACAATGGCCCAGCCAAGTTGCTGAATACTGAATAGCCATTGATATGGTAAATGCAAGCAGTCACATGCAGTGTTGAGGAAAGTAACTTTTATAAGTAATGTTACAATATTGCATTACTCTCCAAAGAAGTAACTTATTACTAGTTACTTTTTATGCAAGATAATCTATTATGTTACTTTTGCCCAGTAAAGCATTCAACAACATAGCCTTCATTTTCTTTTAAAAACAAATTTAGAATATTGTCATATTCTGACCACTTAGAATATTTCATGACCCCTAGAGCTATGTATGCCAAACAAAAGATCTCTGTTTATATTACCTACTGTACAATTATTTTATTGTAAATTGAAAGTTATGCATATTGTTACTTTTTTCTGTTCCCATGCATGCATGTCTAAATGACAACGTTGTGAGAAAGAGAGAAAGTAGTTTAAAGGTGCCATCAAACGTTTTTTTACAAGATGTAATATAAGTCTAAGGTGTCCCCTGAATGTGTCTTTGAAGTTTCAGCTCAAAATACCCCATAGATTTTTTTTAATTAATTATTTTGGGGCATAATTAGAAATGCGCCGATTCAGGCTGCGGCCCCTTTAATTGCTCACGCTCTCCGCCCCTCCCGAGCTCTCGACTCTATTATTGCATAAACAAAGTTCACACAGCTAATATAACCTCCAAAATGGATCTTTACAAAGTGTTCGTCATTCATGCTGCATGCATGCATCAAATCATGTGAGTATAGTATTTATTTGGATGTTTACATTTGATTCTGAATGAATTTGAGGATGTGCTCCATGGCTAACGGCTAATGCTACACTGTTGGAGAGATTTATAAAGAATGAAGTTGTGTTTATGCATTATACAGTCTGCAAGTGTTTAATAATGAAAATAACGAACGCTCTTGTCTCCGTGAATACAGTAAGAAACGATGGTAACTTTAACCACATTTAACAGTACATTAGCAACATGCTAACGAAACATTTAGAAAGACAATTTACAAATATCACTAAAAATATGATATCATGGATCATGTCAGTTATTATTGCTCTATCTGCTTCGCTGTTGTCCTTGCTTTCTTACCTAGTCTGATGATTCAGCTGTGCAAAGATCCAGACGTTAATACTGGCTGCCCTTGTGTAATGCCTTGAACATGAGCTGGCATATGCAAATATTGGGGGCGTACATATTAATGAGCCCGACTGTTACGTAACAGTCGGTGTTATGTTGAGATTCGCCTGTTCTTCGGAGGTCTTTTAAACAAATGAGATTTATATAAGAAGGAGGAAACAATGGAGTTTGAGACTCACTGTATGTCATTTCCATGTACTGAACTCTTGTTATTTAACTATGCCAAGGTAAATTAAATTTTTAATTCTAGGGCAATTAAATGTTTAAGCAAACTAATTAAACCATAAAGTAAAATGCATTACATTTTTAAAAAAGTAACTCAAATATTATGTAAATGTATAAAGTAATGAGTTACTTTACTCGTTACATCTACAAGTAATCTGATTACGCAATGCACATTACATGTAATGCATTACCCCCAACACTGGTCACATGTGCTCATAGTAGTGTTGTTGATACCATGAAGAAATTTTGTAGCTTTTTCTAAGACATTTTTGTTGCACCACCAACAATGTTCTTCCAGTGTTTTTCCTGAAATAGTTGGCCATCTTTTTAATATTAAATGCAAACTACTTTCAAGGACTTATGCTGAACAAACACACCTTTATACGTAGCTCTGAGAGGGAGGTGCTGAGCTCTGCATTTCTTCTCTCTTGCAAGCGCTCTTTCTCGTGAGCTTCCTGCAACTGGTGTTCGGCATGTCTTAGAGCTTCAGGAAGTGGCTCCAGTTCCGCCAGACGACCATGGAGCTGCTTCCTGACCTGCTGGATCTCCTGGTCTAACTCATCTCTTACAGTCTGAGCTGCACTTTCAGCCACCTGCAGGCGTGCAGAGTACTCGTCTGCTTCGGCACGGGTCTTCTGAACCTACGAATTCAAAGAAACAACAGAGTTTATAGACAGACACACACCAAAAACGTACACATACACAGAGTAGAATTAAACAACTGTTTTGTGTTATGGGATGCTGGCTTACGTAAGTAATTTCCAAATTTGGATATATACAATTTAAAAGAACTGTTTTCTATTTTAATATGTTTGAAAATGTACTTTATTCCTGTGATGACAACGCTGAATTTTCAGCATCATTACTCCAATCATAAGGATCACACAATCCTTCAGAAATCATATATATATATATATATAAAATAAAAATAAAATAAATAAATAAAGAGTCTTCTTATATATATATATATATATATATATATATATATATATATATATATATATATATATATATATATATATATATATATATATATAAGAAGACTCTTTATTTTTTTTTTTTTACTTTTATTTTTTGGGGGGATTCTTTGATGATTCGAAAGTTCAAAAGAAAAGCATTTAATTTCTTTCTTTCTTTTTTAAATCTTACCCCACGGTTTACAAAAAAATTAAGCACTAAGAACTGTTTTAAACATTGATAATAATAATAAATGTTTCCTTGAGCAAATCAGCATATTAGAATGATTTCTGAAGGATTATGTGACACTGATGACTGGAGTAATGTTGAAAATTCAGCTTTGCCATCATAAGAATAAATTACATTTTAAAATATACTGAAATAGAAAACAGTTCCTTTAAATTATTTATATTTTTGATCAAATAAATGCAGACATGGTGAGCATAAAAGATTTCTTTCAAAATCTTAATTATTCCAAACTATAATGTAGTACCTGAAATGCATCATCTTAAGCAATGAGTTTGTTAAGAGTTTGAGGATCACACCTGGACTTTATAGCTGTCCACCAAGCTCTCATACTGTTTCACGGAAACTTTGACCTGCTGGACCTCAGACTGGGACAATGTCAACTTCTCTTCCAAGGCAGACAAAGTGGCCTGCACAAGAACAACAATTCAGCTTTCATTTGTCATATTCATTATAAAGGCATGAGGACAACTGAGTAATTATGGGTAAAATGAGACTGGCAATCAATTGAAAAAAAAAGAAGAACAAATCAGAGATTTGTACATACGGCTGCAAATGGACAAACCTTAAGGCTCTGGTTCTCCAGGCGTATAGTAGTGCTCTCGGCATTGAGCTCATGAAGGCGATCTAAGAGTCCTTCTCTCTCAGTTCGGGCTTTCTCTTCCTGCCCATGCAACTGTTCTGTCAGGTCTGTAATACGGCTAAAAGAACACAAGAATAGTTTGTGTGGCTTTTTACATTGTTTACAATTATTCATAATTAGGATTTGCATAATCATACAAGGGACACAAATCCCTGCTGACCTGTTCAACAATGTGATCTCCATCTCTAGCTGTCCTTTGTCCTTCATCTCTTTTGAGTGGCGACTGCTCCAGTTCTCTGCAGCTGACACAGCATCTGCCAACTGTGCTTCCTGAGAAAAGATAAATGATTTCATATTTTTATATTATATATTGGCATAGAAAAACAAGACAATCTACAATAACTTTTAAAAGTTTGGGGTCAGTGAGTTTTTTTGTTTTGGAACAAAGTCTCTTTTGCTCACTAAGGATGCATTTATTTGATCGAAAATACAGTAAAAATTGTAATATTGAGAAATATTACAATAGAATTATTTTCATTTCTGAGATAGCAAAGCTGTATTTTCAGCATCATTACTCCAGTCTTCAGTGTCACATGATCCTTCATAAATCATTCTTATTCGCTGATTTGCTCAAGAACCATTTTGTATGATAAATGTTGAAAACAGTTGTGCTGCTTAATATTTTTGTGGAAACCATGATACATATCTATTTTAAAGATGATTTTTAATAGAAAGTTCAAATTTATTTCAAATAAAATCTTATAAATATTATAATCTTAAATCTTAAAATATTATAAATTTCCCTTTTGATTAATTTAGTGCATACTTGTTAAATAAAAGTATTCATTTCTTTAAAAATTCTTCCATTTCCAGAGTAACAAATTAATCAGAAGTAATGTCAGATGCCATAGTTTTCTGCAGGATACCACTGCAAATTGTAATTTTAAAAACCTGGAAGCAGTATGAATTAAGCTCACTCCACTCACTATCTCCATGAGCTGGGCGCTGAGCTGTCCCACAGTGTCTTCACTGCGCTGGGCCCGCTGTTTCTGTGCCCTCGTGGCTTTCTTTAGGGCCTCCTTGTCAGCCTCCGCTTGCTGCCTGAGGTCTCGCAACTGATTCTGCAGGTGATCTACCTCCCCCTGCTGCTGGCTGATGGATCGCTCTAGATTCTGAACCAATTGGATTTTATACATTTTATATATTATTTATTCTTATATTCATTATATATATGAAGACAATATCTGAAATCATCTAGACATGTCTTGTAGAATAAACACTATAAATTAAGACAGTGGTAGATGTTGCTTAAATACTAATGATGCTGTATGCATTACCCTGATCTGAACATTAAGGCGGCTATTCTCTGATTCTTTATTGCGGAGCTGACCCTGAAGATGTGCTCGGGTGGACTCCAAAACTTTGGACAGTTCACTGGTGGTCTTTGCACTCTCCTGTTACAATGGGAAATGATAAGGGCTCGCAAATTGAATTGAATTTCCTTATTGTCATTGTATGCGTAGAATATAGTTTACCTTTTCGCTCTCTAACAAGGAAGTGAGCTGGTTAACCTCTCTCTCTTTGTCTTGAAGCTTCGCAAGAATACGCTGGAAGACAGAAAGGAGATCAGTGTTAAAACTAAGAAATCAAAAACAGAGCAGAAATAGGGGTATGATGAGACCTTGTGCCACGACATTAAAATGTGATGAGATTTCTCATTGAGGTGAAAAGCGGTCTCGAGATATTGCCATGACAGAGTGTGATGGTGAAATTAGGATAATTCAGTTGGATAACGGTCGCTTCAATCCCATCCAGCTCATCCAACACGAGTTGCAGAGTCATACGTAGTGCAGCAGGAATCAGAGTTCACTGATCAGGTGACGAGACGAAGTGATGAGATGACTGACAAGACCATGGTGGAAGATTCATTGCACAACAGAGCCTAAGAGTCTGACAAATGTCTTATCTTGTAGAATGTGCGCTCGGCACCGCCACTCCCAATTCAAGTACGTGCGTTCGCGAAATCAAAAGTAAAATGCGAATGCACATTCAAATGAGATTTCAATACCCTGCATTTTTAAAGCAGCTCCCTGATGCATGCAAATATCTCCCAAAATGAAAGCTATCTTGTGTGGCTGTGTAGTTCTAACCATCTCTCAGCTCTGTATCAGTTTGAGTATTGAGAGAGTTCTTTGTTATGGTTGCTCATATTGTTTGCACTTAATACGATTAAGAGAAAACATACATTTTTCTTTATTTCTATGATCAATTTGTGAAAAGGAGTTCAGTTAAGAGATGGTCAAAAGTTGTTGAAACTCACAAATCATGTACAATTCTAAGGTCTGAAGAGACTCGTATGAAATCATACAGGAGAGAAGCCAGTCAGTTGAGTTTGTGGCAAAACCTTTTACAGAGCTGCATATGATAATTCAAACTCAAAATGTCTAATTGAAATGACATTAATTACAAGATGATTGGTTAAACAATTTCAAATGCAAATGTTCTCGTGAACTCAATCTTGTGTCTTGTTTCATGAGCTAACTGTCTCGTCACCAGGGTTGCCAGGTTTTCACAACAAAACTAGCCCAATCGCATTTCTGGAGGGGCTCCCCTGGTAAAATTTGCATTCCAGGGGCTAAATATCAGGTTATTTTGGGTTGATTCAACCCGCGGATATAAAAAAACCACCCGTGGCAACAGTGTAAAAGTAGCCCAATTCCACTGGAAAACCGCAGACTTGGCAACACTGCTCATCACACTCCTACGCAACATACTCTAAGCAAACACAACACCAACCGAATTGTCTTCTTCCACATCAGAAAGTCTTTTCAGAAGTGTGTCTTTCTGCTCCAAGAGTCTTTGTGACTCCATCTGTTACAAAAAAGTAGTAAAGAAAAGGTCAATAAACTTTACTGTTATTTGTACAGAGAAATGTAATTGTCAAATAATAACATACTTTGAATTTACTTGTTTGAGGCAAAGCCGTACCTCTCGACTATGTTGTTCTCTCAGAAGATGTCTTAGTGCTCTGTTAGTGCTCTCAAAAGTCTCCAGTTTCTGCAGCAAGAGCTCTTTCTGTCGGGTCAAGAGTGTTGAGTCTGATCCTGACATCCTTTTCTCCTGTACAAATATATAAACTAAATATTTTTAAAGCATATCTGATATTGTGCATGATACTGTACAATATGTTTCAAAATGGTTTCTGTAGAGAAACTGTTCTGAAAGGTGCATTTTGCTCACACTCACACTCCTGGACATATGGCTGACTGTTTCACGGAGGGCCGACACCTGCTTGGCGGCTGCACTGCTGTCCATCTCTGCCTCCAGCAGCTTTCTGAGTAGAACATCTTTGTCTAGCTGCATACTGTCCCTTTCTAGTCTAGACCAGAAGAAATGGTTCAAATTATATTAGAAAGCTGTTATAAGTAACAACAAAATGTTTAAACGGCAATGTTTTCAACCTACCTCCCAAAGTCATTTTCCACCAGCATCTTCTCCATGGACACCCGTAGGCGGGAGTTCTCCTGCTCGGTGGCCTCCAGCTCCCGGGCGACCTCTGCAAGCTCCTCCTCTTGCTCAGCAATGACACGCTGCGATGCACTCAACCTCTCCGACTGACGCTCAAGCAGCTGTTCCTTCTTGCGAAGCTCTACCTGCAAACACAAACACCACCATCTGCTTTTTTGTTTTGTTTGCGTGGGTCTTTGAATGATTCAATGACAAATGCATTTTTAAAAGTCACTTGTCGCCACCTGGTGGCGTAACAATAAAATCCATACAATTGCTTTTAAAGCACCAAGTTACCTTCATAAAGTGATTTACTCGTATGCTTCCATAGACATCAGTGTTTATATCTGAATTTTAAACTTTTATCCCAGTACTTCTGTGATAATATGAATATTTGTAAGACAGAAATAACAATACTGCGTGGTTGAAAAGACTTTTTCATACTTATACATGACATGTACATGACAACTGCTCTCTAGCTCAGCGGCAGCGCCAACGCAGATCTGATCCGGTGTGATTTTGTCAAAGTTTTAATAGACACTAATGGCGAATCAATTTCATTTCAGAATGAGATTACGTGGGTGTTTGAATCAAGATTGCAATCTTATAACGATTAATCGTGCAGCTCTAATTTACATACACACACACACACACAAAACCAATCAATAGTTTGGGGTCAGAGGTCAAGATTTTTCTGAAAGAAATTAATACTTTTATTCTGCAAGGCCAGATTAAATTGATCAAAAGTGAAAGACACATAATGTTACAAAGGATTTCTATTCCAAATAAATCATCTTCTTTTGAACTTTCTTTTCAACAAAGAATCTATAAAAATAAATAAAATAATAAAACAAATCACAAAAATACTAAGCTGCAAAAAAATGTACAAATAAAATAAAAGAAAATGTATATTGAGCACCAAATCAGCATATTAGAATAATTTCTGGAGGATCATGTGACAATGAAGACTGGAGTAATGATGCTAAAAATTCAGCTTTACCATAACAGGAATAAATTACTTTTGAAAGTATATAAAAACAAACCATTTATTTTAAATTGCAATAATATTTCACAATATTACTGTTTTACTGTATTTTTTATCAAAAAAATGCAGCCTTGGCTGCCATTAGAGACTTCTTTCAAAAACATTAAAAATCTTACCAACCCCAAACTGTACGGTAATTCAGGTAATAGTGTGTTTCTAAATTCTGAATGAATATTTCCCAGTATATAATGTAAATGTTTTCTGTCAAAAAGAAAAGAATGACAAACAAATTCTCCATTTTTCCAATCTCTCTATTCTCACCTCATTTTTCAGAGAGCTGACCTCTGTCATCAGGTTGTCGATCTTCCTCTCGTACTGATTGATGCGTCCATGCAGTGCTTCTTCCTCATCCGTGGAAAGATCTTCAATTCGGAGAGGAGACTGGGAGCGTTCAGGTTCCTGTGGAGGCGTTATCTCTAGACGATGACTTGGTCCCTAAAATACATAAACATTATAACATCATAACATGATTATAATAAATATTTTAAATGAATTGTGCACAAGCACAAATGGGAATGTATATGTAATATTTGACTGACCTCCCACTTATATGAGGCCTCTCGAGTTGAGACCTTGCCAGGTGGAATCCATGGGACCCTCGTCTTTACCTTAGCAGTAGGATGCAAGCCACTTTTTGTCTTAACCTGGAACATAAAAGCCATAGAAGGTGCATGATGGGTCTTATGGAACTTTGAATGCTTTCTCAGTTGTACACCTCTTTGGACTTGTGTTATAATAATAATTACTATAAATTGAAGTGTATTTTGAGGATGAGTATCAATGATGACACTTTGATGATACCTGGGCTGTCTTGGTAGGGCTGCATTTTGTGCTCTTCTTCACATGTACGTGCACAGGTGTGGTCTCGTTCACATGCACATGCAGAGGTGGGGAGGAGGAGCGTGTTCTTGATTTTTTCTGCATAAAAAAAGATAAATAACAATAATAAGGCAACATACAATCCTGAACATCAAGTCAACTATCTATATGTATGAAAAGCATAGTTGTAATTAACTTACATGCCAGATTTAATCATATATTAATCAAGAGGCTGCATGTAATATTTGTACTTTTAAAAATGCATGTTAAATAAACAAAATGTACAAATATATATAGACTATATATTGTAAAATAAAAAAAATAAAAAAGCTTAAATAAAAAATGTATCCTTAAATTCATTGGGTCTTTGTTTATGGATCAGGAACATATGGTTGAAGTATCATTGTTCATGTTATCATGTTTCAGAGTACAGTACTCAAGACTATCAGACTACCACAACAGACCCTCTTACAACAATGACTGACATCTGGCTTAATGTAAAGATGACAGCAAATTCAATATAGTATCTGTATGTACATAACCATACAGCACCATCAATGGATTCAGAAGTGAATGAACGCCACATATAACACTGAGCTGAAAACTGACAGGCAATGTAAGTTACCTGATGAGGAAGCAGAAGCTAGCTATAAAACTATAGCTATAGAAACAATGACAGAGAAACAGAAATGATATTGAAATCATGAATAAAGCTGCAAATACAGCAGGATAACTGTCCATACATCGGGAGAACTATAGTTTGAAGATGTCTACAATACAAAGTCATTAAAGCATGAAGTAAAAACGTATTTATTTGCAAACCATCTTACCATGCGAAACTACAAACATTCAAACGTCGATATGGGTAAAATGTACATAAAAATAGTTGCGAACTACTTCAGTTTTCTTGTCATCCTAGAGTCTCCAAAAAATTTTCCGGTGGGTAATCAGTCTCTCATTTGATTGGCTGATTCAAAAGGTTTCGTAGCCAGTGCGTGATCGTGATTGGAGGAAATCGCCTGACCTTGCTCAACTTTATGTAGTAAGCTTTCTATAGCAACGGTGTCCCTAGAAACCAAGCCCAACAAAGGCCCAAGCTACAGTTGTTGTCAAGGATAACAAGGATACCATTCCCATGATCATCTTTGGCGACCAGACAGTAAACTACAAACATGTACTGGAAGCGCTATCTATTATTTTGTTTCAGTGTCCGTTAATAAACCGACGCTGGAGAGCTCACAACAGCAGCAACATGAGAAAACGAGAATTAGCCTGGAAGTGGCCCAATGTCTGTGAGAGTTGGCTTTCAAAATAAAAGCGTTGAAAATAGGAAGAGGAATGGTTTATAATATTTATTATTTATTTTATTTTTAGATGCAAAATGAAAGCTGATTGATATTGTTTAAAGGAATATATGTTTAAATAAAATAGCAAAACCAAAGTGAAAGTTAAAATCCACAGTAAAACATATCAGTAAAACAAACTGTTCCTAAAAGATCTAGGTATCGTTCAGTGTTGTTGTTGTTTTTTTCTTTTCTTTTGACTATATAATGTTTTCCGCAATATAATTAGCGCTCATTTCGCATTATTGGAATGAACGTAATCAAGGATTTCTGCAGACCGCTGAAGAGAACTTGACAGTAGATTGTTTCAAAATAAAAGTCAAGCATTATTTTTAATTTTTTTTATTTTGCACCTGTCTTTCAAAGTTTCATAAAAGCTGAAAAATGCAAAAAAAAAAAAAAAAAACAAAACAAAACAAAAAAAAAACACACACAAAAAAGAAAACAACAAAACCCGCAACGTTATCATTTTGCCATTCTTATATTATGCGCAACTAAAAAAAATAAAAATAAACAATAGTATATAAAAATAGCAACATCGACATCTGCCATTCTTACCTGACGCGCAAATATAAAATAAAACCATAGTATTTAACCACAATAAAACTAAATATTGAATTTATAAATAATAATAAACTATAAAAGTAGCACTTGTCTCAATACCAACATTTGCACGATTGTTATATTTAATTTGCCATTAATCCAAAGCTTTGCTGTGTTGCTTTTGATCTGCAAATCAACCTTATCTTACAGTAGCTGTGATGTTTGTCAATGCTGCGATCAAATCGATCGAGCTCATTAATTATTCAGCTCCTCGTCAGTTTGTGAGGGGTTCCGGACCCGGAAGTCAGATGTTGCTGTTGAGTCACCCCTGACTGGTAACAGCCAGATAGCGGAAAACAACTAGAGATGATGCTGGAGAGCTCGGCATCTTTGAACCGAACCAGAGAGTGAATAAATGCGGGTTTCAATTAGGATATCGCCTTGAGCATTTGTGCTTCACTTTACAAGACTGACGTTTTATCAAAATGATGGAAGAAATTGATCGATTTCAAGTGCCACCAGTGAATCCAGAGATGAAGCTGCTGGTAAGTGCCACTCTCTCACTACATGGAGAATAACAACCTTTACATGTCGTGGTAAATGACACTGTGTAAAGACAGTAATTCTGTATTATCTAACTTAACCTATCCCACAAACGCCGGTGCGTTACCAGATGTCATCCAAAGCATCGGTTATTTAAACCGACATATGGAATTGTCTAGAATAGATTAATACTATTGACATTGACTCAGTCAGTAAACAGAGTATGTCCCGGCCTTTAATGAGACAAAATAAATAATCTCGCATTATAAATTAAATCTGTGATATTGTTTTATCTGACAGGAATGCCTGTTTGTCCAATTCGTGAACGTATTGTTCTTTTGAATCGGATCTTTTAATTGAAGCGGTCTGCGCTGTTCGGTCACGAATCGGATTGAATCGGTTCGACTCACTATGAATTGGACCTGTAAAGTCGGTTTGGTTCAGGTTAATCTCTTTTGGTAAGATTCATAATGTGCTGAGAACTAATTGATTAAGTGTATACTTGTATCACTTCTGTGATTAAGTTAGTTACTTTACAAAGCTGAACAGTACAAAAATGTTCTACTGGAAGGTTCTTTTTGTGCCTCATTGGAATGTGAGGGACCACGCGACGGTTCCACACGTCATGATGACGCAAACCAGTTGCCAGGGTTGGGGTAGCCAAATGCATTACAAGTAACGTGAGTTATGTAATCAGATTACTTTTCAAGTAACCTTTAAATTAATGCATTACTTTAAAATTCACAGCAAAATTTCTTAGTTACTTTTTCATATCAATTAAGTAGTGCAAGTTAGGCTACTTTGTTTTTTCATTTATTGCCCGACACCTCTCCTGTCCCCATGTTGAGAGAAATTGGGAGTAAAATGTTGTGGCATTGTGTGCACTGTGTAAACAGGATGGTTACTGTAGTTCTAGACTAAATGTGTAACACTTTACAATAAGATTCATTAGTTAACATGAACTAATAATGAACTGCACTTTTATTTAGCAGCATTTATTAATCTTTGTTAATTTCAACATTTACTAATACATCTTGTTAACATTAGTTACTTCCCTGTGAACTAACATGAACAAACAATGCACAATTGTATTTTCATTAACTAATGTTAACGAAGATTATAAAAACAACAAATGCATTGCTTGTGGTTAGTTCTTGTTAATTCATTAACTAATATTTAACTAATGAACCTTATTGTAAAGTGTTACCAGCATGCATTTACTCATCTTACTTGCACAAAAACAGATTCAGTATTCCTCAAAATTAAAAAAAAAAAGAGTGAAATGCAAATTCTGCACAATACTAAACAAACCTGCAGTAATTAAATATGTTAAATAACTCAAATATACTTTATGTAGGCTAACTAATTTCACTGTCTCAATGACTTTGCTGCTGACCTTTGATCCAAGTCAACCATACATATAAGCAAAAATGACTAGATAATATTTTTTTTTTTTTTTTTTATATTGCTGAAGTAAAAGCTTTGAACTTTCTTCTCCTGCATCATTTCACTTTTTTGTGAAAAGGACCTTTCATTTGGCAAAATCAACAAGCAAACAGCTGTTATAAACACATTTATTTACAATTAAGTATGTTTTCATTCAGTTAGTAGCCTGTATTTTCTGGGTAGACTCCGGACTGAAATGTGCACCTTAGAATATGCTGGATTGGTGCAATACGGCCTGGAGTGATATTGTCATTCGTTTTTTCATTGGCGCCCCACTATTCCCAAAGAGCTGAAGACCCAGCTGTTACCCTATACAACAAACTGTGCTTTCTCATGCTAATTCATTCTTCTGTGGGCAGAAAAGGACAGGCCCACTGCAAAATGGGACCAGCTTTTCAAAGAACAATGCTTATTCCTTTTAGGAATATACTAGTTATTGGCTTTCTGATTTCATCACACCTTTAAAATGTCTTGTCTATACATAGATGAAGATGACATTCTATTAGGCCTCAAAAATGAGTAGGGGAAAAAAACAAGAAGCACTAATTTTAATTTCAGAATGCCATGGTGTTAGATAAAAGCAGGTCAGTAATAACAGGAAGCTGCCACAGTCCTTGCATGCCGTTTCTGATGACTATGATTTTGCCAAGTAGTGCATTTTCCTGGATCTTTTATTAGTCCAAGAACAACATTCCTGTCAAACTAACAGGGATAGTCCACACAAAAATGTAAAATCTCATCATTTATTCACCCTTATGCCATTTAAAACTTGTAAAAGTTTCTTCATTTCTTCTTCAAAAGAAGATAGTTTGAAGAATGTTAGAAACCAAGAAGTTTTGGTTCCCGTTGACTTTCATTGTATTTTTTGTCCTCACAATGGAACTCAGTGGGAATTGAAACTGTTTAGTTACCTACATTCTTCAAAATATCATCTTTCATGTTCCACAGAAGAAAGTCATACAGCAAGAATGACATGAGGGTGAGTAAATAATGAAAATAAATGTTCATGTTTGGGTGGACTTTCCCTTTAAATGAGTGGGATATACATATTTAATATACATATCATGTATTTAATTTCTTTAGGCATTTGCTTATCCGTTCTATATGGGACATTACAACCGCCAGCATCTGTTAGTCACCTTATGGATCAAGCTTTGCTGTGATTGGTCCCAAGTACATCTTGTCATATAATCCCACCAATCCTTTTTATCACTTCAGCCGTGTCAGCATTCGCTCATCTTTGTCTCCTTCATCAACCTGGATCACCAAAATGCCAATAAGATCTTGGTCTTCACATTATAAGATCCCACATGACATCATTAATCTATGTTTTCCTGAAGTTAAAAGTTGACCTTCTCATTTACACCCATTTTGAAGTCCTTGAAGACAAATGTTAGTCCTTGTGATAGATTTAATCTTGTTTTTGATGTGTTTCTATGGATTTGTGAGTCTTGCATTGCTCTAGATCAATGACTCATTTAATGGTTTCAGTAATTTCTATAGATTTCTGATCACTTTAATCTTGTGACAACATTCTAAATCAGGTTTAAAACACGAGAACACAGATTAGGTTTGCATCAGATATGACTCTGTAGTGCTCTGAGGCATCACTCCTCTTGGTTTTCTCTAGCAGATGTTGCATAAATTTCCCGGGCAGTTGTACATGTAGCTGGTGGAATATGTGTGACTTTGATGTTGTGCTTTGTGGTGTTGCTCTGAGAGTTGTGTAGCCTGTGTAGCCTAACAAAGGCTGTCTGGAAAGCTCAATACATCAGCTTACTCAACAGAGTCCTTTGTAGACCACAAAGTCCAAAGACAGATAGTGTTTTTTAATTAACGCTGACGTGAAGCATTACACCCCTGCTTTGAAGGTGTTGTGTTCTGATGCTGGAAAATATGATAATTCTATAGTGGTCCAGCAACAGCTTCATATCGAGATGAATGACAATGTACTTTATACCCAGCATATGATTACATGCTTCAGGAGTTTGATGGTATCCTGCTGCGCTATTACCCACAATCCCCCGCTGGTCTCTTTAGCTGGTGCTGGGCTTAGAGGGTTTGTGAGAACCCTGCCAGGCCTACAGCTGGCACTATGCCACCGCTGAGCCAGTGAGCAAAGGTTTCCTTCAGCAACAAGACTGCTTCCTCCATGTTTGGTAAGCAAATTGGTTTCTTTATGATATGGCTCTTTTTTTAACATCCAGTGATCCCTTCAAAGGTTTTAGCATCATTTAGTCACTGTTAACATGAGGTTATGGTGGTCATGTTGATCCAGCCATTTCATACTACCTTTAAGTAGTATGTGATAAGTGGTTAGTGGAAAAGTTCAGAAATAGTGTGAAAAATATATATTTTTTTGTGTTATTTTTGTATTCTTTATATACTATTATAGTATTTATATAGGCCACATACACACTGTAAGTTTTAGGAGTGAATCCCCTAAATTATCATTACATGTGTGTACGGAACACGACTCACTCTCGAAAATGTGATGATTGACAGCTTGGAAACCATAGCGACTTTCTAGCGTCTCTCTTCTTTGGTATACGTTATCGTAATATTAAAGAGTAATAATAAAGGTGCCCAAGAATGCTTTTTCACAAGATGTAATATAAGTCTAAGGTGTCCCCTGAATGTGTCTGTGAAGTTTCAGCTCAAAATACCCCATAGATTTTTTTAAATTAATTTTTTAACTGCCTATTTTGGGGCATCATTAACAATGCACTGATTTAGCAGCGCGCCGCCCCCTTAAATCGCGTGCTCCCTGCCACACGAGGTGTCGACTATATTATAGCCTGATTACTGCGCATTTACAAAGTTCACACAGCTAATATAACCCTCAAATGGATCTTTACAAGATGTTCGTCATACATGCTGTATGCATGCTTCGAATTATGTGAGTAAAGTATTTATTTGGATGTTAAAGTTTTATTCTGAATGAATTTGAGGCTGTCCTTTGTGGCTAACGGCTAATGCTACACTGTTGGAGAGATTTATAAAGAATGAAGTTATGTTTATGCATTATACAGACCGCAAGTGTTTAAAAATGAAAATAGCGACAGCTCTTGTCTCCGTGAATACAGTAAGAAACAATGGTAACTTTAACCACATTTAACAGTACATTAGCAACATGCTAACGAAACATTTAGAAAGACAATTTACAAATATCAGTAATATCATGCTATCATGGATTATGTCAGTTATTATTGCTCCATCTGCCATTTTTCGCTGTTGTCCTTGCTTGCTTACCTAGTTCAGCTGTGCACAGATCCAGACGTTAATACTGGCTTGTGTAATCCCTTGAACATGGGCTGGCATTATGCAAATATTGGGGCGTACACCCCGACTGTTACGTAACAGTCGGTGTTATGTTGAGATTCGTCTGTTCTTCAGAGGTCGTTTAAACAAATGAGATTTATTTAAGAAGGAGGAAACAATGGAGTTTGAGACTCAATGTATGTCTTTTCTATGTACTGAACTCTTGTTATTTAACTATGCCAAGGTAAGTTCAATTTTTGAATCTAGGGCACCTTTAAAGTGACAACTCTCGTTATTTTCAGCAATTTAACTAAACACACTAACACAGTCGACGGAGGCGTCATATTTTGTTCATGCTTGTATAGACAGTTTCACACAGCGCTCTGCACTCATTCATGGTCACTCATTATAAGCGTTTTTGGGCTTGTTGTTTAAGCTCGTCTCATAAAGCAAACTGGTTTATGGAGTTATTAAAGTGAGCAGACATGAATCGCGATTTTCAGCATATAGCATTTGGATAGGCTTGAGCTCTCCCTGTGATTCGCCGCGCATACTAGAGAGACAAACGTAAAGGTCATTAACAACTAGTTGTTCAGTTCGGTTCCGTACACACTGCATAGAATTTCTGTAAATGCGGTTGTCACTACCTGTATTTTTCGGGAGTTAATACGGTTGTAGAATGCGGTTGTCACTCCCGTATTTTACTGAACTGTGTGTGTACAGAACGAGATTAAGCACTAAAAGGTGAACTGACAACCGAATTTAGCTGCAGTGTGTACGTGGCCATAGTAGTGTTGCCAAAAGTACCGACTTCAATACCAAGTTGATACTGAGATTTTAAAAATGTGAAAAAATAAACACCTCTGATTGGCCATTGTGTTCATGCTCTCAACAGATAGATCTCGGATCGGCTACAATGATCAACGCTTAAAAAACATGTTGTAAATAGACATCAATGAAGCTCTCACCGAGCGCTTACACAGATACACACGGGAGTGTTTGAAAGCAGGAGTCTATCATTGGATGCCTACTTTCAAAAGCTCCTGCTCCCGCTTTCAAAACGCTTTCAAATTCAAACACTTGCATGTGCTTTCAAATGCTCCTGTGCGTTGATCGTTGTAGCCAATCACAGACATATATGTTGAGCATGTGAACACAATGGCCAATCAGAGGTGTTTATGAATCCGCTCAAACTGAAAATTTCAGTATCGACTTGGGCTTGGTATCGAAGTCAGTACTTTTGACAACAATATTTTATAGTATGCATTTATAATTTTTTTCAGTTTAATTTTAATTTGTTTTATAGTAAAAGGCTATATAGAAATATTTAGTAACTGTAGTATTTTTAATTTCTAATGTATATATGTATGTAAATTGTAACTATATTTTATTTAAAAATACACAATGATGGCCTAAAGAGTCTCAAGTGGCCACATGGGCCACATCCAGTGAAGGCAGGCTTTCTGAGGTCACAATAGGCGCTCTGTTGGCAGAGGTGGCTTGGGTGTGCTCTCAACATTTCCTTCAACAAGCTCCCTCTGTTCTGTCTCTTCCAGTCCCTGGTGATGTCACAGGGCACTCAGACCCTACATATTAAAGGCTCAAGCAACAAAACATGTCTGGTGTCATGCAAGCCAGCTATGCAGGAAGTACCAGTCGGTTACTATGACTGCTAGAATCTCCCTCCTTTCATCCGTCTCTCATCCGAGCAGCTGTGCAGAAAGAAGGCTGTGGAGAAGGGAGGGTGTGGCTCAGACTTTAGTAGTAATGAAGGCTTGTAAATTTTACATTGTACAGATAAAACATATTCATCATCAGTCTGTCTGACTTTACAGTGTTGCTTTTAAGTTTGTGAACCCCTTGCAGAATCTGCAAAATGTTTATTATTTTACCAAAATAAGATGGATCATACATTTTTTTAATTTAATACTGTCCTGAATAAGATATTTTACATAAACGATGTTTACATATAGTCCACAATACACACACAAAAAAAAGCTGAATTTATAAAAATAACCCCACTCAAAAGTTTACATACCCTTGATTCTTAAAGGGTTAGTTCATCAAAAAAATAATTACTCACCCTCATGTCGTTCCACATCTGTAAGACCTCCGTTCATCTTAAGAACACAAATTAAGATATTTTTGATAAAATCCGATGGCTCAGTGAGGCCTGCATTGCCAGCAAGACAATTTACACTTTCAAATGCCCAGAAAGCTACTAAAGACATATTTGACTTATTGTGACAACAGTGATTCAACCTTAATGTTATGACGTGACGAGAATAATTTTTGTGCACCAAAAAACAAAATAACGACTTTATTCAACAATATCTAGTGATGGGCGATTTCAAAACACTGCTTCACAAAGCTTTACAAGTCTTTTGTTTAGAATCAGTGGTTCGGAGCGTGTATCAAACTGCCGAAGTCATGTGATTTCAGTAAACGAGGCTTCGTTACGTCATACGTGTTTCGAAGCGCTTCGAAATTTCAGTGGTTCATGTGATTTAGGCAGTTTGATACACGCTCCGAACCACTGATTCAAAACAAAAGATTCGTAAAGCTCTGAAGCTTCATGAAGCAGTGTTTTGAAATCGCCCATCACTAGATATTGTTGAATAAAGTCATTATTTTGTTTTTTGGTGCGCAAAAAGTATTCTCGTCACTTCATAACATTAAGGTTGAACCACTGTAGTCACAGGAACTGTTTTAAATACGTCTTTAGTACCTTTCTGGGCGCTGAAAGTGTTAATTATCTTGCTGGCAATGGAGGCCTCACTGATCTATCAGATTTTATCAAAAATATCCTGATGTCTTACAGGTGTGAAACACCATGAGGGTGAGTAATTAATGACAGAATTTTCATTTTTGAGTGAACTAACCCTTTAATACTGTGTGTGGTTACCTGGATGATCCATGACTGTTTTTTTGTTTTGTGATTGATGTTCATGAGTCCCTTGTTTGTCCTGAACAGTTATACTGCCCAACGTTATTCATAAATATCCCCCCAGATCCTGCAAATTCTTTGATTTTCCAGCATCTTTTGCATATTTGAACCCTTTACAATAGTGACTGTATGATTTTGAGATTCATATTCATATGATAATGAGGGCAATTGTTTGTAATGTAATGTTGTAAGAAGTTTAATTGTATTTTGTCTTTTTTAGTTTAATTACATTTTTTTGCCACAACTAAATAGCCTGAAATATTAGTTTAACATTAATTTAATCATTATTTTGGTAGGATCCAGATTTATTCATGATTGTTTGTTTACACAGTACATTGGGAGTTTTCGACTGCACAGGCCCTACATATATCTCTAGTCTCAGAATCAATAAGTCGTTGGAGCATAGCTGTGAAAGCAAATCTGAGACCTTTTAAGAGAGATTGGTGTTAAAATGGCCCATTCCAGTGACAGCACGGTGACATTGTGCTGACTCGTGTTATTATTTACCAATAGAATCAACACTCTTTATCCACCTTCTGCTTCACCAGATACCATTATTTACAACCAATCCGATTTTGCTGTCTGTTATTCATCAGCACACTGAGCATGCTTGGAATGGATGAAGTTTTGCATCAGAGAGAGCCCTTCTTCTGTACATCGTTTCAGATTTGGATGTGTTTTCTAGATTTACACTTTGAACTTATATTGAAAATCCATTTGTTGGTCACTTTTGGAAATGTGTAGTTTTGCTCATTGCTAATTACTAGCGTCTGCCCTTGGGAATGTGGTGTTGTATCTGATTGTGTAGGATTGTGTTTTTGTCTCCAGGATCCTGCAGCAACGTCCAGTTTAGAGGCTGAAACAGGAACGAGAGAACCAGAGTCAGTCGCTATCAACTACAAGCCCTCCCCGCTGCAAGTGAAGATAGGTAAGCCACTTTCTCATTCATCCAGTGATTTCACTAAGACGCCATATCGTCACCAGTGTAATTTGTCCATTTGTGTGTAGAATTGACTGTATTGATTTTCCTGCTGATACTGTGATTGTGAAGCGAGCGAGAGCTAAGAAGCGGCCGTGTGAAATGGATGGCTATGGTTTTCGATAAGCAGAAGTGTAATGAGTCTTCAAGTCTAAATGTTTCTCTCAGAAAATGTAACTGCAGTCTTTTAAATATAATTGTGGAGCTTTTTTGGGCTTTCCTTTTCTACAAGGAAATTTGAAACAAATAAAATAAAATTTCTGTGTAATTTGTGAAGAAATATCTTCTGTTGAATAGAAAATTTTTTTTAATGCCCATTTTTAAGGATTAGTTCACTTTCAAATGAAAATTACCCCAAGCTTTACTCACCCTCAAGCCATCCTAGGTGTATATAACTTTCTTCTTTCTGATAAACACTCTCGGATATATTTTAATAAATATTCTGATGTATCCAAGCTTTATAATGGCAGTGAATGGGACCCACGAGTATGAGCTGCTGAAAGTGCTTCCATCTAGGGCTGGGCGATATATCAAATGCGATTGTTACGCGCATTTCGTCAGTAAATCGGTTCCCTGATTACCGCTAAATCGGCATCACCTGCTTTCAAATGGAGCGCCATTTAATAGACCGAGCCGTAGATCACTGACAAGCTGCACAATATCGCATTCATATCGCAGATGAATCGCCTTCGATAATGAACGCGATATTGTGCAGCTTGTCAGTGATCTACGGCTCTGTCTATTAAATGGCGCTCCATTTGAAAGCAGCTGATGGCAATTTAGCGGTAATCAGGGAACCGGCTTTACTTACTGACGAAATGCGCGTGACAATCACATGCGATAAATCGGTCAGCCCTACTTCCATCCACATCCATCCATCATAAACGTACTCCACACAGCTCTGAGGGATTAATAAAGGCCTTCTGAAGCGAAGCGATGCGTTTGTGTAAAAAAAAAAAATCTATATTAAACAAGTAAAGTAAAATATCTAGCTTCCGCCAGACCGCCTTCCATATTCAAGTTACGAAGAAAGTACAAACTGGCATCGCGTCAGTTACGCTTTTTCCATAAGTTGAATAGAGAAGGTGTATGGCGTAGCGTAAGCTTTTTGAACTGCTAGAGTTTCACACTTTCTTTGTATGTTGAATATTAGCTTTTGCTAATTTTCTTTTGAAAGTGAACTAATCCTTTAACTTGAAGCATGCTGCTTTACTATGTCTAAATGGCAGTAATTTAATAATTTATTTATGGTAGTAATTTATATTTAATGTGAAATGTATAATACGGATAGCCATCATCAGTTATCAGCTATAAATTAAAATTATTATTGGCAGTCTGTATTGGCCAATAAATAAATAAAACAGTTATCATCAACCATACAGTGTTATATACTTTTTAGTATTTCTTAATATTTTTAATTGAATTTTATATTTTAATTTCATTTTAATGTTTAAGCTTTATTTACTGTTTTTTTTTTTGTTTTTTTTTATTAGTGTTTTTATTGCTGTCAAACAATTAATTGCAATTAATCGCATCCAAAATAAAAGTTTTTGTTTACATAATATATGTGTATACTGTGTATATTTGTGATGTATATATAAATACACACACGTGTATATATATATATATATTATTAGTATTATATTACAAGTATATATTTAACAAAAATATATATAATTTTTGTTAAATATATACATGCATGTGTGTGTATTTATATATACATCATAAATGTACACAGTATACACACATATATTAAGTAAACAAAAACTTTTATTTTGGATGCGATAAATCGCATGGCAGCACTAATTTTTTAGAGTTCTATTTAGCTTTAATCTTTTTTAATTTTAGTACTTATTTCAGTTAGTTGCCAAGGCAATATTTCTCATTTTTGTTTAAGATTTTAAAAGTTTTACTTTAATTAACAATAACACCACTGCAATCTTAACATTAAGGATATTACTAGCTATCGGTATTGTACAAAAAGAAAAGTCAACAAAAATGAAGCTTTGAGGGGTAGAAAAAAGTCCATTTTAAAGTCTAATTTTTGATCCTGGATGTTTTTCAAATAAATCTCTTCCTCCCTCCCTAAAAAGACTTAATTTTAATGTTTCATTGGCAGAAAGGAAAACAACGTTGCCTATTGCTCAGCCCGCTCTTCCACTGTCTTTTTCTCCTGTTCTGCGTCTGTATCTCACACCGATTTCTGTTCACAGATGTTTGGTTAAGGCTTCCTGAAATACAGCAGTTGCTGTACTTCACTACAGTCCTCCCTCTGACAGCCTTATTACTTATGGCACCACAGAGAAATCTTCCACACACACACACACACACACACGCACACGCATGCACACTCACACGCAGGCCAGTGGTTAAGTCACGCAGAAGTCAACCTCAGACTTCACTTGTGTAGAAACTGTTCTCCAGCCAGAGAACCATGCAGAACAGGGAATATTAATAAGACTGTAGTCTCAATGCATAATTAAACTTTGTGTGTTGCCATGGTATTGATCTGATTTTAAAAGAAAACAGTCACAGTGTAATTGTGGTTACATATGTATGCAAGGAAGACTCATGCTGCATAGTTAGTATTACTGTTGAATTTGAATTTACTCTGCAGCCATTAAAAAAGTATGTTTTATATAACAGCATGAATATCTGTAGTGTGAATGAAATCCACCATGTTGTTACGGTCACATGACCTACCATCGTCAGTTGTGTCGCTTCATTACCATTCATAAATCATCTACTGTGGCCTCATGGGATAGTAAAGTGTCCATCAAATGCACACTTTCGATTCTCTGCGAAATTAATAGGTCATCCGGGGACTTTTCACCTACTGTTTTTCGTTTATATTGTATTTGGACATTCTACTTTTTTGGCGTACTGATTTTTGCATACTATATAGGGAAGTATTTGATTTCAGACACAGCATCTGTCTTCAGTATGCAGTTGGCTCTAGGAATGAAGACCAAAAATTATGATGACACCATTACTGTTTGTTACATTTTGAATGTGCATTCTATCAATGTAAGTCAATGGGAGGTTTTCAAAATTGAATTTGTTCTTAACTCATTCTTTTGGTAGAGAAACAACGAGAACTCGCGAGGAAAGGCTCGGTGAAGAATGGACCTGTGGGTAGTCCAGTCAGTCAGCAACCCAAGAAAAATAATGTTATGGCCAGAACAAGGTGAGGCTACTCCACCCCTATTTTCATGAGTTATAACTTTTTTTAAGGGTGTGTTCACACTTGTAATTCGGTTCTTTTGGTTCTTTTGGTCCAGACGTAAAAAGAAAGTGATACATTTTTAACACCGAATATAAAGATACAAAACAAAAGGAATAAGGATAAGGTCACAACCTGATTAGACACACGATATGATACATATTTGAGGCGTAACATACCGAACATACAAAACAATGCTATGTGCTGCTTATGAAATGTGTAAAGGAGACAAACAGTGGAATTACTCTGTTACACATACAAAGGATTACAATGTTTTAAAGGTGAGTCTCTGTCCGCTTGTTTGGTGCACACCAAAGTTTGGATGGCAGAATTCACACTTATAAAAACAAACCACAACAGAGCAATCAAACCAGAGTTCATTTTAATTAAACCAAACCTGCCAAGTGTGAACACACCCTAAAACTACTTTCTCACCAAACCAACAAATGGTTCTCAAAAGAAACATTTGTGCATGAGAAACACCATATAGGTTTGTATTACTGGAACATTTTTCAATAAAATAAATGAATGGCCTCATAATAATGGTTGATTTGTTTAGTACATCAAAAATATAAACAGCAACAACATCAAATCGTATAAACAGCAGCTTTATATGTAGGCAGTACAATCTGCGAATGTTAATTAGTGTTAGTGCAGTCCATTTGAGGGCTTCTGCCATCCCACCGGTCTCTAGTGCCCTGTTAGGATTATTGCAAATGTGAGCCCCCTTCTGCAGGCCTGGTTTAGAGCACAGCTTTAGGCCTGAAGATTAGCTGCACACAGGCCTGCTTATTCTAAAAGCCTGAGGGCCAGAGATTAACTTGAGCCTTCGTTCCTGAGAGGAGGAACAAATGATGCTCCAGCTCTGGCTAATGTAACAGTGTTTGATAATGTTAAACTCAGCAATGCCCCTAATTTATTTGATTTCCCTTGCCAGATTTGTCCTAGTACTTCATTTTTTGGGAAAATTGGATGTTAAAATTAAAGGTTAATAGTTAAAAATAAAACCTAAAGAATGAAAAATACTGCCTCTGGTTTTTCAGGGTTTCTAATAGTGATAGGTAGATATATCAGATAATATTTGGCTATTTTATATTAATGGTATTGTGCCTTTGAATAAAAAAAAAAAAAAAGAAAAAAGAATTTTAATTTGATATAATTGAGAATATAATAAAGAATATAATTGTCTCTAGTGGTCTCCGATTTTTTTTATAGCCGTTCAAATTGCCATTTATATTGGCCATCAGCAACACCACTTTCTAGAAAATATATTGGCTATTGAAATATGGCTGTTGAAGCACCCATATCACCATTCCAGTCAATCACAAGTTTAGCTGATCATCATCTAAGCAATGTATATAAGTATCTACATATGCCTAGATTCATATGTATATGTATAGACATGGGCTATACATGTTTGTTTTGCACTGGTCTGACAGCTTCTTCCATTTTACGTACTTTCATTACAGGTTGGTTGTACCTAATAAAGGCTATTCCTCCTTAGACCAGAGTCCAGATGAGAAGCCGCTTGTAGCACTGGACACTGACAGGTATGACACACTTCACAATAAAAACTTCACTCTATTGTTCTCTGGGAAATGTTCTAGAAATCTTTTGTGACTATTTCAGAAGGCTTCACTTCAAGGGAAGGATTAGAATGTATCAAACGATGAGATGGAAATAAATCCTCTAATTAAAGCTTTATGCCATTTTCCTAGCAAACGCAAAGCCAGCCATCTCCATCTGAAAAGGACCTGACATTTAATCAAAATACCAGCTAATTTTAAAACCGACTAAAGCTGGTGCCCTTCAGACTGGGGTGAGAAAATGGCAAAGCATAAAAGATTTAAAATTAATGTGCTTTCCTGAAGGCAAAGCGAGACCCTTCAACTTGGCAAAATGAATCAACATTTGCGTGTGCAAAAAAACAACAGATGAGGAAATTTTTCAGAAAGTCTCATTTCACCATACATTAAAATTTAAGTGGACATATTCTACATTTTTGTAACATCTTCTGAGATCATTGATTATTAACTTTATTTATTAATAACATATTTTTTCATAATTTAGTTTCACTTGACCATTTTCCACATGATCCTTCAGAAATCATTCCAATATGCTGATTTGGTGCTCAAGAATTTTTTTTTTTTATTATTATTATCAATGTTAAAAATGGTTGTGCTGCTTGATATTTTTGTGGAAACCATAATGCTTTCCCCCCCATGATTCTTTGATGGATAGAAAGTTTAAAAGAAGAGAATTGTTTTAGAAATAAAAATCTTTTGTAATATTATAAATGTCTTGACTGCCACTTGATTAATTGAATGCATCCTTGCTAAATAATATTAACTTCTTTAAAAAAAAAAAAAAAAACGTACTGACCCCAAACTTTTGAATGGTGGTTTATGTTAAAATGCTCATTGTGATGAACCATGACAATTTCTTAAAACTGTGTATTTTCCAGATTCATTTTCATAACTAAATGTGTGTCTCCTTAGTGCAATAAATTATTTTATTTAAAAAAAAAATGTTATGTTTCCATCCACCTATTTTTATGCTATCTTTTATTGCAAAAAGAAAATAGCTTGATGGAAATGCAAAGATGGGCATAAATTCTAATAATGTGCATACAAATGTGAGGCAGTTGAGGCAGATAAATGTTAAATTTTGACAAAATTCATGACTGGAAAAATAGTCTGCAGGTGCATTTTTAAATATTTTAACTAATCATCTTGTAAAGAATATCATTCCAGTTCTACTTTGAATATGAATTATCATATGCATTGAAAGACAACAATATACAAGCATTGTAAAAAGTTTGGCCACAAACTCAATTGACCCTTCGCCGGGAATTTGCTTGACAAGCGATCTAACCAATCAGAACGCCGAATCCGCCATTTTGTCCGACAAAGCAGTCATGAGTTAGAAGATTAACCTCGGTGGAGTTAAACTTGAAAACCTCGGTGGAGTTAAACCCCTAATAGCTATATCATATTAAGCATTCTGTACTATGGCATGCTGTTAGTACAGAATCACCATTAACAGTACAATTCTGGTCAGGATTTGTCTTGTGTTTAGGATTCCAGCCCTGAGAGTTGGAAAAAAGCAAGAAAACATGTTTGTTGACACCAGTCCAAAGCACTTGAAATCATCTGTATCATTTGTGTGGCCTACACCCTTCTGTAATGAGATGTGTCACAGTATGTGTTCAGCCATAATAGCGTGGTTGCTGTTCAGTTCAGATGATCAGGCACAGTGTGCAGTGTCTCACACAGATGGGTCTCTTAACTTAATGCTTTCTGTGCTGCCAGCTGTCTGCTGGATCTCTATGACCTCAGCTGCCTGCACTTGTGATTAAGTCATGTTTTAGGTCACCCATCCTTCATTGTCTCTCTCTTTCTGTTTTTCATTTTCAGCCTTGCTGTATGTAACACTCATTCCCTGACATTTAGTACATACACCCACTGTCTGTCACATGCTCAGACGTTTTGTCCATCGCAAGCTTGTACAGACTCTTCCAACGCTTGTTCTCGCTTGTGTTCTTGTTCGTTTATTGGAGAGCTCAGCTTTATTAAAACATGCTTGTAATTACAGAAGGAATCAACAGAAGGCTCCAGATTGTCGCTGTTGATTTTTCCTGATAAATTAATTTGGCTGAAATGTTGTCTTCACATTTTTCTCTCTCTCTCTCTCTCTCTTGCTCAACTGTGACTAAATAAAGTCTAATTTGTCATTATAAAAATGTGTCTAATATTACTTGAAACATTAGGGGAGTCCACATGTTGAAAAAAATCATTACATTTAATATGACGGCTGTATCTGTATATAGCTCAACAGAAGTTTGCTGACTCAAATTGATCCAAAAAATGGTGCAGTCTTCATTTTATGTATTTGTATTTTTTGTATTTATTTATTATAAAGCACAGGCTACACAGTGACTCTAAAGTGCTGTACAGTACAAATAATAATAACAATCAACAATAAATACAATATACAAAAAAACATCAAACCAATAAAACAACCATTATAATCAAAATGCAAGCAAGCACTGGTATGACTTTGTCTTTGTCTTTAAAAATATTTAAAATTGGGGAAGATTTAACCTCAATTGGTTGGTTGTTAGAAGCGTGATCACCCTTCGATTTGAGACACACTCGGAATTGTTAAAAGGATCTTATTTGAGGATCTTAGCATTAAGTTTGAATTATAAGGTCAACTAAATATTCTGGCGGCATTCAGTAGATTGTTTTAAAGCGTATCAAAATCTTGTAATTTATGTGCAGTTTAAAACTGTGAGCAATTTCTTCTGAGGTTTGCTGCAGAAGGGCTGATTTCATTGGTCCGTTGCCGTTTATCTAAAATCAAGCTTTCCAATTGTGACCATGTACTTCCTGTTGTTTTTTTAGTGACGACGACTTTGATATGTCCAGATACTCATCGTCTGGATATTCCTCAGCCGAGGTGAGATGTCTGAGGGACCAGGTATTTATGCACTGAAATAGTCACTTAACCATTTGAACCCTTTGCCATCTCATTTTATTATTAAATTATATAATTTTGTTAATTATAATTTTACCAAAATAATATAAATTCTCTGTTAACTAACAATTTAGTTTAATTCTGTTCTTTTACCACAGCAAATAAACCAAGACTTAAACATCCAGCTCCTGAAGGATGGCTACCGATTGGACGAAATCCCAGATGATGAAGACCTGGACCTCATCCCCCCCAAATCAGTCAACCCTACCTGCATGTGCTGCCAAGCCACTTCCTCCACAGCCTGTCAAATTCAGTAACCCCACCCTCCCTTGAACCCCTTCTGTCCCAACCCTGTGACTTAAGCTCACAGTTAGTATTCTCAGCATAGATTAACTGCTAAAGAAGTTAAAAACGATAGAATGGGTGTATTAAAATGAGTATAAAATAGGGAAAAAATATGCACAAGAAGTATGTAACTGTCATTGGTTCCTCCTATGGTAGGACGGGAGTCTTTGCATCATCACCAGAGGGCGCTAGAGTTAGGTGTGGATAGCTGTAAGATGCGTTGAAGTGTATAGAAATGCATGGTACAACATTAAAATGATACAGCTGCTTAAGTATCTTTTAAAACAGAACACAAATGAACAGTTCACACTACGGATTTCTCAGTACCCTTCTATGGAACAGTGTTCCCCCCCCAAAAATTGTCTTAAAGGGGTCATGACAGGGTTTTTTAATCATTTTTAATATATTCCTTGAGGTTCACTTGTAAAGTTTTTCTTTTGCACTATATATATTTAAGATATAATATATATATATACTATTTGCCAACGTCTTGGTCTGGAGGCAGGCATGTGCAAATGTATTTGCCCATGTAACGTCACAAGTCCACCAATATCCAAACGAATTTATGATGAGGAGGACATTTTAAGCTCTGAATCTTGCAGGGCGTTTTAATGGTACAAAGACCTCTTATATGTCTAAAGATCAAGGCAAATTTGATTTCTCATGTCATGACCCCTTTAAATACCCCACACTCTATCAGGTAGGGCCTCTTTACAGCAAATCAGAAATGTGTTCCTTTTTAACTTATACTTATTTAAAAATATATATTAATTTAAATAATAATAATAATTAGAAAATTATTTTGATCTTTTGTCAGACCTCATAATTTTATAATTTATTTTAAATCGTAATTTTTGTTCTATAGGTTTAACCAAGCAACATGTTTTCAAGAACCCTTTTGGATACATTTTTGGGTATCTCTGCTCTAAAATATCTGCCTTTTGTTAAGTTGATGCTTTCTGATGTTATCAAGGACAGATGTGCTTGTTTTCTAATGAAAGGGAGTGTATAGTGACCAGGTGAATTTCTTTCTTAGATACTTTACATTTCAATCTTATGTATTATCAGTAGCTTTGTAGCAAACACTAAAAAGGGAATACTCTTAGGGTGTGTTCACACTTGGCAGGTTTGGTTCAGTTAAAACAAAATCTGGTGTGATTGTTCTGTTAGTGCGGTTCATTTGAATTTGAGTAAGTCTGAACTGCCATTCAAACAATTGGACCGAGACCCCTGAAAAGTGAACTTCCAAACGAACTCTGGTGTGGTTCGGCTTAAATATGAACGCAACACGGACCATAGGCATCTAAACGATCCAAAAACAGGACGTGATGTCACAGGATGAAACCCTAAAAAGGACAGAATGCTCAAGCACACCTGGTTTTTCTCGTCATATTTGTGATGATGCCTATTACATTTCAGTACAGGCATCATAACCGCTCTTTCTTGCAGCGGATCTTAGTTTGTGTTTGTAACAAAGAAATTACTGCTGATTTGACTCCTTTATACATTTTCCAAGCCTTTCATGAGTTCTCAACTGGTAATAATACCATTGTATTTATGTACGCACATATAATAAGCGCACTTAGCACAGCACACAGCATTGTTTTGGATTTTCGTCAAGTTCCGTCACAAAATATATGTCATAAAAGCCTTTTTTTTTTTTTAGTTTCTTTTTTTCTTTAGGTTTGATCTTCAAGGTGCCATCAAACGTTTTTTTTTTTTTTTACAAGATATAATATAAGTCTAAGGTGTCCCCTGAATGTGTCTGTGAAGTTTCAGCTCAAAATACCCCATAGATTTTTTTTAATTCATTTTTTTAATTGCCTATTTTGGGGCATAATTAGAAATGCGCCGATTCATGTTGCGGCCCCTTTAAATGCTCATGCTCCCCACCCACGGAGCTCGCGCTTGCCTTAAACAGTGCATAAACAAAGTTTACACTGCTAATATAACCCTCAAAATGGATCTTTACAAAGTGTTCATCATGCATACTGCATGCATGCATCGGATTATGTGAGTATAGTATTTATTTGGATGTTTACATTTGATTCTGAATGAATTTGAGGCTATGCTCCATGGCTAACGGCTAATGCTACACTGTTGGAGAGATTTATAAAGAATGAAGTTGTGTTTATGAATTATACAGACTGCAATTGTGTTTAATAATGAAAATAACGGCTCTTGTCTCCGTGAATACAATAAGAAACAATGGTAACTTTAACCACATTTACCAGTACATTAGCAACATGCTAACTAAACATTTAGAAAGACAGTTTACAAATATCACTAAAAATATCATGATATCATGGATCATGTCAGTTATTATTGCTCCATCTTTTTCGCTATTGTCCTTGCTTGCTTACCTAGTCTGATGATTCAGCTGTGCACATCCAGACGTTCTGCCCTTGTCTAATGCTTTGAACATGGGCTGGCATATGCAAATATTGGGGGCGTACATATTAATGATCCCGACTGTTACGTAACAGTCGGTGTTATGTTGTTATGTTGAGATTCGCCTGTTCGTCGGAGGTCTTTTAAACAAATGAGATTTACATAAGAAGGAGGAAACAATGGTGTTTGAGACTCACTGTATGTCATTTCCATGTACTGAACTCTTGTTATTCAACTATGCCAATATAAATTCAATTTTTAATTCTAGGGCACCTTTAAAAATGACAGTGTGAACGCTAAGTGAACCAGGACTAAATGTATCATTTTCTTTCATTTTGGTCCAGACTAAAAGAATCAGGAGAACCAAAGTACAAGTGTGACCACACCCTGAAATTGAGAAATCCATACAGACGACACCAATCTGCTATGATACTGACAGCAGATTTAACTCTTAAGTCAGGGAATCTCATTGAATAGTTTAGATATGTTTACTAATGAAGAATCTTTATAGAAGTTATTTTTTGTTTTTATCATAAGGTTTCGGTCGGCGTTGCTGCACACAAACCCAACACAGTTAAACTGGACTAAGGGAATTCAAAAATGTATCTAGATAAGACAGACAAGATAATTCGGTACAATTTTCTGAGTGCATTTAATCATTGAGAGCTCTTTGTTTTGAGAATTGTTAAGATTTATTAGGAGTGGAAGAACGCTTGCATTCATTTACTTCAAGATAATAGCAGCTGCCAGATACATATCCCATAATCTCCGTCATTAGCAAGACAAAAATACAATAGATTTTGTTAATCTGATTTGTGCCAAAATGCATCAAACGCATTGTTTCTTTATTTTAAAGATGGGACAGGCATGAAAAGCCTTTGGCCAGCATTCTCAATGATGCCAGAAATCAATTTTACACTTCAGTGCTCTTGTCTTTATAGTAATTTTAAAGTGCAATACCATTTTGTCAGACAGGATACTCTGCGTTTGCTGTTTCACTTCAATTTAATGCAAACATCTTTATAAATTCATCTCAGCTGTTTGGCCAAATCGCTATCATGTCTGTTAAGCAACATCGAACATTCAGAGTATGAAGTTCCTTGCTTCGATTTGAAGATTGTACTGTTCTCTACAGTATTTGTGTCTTCTGTGTGTCATGCAACTGTTGTTGATGTTGTACAATTCTCAGAGCACCTTATCGCCACCCAGTCGCCGTGTCCAGCTGTAATTAGATGCCCATTTGCACCAAGCACCTACCTTAGTAACACTCCAGATTTTACCTAAGGTAGTAAATTAGGAGATTGTATGAAGGGAGATTATAATAGTATAATAATTTAATATTTTATGTTTTATACACTGCGGTTCAAAAGTTTGGGGTCAGTAAGAAAATTTGCTTTATTCAGCAAGGATGCATTAAATTGATCGAAAGTGACAGTAAAATTTTTTACTTATCCTTATAAAAGGTTTCAATTTTGAATAAATGCTGTTCTTTTGAACTTTCTAATAATCAAAGAATTCTGAAAAAGTAGTATGGTTTTCACAATAAATATTAAGCAGCACAACTGCTTTCAGCATTGATAATAATAGTAAGAAATGTTTCTTGAGCAGCAAATCAGCATATTAGAATGATTTCTGAAGGATCATGTGACACTGAAGTCTGGAGTAATGA
Organism: Chanodichthys erythropterus; assembly: GCF_024489055.1. Taxonomy (NCBI): domain Eukaryota; kingdom Metazoa; phylum Chordata; class Actinopteri; order Cypriniformes; family Xenocyprididae; genus Chanodichthys; species Chanodichthys erythropterus. The sequence goes on along the minus strand of NC_090242.1, from coordinate 15,988,475 downwards.
TGCTGAAAATTCAGCTTTGCCAATACAGGATTTTAAAATATAAAACAATTATTTTAAATTATAATAATGTTCACAATATTACTGTTTTTTAACTGTATTTTTGAGACTTCTTTCAAAAACATAAAAAAAAAAAAAATCTTACAGACCCCAAACTTTTTTTAACAGTAATGTAGATCTGATGTATGAATTGTTTTGGATATTGTGGTTTGTTATATCACTCTTAAACTCATTCAGAATAGTATGATGACATTAATCAGGGACATTTTTTTTTTTTTTACTGCTTTTCAACAATGCAAACTTCCCAAAACGTATATCCCCAAATGCTTACATTTTCATTGCTGTATTAATATGTAGGCAAATATTTCATACTACACTGCCATGTAAAGGTGCATTCACTGAGTATTTTCTTTTGTATGTTATGGTGTCACCTAGTGGCTGGAACATCATGCAATTTTTTTCAGTTGCCAATGCCATTGTTCATTTATTTGACAAGGGAAAATGCCCACTTTTGGCCATGTTTTAGTGGTAATACCCTTAGAGTAGCAATAGATTACATACAAAATGCTTGTTCCATAAGCTCTCAATAGATATGTAAGTGAAGAATTTGATGGCAAGTTCCCTTAAGCCCCCTTTCCGCCATTTCTAAGCTGTTATGGTACTTATAGTCGTGCCATGAGACTGACTGATCTGTGTATATGATGAATGAACATGTCTGTCATTCTCTGTGTCTCTGCTTTGGTTTGAGAGAAACACTCCATTTTGTAATGACTAAATCATTGTCCGTTCTCTGTTTCTACACTGTAGAGTATGCCTTAAGTAAAGCTATACAATGGGTCATGTTATTTATTTCAAGTGGTATGTTTTTCATTATTAGATATACGTTTTATTTTTTACATTTTTTGTTTTCCCCCTTCTGTCAATAAATGATTGTAAAGACGTGAACAGTTTCCATACCAGTATTTAACAATGTTCATTGTTCTGTGTAGTAAATCAAACCAGTAAATACATCTGAAATATACAATTGCAACACCCTTGTCCTGTGTATTTTTATGCATATGTATGCTATCAGAAAAAAGTTGACACACTTGACAGAAATATATTTATAAAATAAAATGGTATTTTTGTTCTTTTATAAATTATTATTATTACTGTTATTATTTTACAAATTTCTTTTGAAATAGGAGCAGATAGTGAAGGAAAAGAGCCAAGTGTCTGTCAAACATGCCAACTCGTGTGAACAGAAAGGTGATGACTCTGAAGAAGGTAAAATTATTTGTTAAACATTTTTGGTCACATTTATTTCATAATTCTCGTTATGTAAATTATCTACAAAATATACATATGGCAATAAAATAAAGGGAAAAGTGATTAAAAAGAATGAGTAGATGGTTTAGATTTAAGTGATGTACAGTAGTAACAACTGGAAAGAGGGGTGTGGAAGTGTTGTAGGTTGTCTGGGATTGGAGGGGAGGACTGATTAGCCTGGCTTTATCTCGTCTATGCCAGATGGTACTCTAGGCTTACCTGCGGGCCTCTTTAAGCCTTGTCCCCGGCCATGCTTTGGACACATCCTGCTCAAACCACAAGACAGATCGTTTTTCAACACTGCGGAAGATTTAACGTGGACTTTGGGTGAGTTACTGTCTCAATAGGGCCGTGTTAGGTGGCTTGGGCCTTTTATATTCTGCTAATATGTAGTTCCATCTGCTGTACTTTTTTTTTTTTTTTGTACTTAGTATCTCAATATACTTAGTGTATTGATGTGAAGTGCAAAGGTGGCTGTTGATACTCATTACATTGTATAATTCTGCATTATTACAGAATTGATACCATGCATATGTACAGTATTGCAATTTTTAGATGGCTGATTATATTTTAAAGGCCCAGGTACCCTTATTCAGACTCATAGCCAACCCATGGACTGCTAATATAAAAGAATGTTTGTCAGCTTATATATATACATATATATATATATATATATATATTTAAAATATTTAAAAATAATTGTGTTACAGTTAAGTTTTATATACAGTACAGTCCAAAAGTTTGGAACCACTAAGATTTTTAATGTTTTTAAAAGTTTCGTCTGCTCACCAAGGCTACATTTATTTAATTAAAAATACAGTAAAAAAACAGTAATATTGTGAAATATTATTACAATTTAAAATAACTGTTTTCTATTTGAATATATTTGACAAAGTAATTTATTCCTGTGTCAAAGCTGAATTTTCAGCATCATCACTCCAGTCTTCAGTGTCACATGATCCTTCAGAAATCATTCTAATATGCTGATTTGCTGCTCAATAAACATTTATGATTATTTTCAATGTTGAAAACAGTTGTGTACTTTTTTTTTTCAGGATTCCTTGATGAATAGAAAGTTCAAAAGAACAGCATTTATCTGAAATACAAAGCTTCTGTAGCATTATACACTACCGTTCAAAAGTTTGGGGTCAGTAAGAATTTTTATTTTTATTTTTTTGAAAAGAAATTAAAGAAATGAATACTTTTATTCAGCAAGGATGCATTAAATCAATCAAAAGTGTCAGTAAAGACATTTATAATGTTACAAAAGATTAGATTTCAGATAAACACTGTTCTTTTGAACTTTCTATTCATCAAATAATCCTGAAAAAAAATATTGTACACAAATATTGTGTTCAATTGTACACATTAAATGTTTATTGAGCAGCAGATCAGCATATTAGAATGATTTCTGAAGGATCATGTGACACTGAAGACTGGAGTAATGATGCTAAAAATTCAGCTTTGATCACAGGAATAAATTACTTTGTCAAATATATTCAAATAGAAAACAGTTATTTTAAATTGTAATAATATTTCACAATATTACTCTTTTTACTGTATTTTTAATTAAATAAATGTAGCCTTAGTGAGCAGACGAAACTTCTTTTAAAAACATTAAAAATCTTAGTGGTTCCAAAATTTTGGACTGTACTGTACGTTAAAGTTTATTCATGTAGTTAGAAATTTCTACTGTATACTCTTAAAAATAAAAGTTCTTTATTGGCATCTATGGAGAACCTTTAACATCCGTTGGAAACTTTCCACTGCACAAAAGGTTCTATAGTGGAAAAAGGTTCTTTTATAAACTGTTCACTGAAAGTTTCTTTGGGGAACAAAAATGGTTCTTCTATGGCATTGGAATAGTAACCCCTGTTTGGAACCTTTATTTGTAAGAGTGTATATGTAGTATTTCTGTATGTGCCTATGGACCTCCTTTGGATTCTAAGGACTCACACACTTGAAAAAATAAAGGTTTATTATTGTTTTTAATATTCCATCTTGCATTTTTCATAGAAGTGTTAGTTCTTTTGGCGAACTCAAATGTGGGGTGTCAGCATGACTCTTATAACCTCTAAAGTGGTGGCACTTCTGCTGCTGTCAGTGCATCTCCTGCATGCTTCTGCCCTGTCGGCAGCATCCTCCTATGAGTTCAGTGTCTACAGGATGCAGCAATACAACTTACATCAGGATAAACATGGTAACACACAATCTTTTAAAAGTTAACCCAAAAATGAAAATATTGTTATACTCACACTCAAACTCAAGCCATTCCAAACCTGCCTGATTTTCTTTCTTCTGCTAAACACAAAAGAAGTTGCCCATAAGTTTTGTTGCCCATTGAATTCCAATGAATGGGAGGGGAAAAAAAACTTTTCAAAATATAATATCTTCATTAATGTTCCACAGAAGAAAGAAAAGGTTTGTAATGACACATGTTATGAGAATTATGATTTTTGGGTGAATTATTCCTTTAAGACTACAGTGTCTACAAGTCAAGCACAATGCATTGTGGGAAACAGGCAGTATGCTACTTCAAAAACAGCCTTGATAGCTTTTAAAAGTTCCCCTATTATGCTTTTTAAAGGTTCCTAATTATGTTTTGGAGTAGGTGTACATGCATCCAAGGTAAAAAAAAACAAATAAATAAATAAAAATGGAAAAAAAACAAGGCCTCAGCTACAACTACTGTGTTTTAGGGCGGGTCAAAGTAGGTGTTATCTGTGGGCAGCCAATGAAGGCCAAAGGCTGGCATTATGCAAATTTGTTACAAGCATAAATGGGTTTGAACAGGAAGTAAGCCTGGAATTACTGATGACTCGTTTAAAATCGGTTCTTTCTTTTGGGAGACAATAACTTTATTTGTCTCCTTTTACATTCACAAACAGCTATATAGCACACTACATGAAAGGTAGCATCCAAAAAAGCATAATTGGGGCACTTTAAAAAAATGCCGAACCACAGAATTTGACTTATTCTGCATTGCATACTGATGTAGTAAAACTTGAAACACACCACTGGAAAATCTCCTGATATAATTAACAATGCACACATTTCATTATATCTGTGCAAGGGTGATCATGACATTTAGACTCTGACCTTTGACCTTCAGGTTGCCGTGGAGCTATTGTGGTGGCAGAGGCGCGATCGGCTGCGGAGACGGTTCTGACTCGCCGCTGTGTGATCATGAAGCTGCCTGATTTCACCACAGAGCGCTACCTAGAGGCCAAAAAGCAGAATGCAGCAGCTGTTTTGATACTGCTACCTCAAAATATCTCTTCTGTACCAGAGGATATAGTGCAGGTCATTCAGAAACATCTATCACAGTTTTGCACAATTACACTTGATATATTGCTGCTGATTCATTGTTTCTTCCAGTAACTGTAGGTTATTTGTGATTAGTGAAGGAAGTAGATTACATTGGATACCCCAACCTGATTAGCTAAATTAATTTCCCCAACTGTCTTTAGCGCTTCATGGTGGCTGAATCTCAAGTTCTGCAGAACGAGACCCTCATGCCGGTGTATGTGGTCCCAGAGGATGACCAGCTGCTCTGTATGTATGAAGAAGTCAGTCAGGCTGCAGCAACCAGGTCTGGTTCTGTACTAGTGAGAGGTGAGAGGGAACTGCTAAATGCTAGCAGACATAAAAATGACAAAATAACATTTCAGTTGTAAAAGCTGGAGACACTTAAATGTATTGTTATGCATTACAGTATAATATATTTAGCAAAATATATCAAATATATTTTGCGTTATAGATGCAATATTTGTGGTTTTGTTTGAAATGTTTTAGTGATTTGTTTGGTTAAAGGTGCAGTGTGTAAATTTTAGCGGTATTGTAACATAAGGAGGTCCACTGGAAGCAAGCGTAGTTTTGAACCCAAGTGCAGTATTTAAGAAGTATTTGACTTGACTTGACTTGACTTGACTTCGGACACTAACACTCACCAATAGCAGGTTACATATAAACAAAGCTAGACAAGATTACAATGGAACATGAGGGCTATTTATACAGGGAGACTAATGACAAAACAAGGAACACCTGTGAACAATGAAGACAGAGGACCAATGGCAAGACAGAACTGAAATCACATGACCATGACAACCAATCAGAACATGACACATGAGACAGGGGAAGCACATGACATGAACACATGAGGGCAATGGAATCACATGATACAAAACACATAGCAAAACAAACAAAGCATAATTATGGAAACAAACCAAAAACCGTGAACATGAAACAAAACCAAAACAAGACATGACATGACAGGTATCTAGCGGTGAGGTTGCGAACTGCAATTAACGGCGCGCAACCCTCCATTTCAGAGAAGAACGACTACTAATACAACTACTTTGTGTGTATTCAACGTAGTTACGATCATAGGCGTAATTTGCGGGTGGGACGGGTGGTCCCACCACTTTTTGAAAGGGTCGATATTGTCCCCACCACTTTTTATAACATCTCGCGGATATCTAATACAAAATAAACACCTCTAGTTGATTATCAATTTGTGTTAATAATAGGCGATTTGGCGCTGGGATGTGTTGTTTTTGAAATTATGTTGAGTGCTCGTTGTCACTGTTATCAGAGGCGCGTGCAACAGGGTTCACAGCGCTCATGCACACTGCGCAGTCTTCACACGGATGAGCGCTTCAATCTATCGCTGTTGCGGAGACTCTCTATTCGATACGTTGAAATCACAAAAAAACAAAATACATATAAACGTATCCCATCTCTCGATATACAATCACTAATGAACATCTTTGGTATTAATGAGGAAAAAAAAATGACATATGGTTGGATAAGAGCCGGGAACCTCTTGCACCCTAATCGGAGAAACTGCCACTGGTCCATCAGGACATTCAATTATTCAAGGCGGATCGTCGTATTTATTAACTAATGTACATACTCTCGAGACTAACGACACTGAATTATAGCAGATGTTGGAAAACTGTCATATTTGAACACATTTATAGTTTTAATATATTATTATTATTGTAATAATAATACAACACACACACCCCGCCATACACATTCTTGTCCCACCCACTTTTTAAAACAAAGTTACGCCACTGGTTACGATGCAAGCTGCCTCTAAAAACATGAACGATTTAGAAGAACAACAACATAGTGACGAAACGCGCTCTGTAGAGTGTCCGTTTAGGGTTGCTGTAGAAACATGCCAGCGTATAATGGCGACTTGACATGTAGGGGGGAGCCGCAGTGTATGTAGATAAAAATGGCTCATTCTAAAGTAATAAAAACATAATGTTTCATTATGTAAGGTCTTTATGTACGACTGAAAACATAGTTATGTATATTATATTGCATTTCTGTCAATAGATCCTCCCAAATTTTACACATTCTCATTCTTACACATTTTACACATCTTACCTGTTTGTTTTGTGTGTATCACATTGAGTTTATTATTATTATTTTTTACATTATTAGTTAGGTTAAAACTGTGTAATTCAAATTAATAGAATTTATATGCAATTCAAATACATAAACCTAAAAAAAATTAGGCCTAAATATTTTTGTGTACTAATTGCTATAGCCTACTAAGTAAATATTCATGTAAGCAGATTTAGTGTAAATTTTAAGCCATGTGAATTAACTCTCTTTTTCTCAGTTCTCCGTAGTATCATCACCGCCACGGCTTTCCAAATATTAGTCAGCAACGACTCCCCCATCAAGCCTATCACTGATACCACCATCATTACTTTAGAGGTGAGAGTGGCAGCTGGCCACACACAACAACTCTATCCTTTGCTTACAACGTAATAGTGTTCAGCTATAATTAAACCTGTCAGTCAAGTTGATTTATTGGTTCATTTCAAGGGAGTGCTTCCTGGAGCTGGAGAAGACCCACCCACCATTGTAATTACAGCCCATTATGACACGTTTGGTCTTGCTCCTGTAAGTCACCCTCATTAATGTCCACACACACACATCAAGATTGAAGGAACCTTTTTTTTTTACTGTATATTATTATATGCTTAATCATTTTTGGTCACTTAATACATCACACTCCCCTCAAACATGATTGAGAATGATTAATGCATGTTGTCAATTGGCATGGTTCACTTGCTGTGGGAACTGACCTTTTCAAACACCTTGGTCAGAAATTAACATATTCATATAACTGGCCTCTCAAAGCCCCACCAATAAAAATTGTATTGAATTAGTGTTGGGAATTGACTGGTTGTAATTCAGAACTTTCAAAGCTTTATTCATTGTGTAAAAGCGATGCAATTGTTGTTGCCATTGTGGTACAAGAAGAAACAACTCGGATCATTTTAGTGAATCAAAAACATGCAGGATGCAGCACAACCAGCCCAATTCCTGAACGAGAATGACTATTATGAGCCGGTTCTTTTTAGGGAATCAAAACCATAAAGTGTTACCAGTGTAGTTTGATTCTCAAATAAATTACTCTGATGAGGTCATACTTTTTAGTGAATCAAAAACATTCCTGTAGCTTAAAGAGTAGAGCATGGCACTAGCAAAGCCAAGTGATGGATCTGATTCCCAGGGAATGTATGAACTGATAAATTGTATACCTTCAACTGATTCTCAAACTTTTGAGAGCTGGTTATTTTTAGTTAATCAAACTCACAAAACTTTTAATTTTTGGGTGAACTATCCCTTTAATGGAACCATTAAGGTACTAGAATCTTTAAAGGTGCCCTAGAATCAGAATTTGAATTTACCTCGGCATAGTTGAATAACAAGAGTTCAGTACATGGAAAAGACATACAGTGAGTTTCAAACTCCATTGTTTCCTCCTTCTTATGTAAATCTCATTTGTTTAAAAGACTTCCGGAAAACACGCGGATCTCAACATAACACCGACTGTTACGTAACAGTCGGGATCATTAATATGTATGACCCCAATATTTGCATAATGCCAGCCCATTTGACGCATTAGACAAGGAAAGGCAGTATTAACGTCTGGATCTGTGCACAGACAAGGTAAGCAAGCAAGAACAACAGCGAAAAATGGCAGATGGAGCAATAATAACTGACATGATCCATGATAACATGATATTTTTAGTGATATTTGTAAATTGTCTTTCTAAATGTTTCATTAGCATGTTGCTAATACACTGTTAAATGTGGTTAAAGTTACCATCGTTTCTTACTGTATTCACGGAGACGAGAGTCGTTGCTATTTTCATTAAACACGTGCAGTCAGTCTGTATAATTCATTAACACAACTTCATTCTTTATAAATCTCTCCAACAGTGTAGCATTAGCCGTTAGCCACAGAGCATATCCTTAAACTCACACAGAATCAAACGTAACCATCTAAATAAATACTTTACTCACATAATTCGAAGCATGCATACAGCATGCATGACAAACATCTTGTAAAGATCCATTTGAGGGTTATATTAGCTGTGTGAACTTTGTAAATGCACTGTAATATAGTCGAGAGCTCATGTGGCAGAGGAAACGCATCTCTTAAAGGAACACTCCACTTTTTTTGAAAATAGGCTCATTTTCCAACTCCCCTAGAGTTAAACAGTTGAGTTTTACCGTTTTCGAATCCATTCAGCCAATCTCCGGTTCTGGCGGTACCACTTTTAGCATAGCTTAGCATAGTTCATTGAATCTGATTAGACAGTTAGCATCGCGCTTAAAAATGACCAAAGAGTTTTGATATTTTTCCTTTTTAAAACTTGACTCTTCTGTAGTTAAATCGTGTACTAAGACCGACAGAAAATGAAAAGTTGTGATTTTCTAGGCTGATATGGCTAGGAACTATACTCTCATTCAGGCGTAATAATCAAGGAACTTTGCTGCTGTTCCATGGCTGCAGCAGTGCAATGATATTACGCAGCGCCCGTGAGCCCCTGCTTGCACAGGGAACGTGCCTTGCAACCATGGAGACGTATGTGAGAGACGCTGCGTAATATCATTGCACTGCTGCAGCCATGATACGGCAGCAAAGTTCCTTGATTATTACGCTGGAATGAGAGTATAGTTCTAGTTATAGTCCTAGGACTTATATTACATCTTGTAAAAAAACTATCTAGGGCACCTTTAACAGGAGCCAAAATTGTTAAAGGTGCCATAGAATTGAAAATTGAATTTACTTTGGCATAGTTGAATAACAAGAGTTCAGTACATGGAAATGACATACAGTGAGTCTCCAACACCATTATTTCCTCAGTATATAAATCTCATTTGTTTAAAAGACCTCCGAAGAACAGGCGAATCTCAACATAACACCGACTGTTACGCAACAGTCGGGATCATTAATATGCACGCCCCCAACTTCTGCATATACCAGCCCATGTTCAAGGCATTCGGCAAGGGCAGTATTAACATCTGGATCTGTGCACAGCTGAATCTTTAGACTTTATGCAAGTAAGCAAGCAAGGACAATAGCATTATTTTCATTTTGAAAAACTTGCAGTCTGTATAATTCATAAACACAACTTCATTCTTTATAAATCTCTCCAACAGTGTGTAATGTTAGCTTTAGCCACGAAGCACCATCAAACTCATTCAGAATCACATGTAAACATCCAAATAAATACCATACTTATGCAATTAGACATGCTGCATGATGAACACTTTGTAAAGAACCATTTTGAGGGTTATATTAGCTGTGTGAACTTTGTTTATGCGATGTTTAAGGCAGTCGCGAGCTTGGGGGCGGGAAGCGAGATTTAAAAGGGAAGCATGCTGAATCGGCGAATATTTAATGATGCCCCAAAATAGGCAGTTAAAAAATGAATTAAAAAAAATCTATGGGGTATTTTGAGCTGAAACTTCACAGACACATTCAGGGGACACCTTAGACTTAAATTACATCTTGTGAAAAAGCATTCTATGGCATCTTTAAATTCCATATGATTCCCATGCCTAATTTAATTTATGTTTTGTTAAAGACCTATACTTTAGATTTTTTTTTTTTTTTGTACCTGTAATTATGCTGTGGTAATCTTGTAATCACAGCAAAGCATTTCATTACCACTGTGTTTTACGGGTTCAGATAGTAAAGTGTTCCCACTGGTAATGAGTTTTACAGCCACCAAATGGCAGATCCATTGGTGCTTCATACAGTGAAAACAATGACCTTGGCTGTATGCTAAGCATATCATTGATACTTAATCTCTCTTTTGCCCAAAAGAATAGGGATCATTTTGAAATGTTATGTATTGAATGGCAGAGAAATTATGAGTTTTTTTCAGTGTGTACTATGAAATTGTATGTGTTGATGATTTGTGTATGTGTGCTCTAGTGGCTGGCGTATGGTGCGGATTCTAATGGCAGTGGTGTCACCATTCTTCTCGAGCTGGTTCGACTCTTTCATCACCTCTACAGTGATCCACGAACCCAGGCTCCGTTAGTTCTTTCTGTATTTTACAACCTAAAAATGTTTGTGTTAGGAATGTTGTTTTTGCATTTAAATTTTGCATTACATTTCCAAAATCTTTTAGATACCACCTCTTATTCTCCCTGACTGGTGGTGGTAAGTATAATTTCCTTGGCACCAAGCATTGGCTGGAGGAAAATATTGACCTTGCCGGTAAGTAAATTATTGGCAATATGTATTCTTGACAAACATTTTACTCTCCAATCAAAACTCTTAAAAATAAAGGTTCTTTATTGGCATCTGTGGTTTCACGAAGAACCGTTAACATCCATGGAAACTTTCAATTGCACAAAAAAGTCTTTATAATAAAAAAAAAAATTCTTTAGATTATATAAAAAAAATTTTATACTAAGAAAAAATGATTCTTTTAAGAACTGTTCACTGATTCATTGGATAACCCAAAACTTTTCTTCTATGTTGAAAGTGTAAGAACTATGAGCCCTCATACAATAAAACATGATATATTTAAAATGTTTTCATGTTTCCTTCATGACAAGGAATAAAATGATCTCTTATTCAGTTTGCCATTATAATTATTGCCTAATAATCTCTATAATATCTCAAGTATTATCAATCAAAGCAAGACACATTTAAACAGAAGAAATACAGAATCTTGACTGCATTCAATTTTTATGCAGAATCCAGCCTTTTGCAAGACAATGTGGCATTCGTTATATGTCTGGACTCTCTTGGCAGCGGAGATGAGCTTTTCCTACATGTTTCACGGCCACCTAAGCCTGGAACACCACAGTACAGCTTCATTCAGCAGTTAGAGCAGGTTAGGTTGAATTATGCACGGAGTGGAAGTCAGTCTATGAAAAAACTTTGGTGATTGGCAATTGACCCTCTTGTACATCTTTTCCTTTCTGTGTTTACAGATAATCTCTGCCAGGTTCCCCTGGGTGAGATTTGGAACTGTCCATAAGAAGATCAACCTGCTGGAGACCAACGTGGCTTGGGAGCACGAGCGCTATGGGATGAAACATATCCCAGGATTCACTCTGTCGCATATTGAGAACCCTAAATCAGAGCTGAGAGGATCTATCCTGGACACCATGTGAGAAAAAATCTACCAAATTTTTCCAAATTTAAAGTCCCATTCTGAAGTATCTGCCAGATGTAGACACTGAATTAATGATGGGTCTCTTTAAAAAACCACCCCACAAAGAAATTTTTTTGTGCAGTTTCTTGCACAACATTTTTTCTGAAAGTGGCCTTAAGTCACTTTTTTGCAATTAATTCAGTGACATCTGTCAAGTTACATGAATAAAAATTTTCCATTCAGCATAATAATCTCTTTCAGGACCTAATTTTTCATCTTTAAAGGGTTAGTTCACCCAAAAATGAAAATTCTGTCATTTATTACTCACCCTCATGCCGTTCTACACCTGTAAGACCTTTGTTAATCTTCAGAACACAAATTAAGATATTTTAGTTGAAATCTGATAGGGAGCAATGGACACTTCCTCTCTCAAGATGCATAAAGGTACTAAAAACATATTTTGTTATTTTTGGCGCTCCAAAAATATTCTCGTCATTTTATAATATTAATATTGAACCACTGTACTCACACGAACCGATTTAAATATGTTTTTAGTACCGAGAGGAAGTGTCCATCGCTCCCTATGAAGGCCTCACGGAGCTATCGGATTTCAACTCAAATATCTTAATTTGTGTTCTGAAGATTAACAAAGTTCTTATGGGTGTGGAACGGCATGAGGGTAAGTAATAAATGACAGAATTTTCATTTTTGGGTGAATTAACCCTTTGAAACCAGTATTGTTTTGGACTACACAAGATGCAGCTCTTTCATAGCAGAAATTTGAGGCTACATTTTAAATCATAGATGCACCATTTCTCATCTCACAGTTTTTCTTGTATATTTAGGGCACAGGTGGACATCAGGAAGCTCAAGCGGAACGCTGTTATTGTTGCGGAGTCCTTGGCAAGATTCATGTACAATCTTTCAGACAAGGTGAGGCAAACGTTTGGAGTGTTTCAAGACAACCTTGAAAGCACACACAGACCACTTTCATCTTTGTTTCCACTTTTTATTAATAATAAATACCATCTTTTCTGTGCTGTAGGGCTCCGCTAAGGATGTGCAGGTTTTCAAAGGCAGTTTGGTAATATATATATATTTTTTCCTGCTGTTTTTTATTTTATCAAGCTTAATCCACCTAAAACTTTGCAAAAAAAGAACAGTTTGATGGTACAATTTTGATACACTACCATTTAAAAATTTGAGATTTACTTATGCTCACATTTAATTGATCAAAATACAGAAAAAAACTGAATATTATTCCTAGTTAAAATAACGGTTTTCTATTTTGATATTTTTCAATTTTATTCCTTTAAAGGCAAAGCTGAATTTTTAGTATCATTACTTTAGTCTTCAGTGTCACATGATCCTTCAGAAATCATTCTAATATTCTTCATATTTTTGTGGAAACTGTAATACATTTTTTTAGGATTCTTTGATGGATAAAAAGTTCAAAAGATCAGCATTTATTTAAAAATGGAAATCTTTTGTAACATTATGTCTGTACTGTCACTTTTGATAAGTTGAATGCATCTTTACTGAATAAAAGTGTTAATTTTTTTCCAAACACACACACACACACACACACACACACACAAAAAATCGTACTGACACCAAACTAGAAGTTCATCAAGTAACCTTTATGTGCTATGTAGGATATTCAAGACAGTCATTTGTCTGCATTGATGACCATGATGACGTCTGTTCCCCGAGCCTTTCAGTTGCTGGATAAAGAACCAGAACACCAGCTCCTGATCAACAGCCTGCAGCAGGAGTTCAAACACTATCTAAAGCAGGTCCATAGACACACGTTCCACCAGGACAGAAGGTACACACAGACACAATATTTCACCTCATCACTTCATCACCTCATCAATGGCCCAGCAAGACTTCAAAAGACTTCTGTAGCAGGTTTACAGATGCATATTTTACTAGAGTTGCAAATACGCATGCATTCAGAGCCAGTTTGCCTGTGGCAAAAATTTTCAAACAATGTTTACCGACACTTTCTGCAAAAAGCAAAGCAACAGCTTACACCCACCCAAACACATATATAAACAGATACAGACATATTAAGCTTGTTTTGTCTGACTTTTATAGGGACCCTGAAATCACATTCTTTAATCAAATGAGACAACCAATGATGATGTACAGGTGAGTAAGTCTTGGTTGATTGGTTGGTTTTGAAGCTTTTTAAAGTCAAAATGAAACAGCATTAACAACCCTTGTGATGCATTTCCAAATTAAACAGGAGATTCAGCTAGAAAAAGATATATGGATGAATTTTATCCACTGAGAATTTATGGTCTGTATAAGACAGATGGTTCAGGTTGCAGGGGAGAGGTTGAAAAATCAGAGGTGGAGCGGAAGATTATGAATACCAAACTTACACATGCAGTTTGCACCAATGATTAAGACTGTTGGTACATCCAAAATTGTGTACTGTCTATGTTCTACATTTGAATTTGAACTTAGTTTGTGTATGTTCTATTTAGGCTAGTGTGAATATGGGTAGTATGAATGAAATTCGGATATACTACATCCGCCATGTTGTTACTGTCACGTGACCTACCAGTGTCAGTAGTGTCGCTTCACTTTTCGCCTTCTGCTTTTCTACTGTGTATTCGGACATACTCGGACATACCAGTCCAAATATTATTGTCTTGTTTTCAGAAAAAAAATAAGTCAAAACTAAGTGAATTTTTCCTTAAAACAAGCAAAATAATCTGCTACTGGGGTAAGCAAAAGAATCTTGTTTTCGGTTTGAAATAAGATTATTTTGGATACCCCATTGGCAGATTATTTTGCTTGTTTTAAGGAAAAATTTTGACTTATTTTTTCTGAAAACAAGACAGTAATTTTTACTTGTCTAAAAAATGCTTCTTGATTTAAGAATTTTTAGATATTTGGACCAGAAACAAGACAAAAACTTGTGATTTTTTTCTTTTTTTTTTTTTTTCTTCAGTGTATTAATAAAATAAATAGGGTTGACTTTAAATCCCTTATTTGTACTAGTTGGATTCACACTGAGGGGTATTATAGTTTATTTTCAATTGGTTACTTTAGTTTTAGTATTTTATTTATTTATTATTTAATACACCCAAGTATTAAAGGGTTAGTTCACCCAAAAATGTTGTCATTAATTACTCACCTTGATGTTGTTCCACACCTGTAAGACCTTCGTTCATCTTCAGAACACAAATTAAGATATTTTTGATAAAATCTGATGGCTCAGTGAGGCCTCCATTGCCAGCAAGACAATTAACAATTTCAGTGCCCAGAAAGCTACTAAAGACGTATTTAAAACAGTTCATGTGACTACAGTGGTTCAACCTTAATAATATGAAGCAACGAGAACACTTTT
The DNA here is from genome assembly GCF_024489055.1 of Chanodichthys erythropterus. Classification (NCBI taxonomy): domain Eukaryota; kingdom Metazoa; phylum Chordata; class Actinopteri; order Cypriniformes; family Xenocyprididae; genus Chanodichthys; species Chanodichthys erythropterus. The sequence goes on along the minus strand of NC_090242.1, from coordinate 15,973,367 downwards.
TGTGCACCAAAAAAAAAACAAATAATGACTTTATTCAACAATATCTAGTGATGGGTGATTTCAAAACACTGCTTCATGAAGCTTCGAAGCTTTACGAATCTTTTGACTCGAATCAGTGGTTCGGAGCGTGTCAGTCAATCAAACTGTCAGTCACGCCCCCCACTTATGACGTAATGAAGCCTTATTTAATGAAATCACATAACTTTGGAAGTTTGATTCACACTCCAAACCACTGATTTGAAACAAAAGATTCGTGAAGCTTCGAAGCTTCACGAAAAAGTGTTTTGAAATCACCCATCACTAGATATAAAAAGTATTCTCGTCGCTTCGTAACATTAAGGTTGAACCACTGTAGTCACATGAACTGTTTTAAATATATCTTTAGTAGCTTTCTGGGCATTGAAAGTGTTAATTGTCTTGCTGGCAATAGAGGCCTCACCAAGCCATCGGATTTCATCAAAAATATCTTAATTTGTGTTCTGAAGATGAACGAAGGACTTACGGGTGTGGAACGACATGAGGGTGAGTAATAAATGACAGAATTTTTTATTTTTGGGTGAACTAACCCTTTAAGAACTAAAACTAAAATTAATTCATGGTAATTTTTCTTTTATTTTATTAGGTTTTGGAGTTGAAACATTCGAAAATGTATTAGTTTAAATTTTTTCCCCCAGTAACATTATAGTTATCGAAAATGTTTTGTTTTAAATTGATTTTTTTAGGGTGAAGCCTGCTGCCTTTGACCTGTTTTTGGGTGGCTGTATAGCTGGATACCTTGGAATAGTTTATTATGCAGTCCAGGTGAGCCGTGGGTAATGTATACCAAACTAGAGAGCCGAGGTCAATATTATACCTTTATAGGCTGGAATTGAATATCTATCAGTAATCTCAATATGCAATCTCAGGGGTTTGCTTAATTTGTTTCGATTATTGCTTTTCATTGCAGAACTTTGGGAACATCTACACAAAACTGAAAGCAACCATGAAAGCCAAGCACCAATAAACTGGGTTGGACACATCAAAGAACCAATGCAGAGAGAAGTCTACAGCATGGCCAATGTAATACCTGAGAGGACTGAAAACTTTTTGAATTCACTTCTTGAATTTAAAGTGTTTTATAATTCCCTTGCCATCTCTTCTGTTTCTGTTTGATTTCTTTCTTCAAATTAAAGATCGCCCCTCTCTTTTAGTATCAGCTACTTTGCTCATTCTGGAATCCTTCTGGAACTGTACTGTAGGTTTACACTTTAATGAATGAAGGGAAAAAGACTAAATTAGATGATTACCTCATGCAAATAAGATATGTCGGGAGTAGAACGGAACTCATGGATAAATTATGAGTCACTTAAAAAGGAACCTGATGCCAAGTAAGAGTGAGCGGATCTGTTGAATGCGGCACTGGGTCACCTATAGGCTATGTAGTGGAATTATGGTCACTGAACACCTATATGAAAGAGAAGCTTACGAACAGAAGTCGATAATGTTTCAAAGATAAATATAACTGTGTTTTGTTAAATAACAACAAAAAGTAAGTCGGAGCTTAATGATATACATATAATTAGGTTATTTCTCCATTTGAGTGTTTATTTAAAAAGTAGACCTGGACAGAATGTATGGAACATTTTTCCCTGTTGAACTATCTGAGTAACCTGAAAGCTGTCCTGTCCATAATAGGTCACTGAAGACTAATTGATTTACTTGTGTTGGCACAGACAAGGAGGATTTTTTCTGGTGCTGACAGAGACTGTGGATAAGTGCCAAATGCTTGGTTAAATGATGACTGTCTTGATTATCTCTTATGAATGAAGAACTCCTTTCATTCATACAAGATTAGACATTCATTACTGTCATCCACAATATTGTAGTTACAATGACATGAGTAGATTCCCCTAATGTATCACATAGTTATATTCTACTGTGGAAGATAATGTCAGAACACTGGCATTCTGAAGTTTTGGCTGTAGTGGTATGGTTCATTCACAGAGAAAGGGAAACACTACCAAATAAAAAAAAGAAAGAAAGAAAGAAAGAAAGAAAGAAAGAAAGAAAGAAAGAAAGAAAGAAATAGTTTTATTCAGCGAAGAGAGATTAAATTAATCAAAAGTGACAGTAAAATTTAATTCAAACAAATACTATTCTTTTAAACTTTCAATTCCTCAAAGAATAGATTTATCATGGTTTCCACAAAAATATTAAACTGTTTGAACACTAATAAGGAGATGAAATGTTTTATGAACAGCAAATCAGCATATTGGAATGATTTCTGAAGGATCATGTGACAATGAAGACTGGAGTAATCAATTCACAGGAATAAATTACATTTTAAAATATATGAAAATAAAATATATATATATTTTTATTTATAATATTTCACAAAATTACTGTTTTTGCTGTACATTTTGAACAAGTGTATCACTATGAAACAATTTTTATGCAGTTTCTGAGGATAAAATAGGTAATTGTAGCACTGCATTACATTTTTAAGCCATAATTCTTTACATTTTAAAGGCCTAGACTACAAATGAAATAACTTTATTAACAAGTAAAGAAAATCATCAATCTTATAACTACTTTAATTTTAATAAACATTAAAAGTCTCACATTTATCCATCGTTATTTAGCTTGAAGATTCTATAGTTTTCATTTTCATAATTTTTATTTATTATAATCAGTACTAAAAGTATCACTCTGCACCTATTTATTTAATTTTTTTTCCAGCTCTATTTCTGGCATTTGTCCAGTCTGAAACTGTTTAACTCTCAGTCAGGCCCTGCTAAACAGGGGCCACAAAAGACACACAGGAACTAAGGCTTAAATTATTGATCACCTGCTGAGGGGGGAATGAAACCAAGGGCAGCTCAATCGTGGTGACAGACGGATGTCTATGCAGATTGCCAGCTCTCTTTTTCTCTCTTCTCTGCAGCATCTAATATAGAACAGGCCCAGAATACTAGAATGACATCACATATGATTGCATAAGATGTGCTTTGTGTGCACTACAATTTCAAATGTGATTTTAACCTTTTTTTAATCTCAAAGTAATCCAGTGACATCCAAAATGTGTCAGTGATAAATGGATGACATATGAGAGCTGAAAGCAACATACTGTCATCGTTGACTCAACTTTATGTAGTTTCAAACCTGGAGTATTTGTAAACAATGGCAAAATTTTCACTTTTGATGCAACTTATTGAAAAATGAAAGGATTTAAGATACAAAATAGAGGAAGAGGAGCATGTGAGCACAAGAGCAGAGGTGGTGAAGAGAGGGAGGGGGTGAGGTCGGGTTGACAGCAGTCAAGAAGCTGCGGACACACTCTTGCTGTACACAGGGGAAATGGGTCCTCAGCTACAGTTCAGCAGCACCTACTCAGAGGAGTTCTGCTATCCAGCTCGGGTCAAACCCACCCGGCCCAGACCGTCCTCTGCGTATCGCAGGAACAATCCTCATCCACGGCCGGTAAGAGCTTCCTGAACAATTAGAGCACACGATCACCATCATAAATGAACATTTCATCTATTTATATGGGCCTCATTTTAAAACTTTTCAGTGATATTTTTATTTGCCAAACTTATGGGGAAAAAAGTAAGAGTTTTTATGTTTTTGAAAGAAGTCTCTTTTGCTCACCAAGGCTGGATTCATCTGATCAAAAATGCAGTAAAAACAGTAATATTGTGAAATATTATTACAATTTAAAATAACTATTTTCTATTTTAATGTATTTAAAAATTAAATGCATTTCTCAGCATCATTACGCCAGTCTTTAGAGTCACATGATCCTCCAAATATCATTCTTATGTGCTGATTTAGTGCTCTGGAAAATCATTTGAAAACGATTTTGCTGCTTAGTATTTTTGTGGAAACTGTAATACATTTTTATTTTCGTGATACTTTGATGAATTCAAGTTTAAAAGAACAGCATTTATTTAAAATAAAAATCTTTTACCATATTATAAATGTCTTTACTGTCACTTTTGATTACATTGCATTAATTTTTTTTTATCAGATCAGAGATATAAATCTTTAAATTCATATTTTAGGGGTTAGAGATATGTGTGATAAGCATTTACACCTTATTCTTTTTCTCTAAGTCTCTAACCACAAGAAAATTGAGAATCAAGTCTTTTGAGGTTAATGTATATAGTAAAGGATGTATTGTGCACAGCAAGCTCATAAGGTGTGTTACATTCATAATTTATTTGTTTTGCATTCTGTTGATTTGCTTTATTTTATTCCTAGTGTGCGAATGACAGTTTTAGATGTATGAGCAAAACAATTGGGTTAAAATGCAGTATTGAGGTAAGATACGCTGTAAACAACAGCCAACATTTTTCAATTAACTGACCTGACAAATAATTAATAATTCACCAGGCCTGGGAGCATTGTGGCTGCTTGATTCTGCAAAACAACCTACATGTAGGGGGCTTTGTACAAGAGGCTCTAGTTACGATGTTTCCAAACCACTGAACAGGGATCAGAGGTTGGGATCGACTCTCACTATAGCAAAACAATCTAACCTCTGCGGGGTCAGTGTTACAGCCTATTAAATGCCACTTAGGGTTGGTTTCTGAATCCTCTCCCCACCCAGGACTTCCTGATGCCAAGAACGCTGCAGACAGGATATGGATCAAGAAAACACTTTCAGATGACGGCTGCTCCTGCCTCTTTTCTACCTCCAGTCAGACACATATCTGTCCAGTATCCAGGTACTAATGCAGTCTGTGGTACTACAGCTGAGGTTGATTAAATCAGTGTAGTATATCTGTTACACAGTGCCAGCTTCAGACTAATATATAAAATGTATTTGCATATATTATAATTGAAAAACTATTATCATTGACCTCAAGACGTGCAGACAGGACACCAACCGACGATGCAGAGCTCAGTGCAAAGAGGCTTCAAAGCACCTGAGGTCTCCTCTGCAGTTTGTACACTGCCACCTGCTGCCTGGCTTCTCAAACCACAACAAACCAACTTTGCTCATGCAGCAATCACAAACACACAAGGGTAAAACCTTTGCAATTATATTTGATATGCTTGGGCACTGCATGCTATTTCATGACTTTATGTATCTGAATAAACAAGATATGACCCTGTATTGCAGTAATGTGCCTTTAAAAATAAAATGCAATCCACTGCATAGAATAGGCCTACCTGAACATTCTATTTTTCTCTGAATACAATACTACACTCTAAAAAATGTTTGGTTAAAAACAACCCAAGTTGGGTTGAAAATAGACCAATCCCGCAATTGGGTTGTTTTAACCCAGTGGTTGGGTTAAATGTTTGCCCAACCTGCTGGGTAGTTTTATTTAACCCAACTACTGATTAAAAATGACTATATGGCTGGCTTAAAATGAATCCAAAATAGGTGAGAAATTAAAAATCCGACACATAATTACTAGAGGCAACAATAATAATCAAAAGGTGTACATTTATTAATAAGCAATTTAATAAATGTTTATTGTTTATTATTCATTATCTTATTAATAATTGCTCATTTATTAAACATATTAATAAATGTTAATTTCAAGCATATTTTGGGTTCATTTTAAGCAAGCAATACAGTAATTTTTATACAACAGTTGAGTTAAATAAAACTACCCAGCACATTGGGCAAACATTTAACCCAACCACTGGGTTTGTCCATTTTCAACCCAACTTGGGTTGTTTTTAACCCAGCATTTTTTAGCGTGTATGAGTTTCTGATGAGATCATACTATGATTTTGTCCTAAATTACGTTATCTTCATATCTTGCATACTGCTTAGCATAATTTCATCTTTGTACTCAGGAAATATCCAGACACAGATCGTATCAGATCAGCTTGGACCCAACAGATGGACATCATGCCATCTTTAAAACCCTTCAAACACCAGGTTACCCAACATCACAGGAGATCACGCTCAAAATCCACTGCTGATTACAGGTATTTTATTCCCAACTGCTCACAAATGATAATAATAATAATAATAATAATTATATATATATATATATATATATATACAGCTATGGAAAAAATTAAGAGACCACTCCAAGTTCAGAAATCAATGTTAAGTGGTCTCTTAATTTTTTCCATAGCTGTATATATAGTTCAGTCATGAAACTCTAGATCCCACAGGCTGATGATAATTACAGCATTAAAGGGATAGTTCACCCGAAAATTAAAGTTCTATCATCATTTACTCACCCTCAAGTTGTTCCAAATCAGTATAATTTTCTTTGTTCTGTTGAACACAAAGGAAGATATTTTGAAGAACAGTTCTGGGGCATCATTGACTTCCATAGTAGTTTTTTCCTACTATGGAAGTCATTGGTGCCCCAAAGTGGCCTGGTTACAAACTTTCTTCAAAATATCTTCCTTTGTGTTCAACAGAACAAAGAAATTTATAAAGATTTGGAACAACTTGAGGGTGGGTAAATGATGATAGAACTTTCATTTTTGGGTGAACTATCCCTTTAAAATACTTAATCAAGCTGATCCATGTCACTTCTGTAGCCAATGAGCTTGTTGCTCACACATTTAAATGACTGGTTACATTCACTATAGCAGTTTGCAGTACACTTCAGAGTTCCTCTAAAACCCTCCACCTTCCCCAGCTCCACCTGTATAGATCTGTTATGGGTTATTGATAAATGCTATTGTGCAGCAGCACTATGTCTTACTCGCAGCAGCGTATCAGCGTATGTATTGGCAGTAGCAAGTTCCTGTGCTTGCTCTGCAGCATCAGCAGCGTAGCATATATTCCGCCAAGACCAAATATATTAACACTGATATATCAATTACCATGCTAAAGTTGTCAGAGCTGTCATGATAAAAAAAAAAAAAAAATATATATATATATATATATATAATATATATATATATATATATATATATATATATATAATCACACTCAATGTTTTGATTCTGTGCTTGTAATGTAATCTTGTCATTCTGCTATGTATGTGTTTTAGCATAAACATGGCTCAGTTGTTAATGCATTTGAATGTCTGAGATGATCCCTTTTAAATCTAGATGTTTGGTTTGCAGTGAAGGACACAGCTGTTTCCAAGTGGTGAAGCCATATAAAGTTGGACATTATATCATCCACCCAGAGTTTGTGTCAGAAGCAAAGCATTACTAAAAGTCAGTGTTTGTGCATTTTTATACTTTTTTTTTTTTCATTTATTGTCAGTTTGATAATGTCATTTTATAGTGTATAATTGAGGTATGTTATGTGTTTGGAGATCCTGCCTTGTAAAATATGTTTGGGTGCAACTTCATTTTAATGACCGTAAATGCACATTTGGATGTAAATGTGCATTACCATGACAAATAAACAACGTTTATGATGTGCCCATTAAATGTGTAATTTTTGGCTTACTAACATGGTAACCATGGTTTTTATACAATGTAAATAAACAATTCATGCTTAAACTAGAACCATCACAATATGTTAGCCCCATTTAAGCTGAAACGTTGTGGCCCATTTTAGCTGATATGGGGTAGAAAACTCTTTTTAATAGGTAAAATGGCTTTGGTTATCCTTTTAATGAAAAACTATCTTAAAGCTGTTCAATAGCCTAGTTACTTTTGGATAAAAGTGAACTTTACCTTTTAAGTGAAAAGTTGAATTTTTCAGGTTTTTCCATGTTTTTCTAAATTTGCAAACTCACACCAGTCAAACCAGTTGATTTCAAATACTGTTTTGACAACTGTTAAAAATAGTTATGAATTTCAAAACCATGCAAAATGCAAACTTTTGCCACCATTGTCATCAGAAATTAATTTTTATTTATAAAAAAAGGGCAAAAAATGCTTCCTTTAAAATAAACTAAAAATGAGAGAGAAAAGTATGTTTATTTAATAAAACACTCCTTAAAAGACGATCTGCATATTAAAATAAAGTAATGTTTTAAAGTATTGCACCTGGTATTTTGGAGGGAATGATTACAATGGTATATTTTGTAAGAGACTGACAGGAAACATATTGTCAAGCGCTGTTTTCTTTATTAGACTAATAAATAAATATGACAAGAAATAAACACACTCAAACAACTATCTTACATGTTCGGCGACTGGCAGCCAGACAAAACCAAGCCAAACCACAATATTCATAGTTCCTTTTTCGCTGAGTATAAAACTCAATTTCCCAGAGTTGCAGAGTTTGTGTGAACAGCGAGTCGCCCAATAAACTCCTCCCATAACAAGACACGGAGTTCAGCGTCTTGAATTGTTCAAGAGAGCATTGAGCAAACAGCACACGAAACCAACAGTGCTCAAGCTGGTAAGTATTTTATCTCATGTAACTAGAAATGTTTAGGCATTTAAATAGCACATTCGTCCTGTCAAGCGAAGATTTTATGTAATACCCTGCGTGTATTTTACAGTCGACACCCATTTGCCCGATAAACCGAACACGACTGTCTTGTCTCCTTATGTGATTTAATATACCGAACTGTTTTGGTAAAAGGTTTTATTTGTCGTCGACCCGTAATGATGTTACCATTTAAGGAGCTTTAGACCAAATTCAATGTTATTGAAGAGGCTACTACTACATGTCCCAGGACTTGTGTTACACTTTGACCCATGTAATATCTGTGAGCTAGCTCTCAAATTTCCTGAGTTATTAAAACGAGCATGCAATCATCTTTAAGAGGTCAGCCAATATTAATCTTGTGGTTTCCAGTGCTGTGGCTATTTTAGTAAAAGTTAACTTATTACAAAACCTGATAAAACTCTCTGAAGTATTTATGTCCATATATGTGCAGTTAGTGCCCCTTTGAGCCTCTATTTGGAATAAAATAAGAGTGCAAAGAGTTTGAATAACCAGTTTTTTGAAGCCGCATGTTCTGAATCAGCAAAATGTTGTTTACTTGAGTGCTGCGAGTTAGTACACGATTGCTTCATTCCTCCATTGTTAACTTGTCAAGATTGACAACACTGTATACAATTCAGTGGTGTTTTAACAATTACATTTACTCATTTGCCTAGCAAAGTATCCTTGTTAAACATTTCCATTTGTTGTCAAATAATCACTGATTCTTCATGCTCTCTGCAATGCCTGACAAACCTACTTTTGCAAGATCCTTTTTTAATTTAGGGAAGAACTGAAGTGACTGTTGTCAGAAAATCACATGCCTCTTGTTACTAGTGAAAATGTGCATTATCAGCAGTACTGAACAGAGCAGAACAGAATAAATGTTAAGAATATTTTAAATTATATTTTATTAGTTTATATTATTTTTTTATATTTTTAGGAGCAGTTTTATACTGTTGCATCTTCTAATTTCATCCCTGTTAAAGCATTGATGCTACTTTATACTATCTTATACTAGTCTAGCCACTACGCATTCAGGCAATTCACTAGCTGATTTTAAAGTTTTAAATGAAAATTGATGCTATTTTCTAAATGCATCTTATAGATCTTATTGTGAATGATTCATTTGTGTAATTTCTAATCAAAATGCCATAACGGCATCTTCTGGTGCAGTTCTCTGCAACTTCTTTCTGAAGTATGCAGGATTTCTCCAATCATTTTTACCTGCTAAACCCGTGCACCTGCAAGCTCACGTTCATCTGCCTCCACTTTTGATCGCAATGCCCACATAACCCAAATCCAATCAACAAACTGATGCATAGAACCCTGTCCCACATTTTTTCTTTTTTGATAATCGGATGTACGTCATCATGTCACAGTTATGGAAGAAAACATCTGATGCTACTTCTGTTTTCATTTACCATGGAAATGTTTTTAGCATAAGTATTTATCAAAAGGCTCAACATTGACCGTCCACTTTCATAAATCATTGCAAACAACATTGGGTCAGTATCTGTACACCCTCACACAACTTGTATATGAGTATTTTGCAATAATCTATTAATTACATCTATTTTTAATGATTTATAGTGAATAACTTAATATTGTATAATTTATTTATGATTTGAATTGGCTACATCAATCATAGTGCTTCGTGGGATAAGTGTAGTATAAATTCATGATTACAAGTACAACCTTTTTTTTACTTATCAAATGTTGTAATATTCTAATTCATATAGATTGATTGAAATGTCTTTAGATTATTATTTATTTTATTTTTATTATTTTTTTGTCAAGTGACTGACAAAATGAGACCCTCCAGAACGAAGTCCACTGGAAAAAGTTGGCAGTCACTGTTGCACCTTATTAGTGTGCTGTATATTTCCCTCAAAAACAAAAAGTGAGACCATCTGCATTAGCAGTTCAGCTCTTCTAGGCCTTTCTTCAGTTGAAAACATTGTCCATTAACTGTGCTTTTCATTTGAACCAAGAGTGTCTGGTGGCACTTCGCCAGGCTCAAAGTTCTGCAGGTGGCGTTGCATACTGCAGACCCAGAGGCCCTTGTGTTGTCCTCTGGTGCAGTCGATTCACACACTGCCACAGTGAGAAACCTTGGCAGCATGAATAAACTACTTTTGTTTATGCCTTTACTTCCCAACAGACCAATTCAGGGCGATATCAAAGCTAAAACTAGTGTTTTTGAATAATTAATGCTGGAATTTGTGCTGTGATTTCTACATCTGCATGAGAAGTAGATTTCTGTTTGTACTTTGCTTCAACTTATTACATTGTCACTCTTTGCCACTCTTTTCCCCTCAGGCTCATGAAAGATAACGAACAAGAGGAAAATGCTACATTGAGAGAAGGAAAAATGGATGCAAGACTCCATTTTGCACATTTAGCAAGATATCCACTTTGGTTATCTTAGCTTCAGTTTCTCACAAGTCTACCAAATGGTATCTTGTATATTAGTGCATATAACATCTTAGCCTTGAGTTTAAACTTCACTTTTTCAACTGTGAATTCAAAAACCAAGACTCAGAATGTACCAAGTAGTCCCAGGAGGTGCAGGAGGAACAATCACTGATGGTGCGCCCATCAAGAAGATAAACAAGGACAGTCGCCCTCTAGTGGGGGCTGGAGTTATTGGTGTGATTCTGGTGATTGCAGCAGTGACTGCATGGTGTTATTATATTGCCTCCCTACGTAAAGCTGACCTGCTTAAGACAGAATTGCTTGATCTCAATAAGGATGGCTTTCTCATCCGCAACCAGGCTGGGGGGATTGTCCTGAAGATGGGCTTCAGGTCAGTATGCATGGTACTTATATTTTTCCACTTATAAAAGCTCTCCTTGTTTTATAACCTCTCAAATATTCTTGCTGATTTCAGGTCTGGCACACTTGATCTCGACTCCTGCTCGAAGGAGGGTGTGATCCTTCGCTGCTCGCGTTCATTTGCTGGCAGTGTGAACTTCTTCATTATGACAGTAAAGCCAAAGGAGACAGTGGTGTGCTACCGTGTGCGTTGGGAAGAGTTGGAGTCGGATCGGCCAGTGGAACATGCCATGTCCTACAATGAATCTTACTGGTATGGTGGTGCTGAGACTGCTGTTCAGCATTGGCCTGTTGCAATCTCGGGACAGCAGGCACCCAAACCTTTTGTCACCAGCGACGTGTACTCCAATCGCCATGACTTTGGTGGCATCCTGGAACGCTACTGGCTCTCATCCAATGCAACTGCCATTAAGATCAATGACTCTGTGCCCTTCCACCTGGGCTGGAATGATACAGAGAAAACCATGTACTTCCAGGCACGATATCAGGACAGTCCTTACAAACCTGCACCTGGAAGGCCTCCCTATGCTGAACTTAGTTACAGAGTCTGCGTGGGCCCAGATGTGACCTCCATCCACAAGGTCATGGTTCGCCGATACTTTCCTAAACCTAACAAAGTTCCTGCCAAAGAAATGTTCCGGCACCCAATATGGTCAACCTGGGCTTTACACAAGACTAACATCAACCAGGACAAGCTTTTAACTTATGCAGAGAACATACGCAAACATGGTTTTAACTGTAGCCACTTAGAACTTGATGATCGTTACTCCAGTAAGTATGGGGAGTTTGAGTTTGACACACAGAAGTTCCCAAATGTTTCTGCCATGTTTCAAAAGCTCAAGGCCGATGGTTTCCTAGTATCCTTGTGGATACATCCCTTTGTGAATTATGATTCAGCTAATTTTGGGCCATGTGTACAGAAAGGGCTGTTCGTGATGGAGCCGACAGGCCAACTTCCTGCCTTGGTTAAGTGGTGGAATGGCATCGGTGGAATCCTAGATTTTACCAATCCAGAAGCTCGCAACTGGTTCACGTCACAGCTTCGCTCTTTACGCCACAAATACGGCATTTCCTCCTTCAAGTTGGATGCAGGCGAGACCAACTACTTGCCCTGGCAGTTCAGAACCCGAGCCCACCTCCCTGACCCAAGCACCTTCACTCGCCGCTACACCGAAATGGCCATCCCTTTCAATGAACGTGCTGAGCTTCGGTCTGGCTATGGCTCTCAGAACATCTCCTGCTTCTTTCGTCTGATTGACCGGGACTCTGTGTGGGGCTACGAACTTGGCCTTAAGTCCCTGATCCCAACCGTCCTCACCATCAGCATACTGGGCTACCAGTTCATCTTGCCAGACATGATTGGAGGCAATGCCTATCCTAACCGTACAGATGGAAATGGCAAGCTACCAGACCGTGAGCTCTATATTAGGTGGCTGGAGCTGTCTGCTTTCATGCCCTCCATGCAGTTCTCCATTCCTCCATGGGAGTACGATGATGAGGTGGTGGCTATCGCTCAACGGTTCACCGAGCTACATGAAACACTTGTGGCTCCCAGAGTCATAGAACTTGCTGGAGAAGTTCTGGACACTGGAGACCCCATAATTCGCCCATTATGGTGGATTGCCACCAGTGATGAAACGGCTTATAGAGTTGACTCACAGTTTCTGATAGGAGATGACCTAATGGTGGCACCAGTACTGGAGCCGGGGAAGCAAGAAAGGGATATCTACTTACCAGCCGGACGCTGGAAAAGTTACAAAGGAGAACGATTTGACAACAAAGAGCCAATACATCTAACTGATTATCCGGTTGATCTTGATGAAATTGCTTACTTTGAATGGGTTCAGTAAGACTTATGGAAAGCATCTGGAGTTCTGAGCATGTCTTCCATTTAAAGTGTTTGTGAAGTTGTTGATTTATTTTTTTCAGGGAATTAGCTAAAGTTATTTATCCAGGGTTTAAATTCTACAATGTAAAAGAGGACACTTTAAGAGTAAGCTCCCGGTTGCACATTTATGATTCTTCATCAGCTTGGCTGTGATATGTTTAGTGCCATTACAACAGCTACACATGCATTACATATCTGAGGTTAATGTCTTAATCCGTGCCTTGCATTTAAACAGTGAATGTCTTCAAAAGACCGACCCAAAACCTTAATAAAATGAAGCACTGATATGCGACTGGCCAAATAAACAACCTTTAAGGAAGTTAAGGATTTATTGATGGGCTGTGACAGGTAATTTTGCACAATGTTTGATTCATGTTCTCTAATCTGCATTTTTAAAAAGGGAAACTTTACCAGTACTGTACAAAAGCCTTCATCTTGCAAGGTGTACTTTATGAATTACTTTATAATGTCGTCCACAGGGCAAACCAATGGATTTCTCTGAAATGTACGATTTTGCAAATGTATATATAACATTAATGTATGGCTTTTTAACTGCAAGCAATCGCAATGCTGCAACCCCTATATACATTACAGTAAAGTTAGACGTGCATGCTTTTGTGAGCATAATCTACCATGCTCATGTCTCGTAAGCACCAATACTTGAAATAATCACATTAGAAGTTTGTATGAGTGATGGGTTTCTGTGGCTGCATTGGAAATGACCAGCAGTCTTTTTTTACTCTACTGCTATACTATAGTATTTCATCATGTAGTGCCAAATACATCACCAACAGGCCTTGTTCAAGCATTACTCCATTACTGCCACATTTACAGAAACGTTTCCATAAAATACAGAAGTTATTTTTTCTGTTTATATAAAATTGAGAAGTGTGCTGCTCATCTTGTTCTGATTATGCTGTTCTACCTAATTTTTGTGTTTTGCAATAATAGCACAATGCTAATATCTAAGTCAGTTGATCTTTATCAGATTATATTTTTGCTGTGCAAGGGTCACCTTTGTGTTTGTTGTGTTTGTTTAACGCTCTTCCAGCATGCCAGCAATCGAATCTCACTGCAAGCTTTCTCTAATCTACGACCTTCAAGCTTATTTTTAGCTCTTCCCACACAACTGCAAAAGCGCACTCATCCACTCTGGTGATACAATGAATCTGTCAAGCAATGTGTCTGATCTAAAAGAAGCTGCAGAGTACATAGACATGAGGCAGCTGCCTTTCCAGTTCTTGTGTACCTCAAATAACAGTTTAGAATGTTGCTTCATGGTATTTTAATAACTTGTTTGTAGAGAGATATCTTCTGTATGGGCTAATTCTCTTCGCTGGGACTATGTTTTTTTGTGGATTCTACCCTGAGGAGATCTTGTTAATAGGCTCCTGACAGTGTGGGCCTCTGGTTGACCCAGTCAGACTCTAGACTGCTGATGTTACAGAAACTCACCAGCGCAAAACCATCGTCAGCTTTCAACAGACTGGAATTTCATGCTTTTCTTTTTGTTTTGTTTTTGTCATAAAAACATTGCGTGAACATAATTGTCCAGGAGCAAAGATGCTGTTGGTACATCTCAGACTTTGTATGTGTGTGACTAATTTCTATTTTAAAACAAATGTTAGTGATTGAATGTATTTATTCATCTTTTTTGCATCAAACTATGCATTTTCCTTTGTTTAAACCAGTGCTTATCTGAGTTCAGGCACGAGTGGACGGTATTTGAATTTTATTTTGAGATGTCCCTCTAAAGCCATGCTAAAAGTAGTCATGTCTCAGAATTTTGTTTGACCAGCTGCCTACTTCTCCAAAGTGTCACAGGAGGGCAGTGTTCACCTGCTTTTCTACTCCTCCACTTTAAGCTTGTGAAGTGTGTTTGCATGACAAGAAAATCTTGTACTTTATTTCAGAATTTTTCTCTCACTGAGTGTAATTAGCCTGATATTGAAGTAAAATGGTACCATTAAACTTTTGACCTCCCTCAAGAGTTATGAGTTATTAATTGTACTTTCTCCTCTGCATTAATTGTACTGCCCCACATCAGCGATAGACTGTGTCTTCAGTGGTCGAATGATGCCACCCACTCACTATTCAGTTCACTATTTTCCCATTTGATAGTGTTGAGCAGCACATGGATTTTGGCACTGATATGCGCTGCAGTTTCGGCTTGTCTTTCCAGTGGTTATTAGTTTAGTTTCTTTGGTATTATGCAGTTGGTTCTACCAGCCTCAGACCTCTGTGTAGCACAGTATGGATTTCCACCGTAAATGAAAAAATTAATGAAGGGTTTTTGGCATGATTTTGTTGACTTTTGTCACTCAAATTATAATGCGTTGTTAAAAGTTTCCAAGTATAGTCAAGTGCAATAGCAGATGTTTTATTTTAATTAATTGTGATGTGGTTATCTTCATCTACATACTAGGAATGTTTTGTACTTGCATGTATGGCTGTGCCATGATAACATAAGACAGTGACTTATAATTTAGATAGTTAGTTGCAGAGTCAGGTTATACGGAGCGTTATGATTGCCGCTTTGCTCAGTCTCCATCTAATTTTTCTTACTGGCGGATTGGCACGCATCTCTTCGCTAAGTTAAAACGAGGCTTTCAGACAGGGCGGTCATGGGTCCATGGATTCATTGAACCTCCAGCCTCCTCTAGTCTCTCACAGGAATAGTAATTATTGCAAAGCAGGTTAAGCCTGATCAAAGTTTGAATCAGACTTTGGTCCAGCATTGAATAAAGTCTCCTCTGAGAGGCATCTTCTTGGTTTTTGGGCCCTGCTCATCATTGGTAGATAATGACACAGTGTTGAGGTAATTTACAGGTTATATGGAGGTTGCCCTGGATCAATAAATCATTTAGTTGCGTTTGGGACAGAGGTGGAGTAGTGATTTGATGAGCAGGAAAGGGCAAAGACCAAGGGTGGCCTGACAGTAATATGTTTGGGCCATTCGTTGGACAAGACTTGCAACACAATACCACATTAACAGAGTTTCGAGTTTCTTTTCTGTTATGACATTTTTAATTTTAGATTTAATACATTGAATACATTAGCATATTACGTAAATTTGAATCATGTAATTAGAAAAAATAAGCTTTTCATGTTTCTGGATTTGTTGTGTATGATTTATTGATGCAAAGAGAAAAATGTTTTTATAATGTTATTAAAATATAATATTAACTTGTTCCTTTTGGCACTCTTATTTCTTTTAATATTTGTTTTATCAAAATATAAGATGGGAGGAAAGAAATTCAGTTTTTGCGTTCCTCAGAAAAACTTTGCGCTTACTTGAGAAACTGCAAAAGCATTCAAATATAATTTTTTTTCCATCATCACCTTTTTCACCTACTTTTCAATTAAGATATAATATCTAATATATTATAATTTACTCACCCCCATGTCATCCAAGATGTTCATGTCTTTCTTTCTTCAGTCGAAAAGAAATTAAGGTTTTTGATGAAAACATTGCAGGATTTTTCTCCTTATAGTGGACTTCAATGGAGCCCAAACGGTTGAAGGTCAAAATTACAGTTTCAGTGCAGCTTCAAAGGGCTTTAAACGATACCAGACGAGGAATAAGGGTCTTATCTAGAGAAACGATCACTCATTTTCTAAAATAAAAAAATATAAAGTTTTAACAATAAATGCTCATCTTGAACTAGCTTTCTTCTTCTTCTCTATTAGAATTCCGGCAGTGTAGAAACTGCTAAGTGTATTACTGCCCTCCACAGGTTAAAGTTTGAACTAATTGTTATATACTTGCACTAGCATATTGTATATGACAATTTAGTTCAAACTTTGACCTGAGGAGGGCAGTAATACACTTAGCAGCATCTACACTGCCGGAATTCAAATAGAGAAGAAGAAGAGAGCTAGTTCAAGATGAGCATTTATGGTTAAAACGTATACGTTTTTTTTTTTTTTTTAAGAAAATGAGCGAAGGTTTCTCTAGATAAGACCCTTATTCCTCGTCTGGGATCGCTGTAAATTGTAATTTTGACCTTCAACCGTTTGGGCTCCATTGAAGTCCACTATATGCAAAATAATCCTGGAATGTTTTCATCAAAAACCTTAATTTCTTTTTGACTGAATAACGAAAGACATGAACATCTTGGATGATATGGGGGTGAGTAAATTATCAGGAAATTTTAATTTGAAAGTGAACTAATCCTTGCACGATTGTTTAAAAAAACATAGCACATTTGCATGTTTAAATTTGCTCAGTCTGAGTCGCACCTTCCGCATATAATTTGCTGCTAAACAAAAAACTACCATTAGACAACCCCTCTAAAGACTAATATGAAGAACTACCAAGATTTTCTTTCTTCTGGTCACGTCTTTTCTTGCCTAGGGCACCAGGTGAACCTGGAAAGCCAGTGCTGCCTCCCCCCACCACCACACCCCACAAAAAATAGGTGCCTCAGGATAAAATGAATTCAGCCCTGCATTATCTTAGATTGAATATTCCATCTCCATTTGAAATGCACACAAAAGAAGTAAAATAGTATTGAACAGCATGAACGTTTAGCCAACTTGAAAGGATATTCACCCCAAAATGACATTTCTATTATCTCGCATCTCAACCTCATGCGTAACACGGAGATATTTTGTAGAAATAAAAAAAGAAATGTTTAAACTGATCCAACCCCTTGAGCTAAAATGCTTAAAAGAAGCAATTTTGTTGTGAATGGAGCGTTCGTGCTTTTACTTGAAGTATCCAGAGTGATTTGGACAACATGTGCCCCTTTTAAAATGTTGGCGCTAACCAGGTCACTAGCTGGTGCTTTAAAACAGGTTTACTTTGCCTGTCAATGACGCCTCCCCGACATTGATTTGCACTCACGGCCTGCGCAGAAGACACACACTCGTATCGATTAGCTGTCTGTATTCCATTCCTCAGAAATCAATGCTGTTTGTGGCTTTGCCCGTCTACAATGATATAGTTTTTTTTGTAAAGTGATTGGGATTAAAGACAGCATTCTAATATTGTTTAAAATTAGGCTTAATGTGTCGTGGGAGGGTCCTTTTAATGAAGAGGGAGGAGTCTACGATACGCTGTGGCTTTTGATAACGTGCCATTGCGTTCGTCCCTGATAAATAGCTTTGTTCTTGCGCGGCTGTTGTTTATACCAGCAGAAGCTCAGTGACTCATGATGACACATTGTGAATAAGCGCACTTGTGCCCCAAAACAACAAACAACGCGGCTGTTCTCATTTAGACCCAACTGAAGCGCTCGTTCCACCGCTTGGTGATGGAATGACCTGTTAGACAAAATCTGTTCAACATTTACTCCAACTGTGCATTCATATCTTTTACATCCGCTATAAATGGATTTGTTTGCCGTGGAACTGTATATATTCTTCTCTAAGTTCAAGGTATCTGGAGGCGTACAGTTTGTATTTTAATATAGTGTTTGCTAGTTGGTTATTCCATGCAGTTACAAGAAGCTCCTTTAGGGGGCAGTACAGCTTCACATTGATTCCCCTTTTGATAGCATTGTGGACCTCAGCCCAGATGTGATCAACTGGAAAAAAAAAAGAGAAGTGCACCTACTCTGAGCTACAAGGACGACACAAACCTGGCAGAGGCCCCCTGCACTCCCTCCTGCCCTGCCTTATGCCCACCTGCGTGCCCATCTGCAGACGAGTCCCGCCAGTTGTTCTGTTTTTGTGCCAGGGTGAATCAGGCCTATCGGCTCCACTCCCAGGTGTGTATCTGGCTGTCCCCCCCACAACAACACCCTGAGTGCATACTGCTAGTCTTCCTGGGAGGAACCAGCGATCAGATGTCTAAAAGTCCACTTGCTGTATTGTTGTTTATGAGAAGGAATAGAACCAGATTGTGTGCTGGCTGATCCAACTGCTGTTTTGGCTTCATATCTTTGAGTTTGTATGCCGTCAGAGAAGCAGAGGTGGGGTTTTATACTCCTTAATATTTGCAGTATTTATATCATATATGTATGTACAATATTCTTGTTTTCCCCCAAAACAAATTGGCTTTCATATCACGTGATTATAGTAAATGTCTAAACTGACCTTTAAGTGAACATGAAATCAAAATTAATACTTTCCTGATATTGTGCACAGTTTAGTAGTGCATATTATTCTTAAAGGTGGCCTAGAATCAAAAATTGAATTTATCTTGGCATAGTTAAATAACAAGAGTTCAGTACATGGAAAAGACATACAGTACATTGAGTTTCAAACCCCATTGCTTCCTCCTTCTTATATAAATCTCATTTGTTTAAAAGACCTCCAACGAACAGGCAATTCTCAACATAACACCGTCTGTTACGTAACAGTTGGGATCATTAATATGTATGACCCCAATATTTGCATATATGCCAGCCCATGTTCAAGGCATTAGACAAGGAAAGGCAGTATTAACGTCTGGATCTGTGCACAGACTAGGTAAGCAAGCAAGAACAATAGTGAAAAATGGCAGATGGAGCAATAATAACTGACATGATCCATGATATCATGATATTTTTAGTGATATTTGTAAACTGTCTTTCTAAATGTTTCATTAGCATGTTGCTAATGTACTGTTAAATGTGGTTAAAGTTACCATCGTTTCTTACTGTATTCACAGAGGCAAGAGATCTGTCGCTATTTTCATTTTTAAACCCTTGCAGTCTGTATAATCCATAAACACAACTTCATTCTTTATAAATCTCTCCAACAGTGTAGCATTAGCCGTTAGCCACGGATCACAGCCTCAGACTCATACAGAATCAAACGTAAACATCGAAGCATGCATACAGCATGCATGACGAACATCTTGTAAAGATCCATTTGAGGGTTATGTTAGCTGTGTGAACTTTGTAAATGCACTGTAATATGGTCGAGAGCTCGTGTGGCAGGGAGTGCGCGATTTAAAGGGGCGGCGCGCTGCCAAAATCAGTGTATAGTTAATGATGCCCCAAAATCAGTGTATAGTTAATGATGCCCCAAAATAGGCAGTTAAAAAAATTAATAAAAAAAAATCTATGGGGTATTTTGAGCTGAAACTTCACAGACACATTCAGGAGACACCTTAGACTTATATTACATGTTGTGAAAAAGCATTCTTGGGCACCTTTAAGAAAAATAAAATAAAAGGGTTGGTTCACCCAAAAATGAAATTTCTGTCATTAATTACTCACCCTTATGTCGTTCCACACCCGTAAGACCTTCGTTCATCTTTGGAACACATATTTTGATGAAATCTGAGAGGATTTTTCTATCGTTCATTGAAATCAACAACATTACCACATTCAAGGTCCAGAAAAGTAGTAAAAACATTGTTAAAATTGTCAACGTGGCTACAGTGGCTCAACCTTAATGTTATGAAGCGACGAGAATACTTTTTGTGCGCAAAAACCAAAAACAAAAGTTACAACTTTATTCAACAAATTCATCTCTCCCCTGTCATTCTGCTATACTTTATGTTGCAGCGCGTCCAGTTTCTACGTCAAAACGCTGGCTCAGTATTGGTTGACGCCTGTTTACGTGAGCAGCACTAGGCTGACAGAAATAAAATTTTTGGGTGAAGTCAGCATGAAATTTTTTTTTTTCCCCAAATGCATGTACAGTAAGTTGTAAATAATTTGTCATTCATTGGTTTGTTTTTTGACCTTGTAATTTTTATCATTGTCATAACTCAATCTAGTGACACGTCAGACTTCTCTGACGTGCAGTATGCCAGACTTATGCAATCATTTTGTCAGTTCAACACTGAGATTTTCTTTCAATTTTCTTTTTTTCTCCATATAATTAGATTGTTTGTACATCACAAAACAGAAGAAAAGATCTATCGCTACTTCTGTTTCATTGCAACTTTAATTTGCTCCAATAATCTCATCCTTGAACATGATTTCTGCCTGAGTCCCATCCCGATTCTTTTCCACCGGCTGTAGATGTGAAGACAACACCTCCCATGATTCCGCAAAATCAAGGCATCATCAAGCTACGCCTTTGTTTTGTATAAGCGACCTCTAGAGGCAAAAATTTACATATTTTTTGTTAGGTGTTTTGGTCCCATATGTTTGAGAGTCAGAATTGCCATACATTTGAGTTAGAAGTACCAATGTGTGCTGAGAACAGTTACTAGGTAAGTTACTCTTGCAGCCAGACCAGCTGGCCCGAAAGTGCCCAAAAACCTTCTAAAACCATCAAAACAGATCAGTCTAACTAGCTTGGACAGGCAGAGACAGCAGCTAACACACCGTAGGCTGTTTTTTTCATCAGGATAATAATGGAAAACCAGGGTGGAAACCTCCAAATTGTAGCAATTTAATTTTTTTTTTAGTTTTTTTGTTTGTTTATTTCAAAATCTATGAACATTCGGTTGTGCGTATAGCGAATAAAAGAAATGAGCAGCCATGAATGATATCCTCGAGCTAATGAAAATTGAGCATCTCTATCTAAAAAGCTCATCTGGTGGAATAGAACATTAAATGATAACTCCTGTGTAGAGATACTTTAGAGCACCTGTGGCCCTGCCAAACCATTTTTATACACTCTTTTCTGAAATACTAATGAGTGGTTAAAAGCATGCTTTTAATAGATTTATTTTCTTGCTTCACAGTTAAAGATGAAGATCCCCTGAGGCAGAAATGCCACATTTAACATTTTTACATATCCATGAGTTCCCTGAGCGGTGACGTATGTTGGGCTTTATGTGAAAGGTAAACTAAAGTTCTGGTTAATGGTTGATGATTTAATGAGATGTGCATCGATCTAGCTTCATTTAGTTTTGAATTTTTAATCAATAGTCATGGCCGGAAGGAGATAATAAAGATGGGGCTAATTAATGAGACTGGTAATGGGCAGGAGCTCCACAGTGGATCATTCATGTTTGAAAACCCAGCTGTTCTGATGGACGAGGATGCTAAGCTTTGATACTAAGGAATGGAAGGAGGGGATTACTGCTGGAAACAGGACCTTGGCCGCTCCGAGTGCTGCTTGACCTTGAGTAATGTCATACTTTATGAACTGTGCCGAAGTAAAACTCTGGTTCACCAACTGCGATACCTCTCAAAATCAGTGTCTGAAAAAATGAGGAGATTGAGAAAAATTAGCTGTAATTTCTGAAGCTGAAACTTTCAAAATGTCATAAATGGGTGCTTATTGAATGTGACATTGATTAGCCAAGGGAGCAATGAAAAAAGATGATGGACTGTTTCATTAATTATACAATTTTATGACATTCAAAATTACACTGATGTAAAAGTGCAGTTTATTTGACTGAATGGATAAAGTTTCTTTTTTTTTTTTGATGGTGGATTATAAATCTTTCAAGTAAATGTACATTTTTATTCGTTTTTAGGTAGATGCAGATGGTGGGGTGGGAAGCATTTAATTTCTAATAACAACCAGGTGCACAGTTCTACTGATGCAATTTAATTAAGTCTGGCCATGTATTGTAATTAAGGCATAGATCAGCCAGAACTTAAAATTTGGACATCATTTACTTGCCCTCACATTGTACTAAACCAGGGGTTCCCAATTCCAGTCCTCGCACCTCCACACTCTGCACAGTTTGCATGTCTCTCTTATCGAACACACCTGAATTAGATGAATGAACTCCATGAACTCAGATCCATTCCTATTGACAGGGTCCCTACGCAGTGTTCACTGCTCCCTACTCCCTGAGCACAGGATATCTGTTGAAGTTCACTTCACTTAACAAAATGCGTTCATTCAGAACACCATGCAATGTCATCAAACACAGATGATGCCATAATAAACGTATGTAAATATAATAAATTATTATACTTTCATTTAATAAGTCCATAAAAATATTAATTAATTAATTATAAATTTCACTTAATCTAATCTGTCAAATATAAAAGCCCTAAACTGAGTATTAAATATATGTTACAATGTTTAATATGAAAATAAACATAATCTGTGTATATAAAATATGTCTTTTTATCTTATTTAATGCGTAATCATGATAGTTGACTTGTAATTTTTGCATATCACACACTTTACACCCGTGAACAGCCGCATACAAACATACTTGCTTTGGATTGGAATTTTAATATGGTGAAATACCCTTTTAAATGATTAGTTCACTTCAGAATTAAATTTTCCTGATAATTTACCCACCCCCATGTCATCCAAGATGTTCATGTCTTTCTTTCTTTAGTCAAAAAGAAATTAAGGATTTTGAGGAAAACATTCTAGGATTTTTCTCCATATAGTGAACTTCAATGGTTACCAATGGTCCAAATTGCTGTTTCAATGCAGCTTTAAAGGGCTCTACTCGATAGAATAAGGGTCTTATCTAGTGAAACGATTGAGCATTTGTGTTTAAAATCTATATACATTTTTTTTTTTTTTTGAAAATGACAGATCGTTTCGCTAGATAAGACCCTTATTCCTTGGCTGGGGTCATGTAGAGCCCTTTGAATCTGAATTTAAATTAAATTTTCATTTTATTTATTTTTTGTGTGTGCTCCACAGGAGAAAAGTACGGAAGAGGATTAGGGCCAAGCAATAATAAAAAAATAAAACCATCTCGAGATTAAAGTTGTTAAATTTCGAGAAAAAAGTCTAAATAAAATGTTGAGAATTAGCTCGTTAAATTACGAGAAAAAATTCGTTAAATTATGAGAACAATAATTTAACGACTTTTTTTCTCATAATTTAAAGAGTTTATTCTCAACATTTTATCTCGACTTTTTTCTCGAAATTTAACATTTTTCTCATAATTTAACGAATTTGTTCTCGTAATTTAACAACTTTTTTCTCGTAATTTATTGACTTTATTCTCAACATTTTATCTCGACTTTTTTTCTCAATATTTAACAAGTTTTTTTCTCGTAATTTAACGAGTTTATTCTCAACATTTTATCTCGACTTTTTTCTTGAAATGTAACAATTTTTTTCTTGAAATTTAACAACTTTAATCTCGAGATGGTTTTATTTAATTTTTTTTTATTGCTTGGCCCTAATCCTCTTCTGTAGAAAAGCAACTCTTTAGGTTTTGAAACAAAGTGAGGGTTAGTAATTATTTATTTTTTTAGATGAACTGTCCCTTTAAGACTTTTTAATAAACTTTAGATATAGACTCTTTAAAACGCTTTTGAATAAACTGCCAATTCCACAATTGTTCATCCTGATGATTCACTATCCAATTTTTGTGTTTGATACGGTTAGACATATAACGTCGCAGGACTGCTAAAACCGCTCTCAGTTGAAGGTTTCCCTCCATCGCAAGAGTGACCTCCCATCTGCTGAGTCGAGTCTGAGGGGAACTTGTCTGTCCTTGCTGTGTAACAAATGACCCTGACACACCAGAGACTCTGAGCTTGCACCTGCTTAACTTTTCTCACCCGTCTGTCTCCCATCGCGCCAGACTGACAAAGCTCAGGGCCCGGTGGGCTCCAGACGATACCTTTCGGGCCGAGCGGTGTGCTAGCAGGCTAGAGCGGCTTACTCATGGCTTTGGCAGCATCTGTCAGCTCTGGGGTTGGTACAGCCCTTGGGGGGATGATAGACTTGCTTATAAATAACCCTGAAATGAATTAAAAGAGATAAAGAGGCTCCTGTTGCCGAGGAGACGGAGGGCTCTCAGCTTTGGCCGGAGGGCACAACGGGGGTGTCGGGACAGGGCGATACAGTCGGTAGGGAGCGGGAGGTATAATTGAAACATTGCGCTATGGCAGAGTGGCCTTTGGTGTGATTGATACCGTTTTGGAATACTCCTGTTCGCTCGGGCTCCAGGGGATTTACCTGAGGCAGAGAAGGGAAAGGGGGATGCTTAGGTGGCTCATCTGGGTTTGGCAGAAAATTGGTGCTATCCATCAAGAACCAGATTTAACGAACGCAGAAACCGGGCCGCCCGGCAAAGGATTCTTATTTAAGGCAGTGAACCAGGAAACGTGCGAGGGGCATGGACTGGTGCAGGTCTATCAATCAGCTAGTCAGCTCCTTTATTCAACAAGCGAGCGACAGCCCCTGAGGCCAGCGCATGGGGTTCCGGCTTGTTGGCCTTGCAACACTCTCCCTGAAGGGAAGTGGTGGGAAGTGAATGCGAAAGAGAGGTAGAGAGAGTTTTGGGGTGGGGGACAAGAAGAGGAGAGGCATTAGGGCTTGGCCGTGTCCCCTGATGAGCTAGCATGCTTCATCTTTCTTGCGCGTGGACCTGGAACTGCGGCTTGATGGGATTTTCAGCACTGTGGCCTCCATGCCTCGCCGGCGATCTGTCGGGGGCCTAAGGCCAGTCGCCCGAGCTCTGCGGCAAGGCACTAATGCCCTCGCTGACTCTCTTTACACTGCACCACCTTTGCCTGAACTTGCAGAAGAAAATCCAGAGTGCAGGATTTAATAGCTACGCAAGAGTGAGAAATGAAATGCAACTTCAGATTTTCTGTGCTTGTAGAATGCCAAAGCATGTCTGTAACCCTGGGTCTCAAACTCAAATTACCTAGCCAACCTCCACCAGGGTTCAGTTGAACAGTGTTTTTACAATCATGAAGTTTAAGTATATAAAGTTTTTGGTGCAGTTGTTCAGTAGGACAGATATTTGAAGTTCCTTGCAGATTCAGAAAAAAAAAAGTCTTTATAATCTTTCATCAACCTCTTCGGAATCTGGCTGCATTCCGGTATGTCACACCCTTTCTTCACAATCCAGTCAATTGAAAAAAAAAATGCACTGAAAAAAATGTTGGGTTAAAAACAACCCAATTGCTTTGGGTAAATGGGTAAATAAATAACAGAACACATGCTGGGATATTTTTACCTAGCTTATAGCCATTTGCTGGGTTAATTTGATATTGGTTTTTAATTTTAAATAATAAAAATGGACTCTAAAATCTCTCTATACATATTGGACGAAAACAGTTCATATACAATATTTTTATTTAATTGCAAGTCAGTCTTTTACAATCATAAAATACTCCAAAACATTTAGTAAATGTTTTAGAACATGACAGGAGCAGAAGCAGCAGCAGCAGCCAATGGGAATCTGTGGAAAGAAAACCGGCATCAGTAGGCTGTTCCAGTTCATTAAATGGCAAACTTATATATTAATTTTTGAAAAGTTACATAAAAACAGTGTTACCTTGTGCCATCTCATCTGTCAGGCATAAGTTTCAACCATCAAACGTATGGTTCGACCGCAGCTGCAATGCTGGCACACTAGATCAATGTTGCCAGACGTATGATAATTATCGTATTTGTACGATAATTTTGACCTCTGTACGATCAATAATGAAAAAAATGACTCTCTCTCACTAGCAAAAGTTAAAGGGTTAGTTCACCCCAAAATGAAAATAATGTCATTAATTACTCACCCTCATGTCGTTCTACACCCTTAAGACCTCTGGTCATCTTCAGAACACAAATTAAGATATTGTTGATGAAATCCGATGGCTTGGTGAGGCCTCCATTGAGAGCAAAGCCATTCAAACAAAAAAAACTCACAAAATAACGACTTTTCAACAATATGGGCCGAGTTCAAAACATTGCTTCAGAAATGAAAAACATTTATGAATCGAATCAGTGAATCGAAGCGCCAAAGTCACTTGATTTCAGCAGTTTAGCCGTCTGATAGGAGATCCGAATCACTAATTCGATACAAAAGATTCATAAAGCTCAGAAGCTTCATGAAGCAGTGTTTTGAAATCGGCCCTTATAGATATTGTTGAAAATCGTTATTTAGTTTTTTTTTTTGGTGCACAAAAAGTATTCTTGTTGCTTTATAATATAAAGATAGAACCACTAAAGCCACATGTTTCAAATATGTTTTTAGTACCTTTATGGACCTTGAGAGTTTGAATGGCATTGCTGTCTATGGAGGCCTCGCTGAGCCATCGAATTTCATCAACAATATCTTAATTTGTGTTCTGAAGATAAAGGTAAAATAGTGATTGTCCAGCTTGTTCAGTATTGATTCATTCCGTTGTAAAAATCATTAGTTATTAATTTAGTTCATTTATCTATACTATAATTTTCTTCCAAATATGATAATTTTTGTGAGCTTCTGGTACGATACTTGGACATTTCCAATCTGGCAACACTGCACTAGATCAACAGCGCTCCTATTATAGTCAGTGGAGCTCACGGCAATTTATTTATATATGACAGCTATTTCACGTCGTGTTTCAGCCCTGGTCGCGCATTCGTTTGACGACTGTGAAACTTCAATGGTGGCGCAGGCGCATATCCGGTGTAAGCTGCGTTTAGAAGGTTAGCGTTCCGAGCTGACTGCGGCGTACATTAAAAAGGTAAAATGTTAGACTACAGACGTTTTCCTCTGTGTACAGTAATAATTTGATAGGAATACAATGTAAAACAAACCTTAATTTCGTTCAGGAATTTCCCCTCAGTAAGTTTTCTCTCAGAAAAGTAAACAAAATGACCTTTAAGTTCCAGTTTTAACTGGTTTGGCACAGACTACCCAACATTGGGTTACATTTACCCAGCGCTGGGTAGCTATGTGAGGGGTTTCATTGTCATTAAAAATGACCCAGCAGCTGAGATACAGAAAAACTACCCAGCACCTGGGTAAAAATATTAAATTAACCCAATAAAATTACCCAGCATTTGGGTAAAAAAATAACCCAGCATTTTCAGAGTGACCTGTTGACTTTTAGACAACAACTTTAGAAGCAATACCACTGCAGCTGGAAAACCGCTGCGTGTTTAGCAGTAGACATTCGGTTGAAGTACTGTTTTGATTAATGTCTAGTTTAGGATGGCGTCGATGGAACTAATACATTCTGCAGGATGAATTGCAGACTGATGCTGAGAGGACACCTGCACGCTTTGTGGCACAGGGCAGAAAATGGACCTGTTCTATTTTCTTCCCTCTCTTTGTCCCTGTGAACCCTCTTCTTCCTTCATTCCCTGAGAAAGTTACATTTTTTTCTTCTATTTATCTATTGTATAGATTTTTCAACCATCTTCTGTTCAGATAAAATGCCGCCCACTAAGAAACCGTGGCGTAAACATCATTTCATAGCTTAGCCTGAAAGGCAGGAAGAAGGAGGAGAGTGAGTAGAGACAGAGAGGGCGGTGCACTCCCAGACACACAAAATCAATGCTGATCAATGTTTTATATCACCAAGATGCTGCTCCTCTCGACCTGCTCCAGCTGGAAAAAACACCTCCCAATCACCTCTCCTACAAGAGGGCGTCAAGTCCCTCTGGTGTTTTACCCAGAGTTCAATAACCTACGCCACCCTCAATCAAGAGTGAGAAAAGGGGACAACAATAAGGAGAAGCTGAGGACACTCAACAGGCATGTAAAAGGTGTGTCAAAGTTACCAATACTAAATATATACTGTGTCAGTGAATCACATCAATATATTCTGAGCCCTCAAAACATAAAGATTTTAAATTATGTGTGTAAGATGGGTAAAGCATTGAGTAGACATGGAAAAAGATGACTAATGTGCGATTTCAAAACTCCGCTTCGAAGCTTTATGAATCTTTTGTTTTTTCGAATCAGTGGTTCGGAGCGCCAAAGTCACGTGATTTCAGAAAATGAGGCTTCGTTTACGCGATCCGAACCACTGATTCGAAACAAAAGATTCGTAAAGCTTTGAAGCAGTGTTTTGAAATCAGCCATCACTAGATATTGTTGAAAAGTCATTATTTTGTTTTTTTGGTGCACAAAAAGTATTCTCGTCGCTTTATAATATTAAGGTTGAACCACTGTACTCACATGAACTGTTTTAAATATGTTTTTAGTACCTTTCTGGATCTTGAGAGGTTCACAGTGACATTGCTGGCAATAGAGGCCTCACTGAGCCATCAGATTTAATAAAAAAAAAAATCATTCATTTTTGGGTGAACTAACCCTTTAAGTTGACTGAACAAACACTTAAGTAAAGCTGACAATACTCATTTTTAGTAGAAACAAGTACATGAGTACAGTACATGAGTTTTAATTAATGTGAACAAGGAAGGTTTGAATGAAACTAACAACAGTGAAAGTTCCTTTTTTTATTTTTTTATCGTATTATTCCAAAAATAATTTCACATGTTGCTTTGTCTTGTTGTACTGCTGAACAGTGTGGTTTTCAGATGATGAAGTTTCATTCGGTTTCATTCTGTTGTGCTCTGTTTCTGAGTGCAAGAACATGTTTTAATCACATTATATGAACATATTACTGTAAATTGATTGCCCAATATGAACTAACTTTTATGGTATCTGCATTTTTAGATGACACTGTTATTCCTTTATGATTGTCCTTTGGTGAAGGAGTTTGGCCTTATCTGTTAACAAGTGCACACGCGGTGAGGAGGGAGGGAATGTGATTGGTTTTGGCGATATGGGAAAAACATGTATTGCATTCACAGATAGAGTTGGAGTATCCAGTAAGGAATATTACAGACCAAAAAGATAAGGTGTAGCACAATTTGTGTAGCGCCGCAAGCTTCTCTGTTAACACCCATAAATAAATAAATAAACAAAAGATCCAAGATATCCCATGTAATTTTCTGGCCACCTGTGTTAAAGAGATGGAGCGTGCGCGTTGTGTAAATGGCCCAATATACTACCCAGACACTAAAATTCAATACCATCTCCCCTCACACAGTAAACAGTATTTTTTAAAAGCATGACCAGCAAACACAGAGACAGGCAAATTTAATCCAGAGTTTTTTAACAGGTCTGAGTGGATCGATACCGCAATCCCTTAGACGCACAGAGCATTTCTAAAGCGACAACAACAGCAGGAAATAATGATACTTGGGGGGGGAAAAAAGGAGCAACTGTCAGAATAGAGGCTGGCACATTGGCGATGGTGTCTGTTCTCTCTAATTAATTTTCTCAGAAATGGAGACAAAGTGTGCCAGAGTTTTATTTCCAAGAAGCTAATGAGTTTCCTACCGAGCAAAACTGAAGATAACCAGGAAGGGGGGATGCGGGGAGAGGGAACACATGCATACCATTCCAACTTAATGTGCTTCTCAAATGAATTTCCTATCAGCTCAACTTGTGCCATAATGGTGATTTTATAGCTCCTGGAGCTTCAGCAGTGGTGAATTGTGTTGCGGATTGTGCCCAGGAGATAAAAACCTTAAGTTGCTTGTGAACCTGCATGTAAATGGGGAAATGTGCGATCTCTCTGTGAGTACTGGTACTGCTGTTGTTGTTTGTAGTCATGCATATAGTCCAATATTTTAGAACAGCAAATGTAGAAAGTCACAAGTCTTAATACTGTTTTAAATTTTAGTTTTTCCCCCCTGAAAGCAATCATATACCACTTGGTGTGTAGCACACAAGTTGTTTGAACCACCTTAGGATACTTTTATGAGGCTTTTGCATTTAAAAAAAAAATATATATATATTCATTGCATGGATAACACAGTCTTCAGAATTTCTATACTTTTTGTGTTCCACTGAAGTGATATGTGTTTAGAACAATGTAAGTGTGAGTAAATAATGACAATTTTTTTTTATTTTTAGTAATAATTCTCACCAAATCATGTCCAGGTCACATTTGATCCCAAATTAAAAGAAACAAAACAAAACATTTTTGTGCAATCAAAAAGGGAGAAAATAGCTTTTTTTTTTTTTTTAAGACTGTTAATACTATTATTATTATTATTATTATTAACAGGGTTTCTCATTACAGTATGTTTTTACACAAATTACTGAAGTGTTTTTTTTTTTTTATTTAAAAAGTATTTTTTTAATTAAAAAGTTTCATTACTTTAGTATTTAAAATATATATGTGACCCTGGACCACAAAACCAGTCATAAGTCGCATAGGTATATTTGTAGCAATAGCCAACAATACATTGTATGGGTCAAAATTATTGATTTTTCTTTTATGCCAAAAATCATTAGGATATTAAGTAAAGATCATGTTCCATGAAGATATTTTGTAAATTTCCTACTGTAAATACATCAAAAATGTATTTTTATAAGTGGATATGCGTCTCTAAATTCTTAATTTGGACAAGGTGATTTTCTTAATCTTTTGATTTTTTTGCACCTTCATATTCCCAATTTTTAAATAGTTGTATCTCGGCCAAATCCTAACAAACCATACAACAACGGAAAGCTTATTTATTCAGCTTTCAGATGATGTATAAATCTCAATTTCAAAAATTGATCCTTGTGACTGGTTTTGTGGTCCAGGGTCACATATTGTAATTTTCTTTTACACTTATAAGAATTATATTTATATTATATTATATTATATTATATTACATTTTAACGTTTTAATGATCCTACATTTTTAAAATACAGCTTTAAACAATTACAATTAATTTTTTTATATTATTATTTTATTTATACTACTACTAATAATAAATATATTTTTAAGTAAAATATGTTTTTTTGTATTTTTATATTTGAGTGAAATATGACCAGAATGTGTTCTTGACAGGTTTCCTTGATTCAACCAATAAAACAAAAAAATATTCCACAGCTCTCACCAGATGTTGTCAAAGCGCATAACATTTTTTTTCATATTCATTATAAAAAGCTGATGGTATTATTCCACAAAATGGCTTGTGGTTGCTTTGTTTCCATCCTAGTTACAGCCCCATGCAGTTCACTCCGTCTTCCACTTCCTGTGGAGAAACTTTCTGTAGCCAGACCTTGATTTATGTCTCGGGCTTTTCAGACCAAACAAAGGTTCAGCTGCACAGGGGATCGATGGGCAAGCCACAAAATAAAAGGCAACAGACTTAGGAATGACTTCAGTGCTGCATATTGAGTGAGCATCTCTCAGCCCCCTTCAACTGAGACGGCCCCTCTGTGGGCATACGCTGATTTGATGAGGCCTTAATAAGCAGTCTGGAAACACTCTGAGTTTAATGAATGAGTCAGTCGCTCTGATGGCTAGGATTATGTGTTTTTATATTATTATTATATCTAATAAGACCGTGCTAGATCACATTGTGACTAGCCCCATTTCCTCCTTTGCCAGTATGTGAAGGTGATTATGTCAGAACATGGCTGTCCTGTCTGCAAACTGATTATATCAGGTTGGACAGTGGTACCCACCCCATAATATATGACGTGCCATTGTGCATCCATCTGTCTGATTCTCTCCCTCTTTCTCCACCTTGTTTATTTTTAGGTAAACGCCAATGGGTGGGACTCACATGCTGATGGAATGACGGTTGTCAGAGGGATTAAAACTAAAGATGAACCATGTGGGAGTTTCCTCCAAAGAGCCTGTGGATAAATCTCATTAGCATACCGGCTCTGTGGATGGCTGTAAATTTAAGGAATGACATGCTGGAGAGAATGAGGTTGGTTGAAAGTAGAGGGTGAATAAACAGGCAGAAGCAATGCCATAGTGCCACTAAGACCCCACCTGCCGAGCATTAATCATTAGAATAGCACCAGTTTTTGTGCCATCTCCAAGGCCTCAGAAACCATTAAACATCTGGTCTCAATATAAAGTTTGTACGTACTGTAATGTGCCATTACCAAGGAGTCAAGGTTAGTCTGGTTAGCATGGCCTGGTTAGCCCCTGCTGGTAGACACCATAACTACTAACCTAATTTTAAAAGTTCAATGAAGGCTTTCCCGTCTGGTCCAAGCCAACAGAAAGTCTACTGTGGTCACACAAAATTGTAATGATGGTTATGGTAGGAATGTGTCACCACACAGTGCCTCGCACTTTGCTGACATTCAGAGTGCCTATGATGACCCCTGTCCACCGTCGAAAGTGCCCACAATGGGTATGTGAGTGTTGGAACTGGACCTTGGAACAGTAGAAGAATGTTGCCTGGTCTGATGAGTCCTTTTTCTTTTACATCACATGGACGGCTGTGTATGTGGGTGCATTTTAAAGGAGACTGTCCTCCAAAAAAACCTGACCCTATAGGTCATTTTTCAAGCACCTTATTACGACCTATATTTACGTTTTAAAGTCATGTGCCCTCTAGCTGGCGTAAAAAATAATATGACCGTGCCGTGTTACATTTGTCGTCATGAAATGATGTATAACTGTTGTTACCAATCAAAATTAGTGTTTATTTAAATGCAATGGGTCTCATTCATGAAACATTCGTAAATATACGAGTAAATATGTGAGTGATTTGCGCGTAAAGAGACCTTCCCGAAAACTCATCTCCTGATTCACAAATACTTCGTAAACGTCAGAAGTGATAGTGAAATGTGTGTGTGTTAATGAATTCCAATCAGTAGTAAATGGGACGCGCGTGCACGCTCATTCTCAATTACCATAAATCCCGCCCATTAAATCCGACTGACAACTACATGGGCATCATATTATGACACCAAACGAAGGATTTTGTCCATTTTAGGAAACAATTTCCATAACAAATAAGGGGCCATTAGTTTGCCCAACCGTATTGAAATCTATCCATTATTTGATTAAAGTGCTCCGTTTGCAGATGCTATTCATTTTATACCTCATCTTAAAAAAATAAAAATAAATAAAAATAAAAAACCTTCTTATTCCTATCCTTTCACTTCCTCTAATCCCTCTCTATTGTAGCTTAGGATAATCTGAGCACTGCCTATAACTTGTATTATGAGCACTTCTTGTCTATTATCCTCGTCATGACGACTCGCTTGTTGTATTCCTCACTTGTAAGTCGCTTTGGATAAAAGCGTCTGCCAAATGAATAAATGTAAATGTATTACTGGCTCTCACAATAAAAGTAAAAAGAAAAAACGTATGTAATTACTATATATAATATTTTTTCAAAATGCTGTGTAAATATGTACCTTATTAAGGTGAATTAAAATGCAGCCTTATTAATGAGCAAAAAGTTGTTAAAAAGATGTTAAACGCACTATTTACGCGTGGCTGGGAACAGGTGTAGATTTCTTTCGTACCAACTAACATTTGGAAAATACGAACATTTTAATGAATCCGAAAATTTACGCCAGAACCACTTTACACACGATTTATACACAAATTCGTTCTGCTCGTGTTTCATGAATGAGACCCAATGTGTGGACTTTTTACACCATTTCTCCTATTTCCATTTAGCAAAACCAATTTTTTTATTAACAACTACACCCACCCCACCCCTAAACCTGCCTTCAGTGATACACTTTATGAGCACATGCGTTCCCTGGGATTGAAGCCATGATTGCATGATCACATGATTGCATATTGTTATTGCAATGCTCTGCCAATTGAGCTATGCGAATTCCGAAATAAGATGCAGATAAAAGGGAACAATGCATTAAAATGAAAGTGTCCTGTTGTTGATAGGGGCGCAACTTTAGTAAACGCTCCTATGGGTCATATTTCAGGGAAGTGACAAACGACCTATATGGTTGTATTGGTTGGAGGACATGTTGGTTTAAAGGGGACAAATCATGAAAATCAGACTTTTTCTGTGTTTAAGTGCTATAATCAGGTCCCCGTTGCATCCACCAACCCAGAAATCATGAAAGAAGCCTTTCTCTGCAACCATGTGAAAAAATCAGCCGCTCAGATTTCGCTTCCCTAGTGACATATAGGAAGGGGATCTTATTACAATATTACCGCCCATTAATCTGGACGTTTCCACCATGGCACCGTCATTTTGTTTTCGCAAGCAACATCGGTGTACCAGTTTCCACTTTTTTAGAGAAGAGGAAGAGTTGTTGTAGTAGAGTGTTGTTGCCATGCTATCATTTTACACCTGACTGCTTCACAAACGAGGGTCAATTTAACACTGGATTTGCACAAAACATCATCATGATGGCACATGCTAGTCGATGAGTTGAATCAAATACACAGGGACTACATAAATGTATCCACTAACGATTCAGAAACGTCTAGTTGCATTCTATAAGTTGTAACTTCTTCCTGAGTCTCTCCATCAGTGTCCGACTCCGGTTTGAACAATGTAAGGCTGAACACGTTACTGATAATCGTCATTTTGGCTGCGTGAGATTTTCCAGCTTTGTTGTTGTTGAGCAACCGAAGCGCAAGCTGTTAAAGCTCCGGCAGCACCAGCTCATTTGCATTTAAAGGGACATAAAAACGATGCATTTTGCTTATACCTAAAAAGGGTCAAATCTATGGGGTATTTTGAGCTGAAACTTCACAGACATTCTGGGGACACCAGAGACTTTTATTACATGTTGTAAAAAGGGGCATAATAAGTCCCCTTTAAATGGGGAAGTGATGAAATCAGGATGCACTGTGGGATGACGTCAAGCTGGTGAAGGGCCGGAGCAATTTTGGCAGCACATGGAAGACCAACAGCATATTATGCAGGTTTATTTGAAAACCTTTATTTAATTGCATTGGAAAGTTTTCTCCAATTAGGCTTATTGAATTAAAATATTTTTGAGTACAGTTTATGTAATTTTTTTCCCCCTTTCAATTTCCTGCTTTCACTCAGACCCCTGCTACACAACACAAACATCTGTTGTAGTTTGCTTTTGTTCACTCAACATAATTAAAACTGCTTATTGAGTGGGGGAGAGTGTAGGATACACAAGTGGTCAATATGTACAATTGATAATGGAGGTTCGAGTTGGAGGCCAAGTAGGATTGCATTTATTGTTCTATAAAGGAAAAGATGGAGAAAAAGCACTGTTCTGTCTCGCCGTACATCTCCTTAGAGATGAACAGCCTGCCAGGTTGCCATGATGGCTTGGGCCAAGGTGCCATATTGTAGCAATTGGTCCTGCACGCTGGTGGCTGTCACTTAGCTCTGCGTGTGTGACAGCCTGAGCTCTCTGTCTGTCTGCCAGGCCTCCCTGCACAACCCACCCCCCTATCCATCTGCTTTTGGACCCTCTGAGATATCACCTTGCACCCAGAGACTTATCTCGTTCCCATGACTGCATTACATATCGACCAAGCCATTCCAAGCTCAGTTCCTCTCTCGTTATGCCACATTGTCCAAGTTGCATTGAGCAGAATCCATCGCACCCTCCATTCCTGAAAGTTGCCCACCTGTGGTCTTGGTGAAGACAAGCCCAAGGGGTCTAGGTTTGACTGATGAGGTGGCCCTTGCTGGTTGATGCAATAACTACACCATCTGGGGGGCAAGTAGCATTATTCTCCATTGACAGCCATTCAAAATTTAATTTTTTTGCAAACAACATATTGCTAACATTTCATGTTTCGAGTCTTAGTAGATGTTTTTTTTTTAACCAAGGTAGGGGATAGTTCACCAAAAAAACTATTATTTACCTGTATTACTTTCTTTCTTCTGTGGAACACAAAATGTGATCTTTTTTTAAAAAGGTGTGGGAGTTCACTTTTAGTCCATCTCTTATCCTGAAATGTCCGTCTTGCAGAGATGGACTAAAAATGATCTTCCAAAACTTACTGCCAGATTTTGGAAGATAAATTCTTCAAACAGTGGTACAAGAGGATGTGGTGTTGGTCCTTCAGGAGTCACTCTCAAGCTGTCTGTCTACAGTATAAGGCCTATAAAAACCCAGTCTTCATGTATTTTGTAACACTTCAGCTTGTGATTCTTATTAAGAGGGGGTCATTTTTTAGGATTCTTTAGCTAACCTAAGTCTCTGAGATCCTGACACTTTGCACTTCTGGAGACTCCAGGTAGGTTTCATTACTGGGAAATGGTGGCGCTGGAGACTAAAAGGTTCCTGATGGTTTCAAGCTTAATTCTTCACCTTCATTCTTAATTATTTTGCAGTTAACATGTGTCTTTTCTTTTCCACCTGGTTTTGTATGACCCCGCTGACCCAATGAGCATTTTGCTCTCCCTTGGTCATGCTTTAACTTTGCAGTTTCTAGTATTGCATTAGTATTGCGTCCTTCTCATGAGCATTTAATAATGTTAAATCTCTTTTTTTTGGCTCATTTTGCCTGTAAAAGAAAACCTTCCTAATAATTATGCACACCTGAATATAAGGCATGTTTTATTTCCAGCCTTCATGAACAATTATATATCACTTACAAATGATTAATAACAATATTAACAGTAGTTATTAAGATTGATGTGGATTGTAATTGGTAAAATGTGCTTGGAAAAAAAATCTGATCAGAAAATCAACTTGCCTACTGCACGCAGTGTATATGTGTGTCAGGTTTGGTGGGTGGTGGAAGGAGCGAGGACTCAATTGCAGGAAAGGAAGGGCTTTATTGATAAAAATAAAAACAACAAAACAACAAAAACAACCCCGAGGGGGAAAACAGACTATAACTAAAACTTGACTTGACAGGGACTAGACTTGACTAGGCTTGATGACACACAAGGAGAAATACGACAACGAACCAGCACAGGACTGCAAACACAAGGAGAATAAATAGGAGAGCAAACAAGGCAGGTAACGAGGGAGGACAGGTGGGGCAAATCAACCAATAATGAGGTAACAAGGTGGGCGGGGTCAAGACAATAGACATGAGAGCACATGGCACAAAGACACACATGACAAGCCATGTGCTCACACCAAACAAAACAAAGACACAAGCACATGGCCAATGAAGACAAATCACAAGCCATGTGCTTACACAAGACGAGACATGAACACGTGACTATGAAAACTCATAAGCCACGTGTTCACACAAAACAAGACAACATGAGAGCACGCAGCCCGTGAAACAGACTGCGTGCTACACAACACAAAAACATGAAAGCACGTGGCAGGTGGAAATAACCGCGTGCTACACAAAACATGAGACAAGAGCGCACGGCAAGTGAAAGTACACACAAACCGTGCGCTCACAATAAAGACAGCACTGGGAGCGCGAGTGTCCGAATCCCGACACAAAACCGAAACCAAACTAGACACGAGTGCCGGGATCCGAACGCCACGCTCCCAACATGAAACAAGGCACACAGACAAGAGAGCGCACAGCCCCGAGAACACTCGAGACCGTGCGCTCACACAAAAACACGACAAGAACGGGAGTGTCAGAGCTCTGTCACAAAACCAAGAAATAAACAAGACCGAAGTGACAGAACCCTGACACTACCCCCCCTCTAAAGGGACGCCACCTGGCGTCCCTACGAGGGACACAAGACAAACATAACATACACGACACAAGACAAAAAAACACACCAACAAGACAACATGACAGAACATCAGAACACAAAGACAAAGAGGGGAGGGAGGGAGGGAGGGAGGGGAGCCAAGTCAGTCAACAAAACAAAAACAGAATGTCTTAAGGAAACCAGGGAGGGACGGGAGGGTTGAGCCAGGGAGGCTCAGGCAGGTCTGGGGTCCGAGCTGGAGGGACAGACCAGGGCGGGACCGGCGGGACAGACCAGGGCGGGACCGGCGGGACAGACCAGGACGGCTTCAGCTGGTCTGGGGTCCTGGCTGAGGACCAGGGCGGTACTGGAGGGACCATCCAGGCAGGCTCCAGCAGGGCAGACAGCTTGGCAGGCGCTGGCAGGGCAGACAGCTTGGCAGGCGGCGGCAGGGCAAGGCGCTCGAGTGGCGGCGGCAGGGCAGACCGCTTAGCTGGTGCCGGCAGGGCAGACAGCTGGGGTGGCGCCGGCAGGGCAGACAGCTTGATGATGGTCTCCATGGCCGTATCAGGGAGAGCAAGCTGCTCTGGGACAGCAGCAGGCTCAGGCTGGAGCTGCTCTGGGACAGCAGCGGAATCAGGCTGGAGCTGCTCTGGGACAGCAGCGGGCTCAGGCTGGAGCTGCTCTGGGACTGCAGTGGGTTCAGGCTGGGGCTGCTCTGGGACGGCAGCGGCCTTGAACTGGCCGACAGATCCAGAGTCAATCACACCAGTGTGCATCCTCCAGGCACGCAAGACCACCAGGACATAAAAGGCTAAGACCACCTTCTGGGCCATAACCAGACCGACATGAAGAGCGGACTGCTCCGGTACGGCAGTGGGCTCGAACTGCTCCAGGACGGCAGCGGCCTCGGGCTGCTTCGGGACGACAGCGGGCTCGGACTGGCAGACTGGACTATGGTCGACAGACCCTGAATACATCCTCCAGGCACGTAGGACAATCAAGGCGTAGAAGGTGAAGACAGCTTTATGGGCCATGGCAGGACTGACCGAAGGAGCGGACTCACTGGCTAGGGCGGACTCAATGGCTGGAGCGGACTCTGGAGCAAACTCACTGGCTGGAGCGGGCTCTGGAGCGGACTCACTGGCTGGAGTGGACTCACTGGCTGGAGCGGGCTCTGGAGCGGACTCACTGGCTGGAGTGGACTCACTGGCTGGAGCGGGCTCTGGAGTGGACTCACTGGCTGGAGTGGACTCACTGGCTGGAGCGGGCTCTGGAGCGGACTCACTGGCTGGAGTGGACTCACTGGCTGGAGCGGGCTCTGGAGCGGACTCACTGGCTGGAGCGGGCTCTGGAGCGGACTCACTGGCTGGAGTGGACTCACTGGCTGGAGCGGGCTCTGGAGCGGACTCACGGGCTGGAGTGGGCTCTGGAAAGGCCTCCGGGCCTGAAGCGGGCTCTGGAAAGGCCTCCGGGCCTTGAGGGTTGGAGGAAGGCTTCTTTCTCCTCTTCCTCCTCTTGTGAGGGTGAGGCAGTGGCACTGTGCCTACCTCCTCTGTGGGCGCTGCAGCTTCTTTGGTCAGCTCTGGGGGTGCTGCAGCATCCTTGGTCGCCTCGGGGGAGACTGCAGCGGTCACAGCCACCACTGGAGAGGCTGCAGTGGCTTCAGCCACCTCTGGGCAGGTGGCAGATGAGGCTGACCTGTTCTTCCTCCTCCTCCCTCTCCCCGAAGAGGTCATCGGAGGACTGGGGACCTGGCAGCTTGTGAGGGGAATGGGAGGTGGACCAAGAGGGGGAAGGCCACCCTCCTCTCCGCGGTTGTAAACAAACCCCACAAACTGCCAGAAGGACAAAATCCCCAGCATTCCCATCTCCCAGGCGCTGACGGGCTCATTAAGGCTGCTGTTAAAAATGTCCTTGAGCGCTGCGTCGCTGATGTTGAGCCCCTCCGCTGTAAACACAAACAGGTGAGCAAACTCCTTCACACTGGCTTCCCCTTGCCGAAGAGAGAGGAGCTTGCTGCGATGATCCACCATCAGTTGAGCGGAGGGGCTGGGAGATGGGAAAAGGAAGATGCCCATCCTTCTGCTGAGTCCTCAATTGGCTGGTTCGTTCTGTCAGGTTTGGTGGGTGGTGGAAGGAGCGAGGACTCAATTGCAGGAAAGGAAGGGCTTTATTGATAATAAAAATAAAAACAAAAACACAACAAAAACAACCCCGAGGGGGAAAACAGACTATAACTAAAACTTGACTTGACTTGACAGGGACTAGACTTGACTAGGCTTGATGACACACAAGGAGAAATACGACAACGAACCAGCACAGGACTGCAAACACAAGGAGAATAAATAGGAGAGCAAACAAGGCAGGTAGGCAAGGCAGACTGCGTGCTACACAACACAAAAACATGAAAGCATGCGGCAGGTGGAGAGCGCACGGCAAGTGAAAGTACACACAAACCTTGCGCTCACAATAAAGACAGGACTGGAAGCGCGAGTGTCCGAATCCCGACACGAAACCGAAACCAAACTAGACACGAGTGCCGGGATCCGAACGCCACGCTCCCAACATGAAACAAGGCACGCAGACAAGAGAGCGCACAGCCCCGAGAACACTCGAGACCGTACGCTCACACAAAAACACGACAAGAACGGGAGTGTCAGAGCTCTGTCACAAAACCAAGAAATAAACAAGACCGAAGTGACAGAACCCTGACAATGTGTAAGTTTAAAGCTTTTTTTTTATTATTAATAGGCGAGTATGATAAATCAAAACATTTAAAGAGAAGTAATTTCTTAAAAATTAAGTGTTATATATCCCACTGAATCATTCTCAGACTTAATGCTGTCAACAGTGGAAGCACTTGGGAGAAAATCATGAGGAGACTTATTTCATACACAAAAGAGGACAGTAAGAGGATTACGAAATCATTGTTTTAAGTGTGAAAATATAGCAAAAGCATCACAGAAATTAAAAGTCAATAGACCTGTGACAAGGCCCCTGAAACAATCATGCCTTCATTTTTAATCTTTCATTAAGTGATGAGTGATTTTTTTTTGCTAGACAAAGAGCAGGAGAAATACCAAGTGAGTTTTCATAGCTTTTGCTGGCTCTGGCAACAGAGTGACAGAGAAATATGCAGCCTGCAGAAGTGACATGTATGGTTGTTGTCCACACTGGAACTAACCACTGTAGTCAAAGCACAACAAAGTCAGCTAGCTAGGGTATTTAATCTATACTCTGGTCTCATATATATATTATATATATAAAATATTATATTATATATGTGTGTGTGTAGTGAATTGAGGTTGATTGGGACACTTTTTGCTATTGAAATGACTGGGAAAATGTGTCTCAATCAACCTGAATTATATATATATATATATATATATATATATATATATATATATATATATATATATATATATATATATATATATATGTGTGTGTGTGTAACCTACAGGTTCTCTTTTCTTACTGGCTAAATGTTTTGTGCCCAATATTTAATTAGATTGTTTTAAAATATATATTAGAAGAGCAGAAATTAAATTCACAAAATTAAAAATTGAAATAAATATGCACAGACAATTTTAATTGGTAAGATGAATCTAAACTCAGCAATTGACCCAAAGTATATAGATTTACCCCATTACTATAGTCCATTTACAGTTACTATCATAAAAATACACTTACTTGTAGGTTTAAAATTGTTCATAAGGCACATTTAATGTCCAACATCAAATAGTTTAGCAATGTATATTTTAGAATTTTTGCACTTCTGTTGCGTTCCGTTCCGTCTGTTTAGCGCGCAGCGGCGCTGAGAAGTTTTGGAAGCAAAATGGAAATATTTGCATGACTTTCTAACATTTTCAGATGGAGAATAAACTTGTGAAAAGTAAGTTATACACTGAGGAAAACACCATGTCTCAAATGCATAAAAAAGCACAAAATGGATGCTGTTTCCTATGGTGGATCAATTTGATCCATGATCGACCTCTAGGGCTCCTTAAAAAAAAAAAAAAAAGCGTGCATGCGAAAATATCTTAGGACTAGGTAAACCTGGATTGAATTAGCGGGACTGTGTGAACTTCAATTACATTTTATGAAACTGCTTTAGCCTCAACTCATTTGTTAGGTTCATTCAAGTCAGGTTTTGGAGTTCAATCCTCGCTTTTTATGAAATAGCCCTCAGAGTCTCATACTGATTGCGTGAGAGTTGGCAGCACTTCATGTCTCTCACTTTGCATGTTTAACATAATCTAACAGGTTTGTTGATGTTGCGTTCACATACAGATCCTATCTTTATTTTTGTAGTGTACTTTTCTATTAAACAGAACCATACTGGTATTTTGGCCACCTAGCTGGTTTCGTGATTTTAGTAGGGGTAAGCGTGTTGCAATAAATACCCGTATTGGCGATAACCGTGATATTCAAAACATAAAATATTGATATTGTGTTAATTAAGAAACACCACTATTTTCTTTGAAAATGGGCTAATTTTCCAACTCTTCTAGAGTAAAACAGTTGAGGTTTACCGTTTTTAAATCCATTCAGCCGATCTCTGGGTCTGCCGGTACCAATATTAGCATAGCTTAGCATAGTACATTGAATCTGATTGGAAAATCGCTCAAAAATGACCAAAGAGTTTTGGTATTTTTCCTATTTAAAACTTGACTCTTCTGTAGCTACATCTTGCACCGACGGAATATGAAAAGTTGCAATTTTCTAAGCCGATATGGCTAGGAACTATTCTCTCATTCCGGCGTAATAATCAAGGAACTTTGCTGCCGTACCATGGGTGTACCAACAGCCAAGAGCTCTTAAATAGAAGCACTATAGCTCGAGAGAGGGCAATGTCAAAATAATTAACAAAAGAGAAACTACCCGTTTTAGTAAAACTAAAATAAAAATATAAATAAAAATACATAGGGTTGCAACTAGCCTAACTCACTCTCTAACCCACTAAAAACAGCTGAGTGTGGCTGGTGAGTATTTGTAGGGGAGGTAATCAGGAGGTGCCCCAGGTGAAAAAAAGTACATTTCTATAATATACTTAAAGTGGTCTATTTTCGTGCACTAATTTTTTACTTAATATACTAAAAATTCTTCTTTAGTACTTCTTAAGATCGTCTTAAGAACATCTAAGTGTACTCAACTGTGCTATTTTGAGACAGTATGAAATATGAAGTAAAATGTGCTTTTAATATACCATCTCTGTATTTAAAAATGTATTTAGATACTACTTATAGTACATTTAAACCCATAGTGTTATTATCTTAAGAAGTACTAAAGAAGAATGTTTAGTATATTAAGTACAAAATTAGTGCATGAAAATAGACCACTTTAAGTACATTATAGAAATGTACTTTTTTTTTTTTCACCTGGGGCAACTGGTTAGAATTCTGGTGAGGATGGGTGGAGCTAAAGGACCTGGTGCTGACAACATGTTGAAGGAATCCGTG
The DNA here is from genome assembly GCF_024489055.1 of Chanodichthys erythropterus. Taxonomy (NCBI): domain Eukaryota; kingdom Metazoa; phylum Chordata; class Actinopteri; order Cypriniformes; family Xenocyprididae; genus Chanodichthys; species Chanodichthys erythropterus. The sequence continues at coordinate 15,930,040 of NC_090242.1, read as the reverse complement.
ACAAAACATGAGAACAGAGTCTCATACTGAATGCGTGAGAGATGGCAGCCCTGATTTAGAGCATGTCTCTCACTTTGCATGATTAACATAGTCTAACAGGTTTGTTGAGTTTGCTGTGTTCACATACAGATCCTGTCTTTATTATGTACTGTACATTTCTGTTAAACAGAACCACTGGTATTTTGGCCACCTAGCTGGTTTCATGTTTTAAAAAGAAAAAAAGAAAAGAAAACACACCCACATTTTGCTATAGAGAGCTGCAAAAAAGAGGTACTAGCGAGCAAGATGGGGGACTTGAAGTCTTCAGATCCTAATGGTAATCAAAACGTTGGTGCTTAATTACTTTTTTAAACAAATGAATAAATTATTTCAATTAAACAGAATTTTTCTCCACAGCCATGTTTTCACTGGTACTATTCTCAGGTATGAAACATTTTTACTTATTTTTATCCTCTTCTTGGTTATTTAAAAAAATATGTGGGACTGGGAGGAGGGTTTCTAAAATTTGATTGCTGTTTATGTATTCTTATGGGAAGTGTTGACGGTTCTGGCTGGCCTAATCTATACAGCCTAACAATTTACATGAATTGAATTATAGTATAGTATAAGTAGATAATGTGTTATGTTTATGCAAGTTTAAACAGATGTTCATGTTTTTAGTCTAGATTTAAACTGACAGAGTGTATCTGCTTCCTGAACAATGATAGGAAGACTGTTCCAAAGTTAAACGCTAAATAGGAAAAGGATCTGCCGCCTGCAGCCAATTTTGTTATTCTAGGTATTATCAACTGGCCAGAATTCTGAGATCGCAATAGACGTGAAGAACTATAATACATTAAGAGCTCGCTCAGGTACTGGGGAGATAAACCATTTAGTGCTTTGTAAGTAAGTAGCAAGATTTTAAAATCTATATGATGTTTCACAGGAAGCCAATGTAGTGTTGACAGAACCGGGCTTATATGGTCATACTTCCTGGTTCTAGTAAGAACTCTAGCTGCTGCATTTTGTACGAGCTGTAGTTTATTTTTCAAGCGCGCAGAACAACCACCCAGTAGAGCGTTACAGTAATCTAGCCTTGAGGTCATGAACGCATGAACTAACTGTTCTGCATTTGTCATTGAGAGCATATGTCGTAGTTTATATGTGATATATTTTTAAGATGGTAGAATGGGGTTTTACAGATGCTAGTAACATGGCCTTCAAATGAAAGATTGGTATCAAAGAGCACACCCAGGTTCCTAACTGATGACGAAGACTTAACGGAGCAGCCATCAAGTGTTAAACAGTATTCTAGGTTACGTGAAGGAGTTTTTGGTCCAAAAATTAGAATCTCTGTTTTTCAGTTATTTAGTAATAGGAAACTACTGGTCATCCAATTTTTTATATCAGCTATGCATTCCATAATTTTGTGAATTGGTAAGTTTCATCAGGGCACGAAGAAATAATTAAGAATTATTTTATTTATTAGGCTTAGTAACCACAGGTAAAACCATATGGCTACTCACTACCACTGTCAAATGATATTATGATATGTCATATAGGCCTATAAAAAATAAAACACCTAAACACAGGTAGAAACTACAACTTAACAAAGACATGAATTATATATTCCCCTACCCACCTAATATATAGCAATATAAATGGCTATAACATAGTTTTCAATATAAATATTCCACATTTCCACAAACCATGGTAATTTACTACAGTTCATTTATGGTAAATCTTTGTAAGGGTGGTGATTTTGGGATTTAAAAGTCTTCCATTTTCATTCATGGCACAAATTTCCCGTTTTCCTCATCAGTCTTGTTGGGAATGTTGAGGCCGTTTCATCTGATTTAAAACTAAAACTTAAAACTAGTTTCCGGTGTCCTCGTCAATCAAATGACATTCAAAAGATTTCATTTCCTGTGATATAGGATTAGGGGTAGGGTAGTGTCGGGGGATAGAATATGCAGTTTATACAGTATAATAACCATTACGTCCATGGAGAGTCCTCATAAACCACATATACGTGTGTGTGAGAGGTTAAATGCAGAGGACAAATTCATTGAATGGGTTACCATACTTGGCCTTCACATCTCTCTAAAAAAATATTTACTTGTAAATATAAAGATTTATTTCTATAGTTCTGATTATAAAGTGTAATTTTCTTTGTTCCTGATATGGGTCATCATAACATTATCCGAGCAGTTAAATTATATATACTACAAAACCTAATTCATGCAAGAACATGCATTTATTGCATGGATGAAGTAGCATAATATAAATGTTTAAAATTCATGCACAGAGTTTAGTTGACCTCTTTGACTTTGTTAATGTTGCTAAACTACATTTTTGCAGTTTGCTTAAATGTAGGGTAGGAAATTTCATAGGTTAGCAATAGCAAGCTAGCTTTAATAGCATTAGATGTCACCCAGAGATAGCCTTATTATTGGGAGATATGAAGCTCCATGGATCTACCATTAGAAAAAGCATAATGGCTAACTTGGATCACATGTGCCTTGATAACTAATCACAGTTTTGCAACAGTCAATTACTGTTTGCAGATACTGATACCATAGAAATGAATGAGATGTGTCTTAAACTGAATCATACCTGTCACAATTTTCTATGACTTCTCTAATAAAACATCATTTTTTTTCAGTGTAAATGCTAAAAATTGAACAATCCAAAAGGAATGATTAAGAGCACACGTTGAAGGTTAGCTGATGGGCTGTCGATTCGTGAAATTATAAGCCATTTCCTCATAAAAGCAGTTTATTCAGCATATTGGAGCCTCTCTTCCATTGACATCCATTGAAAAAATTGCCTTGTCTCCTTCCCTGCATACTGCAGTGTTTACAGTTGTCATTTTTTCGGCTAAGGTTGCCCTAGTTAAAAAATATACTAAAATGTGTTTCAAATAGATTTCTCATGCCAAGTATACTACTAATTTACATAATTATGTGTTTAATAAAAATACCCTGCAGTTGCACTTAAGATATACCTGATTGTGCTAAAGTGGAACTATTGCTATATATTATACGGAGATCACACGAGCCCTATTAATAGTGATTTGGTGTAAAATGTGACCCTGGACCACAAAACCAGTCATAAGGGTAAATTTTTGAGATTTATACATCTGATAGCTGAATAAATACACTTTTCATTGATGTATGGTTTGTTAGGATAGGACAATATTTGCTGAGATACAACTATTTGAAAATCTGGAATCTGAGGGGGCAAAATAAATAAATAAATAAATAAAAATAGAAATATTGAGAAAAATCACCTTTAAAGTTGTCCAAATGAAGGCCCTTGCAATGCATATCCACTCACAAAAAATAAAATTGACACATTTAAAATATCTTCATGGAACATGATTTTTTTCTTAAAGAGTTAGTTCACTCAAAAATTTAAATTCTGTAATCATTTGCTAAGGTTGTTCCAAACCTGTACACTTTTTTTTTTTTGGTACTGCTGAACGCAAAAGATGATATTTTGAAGAAAGTTTGTAATCAGGCTGCTCCATGCTCCTGTTTGTGGTCCAGGGTCACATATAAAATGGAGTAAACCATTATCGCGCACACAGAATGAGCAAGTAAGAAACACGTAGAGCGATTTTCCACTAGTTATTCGATTGCGGATAGTTTCATTATCTTGGGCAGATAAAAAGAGGATAAAAATAATAAAGCAAAGATGTGTCTCCAAATATACTTGGGCGGCCGTTAATATACCTGGGCGACCTGCCCAAGTAAAGTCTATGTGTGGGAAGCACTGCATTCAAATAATCTATTTAATCAGCATGTCAGGAGAACCAAACATATACATAGCCGACTTACCTATGTTCCTCGTCATTTTTCAACATTTTTCATAATGTTTTGGCATTATTTTTGTTAAATAAATAATGACACAGTGTGATGTCATGTGTTGTTGTTCATCTGAGGTTGTATTTACCTAATTTTAAGAACTGTTGATTTTTATGTTGTGATTCTGATATGTAAAACCATAGAATTCATAGAAGGTGTACTTTCTTTTTTCAATGGACTGTATAGTTGTCAGCCCTAAATACTGATTGTGTGAACAACAAATTGCACTCTCAACAGGTTTATTTACCCTCATGCTGTGTGTCCCTCATCAGTATATCTTTGTGAATGAATACAAGTCTTGGGCAGAAGCTCAGAGATACTGTAGAGATAAATACACTGATCTGGCCACCATTGAAAATGAACAACAGTCAGTCCAGTTAATGGACACAGTAAATGATGATTCCGTTGATTTGGCCTGGATTGGGCTCTATGATGATCTGAACAGTTGGAAATGGACTCTAGAGGGCAGTGATTTCTTCAAGGTGGGAGAGAAAGACTTCAGGAACTGGAATAACCCAGGACCAGGCAATTATGGAGAACAAACTTTGTGTGTGTATATGAGCAATGGGATATGGTATGCAAAAAGTTGCTCTGATTCTCCTCCATATTGCCCTGCTGTCTGCTATGATGGTGAGTTATTTGATTAAAATGACAGTGGAAAAAACAGAACACAACCTGCTAATATGAGCTTTCTATGATATTAATATTTTTCAGGTAGAGAAAATGCCAGTGCTACTTATGTTTTTGTTCCGCAAATTCAAAACTGGACTGAAGCTCAGAGATACTGCAGAGAGCATCACACAGACCTTGTCAGTATCAAGAATGAGATTGAAAACCAGAAGATCCAGCAACTTATTCAGGATCGTTTTTATAGTTATTTTTTTAACTATCCTCCTGTTGCTTGGATTGGTCTATACAGAACTAGATCTTGGTCAGATCAGAGCAACTCATCATTTACTTACTGGATGACAGGACATCCAGAGACTGCAGAATACTGCACTGCAGTGTCATTTAGTGACTCTGGGCAATGGATTGATGAAAACTGCAAAAACAAATTACCTTTCTTTTGCTACAAAGGTAAGTAGATTCTGTTACTTCAATGTAGGGGAACCATAGGTGTAAGATCGAAATTCCTGATAAAACTGAACACAAGAGCTCTCACAAAACTTAGACACCATGCAACAAATCAATAAACTCACTATTCTGTAGAGAAGATCTCAAGGAAAGAGCATAGGACAGCACCTTGAAAATAAAAACAAAACAGATTTCATGTATAAGTCTTATTTTATTACATTCAGAAATAATACAGGCTACATAAAGCAGAATGTTATAATGCACAAACATTATAAACACTATAAACATAGGCTATTTTAGTTCCCCTCACACCAAAACAAATCCTTAATTTAATCATATTCAGATCATAACACGAATGAAACATACAAACATATTCGCTGTGTACAGTATCTCACAAAATTGAGTACACCCCTTACATTTCAGCAACCATTTTAGTATATCTTCTCAAGGGACAATATAGAAATGAAACTTGGACATACATGTATTAGAGCAGTTAAAATTTGGTTCTTTGAGTACAGTTCTCTCATACTGATCACTGGATGTTCAACATGGCAGCTCATGGCAAAGAGCTCTCTGAGGATTTGAGAATTAGAATTGTTGCTCTCCACAGAGATGGCCTATAAGAAGATCGGTAACACTATGAAACTGAGTTACAGCACAGTGGCCAGGGTCATAGAGAGTGGTTTTCCAAGATGGGTTCCACTCGGAACAGGCCAAAGAAGTTGAATCAGAGAAGTTGAGACCTTGTGCACACTGCAACAAGTCGGTTTGCATGGCCGTCGTTCCAGAAGGAAGCCTCTTCTGAAGTTGGCTCACAAGAAAGCCTGCAAACAGTTTGCTGAAGACAACCTGTCCAGCATGAATTACTGGAACCATGTCCTGTGGTCGGATGAGACTAAGATAAACATGTTTGGCTCAGATGGTGTCCAGCGTGTGTGGCGACGACCTGGTGAGGAGTACCATGAAAATTGTGTCTTGCCTACAGTCAAGCATGGTGGTTGTAGCTTCATGGTCTGGGGCTACAGGTACTGGGGAGCTGCACTTCATTGAGGGAAACATGTATTCCAACAGAACATGATGCCCTCCCTTCAGAAACTGGGCTAAATGGCATGATAATGACCCCAAACACATCACCAAGATGACAACTGTCTTGCTGAGGAAGCTGAAGATGAACGTGATGGAGTGGCCAAGTATGTCTCCAGACCTGAACCCTGTGGGGCATCCTCAAGCGGAAGGTGGAGAAGCGCCATGTGTCTAACATCCAGCTGTTACAAACGAGTCTCCTGCACCAGATCTCCTGGATCGACAGAGGGTGCTCTCATCTATTTCCCATGAACCCTCATACCTGGGACTGATTACATTGCACCTGCTGCCAATTACACACGCACTCAGACTCCCATAAAAGACGCTCTCACTTACACTTCTGTGCGAAGTCTTGATTAGCCACGGTTTTCGTTTCTGAGCATTATTTCTGTACTATCTACCTGTTGTTGACTTGGGCTGTTTATCTGAATACTGATTTCTGCTGCCTGCCCTGACCTTTGCCTGTTTATTGTTGTACCTTGCTTGCTGCCTGCCTCGACCCTCTTGCCTGTTCATTGTTTATTTTGCTTGCTGCCTGCCTCAACCCTCTGCCTGTTCTCTGGATTTGTCTCTGCTGTACTGCCCTTTGTTTAAATAAACTGCAGATGGATCAATACACTTATGACTCGTCACACCAGCAGCTCCGTGATGTCATTATGGAGGAGTAGAAGAGGATCCCAGCAACAACCTGTGCAGCTCTGGTGAATTCCATGCCCAGGAGGCAGTGCTATTAATGCAGTGCTAAATAACTTTGTTTTGACATGTTCACTTAGGGTGTACTCACTTTTGTTGCCAGTTATATAGACAGTAATGGCTGTATGTTGAGGTATTTTCAGAGGACAGTAAATCTCTACTGCTAAACAAGCTGCACATTGACTACTCTAAAGTATATCCAATTTTAATTTCTATAGTATTGTCCCTTTAGAACATATAATAAAACCGACCAGAGGTGACGGTGCACAGTGACTGAAGTGGCATGACCCATAGACATAATAAATACATAGACGCCCTATTGACCACTGGATCGCACGTCAACAGCGCTGCCATATTTGTAGGGGCAACATGCTGTAACTCTCATTAGTGGACTTTTTTTACAAATCGTTGCCCAATCCAAACCACATATCAGGGAATTACCTTTCACATGTAAGTCTGAGCAGTTGTTTTTGGTTGTATTTGGTCATTATAATATTATATTGACCACTAGTTGACCACCAAAGTCAAACTATTAAAAGCTAATGACAATGCTAGTTATCTATGAGAACTGAGACGTTATGAGAAATAATATAAAGTTTACATGATTTTTATGAAGTCTGAGATTATATTATAGTTTATATAATTAACTAATCAAAATCGCAAGTGAGTCTTCCATGCAATGAAGCCAGAGGACATTGGCAGGACAGCTCAGGCTGTCAGAAATACAGATAGAGCTAAACCGATTCATCTCCAAAGAACAGGTGATTTGGTTGTCATCTAACTCATTTATATTTTTACCCCAGTTTAGCCAGTGGAACCAGGACAACACAAACCTTAAGGAATGCTGAAGAAAGCCTGTCAGTGGACGGTTCTCAGCATTTCCAAGAGACCTCATTATTGAGACCTATACCAAGAGACCTGCCTATTATTATAATATTATTTTATGACTTATATTATTATATGATTGTACTATTCACTACTCACTATTTTATTTGCTATTTTTATTTGATTGACTATATTATTTTGCAATTTATGATATATTATCTGCTATTTATTCAGTTATTATATTACTACTAATAACGTTGCCAGGCACAGTTAAATATAATGCTGTCCGTTTAAAATGGAGACAATTTTGTCTTTTTTTACTATAATATAAAATGTATATAAAGACATTTATTGTTGTGTTATGAATAATAAAGCAAACATTTGTGTGTTAAACTGCAAGCATAAGGTTAGGAGGCAACAAATAATAAAAGGCCAGGAAACAAATAATAAAAATGAAAAGATAAGATAAATAAGATAAATGCTTCAGATTAATAATTTTTGAGATGCAAATTATTTTCAAATTCATTTTAAATTTTCCCGTGACATCCTGTGATGTGATTCAAGAGGAAAAAAGCTAAAATGTCATTGTTGAAAACAGAAAGAGCCATTTAGCCATTAAAATCGGTGTGCACATTTCATGTACATTAACTTATATTACATTAGGAATGTCTCCACAATTATTAACCTTGAAAAATAAATCTATGCTTGAGAAGCGTGAGTTATCACAATTCCTTATGACAAGGAATCATTATCAAATTCAAACTAGCAAGATACTGAGTAATTGGAGACAAAATCTTTTTCATACTTCGTAGATCATAAACCGTTGAAATCGGTTGAGAAATGTAAATGTTATTGCGCTTTTTGTCTGTTTACTTGCATTTGTTTAATGAGGAGTCTTTCCCTGCATAATATGGCAGACTCATTGACGTATCGCAGCAACAGTCCAAAGCAGCCAATAGGGCGTCTATATATATATATATATATATATATATATATATATATATATATATATATATATTATAGTAAGGTGATGGTGTATGGTAAGGTTGTATTTGTGAGATCCAAATGTGTGCGAGTCTCATTGAGTCCCCAATAAACGAATAATTGAAAGTATGGGATACCCAGAATAATCAAATATCTAAATACATAACCAATATTTATGATTGGTTCCTAATTAGAAACACAGTCTAAATTTTATAATAATATGAAATTGGAGTCAGATTAAGCAGATAGAGTCAAATTAAAACTAAATTCTAATAAATTAAGTGAACCTTACAGAAGTGCAAGTAAAAGATATATACACATAATACTTTGCCCACACCGTTGGATTCCATTGTTTAGCCAGTGGGTGGTCCTTACATGTTGGGAAGGATGATTCTAAGGAACCAGACAGGTGGAATCACAACCAAGGCCATGTTTCCACCGCAGAAACTTTCCCCAGGAACTAGGAACTTTGGGGTGGTACTCTGTGTGTTCGACCGCAGGAACCAGGGTCTAAATGAATGAAAAATCCCTTTCTGAAAGTACCTGCTTGCTAGGTAGTACTTTTTCGAAGTTCCGGAACTTTCGGGGGTGGGACTTGCACAGTGAACATGTTGATTGGTTGAGTTCATGCATCATTTTATTTCAACCATCATTTTTTAAAAGCTGTTGTGGTACATGAAGTAAGAGCTGTTTGCTATTCGAATCAACAATAGAGTTTAAAAAATACAACCAATGGACTGACAAAGAGGTTCAGGCTTTATTAACTAGAACTGGAAACTAGAAAGTGGCGCGCAGTCCTACGTCACCAGATTATCTTCACAGTATTTTAAACCCCTATGGAAACGCAGCTAGCAATATTGGGGGAAAAAGTTCCTGGAAAAAAAAAAATGTTCCAGGTAATTTCGGTGGAAAGTGACAAAGGGGGGCAACAGCGTCTGAAACATCTGAGATTCCTGCAGAGATGTTCTTTGAAAACTTGTGAAGTTCTGCTGTCATTAAAGCTTAAAATTTGTGTTAATTGGAAAAACTGCCTTTGGTCTCAGATTTTTGGAGACCACTGTTTTTGTTAGAAATATTTAGGATACTGAGAGGATTTTTTTATTAATATTATTTGTTTCCTCTATTGACAGTGTTAGCATCATCCCGTGAGTATCACTTTGTGTCTGAGAATAAGACCTGGACTGAAGCTCAGAGATACTGCAGACAGAATTACACTGATCTGGCCACCATTGATAACATGGAGGAAATGAACAGTCTGATCAACACAGTTAATGGGAGTTACAATGGTTCGGCCTGGATTGGGCTGTATAATGATGTCAACAGCTGGAGATGGTCACTGGAAGACAATGATTTCTATCAGGAAGGAGAGAGAGATTTCAGAAACTGGAATCATCAACCAGACAACAGTGGGGGGGATGAATTCTGTACTTTCATGAGCAATTATGGAGAATGGGTTGATTATCCATGTTATTATGTAGCTCATTTTGTTTGCTATGATGGTAAGGACATTACATTTTTTTAGAAGTTCAAATTTTGTTTCGGTAACCACTAATCTGTAAATATATTTGTCATATTTTACATCTCAGGTAGAGAGCATGCCACACAGACTTACATCAGAATCAGTGATCAGAAAACCTGGCCAGAGGCTCGTAGATACTGCAGAGAGCATTACACTGATCTCGTCAATGTGAGAAATCAGACTGAGAACCAAATGATCCTTGAGAGAGCAGGTGGACAAGTCTGGATCGGACTGTACAGAAACAGGGTTTGGTCAAACCACCAGAATACCAGTTATGAAAACTGGAGACCCTATATTCCTGAATCAGAGGCACAACCAAATAATGGTATAAGTGTACGTTTTGAGTTTGGATATCAGCGTTGTATTGCTGTATCATTTACTCATTCAGGTCAATGGACAGATGAGGTCTGCTTTTCCATCATTCCATTCATCTGCTACATCAGTGAGTTGATTATTCTTCATGTCATTCTGTCATCTCTTGTTGTTGGACAATTATTTGTCATTATAGACAGGGGTGCACATAACTTTTTTTGGTCTGGTTCTCAAGGGAGCACCTGGAGATGCTGATTGGTACTCACACATTACATGGCACACTTATCCTACAAGTTGTCATCAGTTTCCTCCTGACTGCTCTCCTCACTATCTTCTTTTCTCTCAGACATGGTAGATGATGATGATTTTTTTTATTTTTTATTAACATTAATGACACAGACAACAGCAGGAATATTAGGCTGCACTACACTTTAAGACTGAATGCATGGACTGACTATACTAACATACATTCAGTTTCTTTTTCAACTCTTTTCTCACTTATGACATAACCGAGCGAATACTTGCAGAGATGGGTATTTTGACTTAATTTTTGTGTGTACGTCTCTGTTCAAGCGCAGGTAAACGCAAAAGAGGAATTCATTCTCTCTCCGTGTGTGCACGCTCTTTGGGTGTGTGAGGCTGTGCGGACAGATAACAGTGAGCGAGTCCTGATTTTCATCTCTTTTCCACATTTAAAATCATTTGACAAACAAACAAACAAACAAAAAAAGACATCCAAATGAAAAACTTTAACTCTATGATGGTTAAACTTAGCAGTTAATCCGGGAATCACATATGTGCCGAATCATGGGGCCTGATCCTTACGGATTATGGATCAACTGCAATCTGTTGCACACCTTATAATTAATGAACACTTTTATCATCATGATTACTATATTACCAGAGATACTCTCATAAGTAAACGTGTCCCTGTCCCCAAAAATGTTGGTACTCAAAAGCGCTTCCCTCCATGTTTTCTGGTGCGCACCATTTATTTTTGCCATGCATGCACCAGTTATGTGCACCCCTGATAATAGATATCACTATTTTGTTGTAAAATATATTGTTTAAAACCCAAGTTTCCAATCTTCTTACACTGTAAAAAAAAAAAAAGATGAAATTTACTGTTAAAAAAACCCTGCAGCTGTGGTTGCTAGTACTTTACTGTAAAAAAAATTTGGTAGAAGCATTTTAGCTTTCGAAAGACTTAAATTTACAAACAAAAAAAGATAGTCCACAAAGAATGTCTGCCTGGCGGGGTAATCCTTGTCTCCCTTTCAACGCCTTTAAGTTCTCGTCCATGCTTACGGCCAAGGTGTACAGAGCCGCTGGACAGGCCGTCTCCGCCCTGCACGCCATGGCCCTCTGGCAAGTCAACCAGGCCAAGGCATTCACCACCTTTGGCTTAACCTGGCAGATATGAGGGAGATCGACCAATTACGGTTCTTTGAATCCCTGTACTCCCAGGCTGGCCTCTTCAGCTACGCAGTCGATAACTTCGCCCAGCAGCTCTTCGCTGCACAGAAGCAGGAGGAGGCGATTAAGCAAATCCTGCACCGGTGGCCTACTGCTGTCTCCAGCCCCTGCTGGCTGCAGGAAGGTCACCCTCCTGCTGCATCCACCTCCTCTCCCGCATGGCCACATCCGTCCCAGCCCCTGCCAGACCCGCAAAGCGTCAGGGTAAGCACCACTCCTGAGACGGGTGACCTAGTGATGGAGGGATCAGATCTTCACCGGATCTCTGGATCTCCTATCTCTAGATCCCAAGAGGGCATGGATGGCAGTGTGCGACGCTATGCCTTGTCATTCTCTTATCGCCAGAGGGCAGCAGTGTGCGGTTTGAGGACACAAGGCCTTCTCACACTCTGTGCCCAACTGTAAAGCCAGGCGAGTGTTGCACCACACACTCTGACCACACTCCGGGACGCTATGTCTTCCGGGTCAGGTCCCTGTGCTCCACCTTGCTGCATTAGTGCAGGTACATCTATGGTCCCTCTGAGGTCCTTTGGTATAGCCACTCCGTGGCAGATTGCTGAAGGAAGCAAGTTTTGTGTCAATCAGCCGAGAGTTCTGGGTATATGTGACAATAAGTTAAGTTTGCTTTCTGGAGTTCCCTGATCACATTTTCTCTTGGATTTCCTTGCCAGAACAAATGTGTCTTATAAACACACAGTTATGGCAGCCAGAGAAAAACTAATGTTAAAAGTCAAGGGTCAATTGGTAAAGTAAGGGAACACCATAATGGTGACTTCAAAACATATTTAATAAAACATCAACCTCTGTTAATTCTCAATAATAACTTTACATATATGAAAGAAATAATGCTAAATTGGTTTGTAATACAATTTTTTATGGTAAAAGTACAACCACAGCTGCCAATTGTTTACTGTAAACTTAACCCTTGTGCGGTCCTTATTTGTGAACCACACTCATGTTCCTTATGGTCAAAAAAGACCGGACACCTGAAATATAACCTTTTTCCCCTCAGTAAAATCAATGTAATATGTTTTTGTTCAATAATATTTTGCCTTTTTTAATTTGCATTTTGAGAGAATTTTGTGGTATTAAATAATATTTATACAATAATTATACATTTTTTTGTTTTTTGAAAACAATACAATTTTTTTTGGCATTTCAGCTTAATTATTTCAAAATTATTTCAAAATTTTTATTTAAAATTCTTAAACTTTTCTTTGAGTTACAGCTGCACTAGTTCATAGGGGTGTGTGTGTGCATGTGTCTATTTCACACTCTTGGTGTTTCAGAGTGTCACCCATTCACTGCTATATTGCTTTTTTTCTGCATTGTGGCAGATTTGTAGATCATGTACACAATATAATCTCTCAGTTTTCATATTTTTGCCGATTTCCCATTTATTTCCTATGGTGGCCATTTTTGACAGCGAAGACCATGAGTGTGACTATTTTTTTTTACGACCTCTATACAACCTTTTTTGTGTCTTCACATACCAAGTGCCATAAAAGTCAACAAATTTCATACCATTCCGATGAAGCTATGATTTTTTTAAATTTAAAAATGTAAATACATTTTTTTCGGTCTAAAGTGACTGAAGACTGCAAGAGGGTTTTAAGCTCAGTGCTATAAAACCTAAAATATTGCTACCATATTTTTATTACTTCAATACTTCAACCACAGCTGCGAGTATTTTACTGTAAATTATATAAAATGTCCCTTTAGATCTATTACAGTTTTCCACATTCTATATTAAGGGAACATACTTGTTAACTAATTAACATTTTTTTATGTAGCATTTTTACAGTCTTTTACCATTAAAAGTACAAACATTTTTTACAGTGTATGTTTGTACACAAAGCTGTTCTTATAGCTGTTGACATAGAGTAAGCATAAAGCTAGTGTTTGACATTGAACACTGTCGAGAACAGTATGTTACATTTTTCATTTGTCACTCAAAGGTACCTGCATACAATCTAATTGCACCCGCCAGTATCACTTTGTGTCTGAGTCTAAAACCTGGACTGAAGCGCAGAGATACTGCAGAGAGAAATACACTGATCTGGCCACCATTGATAACATGGAAGAAATGAAGAGGCTCATTAAAACAGTACGTGGTACCTACTATGGCAAAGCTTGGATTGGTCTTTATAATGATCTGAACAGCTGGAGATGGTCTCTGGATAATACAGCATTAGAGGGAGGTTTTAAATGCTGGTATGATCAGCAACCAGTAAACTTGGGTGGACAGAGTCTGTGTGCATACATGACATACTATTATGAATGGAATAAAGAATTTTGCTCTTCTGGACTTCCCTTTGTTTGCTATGATGGTAAGAAATGCTCTTGGCTTGGTAACAATTGATTAAAACAACATATTCATGTGACAATGATTTATTACATATTTAAACTGTTTCCCCGCAGGAAGAGTAAATGCTAGTCAAAGTTATGTGTATATTGGCCTGCAAAAAAACTGGACTGAAGCTCAGAGTTACTGCAGAGAACATCACACAGACCTCGTCAGTATCAGGAATGAGCATGAAGACTACATGGTTCATTCATTAACACTTTCATATAATACAAATGCTTGGATTGGACTGTACAGGACCAGATCTTGGTCAGATCAGAGCAACTCTTCATTCAGTAACTGGAGGACAGGACAGCCAGATAATGCCGGAAACAGTGAATACTGCACTGCAGTGTCATTCAATGACTCTGGGAGCTGGACAGATGAAAACTGCGATACTGTGCTACCTTTCTTTTGCTACAGTGGTGAGACTACCTGAAACTAGTAAAATAATAATAATAAGTAGTAGTAGTAGTAGTAGTAGTAGAAATCTTTCGCTTAAAATGTTTGCACTGCCTAATCTGTGTAACCACTGTGGGAAAAGAAACATTGGAACTTTGCAAAATAAAAGGGCAGTCTGTTATATGCCATGTCTTGTTGTCAAATATCTTTCTTTTCTATCTTCCCCCCCCCCCCCCCCCCAACCTGACAGCATTAGCATCATCCCGGGAGTATCACTTTGTGTCTGAGAATAAGACCTGGACTGAAGCTCAGAGATACTGCAGGCAGAATTACACTGATCTGGCCACCATTGATAACATGGAGGAAATGAACAGTCTGATCAACACAATTAATGGGAGTTACAATGGTTCAGCCTGGATTGGACTGTATGATGATGTGAACAGCTGGAGATGGTCACTGGAAGACAATGATTTCTATCAGGAAGGAGAGAGAGATTTCAGAAAGTTCAATAGTGAACCCAACAACTATAATGGGAACGAACTCTGTGTTTACATGAATTATAATGGACAGTGGTTTGATGATCCATGTCACAGTTATCACACATTTGTCTGCTATGATGGTAAGACATGTCAAAATGACAAATTATTCTTTTAAAGGTACATATTAAGTTTTATATCAGTTAAAATTTATAAGTTAAGAAAATGTTATAGTTATAGTTTCAATTCAATTCATTATTATTTTCTGTGTTTGCATTTATGGGAAAAAAACAATGTTTAGGCATGATCAAAGTGGTACTAAAAGACCACTTTAAAATTTTCACAGAGACATTTAAGAAGGCGGGACTTATTCCGCCATATTGCGCGTTACACTTTCTCCCATTCAAAACAATACGAGTGACACGTCTTGTGTTTTTCTATAGTCTTTGCTATAACTAAATCAAAATTTTCTGTCAAAATTAACAATGGTGGTTACAAGGGAATAAATTGACTGACTGATTAAAATTCTTTAAATTATGTTCTGTCTCAGGCAGAAGAAACAGCACTCAGAAGTATATTTTGGTAGATGATGTCAGGACTTGGACTGAAGCTCAGAGCTACTGCAGAGAGAAATACACAGATCTGGCCAGTGTGAGAGATGAGACAGAGCGTCAACAGATACTAAGTGTTGTACATTATTATAGTTACTATGGCCGTTATGGTTATTATGGTTATATTGGTTATACTGTTTGGATTGGTCTGCACAGAAACAGACTGTGGTCAGATCAGAGCAGCTCTTCCTTCACATACTGGAAGCCATGGACTCCATGGGTTCATAAAGAACCAGATAATGGTGCATATGCCTCAGGACAAGAGGGAACTCAACACTGCACAGCCTTGTCTTTAAAATACTTTGGCAGGTGGACAGATGAGAGATGCTTTACTAGTTTGCCTTTCTTCTGTTACAGTGGTGAGCAAATATACATTCTCCAATTAAATCAAATATAAACATCTGGCTGTTACACAAAAATATAAGCAATTTTGTACAACAAAAATAATAGAAAGTCTCTAAGTTTTTTTTTGCTAATGCTAGTCTTTTGTTTGTTTGTTTTTTGGTGAACCTGGTGACTCTTCTTATTCCTATTCAGATGAATATGGTATGTTTGTGTAGAATTGTAATCTGTTTGTTTCTGCTATTTTCATACATAATTGTGTTCTTTATTGACACCTTTTTTTTATTTTTTTAAATTTATTTGATCAGTGATGGGAATGCAAATTGCAGTTACAAGTCTAGAAAACTTGTCAGAGTCTCAGATTAAAGAGCTGGTAATTATACAGGTAAGTAATTCAAAAGTCAATATGAATCATTTACCATGTTTTATTTAATTGACCGATACAACATATAACTTACACAATTTTAATTTCATTTTCAACTAAAAGGTTTAATTGAGTTTTAACTGAGTGAATGAATGGTTAAATTATAAAATTATATAAATGAATAATATATCAGCACATGATAGGTTTGTCATAAAGATCATATATTTTCAGTTACAAGAGGAGCTCAACAGGCACGGACTTCCCAACGCCACCATGCATTTGAGAGACTATCGTAAAATCAATCCCTGATGGAGGCGACAGTGCTTTGCATTATTCAATACAGATTTCCTGCATAACACTTAACTGATCATTGAATAATAGTATAATCTCTTGACATTTTTTAAATTTAAGATCGATCTCTTTTGTGAATCATAGTTTTTTTTTTTTTTTTTTTTTTTTTGAAATTATGTCATTGGATATGTGGTAGCATATCAAAATATATATTTAGAATGAATGTAGCTTGAATTTAATATAATGATGGAAAAAATTGCTTGCACACTACAGAAGGCCTACTGTTGTATACTGTAATCAATACAGTAACATTAAACTTGTGCTGATTTTTGAAAATATTTTGATCTGAAAATCTGTAAAATATGAATATAAGATGATGCTTTGTGTTTAATTTGACATTTTGCATAACAATGGTACTGAATATTTTGTCAATAAAGGGAAACTGTGGTTGTTTTGAAAATAATGCACATCCTGACTATTACTGTACTTATTGTCGTATAATTTTACTGTACAGTTTGGGAGAAAATTAAAGGCCAAATAACCCCAAATATCAAAGTGCAATCTAGTACTTATATCTTATCCCATCAGATGGTTGATGTGCCAATTCATCAAGGGAGTCGCCTATACATTAACTATTTGTAAATGTGAGGGCATGTCAAAACACCTCCAGCTAGGGCCCAGAAAACACTCGAGACGTCAGAGGGTTAACTGGTTGTGTTTAATTTTGTTGAATCGGCGAATAAAAAATTCTAATACTTTGTAAATGAATTGAAACCTCATTGAGAGGGTTTCTTTATTCATGCCATCGTGAATCCAGACACATTATTTGTGTCAGAGCAAAGCATATCATCTCCAGAGTTAAAGTGAGTGACTCCGACAGTAAGTATTGCCAGAATTCAACACTCGCTCAGTTTCTGAGCAGCTATTTTCCAGGCTGTCTGCTGGCCGCCCGTGCCAATGAAAGACTCCGGTCTGCAGCACGCAAGCCATTTAATGAGAGTTCTGTGCTGATCTGAGCACAAATGAGCCAGGGGAAGTTTGATGTGCCACTCAAAACTGGTTTTCCATCATTATCTAAATCTAGCATAAAACCCCCCATAACTTTGAGGCTCAAATTAGTTTTAGAGAATTTTTTGCTCATTAATGTCATGTCAGTCGGCAAGATGTATCCAAAAGATAAATGAGAAAATGGAAATTGTACAGCACAAAGGACTTCTCTGTTGAGAGATGCCGGGTGTTGCCGTCGACTTTTCGCTCTTGTGTTTTAGTAAGCTTTCCAAATAACCTTTTTGTAGAACTCATACTTTCTTCCTCAATTAAATCCGCAGATGTTGAATATTTAGATGATACCTGTCCAAGGCACTGTGACCTAACACTTTGTGATTCGCGAGTTCAAAAAGGTCAGAAATATCTTTAGAAATGCTCAAGAATCTGTCTTGGGGATTATGCCGGCTTGGAAAAGTAATTAGTTGCACCAAAGATGTATTGCAGAATGACTCTGCTAAGGAACTAAGAAGCTTTTGGGGCTCCAATTAAAACTTCATAGGAAACTCAGATCTGTATATTACATTTAGAGAGTGCTAGAGAAAAGACACCAGGTAGGGGGAGATAAGGTTGATTTGCATATGTTCTAAATATACTGCATGTACAGTGCTGAGGTTGTTGGGTTTGCATTTGCACATTTCGTTTTAGCTGCTTAATTTTGAGGTCTTTGAGTAAATCCTGACTCTTAAAAGGAGACAGATGTTACTTCAGACAACATTTGCTTTTCATTATGTTTTCCAGGAGGAAAGTGAATAGACTATTGACATTAATGAGCTGGGTCAGCCGCAACCACTTGTTAAGCTATGCAGGGAATATTGACCTGCATAAAGACCATCACAGAGAGGCACAAAATCACTCTCCAGAACATTTTCGTTTACTGTTACTTGCTGGTGAATGATTTCACCGCCTTCATCCAGAATGCAGAATCCCTGGCAACATTCAAAAGACAGCTGAAAACTCATCTCAGAAAAAAAAAAAAAAAAATCGATGCGTTCACTTCCTTTAATCCCTCCCTATACTCTAAGCGATGTCTGAAACTTTGAATTGTGAGCACTTCTTGTGTTCATTTGTCTCTTTATGATGAATACAAAACAGTCATTTTTAATAGTAATAATATTTAATTATATTACAGTTTTTACTGTAATTTTAATCAAATAAATGCAGACTTGGTGATCATTAGAGACTCCCTTTTAAAAATAATAATCCCAAACTTTTAAACGGCACTGTATAAAAGGAGTATATTCAAGATTCTACACTATTTCTTGGTCACTAATATGAGTTATTTTGTGAGAATTCTTTTTACGGAAAGTTTTATTTATTTATTTATTGCTCTATTGATCATTCTTAAATCATGCTGGATAAGATAATCATCAGTTATTATTAAAAAATACTATGAATATTGTATATGGTTCAATGACGTAACGGCTAATTTTTTTAAATAATAATAAAAAACAAAGATGTGACATCCAAAGTGTGTAAGGTAGTACAAATAGATCTCTTTCAGTGAATCAAAAGGTTTTAATTATATTTTGCTACATATAAAGATATTTTAAAGATTTTGACGTGTCAAAAGGTAATTCGGTTTAACCGTCCAAAGGCCAATACAGCCATTTCATTTGTGATTAAAATATCTTAAAAGTTCATAAATGTATATATTTTTTATTCTGGCATGATTTTATAGCATCATCATAGTGCAAAATGGTATTAAAATTATGTGTAGAAATCGTTGCTTTGTTATGAGAATGAATGTCTGGAAAAATGAATTTCATTGACGTCATTTGGATTAACTAATATAAAGGGACCATTTTGGATCAAGTCATGTGGTCAATATCATGTGACAGGATGTGACATCATTCAGACACCTGCAAAGGACCACATGATTGTGACGCAAAGTAACTAACTCTCTCTTAACTATTTGAAAAATTCATGTTTTCACTTGTTCATACGCATGTCCCGAAACATCAGGTCATTCAGTACAACCTCTATGAAACATGGAAAATGTTGTAATATTTTAAAAACTTGTACTAAATATAAAATGTTTGATTGTCCTTTTGCTAGCAAGCTAGCTAGATATCAGCCTGTAGGCAATGTTTGAAAATATTATCATTCGGTGTAACGAAATGTGTCATTCATCAAAACCGAAATTTTGGTTAAACCAAATGACATCTTTGGTGACAAATTTAGTCCATCTTGTAAAAAATGACAAAAGCAGTGTTCATAGATTATAAAAACCACACAATCTCATTGTTAGCACTTAATAAAACCTCAAAATTAATTATTTCTCCATTATGTTTTTTTTTTTACACTTTTAAAAACCTTATTCGTCAATGACCCATATATAGTAGAATACTAAGGAATTCTGTAATTCATGTTAATTTTTCAGTTTAACTCATTATATAATTTCTAATATATAAAAAAAATGGTTAAAACATTTAACCAGTGTTCCCAGGCTTTTGGACCCCACTGTATTTTAATTGTGCACATAAATCTTCTGCTTCTTTTTGCACACTTTGCCAAGAAATGTAGTAGTAATGTGTTCAAAATGTAAGTGAATTAGATTTTGCAACAGAAAGAAACCACTTACCCTGAACACCTCCACTTTTTGATTACTTAGTGTTTAGCTACAGTTCTCATACACTGTATTCTAATGTAAATGTGTAATTAATTCAAGCAGACAAGGACTTGTAAGGATGTTTAGTCTCTTGTTCAGCAAGAAACAAAATCACTACTTTTTCAGCTTGCTCGCTTTAACAAGTTGAGCCAGAACCCATTTATTCATGAGTAACTTTGACAAGCAAAAAATGTAGAGCAATATGTGTGAAAAAGAGTAAGAACGGGGGCTAGAAAAATGGAGGGATGTGCAAATGCATGCAGCAACTCTATAGCTTTCCTGGAGGAAGCGAGTTAGAGTTCTAAAGATGTCACACAAACCAAGACATTTCAAAGGAGCCACGACAGGCGAGATACAATAATGTCCAATAATCGGACAGAAGGCACCAAAGGTGGCGCAATTTAGGATCAAAGGAGTGACAAAAAATTAGAGATAATCATTCCATTTTAGGTTTGATACAAAGGGATCATGCCAGGAGTGTTGAAGTGTTTACACTCACACTAATCAGTATCCATCAAGAGCTGGCCTGGAGCTGCAGTGCTGGCTTCTTTGCTCCGTGAGATGGTTTCATTCACTGGAATCGCTGGTAGAGGTACAGGTAGGGTCTTTGATCATTGCTTCACTAAGCACACAACCTACTGCCCTCAAAAAATCTTTTTCAGTTTTCCGATACTGTTACTTCCTACATTTCAACATTTTGGTGTCCTTAAGGCTTTGAAATGACCAATGTAAACTTTTCTATTAATACTGCAGCTCCTTTGTTTTGGTTTTAGGCCACAGAGCTGCTACTGTTGGACAAGTTGTTCTCTCCTAACTTCTGTCCCAAAACATCCTACACTGAAAACAATTGCTTACTGCTAGTAAATTTCACAAATAATTACAAAGAAATGGCAAGTAACACACCGAATTAAATGTGAAATATTAAAGTACAAAGACTGAAATAGTATTTGTTTAATATTTTTTAAACGGTGTACTGAAACATATTGGCTGAATTTGAAATAACTTAGTAATATACTACTACTTTTACTGTTTCTGCCATGTGGCAAAAATTGGTATTATGCTAGTATGCTATTATTAATTCATCCATTGTTAATGGATACTTACGTTAAAGGGATAGTTCACCCAAAAATGAAAATTTGATGTTTATCTGCTTACCCCCAGTGCATCCAAGATGTAGAGGACTTTTTGTCTTCAGTCGAACGCAAATTATGATTTTTAACTGCAACCGCTGCCGTCTGTCAGTCAAATAATAGCAGTGATTGGGAACTTGAACAATAAGAGTTGAATAAAACTAATAAATAACGAATAAAACTTCCATAGACAAATCCAAATTAAACCATGCAGCTCGTGATGGCACATTGATGTCCTAAGACACGAAACGATCGGTTTGTGCGAGAAACCGAACGGTATTTATATAATTTTTTACCTCTAATACACCACTATGTCCAACTCCGTTCAGCTTCCGGTTAGTGAGGTCTGATCGCGCTCTGACAACGGAAGTGATGTCTCGCGCTTATTGAAGTATATGGCCGAGACATCACTTCCGTCATCACAACGCGTTTTTTGACCTCACTAACAGGAAGCTGAACGAAGTTGGACATAGTGGTGTATTAGAGGTAAAAAATTATATAAATACTGTTCGGTTTCTCGCACAAACCGATCACTTTGTGTCTTAGGACATTAATGTGTCGTCACGAGCCGCAGGTTTTAATTTTGATTTGTCTAAGCAAGTTTTATTTAATGCTATAGTTGAAGTTCCCATCTACTGCTATTATTTGACTGACAGACGGCAGCGGTTGCAGTTAAAAATCATAATTTGCATTCGACTGAAGAAAAAAAGTCACCTGCATCTTGGATGCACTGGGGGTAAGCAGATAAACATCAAATTTTCATTTTTGGGTGAACTATCCCTTTAATGAGATAATCAAGCAATTAATTAAGTGATGATTGTGTATTAGTGATGAACACCTGCTGTTAACAAGCAGAATCACTGAAGAAAAGAGAAACACAAGAACTGTCATTCACAATGCTTCATGGTATCCTTCACTAAAGCCATTCAGTACAGTCTTATACCTTTTTGTCAGATTTTTAAATATGTTTTTGCTACAAATAAAAGTTTGCAATGTTATGAATAATTCACATCGTAGCTGGTTGGCTTGGTTAATGTCTTATTATGCTTTAACTTAGATGTTTTAAAAATCCCCATAGGAAAAATGAATGGAAAAAAGACTCATGGGCACTAATACACATGGTTCTCTGGAATACTTGATTCTGATTGGTCAATCGTGGCATCCAGTGGTCAGATATTTCTTAATATTCACTGTTGTCCATGGCAGTGTTGTATATCAGACTTGTTCATCTGGGTAAATGAAACTAATGAAAATGACCACAGAGAACATCAGTATTAATATATTATTGCCGTGCCTGTCTTGTTGCTAGGCAGATTATTTTGTAGATTGTAATGGAGTATTTATGCCTAGTGGAAGCTTTAAAATAATATCCCATACACAACATAACATAACTGCACATTATTGATTGATTGGTGCAACTACAAGTCTCTCAAAATGTAGTCACTGCTTCAGAATCTGTGGAAGGTTTATGTTGCTGTCTGAGCAGTAAGAACATAATATATTCAAGAAAGGGTTTGCGCTAAATGACAAGCATTGCCCCACTCTCCCTGCAGCTCTCCGGCAGTCAGGTGATCGGTGGTCCATGCCCGGCTTTATTATGCCACAGTGTGTGCGGCTGCCTCCCACCGCACTTCATTAGTTCCCTGTGATACTTAAGCGCAAACACACAGGCACGGCAGTAGCTCTAAATAAAACAGCTCTGTGAGGGCGGGGGCGTCTGAACGGTCTGTAGAAGTCCAGGATCAATTGGCCCACGCTGGCATCTTACATTTGACGTCTTTCCTTGTTTTCAGGCTCTTTCAAAAGAGTTGGCTACCAGCAAATCTGAAATTGAGATGATTTTAGGCACACAAAAGCTCTTTCACCTGCTGAGAAACATAAGAGATGCATAAGAGTAAGCTGAAGGAATGCAAATCAGTTTGTTGAAAGAGTATGTATTCAGTTAAATGCTTTTGCATTGAATATATTCTGTTTCTATGCTGTTATAATGCAAATGTAACCCTGAAAGCAAAAAAGGCAGACATAAAATCCACACAGGGGTTTGGTAACAATGGACAAAGGTCAGTATCTGGATTGAAGGGAAGGTAAATAAATCTAATTGCTTCAAGGTTAATGGTGACATGAAATATGGATTCGGTGTCGAAGGCAAGCTGACAGGTGATTTGACACAGAAATTTAGACCTTGAATTTAAAAAAAAAAAAAAAAAACCTGTGTCATGTGGACCAATTTTAAGCTTCTGCATTGTCTATTAGTGTGAAAGCCTCAATTCTAGTGGGGACTAGTTGCAAGGAAAAGCTCTGTAAAACTCTTTGTAAAAGTCATACAGATTTGGAACGTCATGCTGGTGAGTAAATGATGACACCATTTTCATTTTTACGTAAACTATACCTTTTAAATCCACCTGGTTTCTCATTGTGAATGAATTTCACCCTGTGATTTCATCAGGGATGCAGGCTTGCTGCAGTTCTTTCCCTTTTCACTCTCATTGAAGCCCCAGACAGAAGCTCCCTGGAGACTTTCGCTTCTTGTTTAAACCTGACACAAATTCCATGTCACAATGCCCAGAGTGACAGCGCTTGCAGGCACAAAAGCAAATATTTCCGTTTCTGGTCATACCCAACCCCCTTTACACGTCCCCACCGACACCTGAACCCTCCCTTTCCTCAACAGTTCCAACACTGCAAGCCAGCCATTTGTCACAAAGTAATTATAGAATTATCGATTGGTGAGCAATTAACAGTCCCTCCCTTTTCACTATTCCCCCCTCCCCATCTTTTAATTTGCAGTCAGACTGGCAAGAGCAAAAAAGCTTTAGGAGTAACACATTTAATCCCTTTGGGATTTCTCTACAGTCTTCAGATTAATAGAGGGACAGGGACAAAAGGCCTTTTTTTGCCTGCTGTTTCCTGCCCGCTGTTTCCTGCTCTGTCTGGCTGCATGTCTCCAGGCCTTGGCCCTCCCCAACAGCGTCTCTCATGCCTCCTACAGACTTGCATCGAAAAGCTCCTCGCATTAGCATTGTGATGAGATGTACTGTCGGATATCTGCTGAATTTGATAAAGAAGGTGCAATATAAAGGAATGAGGCTGTAACTTCCTGAGGCTGTGTAATCCAACTGACCGTTTTGATCATTCCAGGGGAATGTGTGGGGGAAGGGGATCGGAGTACACTTATAGTGTGTATTATGAATACAGAATGCTTCAAGTTTTCTTTTTATTCTCACACTTGAATCTTTAATACACTCTAAAAAACATGGTTCTTTAAAGGTTCTTTACATGTAGTAACAGTTCTATTTAGAACTGTAGGTGCGTTCCATTCGACCGTAAGTGGACTGCGAAGTGGACTTCACACTGTATTTCGGCATCTTAAGTGAGATTCCATTCCGAAGGGAGCGAACATGTTCAGTTCGAAGGGCACTGCGAACGGCATAGGGAATAAGGGAACATCGATACATCACTTCACAGGAAGTAGAGAGGTAAAATTACCCAACTGTCATTGCGCACCACGTCACCATTCAGAACTACGACGAAGCAGAGCCATTGAAAGAGTTTAACGGCTCTCTGGTTTTGAGTATTCATACATTTTATACGAACGAAAGTATGAATGGTTATGGCGATGAGTGTTACATTTGTATTTTATTGTATGAATAAGCATGACAAAGTAAAAGTGTTGAAAAGCAGCTAAGGCTGTATCATTTATTTAATTTAATTTAATTTAATGTTACCTCAGGAGTGTTTATGCGGCTGCACGTGGAAAAGAAAGCGAGACCATGGATTAAGAATACATTTATACAGTTAACCAAATGAGAATTTATTTTCATATGGCATGACAGTTACAGCTTCAAATCTGTTAAGAGTCGATTTTAAATTCGAAAGTAAATTAAAATATCTATTTATTTATTTATTTATGTCATCAATCTCCACGACACTGTCGACTTTCTTTGATGACGTTTGCAGGGCGTTCCAAATGAACGATTATTGTCAGCGTAGTCCACTTCAACTGATATACCGTTCTCAGGGAGTAGGGAGCAGTGAACACTGCGTAGGGACCCTGTCGAATGGAACGCAGCTTGTATCATCCTGAAGAACCCTTATATGCTGAAATGGTTCTTTAGTGCTTAGGGTTCTTTTTTCCCACCTTTTTGATTTTCAAATCTGTAACTGTCAAAGCCAGCCATCCAGTTACATATTGTCACTCTACACACTCCTTTCTTAAAATGTTTATACATTTTAAAGGGTTAGTTCACCCAAAAATGAAAATGTAATTTATTACTCACCCTCATGCCGTTCCACACCCGTAAGACCTTCATTCATCTTCAGAACACAAAGTAAGATATTTTTGTTGAAATCCAATGGCTCAAGTGAGGCCTGCATAGCCAGCAATGACATTTCCTCTCTCAAGATCCATAAATGTACCAAAAACATATTTAAATAAGTTCATGTGAGTACAATGGTTCAATATTAATATTATAAAGTGACAAGAATATTTTTATTGCGCCAAAAAATAACGACTTGTATAGTGATTTCAAAACACTGTTTCATGAAGCTTCGGAGCGTTATGAATCTTTTGTGTTGAATCATGATTCAGATCGCGTGTCAAACCACCAAACTGCTGAAATCACGTGACTTTGGCGCTCCAAACCGCTGATTCGACACAAAAGATTCATAACACTCTGTGTTTTGAAATCGGCCATCACTATATAAGTCATTATTTTGTTTTTTTTGGGGCACAAAAGGCTCAGCCTCAGCCAGGATTAGGCCTTAGTTCAATTAGGATATTTAATTAGCTTTTATAAGCGAACACTAGAAAAAAACAATACTGGTGTACATCTTGAGACAAAACAATGGCTCTGACATATTTTAATATATGTCAGTGCAAGTTACTTTCAGTTAAATCATCTCAAACATTCATTTTAGTCTGGGTCTAACCTAAGCCTTGTCTGTGAAACTGGGTGAATGTGTTTTAGCTTGGCTTGGATGAGACAGGAAATTACTCTGACTATCTCTGTGTATGTACACAACGATACAGTGACAGACGATTCTTCTTACAAAAACACTGGAGGAACTTTTTTCAGATACAGAAAATGATCAGATCAAGTGAGATATCAATACATCTAACACAACTTAAAATAAGTATAAAAAAAACACCCCGAGAGCTGCATATTTTCTTTTCTCAGTAGCCTGTAACGCCTACTCTCACTTTTTTTCAGCCATGCCCAGATCAGCATGCAAAGAGCCAGCTAAGACTCTGGAAGCCCAAGAGCTGGCAGATATTAAGACTGGGATCGATTTCATGGAACATCACCTTGGTAACATATGGCCACAGCTGAGGAAGTTGATTTCCTTTCTGTCGTCCTTTATAACTCCAGTCTTTTCTCTCCCCCCCCCCAAATGTTCCATATAGCATTCTTTTTTTTTCTTAATCCTTCATCTTGGCAGCCCAAGATGTGTGAGGTTTTATTTTGTTGACTATGCATACATTAACTACAAAAACATTATCACATTTGTCTTAATGTGTCATCTTGTGTGTTTACGTTCGGGCCTTTCACACGGATAAAGATCTTCTTTCATATTATGTATTGTAAAAATCAATACTTTCATATTCATTGTAAAAATCCAAAACGTGTGAAGGGAGACCTTATCAGGATAATACAATATCCCCTTGCACATACCCACGGTTGAAAGACACTAACAAACATGCAGCGAAAAGATTTCTACCATTGCCACCTGATAAATGAGAAATTTTTCAATATCCAGGAAGCTGATTACCAATTTACCGCTGTCAACTTCCATCTCTACCCCAATAAGGACATTCTCTCAATGCATATGCCATCTCAGAGAATATTTCTCTACATATTGGAAATGTGCTCTCTCAGTGTAATAGAGCCCAATAGCTGGTGTGAATTTTAGTTTTTTGATTAATATTATGTCATATACAACACTCTAAACAAGCTACTGAGGAATTGCAGAATGTGACAGGATTGCAGACGGCCAGGGTCATTTTGAAAGTGGTACAGTATTAGTCTATAACATTAAATAACAGTAGCGGATGGTTGCAACACATTTTACTGTAACATCTGCAACTCAATGTTTGTTCAATTTTTCCCACATTTGTCTGCTACAAAGGTTGACTTGAGAAATATAACTTATCCCAAAGCTCTGTAAATTAATATATATATATATATAAACCTTTTCCCCCGACTCCACCTCATTTAATTTTAAGCATGTTATTTAAAGGTAAAAAAATATGAATTTAAAGGTAAATAAATTAAACATTTTACACTGATTGTTCACAAAGACCCACACCATTTAGTTACTGTTGTTACATGACGTCCGACAAAAGTAGCCTATTTCTCACACAGTGAAAAATAGGCTACGTTGCAGAGCAAAGAGCAACGAGACGATATGAAACAAAGTCTCAAATTTTGTCATTTTTAAAGAAATTTAAACAATAAATACTGTTTTGTGGCTCTTTAATGTGTCATGAGAGATCGCTGTAGAGCCTCTCGTGAACTGATCATCTCTTCTTTCTAGTTAATTTATAGCATCAAATAAACATGAATGAACATAAGAAGGAATGTTGTTTCAACCACGGAAAGACGTCAGTACACACCATTTTTCAAGTTCAAGTCCACCAATGTTAATCTACTAACTCCTGACTGCTTTTTCGGACAAAATGGCAGATTCAGCGTTATGACTGGTTAGATCGCCTGTCAATCAAACTCCTGCCGAAGGGTCAAATATACACTGTGAAACTGTAATGTTCAGTCTTTGTGGGTCCAGCAGAAACAAATGGATAAAGTCATGTTAAAAGCCTGAAGTTTATAAGTCGTGTTGCAACTCTACACTCTAAAAAATGCTGGGTTAAAAACAACCCATGTTGGGTTGAAAATGGACAAACCCAGCAATTGGGTTGTTTTAACCCAGCGGTAGGGTTAAATGTTTGCCCAACCTGCTGGGTAGTTTTATTTAACTCAACTATTGTTTAAAAATTACTGTACTGCTTAATTAAAATTAACCCAAAGTATGTTGGAAATTAACATTTATTAATGTTCAATGAATAATTATTAAATAATAAACATTTATTAAATTGCTTATTAATAAATTTATATTAATAAACTATTAAACTATTACATTTATATTAATAAAATATTAAAACTTATTATTAAACATTCACCTTTTGTCTATTATTGTTGCCTCTAATTGCATCTGGTTTTTAATTTCCCAACTATTTTGGGTTCATTTTAAGCTAGCCATGTAGCAATTTTTAAACAATAGTTGGTTTAAATAAAACTACCCAGCAGGTTGGGCAAACATTTAACCCAACCGCTGGGTTAAAACAACCCAATCACTGGGTTTGTCCAATTTCAACCCAACTTGGGTTGTTTTTAACCCAGCATTTTTTAGAGTGTAGGTAAAAGCTTTAGTAGTAAATGTATCTGCGGATTCAAAAGTGATCTGCATTATTTGTTAGTTAGCATAATTATGTTTCTTGATTATTGACTGTTATGCATTTTTTTAGTGCAATGAGCTGAATCAGCCTCCGTCAGATGGTCTGGCCAGTGGACGGATGGAAGAGGACTTCTGGATGCTGGTGGCCTGGAATCATCTCCGAAATGAGAGGATATGAAGCAGTGGAGCTGGTTTTGTTCCAGTCGGGTCAGGTCCCAGGTGTGTCACCCCTTCATCTGTCTACTCCTCTCTTCCTCCTCGTTCTCCTCCTCCATTCCACCAAAGGCCTCATTTTCTGCATGATTAGGCTTCCACCTGTCCTGCTCTTGGCCCCTGGCCCTCGCCTGGGCTCGAACACACCGTCAATTAACATGAGCAAGTTTTTAGCTGAGTCACATCAAAATGAAACTGAAAAGTCAGGGAGAATGAAATTAAAATATGACGTTGAACGATTGGTCGGAGAACAATGCATTCTTTTAGTTATACGTACTGCGCTTTTTGTGTCATTTTATTAAAATGTTTTCTTCAACCGTAAACATGGTGGCTTTCTAATTTTTTCAAGTAAACATGCATCTGATAATTTTTCATCTCTGATTAATCTGATATTGAAACCTGTCCATGTAATGCATAATAACCCTCATATTGCCAAAATATCATTTAGGCTTCTTTTGGCCCGCAACCAAATTACTAGAGAATGAAAGGACCTGCGCCAGGTCTTTAATTTCACCCCTGTAAAATGAACCACTGAGCCAAATAATCTGGCTGGCCCTCATTGCTGCAAATGTGACACCTGTTGTAGTGGCATGACTTAGGAGTGCCAAAACACTTTTGTAGATTCTCTTAGTCTTATCATTCTGATTTGTGTCATGGTAAACAAGAAAACTGATAAAAGGAGAACAACCGTACCTCTTTTTTTCCCAAGCAGAGACAGATGGTCTTGTCAAAGTTACACTTGTTTCTCAATGAAACTAAAAGCACTAGGTGTTGTGTGTTATCAGGTTACAGAAAAGATAAGGAGATTGCAGTTTATCTAGATGGAGTCATGTTGAACTCGTCGACATGGAGGGTCAGATTTTAATTTCTTTGCATATATAACTTCAAAAGACTTCAGAAATTGTACACAACTCGTATGGACCACATTTATAGTGTTTTCTTGGTAACACTTCACAATAAGGTTCATTAGTTAACATCAGTTAGCTACATTAGCTAACATGAACTAATAACGAACAGCACTTATAAGGTATTTATTAATCTTTGTTAATGTTAATTTCAACAAAATCTTAAAATCTTGTTAACATTAGTTAACACACTGTGAACTAACTTGTGCAAACAATGAACAACTGTATTTTCATTAACTAACATTAACGAAGATTAGAAATGTATTGCTCAAGGTTAGTTCATGTTAGTTAATACATTAACTAATGTTTAACTAATAAACCTTATTGTAAAGTGTTACCATTTTCTTTTTGGAGTTTGACAGAACATGAACATTCAGCTTAATATCTCTTCTTGTGTTCAACAAAAGAAAAGTCACAGCTTTGGGACAAAATGAGGGTGAACTAATCCTAAATAAAGTTTCAGGGCTTGAAAATGGTTGGGATAGTTTAAGCAGATAATTAATAACTAATTAGTAAGTGAAAATTACTTTTAAGATGAATCAGGTGTATTTAAACCATTAAATTAAAGTGTTTTATTTAAGAATCAGTAAAAGGTTTGGTCACCGACATCAATTGTCTTCTATCTCAAAAAGTTTCTCTCAAAGGAACTTCTCTACCTGTCAGTGAAGTAAATTAAATGCTACTTATCTACGTTGTTGCCTTGAAAGCTGTTTATCTTTCGTCTGCAATTCCAATCAACTCTGTTTGTCTTGCTTATCGTCAAAATTAAACATGCACAGAAATATTAAAAGGTCATTTGCCTTAATGAAGCCATAAATAATTAAGCTCAATTATAATACGAATGCTGAAAAGAAGATTGGAAATGATTTAAACATGAGATTAGAACAAAAAAACAATTTCATCAAAGATGAAATCCCAACTTGGACAGCCACTAAAGTTCACCTCTGTAAATGCCTATTATTGTCCATTATAAAAATTAATTAGAAACATGCATTTTAAAAAGCCTTCATTACAATACAGCATAATCTGTCATTATTGTTATAATTTCAAACCTAAAGTATTATGTAACATTTCCACCAGCCACCAATGGAGGGCGATGTGTCCCATGAAATGCATGCATTCTCTCCATCTATGAGGCTAAATGGAATGAATGGGCAATAAGGTTGTTTCCCCTGCTCACAAACTGCTTCCAGATTGCCATACTTTCATAATATGTCCTGAAATTGTTGATGAAGTCCTTATTTCTTGACTGTTGATGATGTATGTTGTGTATTTATGGTGGTGTGTAGCATAAATAGGTTCCTATGATGGCATTTTCCTTTGACCTGTATTTTTTGAGCTATACGTATTAACAACAGCCATGAAATAATAAGCTGTAATGAAATCATTAACAAGCCCAGCTGAACCACGAGGAAGGCTGCCTATAGCACTCAAAAAGAGTTATGTAACCCTAATAACCATAACTCAAAAGAGATGAGTTATGTAAAAAACAAACTGACAGATAAAGATATTACTATTAATTCAGAAAATATACCGCATATTTGCGTTGTCAGTGTCACTGACTGGACAAACGCAGCACGTGATCTGTTTACATGGCCTAGCATTGCACGTTCTCATATTACACATTACTGTAATATAAAAAAAATTTTCTGAGTGAAGTTTTCGAACTATAAAGGTAAGAATGACGGTCTCTTCTTCACTCCAATTGTTGCATTTTCCGTCGCCGTTTGACATTTTTCCTATCATACGCAGTTATACATCGTGCGGTTTTTCAGTGACTGTCCAAATGAATATAAAGCACGCGATTGGTTGTCGGTAGCAAAGCATCTAGTTTTAACATTCTAACACTGCATTGTTTCACACTTTACAAGTTTTGCCTCGCAATGCGGGATTAAAGGGTTAGTTCACCCAAAAATGTAAATTCTGTCATTTATTACTCACCCTCATGCCGCTACACACCCGTAAGATCTTCGTTAATCTTCGGAACACAAATTAAGATATTTTTGTTGAAATCCGATGGCTTCAGGGAGCATAGGGAGCAATATCATTTCCTCTCTCAAGATCCATAAATGTACTAAAAACATATTTAAATCAGTTCATGTGAGTACAGTGGTTCAATATTAATATTATAAAGCGACGAGAATATTTTTGGTGTGCCAAAAAAACAAAATAACGAGTTATTTAGTAATGGCCGATTTCAAAACACTGCTTCAGGAAGCTTCAGAGCAGAATGAATCAGCGTATCGAATCAGCTGTTCGGAGTTCCAAAGTCACATGATTTCAGCAGTTTGGCACGTGATCCGAATCATGATTCGATATGTTGATTCATAACTCTCTGAAGCTCGAAGATCTTACGGGTGTGGAACGGCATGAGGGTGAGTAATAAATGACATTATTTTCATTTTTGGGTGAACTAACCCTTTAATCCCGCATTACGAGGCAAAACTTTTAAAGTGTGAAACAATGCAGTGTTAGAATGTTAAAACTAGATGCTTTGCTACCGACAACCAATCGCGTGCTTTATATTATTATTGTCAAAAGAGCAGGGTTTTCATATCCCCGGGTTAAAAACGGTGTTTAGAATGGCGATAACCCGGGGTTTAAGCGCAGTGTGAAAAATCCTTGATGATTGAGCTACATTTTATTTTTATTGATTTTTCATTTTAGTTTATTAAAAACTTGAATGTGACAACCATATATATATATATATATATATATATATATATATATATATATATATATATATATATATATATATAAACAAGCTAAAATGAACACAATGAAGAATATTTACTCTCTTATGCACTATTATTTCTACACATTTTTCAATGCACATATTTTAACTGAGCAGTTGATAAACTATCATAAGCATGTTTAAAAAAAAAAACTGTGTAGTTGCACACAACCAGAACATTTCAAACAGGTAAATTCGATCTTTTCTATCTCTGCTGAATTTACAAGCCCCTTTTGCACCAGACAAGCTTAGATTCTTTCAAGTAAATGCCAACCCAAAAAAAGAGACCCAAGCGTGTATGCAATCAATATATTTGTTCTCAAAAGGCCGTAATGTTCTGACGTTTCACTTTTTTGTGCACCCGACGCTTTGATTTGTGTTTATCGCAGAAGGTCAGATCTCTCATAGAAGAACAGACAGTGCACGGGTGAAGCAGAAGGAGGGAGGGAATGGAGTTAAATTAAGGATAACATTGGACTGACAGTGATCAGGGCACCTCTCGTTAAGATCCTCTGCTCTACGGCGCGCCAGACTACGTGAGAAGGTCTGACGGCGTGATGGGGAGGGGGAAGGCGGCAGTAAAAAGTTTTCCGAGCCGTCGTCCCCCTTCAATTTGCATGCTTAATGATGCTGAGCAGGAGTTAATAGTGGGTGTAATGGCTTCTGACTGACCGGGCTCTGGAGTGGACCACGGGCTGGGCCACCGGAGCAGGGGTGGGGAGGGGTTAACGCACACCATACGGCTCCTCGCTCGCTCGCTCTCTCCCACTGCCTCTCTCTGCTGTCTTTTGTGAGATAACAGAGCTTGCCGTTGTGGCCTTGTCTTATTAAACATGTTATCATTGCCTGTAACCTTTCTCTCCACTCCCTTTCGTTTCAAAATAGAGGAAAAGCTCCCTTTGTCTGTTTTTATTCAGGGACCTATCTGACCCACTGCGAGAGGAGAAAGAGACCTGAAAGAAATCAAATGGCAATTCCTGTCTACATTAATGTGGTCTTTTGTTCTGAGAGGGACGCCTTTGTGAGTATTCGGTACACTTTGTCTGTTTAGGCAGGTGGTGGATATACTCGATTGTCAGCAGCATGTCCTCTGTGTAGATACAGCCATCTAAACACAGATCAGCCACTCTAAATCACACAGGAAATACAAGCAAAGGAAAACTCATTCTTAGATAAGCACTAAAGGGCAAAGTTCAGGAAAACCAATGCAATAATGGAAAGATAACAGGTATTGTCTGTAAAACGCATGTGATGTGAACATATTTCCTTGCTTTTTAAAGATCCTGCTCAAAAATTCTGCACTTAAACATATTGACTAGGGGTGTAACAATACATTGTGTCACAATATGTATCGTGTATAGTTCACTTAAAATGAAAACTACTGTGTGAGAAAAAATTCAAGATTACTGAGTTTTAGTGTCAGTACTACATCAAAGTACTATATATAATGTTGAATATAATGTATAATAATGCAGTAAGGGAATATTTGTGGGTCCTTATAATGCCAAATGTCTTGTGTTGCCAGTAAAAAGTTGCCTACATAATTTTAAATATATCTTAGTCAATGACAGAGTGCATGCATATTCATATTTTTCTGTATTTTCATCTTCAGAATCATGAATGTTTTTATTCTGGTGTCACCATTGTCCTGTGCATTGGGTTACCAGCACCAAGTCCAAGCCAATTTATTTCCAATGTAATACCAAATTTAGCATTTTGTTAATTTTTTGTTAACCTTTTACCATATGTCTTGAAGTATCACAATAATATCGTATGGTGAGTTCAGTATCATGATATGTATCGAATCGTGACATGAGGGTATCGTTACATCCCTTGTATTTACAGTAGTGCACTTGCAGTGGGATGGAGTTTTTCAGAAGTTTTAGAAGCAGAGCAGTTTATATTTTTGTTGAAGCGTTTATCTTCCATACAGATTGGGTTGCATTAAGTTAATAATTATTATTATTTTCAGAATTTTTACATTCATTCCTGTGCAGTTCATTTCAATAGACTTCAGTTGTACATTACTTTGTTTTCCATAGTCTTTGCTTGTTTTTACAACTTAAAAGACAAGTCAAAATTATATTCTTTGATAATCGATGGAGTTACAATCTTGCAGTGAACCTATACATTAAAGTGAATAAAGTGCAAACAATGATCAGAAATTGTGTTTAGCAAAACTTAAGGAATAGGATAAAGGGTCAAAACACTTCAGCTAAAAATATTTGAGGTAATTTCAGCTAATAGCTTCTGAGGGTTGTATTCAGTTAATAGGTATCACAATTTTAATGATCCAAAAGCCTCTCTGGCATGATGTGACTGATCGTCGAACAGCTGTGAGTCACGGTGACCAGTACCCATAATCCATTGTGAAACACGTTTTCCACTTTAATCATAATTGCGCACATGTGCTCAAAGAGCAAATATCAGTAATGTGTACCCTGTGTGAATGGTTTTGCACCTCAGCTCTTAGTGTGTGTATGTGTGTGTGTGTGTTATATCCCTTATCACAGCTGTTAATGTATTTCAAACATCATTTCAGTGTTGATTTGTTTGCCATGTGCTCTGGCACATACCCGCTCCAGGTTGGCATGGCCCTACCGGGCCCCGGTGCCAGCACGGCTGGCATGACAGCGGCCGTTCCTGATGGCCACAGGTGCAGTTGTGGCCAGTCTCTCTCCTCCAGGTGTAACCTCACTGTTGAGTGTCACTCTGAGAAGCTTCCATCTGCTATGGAAAGTCGTGTAGATCCCAACCTCTCCTGTCTGCTTTCTTCCTGTCTTTCAACTCTCTCGTTGTGACGTTCATACAAGGGATAGTGCCTTTATTCACCAGATTCAGCACATAGACAGGATATAAAACAGTTCTACTCTAAATACACTCTACTAGATTTGTTTTTAATCTGAAATCCGAAAGAAATGTCACCTAGAATTCTTTTAAAATCTCAATTGTTTCTTTGACAGCAGTGAGATTGGGTGGAAAACTCATTACTTGCTTTAATTTCTTATTTCCCCAGTAATCTCATATGTGTAAACAAGACACAGAAGACATCACAACAATGTCTCAAACCGTGCACAAATTTATCTGCAGTCTAAGGATGGAGATCTCGATATAAACTCAAATATTTCAAGGCCAAATTATATGACGTATGCTATTCACATTAATTCCATAGCACCATATTCTTAATGAACATCAAAATAGTCTAATAATAGGAAATGTATATTTAGGGGTTCAAGTATGTAGCTCAAAACGGACAAAATGCATGCAATTTTGCACAAAATTTTCAGGAATTTTGGATTTTTTTGGGAAAAACCTACTTTTGCGAACTAGTCCTACTGTAGTTTTTTGGCACAATCGGAACCAATCTAGAGCAGCGAGATTCTCCGGAGTCTGATTGTCAATAATTATCAAACAAAAATTTAAATTTCAATTCACGGTTCCTAAGGGCTGCCAAAACGTTCAAAGTGGGTGGAGCCACTTTTACTAAAATGGCTATAACTCGTGAACGAAATGAGATATTTTCACCAAACTCGGCACACCTATGTAAAAAAAGGATGTGGCGACTGGCCACTTGGTGGCGCTATGATGAAAATGGCTATAACTATTTCACTGTTAGTCCGATTGACTTGGCATGCAGTGTCTTTGTCCGAGGTGCCATGTTTACATTTATATATCTTAAAAAAACGTCCACCATCGGCCAATAAAGTTTGAGCAGCTATCAGAGGAGGTTAATGGAGGCCGATTGGAACGAAACTGGCTGGGCCTGTTTGACTCATGGCCCTAGAGGCATGTGAGAAATTCGAACAAAACGGCCACTGGGGGGCGCCTTCGTGTTTTTCACATGCATAGGATTGCACAATTTTTTTTGCACAAGCCCACGACATTCGTACCACATGGTCAAACTCCTCATTCTGAGCTACTTTGCCTCTAGGACCACTGCAGTCCACCAAATCGTTTGTTAAATATTGAAGATCATTTAAAAAAACAACTTTGGAGAACTAGTCCTAGGTCTTTGTCTCAACCTCGACAAATGTTAAAAAGCTTTAAAAGCTGTATATTTCCTATGGTAAATTGCCTGTATTTGCTGTAAATGGTCTTTTCCATCAATCGAGATGGTTACTGGCTTGCTAATTAAAACATAATACCTTTTTACACAAGTGCTTGAAAGCCTTAAAGCCGATAATTGCTGCTCGCAGCTATATGTATGTTTAGATTTTTTTTTTAATAAAGTCTCCTGAGCTATGAACGAACAATTGTGTGCATGATGAAATGGTCCAAAAACCTGGGGAGATAATAAGAATTGCCATTTCATTAGTTAGAAAGCATTTGCAAAGCAAATACACACAATCAGCAAATAAATTGATAAAATAGCATCATTACTGCATCGTTTTTTATGATGACATGAGTCCACAGTACAGCATTGCTTTCGCCTCTGTTATTTGCATTTGCAGATCTCTATCATTTACAAGTGCACGGTAAGCCCTTGTTGTTGTCATCTGTTGTTATGAGCATCCTGTAGGAACAGATGTAAGGTCTTTCTGTGTCAACATGCCTAGAAAGACTGGAGCGGCATCAGAGCTCAACGGAAAGAAAAAAAACATGAAGTGATCTTATAATGAGTGCAGCTCTTAAATTAAAGAATTGCATGCTGTTTTTCTTGTCATTCCTTAACCCTGACCTATGCTATTGTCATCCCATAATAACATTGTTTTTATGGCAGTGATTCATCACTCACCCAAAAGGTAATACAATACTGAGGACCTACAGGCGGCACAATTAAGTTTGTGTTTGACAGTGGGAGATGTTTGTCTCCCTCGCACACTTGCATACTTAATACAACCTCACCTCCCACTCTGACCAACGTCTTTGAAACTCTCAGCCTACACTTTTATGTCAAGGATGGTCTAAAATAAGATCAATGGTTGACCTTGTCATTAGCATTTATTAGATATTTAAATGATGCATAATTGCAAATGTTAGACAGATGAAACATTTATTCTGAGAGGGTTCAGATGAGTCAAAACATTATATTACAGTTTGGTAATAATTTTTAATAATATTTCAAACAAGAACTGTTCTGTTGTCATCAGATTTGAATGTTTAATATTTTTCTCATAATATATTTAATGTTATGGAGGTGCATATGGAATCATGGTCCTCAGCTCACATCTCTGGAAACCCATTATTCTAATTTTACTGAGTGATTTGGCTAAAAAATGTTATGAAAATAGTGTTTTGGTATGCTGTATAATTGCTTAAAAATAATAACTTTCTAACTGATGATCACTAATGCTCACCAAGGCTGTAATAATTTGATTGTGAATTGTAATATTATTCAAATATTATTACAATCTAAAACAACTGTTTTGTTTCCGGGCGGGACATATCGAACAGCTCCTCAACCTTTTTAAAATAGCCAATAGTGTTTTGTATATATCACGGCTTGGCAAAAACTCTGTTTCCTTCTAATCTAAACTATTTCTCCTCCTAATTTCCTCAATATCACTTTAAAATATAGCATTCTGTGCAGAATTCAAATGGGTCCGATATGTTTTGGGGTCTGCGCCGACTCTTTTGTCATGATCCACTCTGTGCTAATGTGAGTGCTGTGGCAACACTAGCGTGAAACTAGACTTCATTTGCCTCAATGGAAAGCATATTTACACTGTCTGAATTGTTCTCTATCCCTTATATAGTGTTCTATGTGCCATTCACCATGTAGAAAATGATAAATGTGTGAACAAGTGCCCGATTTCAGCCGCAGCTTCAGTGTCTCTTTATAATGTAAGGGGTGGGACGCTTTAGATTCTAGAGAGCATTTGATTGGACAGAAGATCTGATGAGAAGCTGAAGTCCACAGGGATGTCATAAAAATCCATGATCCATTTTAGACTGTAAGTTTTGAATGCTTATATCTCCTAAATGCAAATTTTGTCATTGTTTTGGAACACACCAGCTTATTCAAAACCTTAAAGGTACAATTTGTGATATTTTTTTCCGCTAGAGGTCGCTAGAAGCCTATTCAAATCAAAGGCGTAGTTTGATGACGCCAAGTTGTAGAGCGGAAACTTGGGACATGTGGTCTCCATCTCAACGGACGGTGCAAAAGAATAGGGATTGGAGTCTGGAAGAACTCATGTTCGTGGATGCGATTATCAACGTTACTGTAGTATGAAGCAGAGCAGGACCGAGTATTGCGGGAGCTGAATGAGGAGCTGGAGCGATTGATCAACACACGCCTCACGAGCAGCGGGACTTTTATTATGACACAGTCGCCGGCGCCGCTTCCGCTTTTCCGGTCATGAGCTTACGGGAGCTGTCCTTGTCGACAGAACCAGCGGCAGATGGTAAACAGTAATTATGTTCCATAAATAAGTAACACAATCCACTATAAAACGTGCAAGAAGTAAATAAGGAACTGCTTGAAGCAAGCTAGTGGTTTGCTGGACGCTAGACTCTACTTCCGCATTTGTCCACGGCACTGTAGTCATGTGGTTTCTACGTCAGTAAAGGCGGTAACAAAGGTAACTGACGTCATTGACAGGCGACTGCACTGCCCCGTGTCACTGTTTAGAATGGGAATTTTCTCATGATTTACAAGTAGTTGAAAACATTAGAGATATTGTTAGTAATCAGCTGGACAAAATATATAACACTAGCCTAGTGGTTTTTGGATATTTTACTGCAAAAAATTTACATATTGTAGCTTTAAGGCTAATATATTCATAAAAAACTTACATTTTGATTTCAGTGGGACATTTTTTAAAGTGGCCACTATGATATCAAAAAGTATTTACTATTATGTATAAATTAATTTTTGAATACAGTGAATTTTTTTCACAAACAATGTTTGGTGGATGTAGTAACAGTGCTTTTAATGAGGATGAATTAAGAGACGCAACTTCTGAGAGCGTTTTATAGCAAGTTAAAGCTAAAATCCTCTCTGAGAAGTTGCTATTAAAGCACTGGTCCATAAATATTTGTAATGTAAATCAAAAGTGTAAAACCAAATAAAAATACTTAATATAAATAAAACATGACCAAAATTGTCAAAATAGTCGTCCCTAATCTTGACACTTTCCTAGCATTTATGTTATAAACCACCACTGAAAACAGGAAGTGACAGCCTCCTGGACAGACTTCCTCTTGTCTTAGTGCAGCTGCACTCAGCGATAGCATCCCTGCCAGTCGGTCCGTGTCTCTCCTGTCCAATTGTCCCCGCGGTCCCACAACGGGTCTGTGTCCAGACGTATGTGAGTGTGTGTCTGGCCGCATGGCGTGGCGCTGTGTCCTGTGGCCCTCTGCTCCCGTCATGTGAAGATGAATGGAACTCTGTCACTTGGGCCGCTCTTCAGAGGCCCGCGCTCTGCGTGAGGAAAGTGCCAGTCATTAACGGCGGAGGCAGGATGAAA
Source organism: Chanodichthys erythropterus (assembly GCF_024489055.1). Taxonomy (NCBI): domain Eukaryota; kingdom Metazoa; phylum Chordata; class Actinopteri; order Cypriniformes; family Xenocyprididae; genus Chanodichthys; species Chanodichthys erythropterus. The sequence goes on along the minus strand of NC_090242.1, from coordinate 15,889,895 downwards.
AATGAGTTCATTTACGGACAAGTCCTGCGAGAAGGGTAACGTCAGTGCCGTCCGCTCCTTATCCACCCTCCCTCTTCGATCTCTCTTTTTCTCTCGCTCACTGTCTCTTTCAAATTCTCTCTGTTTAACTCTCCAACTGGGCACCGGAGGGAGGGAGAATTACTCAGCAGATTTTTGAAAGAGTGGCAGGGAAGTGGCCTGCGGTAAGCGAGATGAGGAGAGATGGAGGAGGGGTGGGGAGGGTGACGGGATAAGACAGGGTGTTAATCAGACAGGGTTTTGCCAGATGAGAGCTTATCCCTTGCCTTTACAGCAGCAGTGCATGACATGGGCTGTCTACTTCACACCTTAGACATTATGGCCCAAAGCCACCTTTACAATCCACCCACGCAAGTGTCATGAGCACGACATGTCTTGTAAATCACCAATGGTCCACATTCACAACTACTTAAACGTGAAATAGTTTATTAGGGATGCCAGTAGATTAAAATAACCACAATGATATTTTTTTTCTATTGTAATTAATGAATGTGCACTGCCCCTGGAAATTACCATTATTTTATTTTATTTTATTTTATTTTATTTTATTTTATTTTATTTTATTTTATTATTTGTGGTTTTATTTATTATCATTAATTAATATTTAATATTTTATTTATATATTATTTTTTCCATTTTACATGTTATACAAAGTAGGAAAACTGCACTTAAACAAGTATTATAGATTTAATTTAAAAATAAATTAGCTGTTAAAAAGTATTTTCTCATCATTGACAAAGAACAGAACAAAACGGTGCAAGAAAAGAGTACAAAATAGGGCCTGAAACCCCTAAAAAATGTTTTTTTTTGTTTTGTTTATTTGTGGGGTTTTTATTATCATTAATTATTTACAATTTTCAATGTTTTATCTACAGTTTAATATTGTTTTATGTCTCTAATATGTGTCTTAACCAGATGCTGACAAGGGTTAGTCAGATAGCAACATTATTTATCTTAACTACAGGAAAATTAATATTAATCAATAAATGATATGATGTTCACAGTATGGAAGAGGATTAGGGCCAAGCAATAATAAAAAAACAAAACCATCTCGAGATTAAAGTTGTTAAATTTTGAAAAAAAAAAAAAAAACTCGTAAAATTTTAAGAAAAACGTTGAGAATAAAGTCATTAAATTATGAGAAAAAAGTCGTTAAATTTCGAGAAAAAAAGTCGAGATAAAATGTTGAGAATAAACTCATTAAATTACGAGAAAAAAGTAGTTAAATTTCAAGAAAAAAGTCGTTAAATTATGAGAACAAAATCGTAATTTAACAAATTTGTTCTCGTAATTTCAACTTTTTTTTTCTCATAATTTAATGAGTTTATTCTCAACATTTTATCTCAAATTTTTTTTCAAAATGTAATGAAATTTTTCTCATAATTTAACGAATTTGTTCTCGTAATTTTACAACGTTTTTCTTTTTTCTGTCATTATTTATCCACCCTCGAGTTATTCCAAATCTGTATCATTTCTTTTTTCTGTGAAGCACAAAAGAAAATATTTTGAATAATGTCTTTTCCAGTTCCCATTGACTTCCATTGTATTTTTTGTCCATTCATCAAAAATCTATGGGAATTAATACAATTAGAATGCATATTGTTATGACTATGTGGATGCTTTCATTTTCTCTGCATGAAACGTTTGACAACCACTGTGCTTATACACTTTTAATTCCTTTTGAATGGATGCCAACAACATTATATGTAACAGAGATTATTTTATTGATATCACCAGGAATTAAATGACCCTTTGATTTGCTCGTAGCTGATATTTCATACTTGTTGAGCTCCATTATAACAATTAAATTCAGCCATGCAAAAAAATGCAAAGGTGCACAAAATAATTTTTTGTTCATGTTTAGCTGGCTTTGTAATCGAAAAGGGGATTACCAAGATAAAGTGAGAAGAATTCAGCTGGTCATGTGATCTTAACATGGTGGCCATCATGAAAGGATAAAGAGCACCTTATAAAGAGCAAAACAGCTTTTTCTAGGCTGCTGATATGGCAGAAGTCTTCATCTCATGTGCGCGTACTTCACTTTACGTGTTCGTCAAAAGTACTGTTTCTTTCTTTCACGCTTTATGTAGAAATACTGCACTTTTAAAAGTCCAATCTAGATCAAATAAAGTAGCTGTCAAAATGGCTTATCTCATCACTGACAAAGAATGAAGCAGCGATGTTCCAAGAAATGGGTACAAAATAGGGAATGGTACTCTTAAAAAATGAAATACTTTTGTATTTTTCTAAAAAAGAAAAGAAAAAAGAAAGTCAATGAAAGGAGGTGCTAGTTCACCCAAAAATTTAAATTCTGTCATCATTTACTCCCCCTCAAGTTGTTCCAAACCTGTATACATTTCTTTGCTCTGCTGTACACAAAGGAAGATATTTGGAAGAATGTTTGTAACCAAGCAGATCTCACCCCCCAATGACTACCATAGTAGGAAAAAAAATACTATAGCCACGCAGGAACTTTCCCCAGGAACTAGGGACTTTGGGGTGGTACTCGGTGTGTTCCGACCGCAGGAACAAGGGACATAATGAAATTCCAGGTAAAAATTTCCCCCTCAGAAAGTCTAGAGGTAGTACTTTTCCAAAGTTCTGAAACTTTCAGAGGTGGGACATGGGTGCTGAACTTGCTGATTGGTTGAGTTCACACAGCATTTGCATCATTTTGATTGGTTGACTTTGCAGCATTTTATTTCAACGACCATTTTTAAAAGTCTGTTGCGGTGCATGCAGTAAGAGTTATTTGCTATTTGAATCAACAATGGAGTTTAAAAATACGACCGATAGACCGACAACGAGGTTCAGGCTTTATTAAGCTTATATGCGGAGGACAAAATCCAGCTGGTACTGGAAAGTTTCAACAAAAATAATGACTTTTGTCATATGTAGTGAACTCAGTGCAGGCTTCCTTGTTTACGTCCGAATGCCGGCTCATTATTAGCCGGATCCTGCGTCAGTATGCGTCATGCTGCTTATATGTTCAGCTTCGGCCAATACTGAGTTAGCGTTTGGACGTAAACCTGTAATTGTTAATAATGACTGCTTTTATGTTCGTCACTGGTTCACAAATCTGCTCTAATGGATCACTTGTTGAAATTTACAAGATTTAAAAATTAACAAGATCATATCCAATCATAGTGCGATGGAGGCATTGCCTCCTCTCACGTGACTTTCCCCAATTCATTCTCAATTACCCTTTATCAAACTCACCGCACTCTTTAGGGGGTCTGTTGAAACTCAATAGGATCAGGGGAGGCAAGCCTCTAGCTGTAACTTTACCCATGTGTGTTGCTGTAGGACAGTGTTACTTTAGAAAAACGAGTGATATACACCTTTAATAACATTGTGTAATATTTGTGCTGTTTTATTTTTGTAATATTGGATTTCTCATCCAATGTTTTTTGAGGAGACACTACCTTCCTGATTTATATGTATAGGACCTAGATATATAACACATAAAATACAGCTCTCTCTTCCAATGTCAAATAAATTGAACACATTTACAGTGTTAAATAAGTTAATATGGTAAGTTTGTCAGCCCTAATTAAGTAACATAATACAGAAGATGGTGCTTTTCACACTTTCTAATCACAGCTCAGGATTGATGTGTGCACATGTTCCTATCAATGCGAGCTGTCAATTGATGTTTTGCTATATTATTGAAGCTGAGTCTCAGAGACCTGTGGGGCTTCCCTGTCCTGTAGTGACCCAATCAAAAATATTTACGATCCATCATGGTCCTTTTTATTAGATTGTGGTTTGAGATTTCACCCTGCCAGAAGGTCTCATTGATATAGTAGTGAGTAAAAAAACCTGAAAGATATTGAAAACTGTAGCTGCACTGTCTGGAAGGACGTTTTGGCATTGTGTAGTTGTAAGTCATCCGTTGTTTGGTCTTTTAACAATCTTTATATGCTTTCCATTTCCATTAGTCACTCTCTGCAAAAGTATCTTGTATTATCAAAGCTTAATAAACACTGTAAGTCTATACTATACGGTAGCTTTTTATGCCTGTTCTCAGATAGGGCTACACAATGCACTTTGTTAATAAGTAAGACTTGGTAATGAATCATGATTTCTGTGTGAAAATCCACGGTTAGTGAATGTGTGTGCGTCAGAGAGAGAAGGTGGGGGTGTGAAGACTTTGATAATCCACTGCAATAATAAGACACCTTTTAAAAGGTAGCGAAGTGAAGACAGAAAGAAGGTGTGTTGGGTTTTGTGTGTGCTGCTGTTCCTGTGTAATTTAATTTTATACATCATAAACGGCAGTGAGCTCTGTAGTCAGGCGTGTTCCACCACTGTGGCGGAAGCTATAAATTAAAGAAGAACGTTTTCTCTGCTCTGAACCCTGCTTTTTCCCTCCTTATTCACTTTACTTAGATGGAGAGGAAGTGAAAAGTGAGAGAGAACAACAGAAACTTATTAATGCAGAACGATGGTGCTTAGTTTTCAAAATGAATGAAGGAGAATGGAGATGAAGAGGGAGATAGGAGATCTGTTGCAAAAACTTGGCTTTCCAAATACAGACTCTGTGACTCTCATCATAATATATTCATGAATCCTGACTGCATTTAATTTTATGATTCTCTTTCATATAGCGTGACTCCTCTCATTTAAAATCTCTTTGTAGAGTGATCCAGTTTACGAATGAATCATACCCACATACTGCAGCGTCTCACCAAGAACGAGCTTGCGATTTATTCCTGAGACAGAAGGAAAAATAAAAAGGTAAAGGAGAGTGGGGTAAGATGTGCCGCCTCTTAAATCTAGCAAATTGTGCATAATTTTTGTCATGTCACCATATATTCCTATCATTTACAGCTGCCTGTATTTTTTTTTTTTTTCTGCTAAAAATGTTTTTGCATGTCAAAGTCAATTTTCTACATGACAGGTAAAATTAATTTAATGCCAAAGCAAATTTTCCAGATCTAAAATTAAAAATCGTGCTGAACCACAATGTGTAAAACCATGCAAATTATTTGGCTAAAGATTAGCTGTAAATGACTAAAAGGGAGTATTTTTCTCAAAAAGTTAGCTGTGGCGCGAAGTGTAAAAGATTTGGGGGTAAGCTGTGCCATTAGCTTAGCTAATAGTGATATTGACCTTTTCCTCCAAATGCAGGAAGTCCTGTTACAAAATGTTGAATATTAGGTAAAACTTTATAATAACTGCACACTATGAAGCATTAGTTAAGCATTAGTTAATAGTTAATTCATCACTTATAAAGCATTAATAGACATTAGTAAGTAGTTTATAAATACAGCTATAATTGCTTTATTCTTGATTAATAAGCATATCTGTAATGTGTTTAATAATTGTATTTTCATACTTTATTAATAATCAATTTATCATTTCTAAATTAAGTATTACATTATTTACAAACCAGTTATTTAAGAGTTGTCAGTAGTTCATTTAGCAAGTGTAAGTAAATGATTAATAAACTATTTAAACGTTCATTTATACATCTTATTATTTAGACACATAGTAATAGTTACTTAGTGTGTTAGTAAATGTTTTATTAACACATATTCCTACTGCAATTCATGATTAATTCAGGTAATTATAAAACATTTAGAAGTTGTCAGTTAACTATTTTTGTGAGCTCATCTAAAGTGAAGACTATTTATGCTTTGTAAAGCTTTTATAAATGAGATATAAAGGTTCAGTGATCTTCCGCACTGCTGTTCTCTAATGTTTTAAAGTTAGTACTGAGGTAGTTTTGACACTAGGAATATGTTAATAAAGCATTTATTAACACACTTAGTAACTATTACTATATGTCTAAATAATAAGATGCATAAATGTACATTTAAATATTTTATTAATCATTTACTCACACTTACTAAATGATCTTATGAACCACTGACAACTCCTAAATAACTGGTTTGTGAATAATGAAATACATAATTTCGAAATGATAAATTAATCATTAATAAAGTATGAAAATACAATTATTAAACTCATTATAGATATGCTTATAAATCAAGAACAAAGCATTTATAGCTGTATTTATAAATGGCTTACTAATGTCTATTAATGTTTTATAAATGATGAATTGACTATTTACTAATGCTTAACTAATGCTTCATAGCGTGAGTTATTCTAAAGTGTTACCGAATATTATTTCATTTTATTTAAATATTCAGACCCACTTTAACTGCATAGTGGTTAAAGACACCTAATATAAGATGGGACCAAATATTCTAATTAATAATTTTTTTGCGTCTTGTTTAGTTGTGCTAAACACTTCACAACACTATACGTTTTCTTTCTTTTTTTTTTTTTACTTGTTCCTTTAGATTTGGACATGCGTAATTTTGTCCAAGTAGGTGATTTGTTGATACTTAATCTGTTAATTTCAAGAAGTTTGATCCATTAGAGCAGATTTGTGAACCAGTTGCGAACATAAAAGACGGCCATTATTGACATTTACAGGGTAATCTGTCAATCACAGTAACATGGAGGCACTTTTAGCCTGTTTTCACTGTTTTTGCTGTTGTAATTTGTTGTCATATTTATTTAGTTTTATTTTTGTACTGTTGATTAATTTCTCATCCTAATTTTGTGAGGTACTGTCTCCTTGACCACCTCTGAGAAATCAGCGCTGCACTTTTATAAGCTGCAGGATAGAAACTAGCATTTAAATCTATTTCCCTTTTTTAATTAATAATCGTGGTAGTGAGAAGCGCATCTCTCTGCTTAATGACCGAGCGCTGGGGAATCCTCTGTGCTATCTCCAATTTCTGCTATCTACTGGAGGTCCACATTAAACGTTAATGGGATGTCATCTATTGATTATAGTGTAAATAACCTACATTACAATACAGAGGCCTTTGATTTTCTTTTACCTCTCATTACACCTCTTTTCTAGCTGCCTTTTATGGTGCCATTTTCTTTTTTTTATTTATCCTCATCTGCTTTATTTTTTATAACTCTTTTAAGGTGATTTGCCTGATACTTTTCGACCTGTAGAAATATTTTGCATTTTGCAGAGAATATCTTTGAAGATTTCGCTCTCCTGCTGTGCTGTGTATTGACATCTCTCACCGTTTTTTTGTCATCTCACCTCAGATTAAAGAAATATGTTGGGCTCTTTTAAACTTCACGTCTCTGGATGGCATCCAAGTCCTGCTGTCATTTACCACTGACACTCATTTCGATTCACCCCTAAGTGAGTATATGCTTCAAAAACGTTACAGTGAGTACACTTATAATGGAAGTTCAGTCTGCAAGTGGGCAGCTCTGTGAATAAATGTTTAAAATATGCAGTTATCACACAGTGTTTCATATAGAAGCCCCTTTATGCCCAGAATTATATTAAAACAATGTAGATAAGGTTTAAAATAAAAATTAAGTCACACTATGAGATACAAAAGACACAAAGGGAGATATAAAGTCACAATTACTTTGGCCATAACACTAAATCATTACACAGCATTAGCATAAGACTGGTGTGATAGAGCTTAGACTTTTATGTGACTAATAATATCTTTCAGTCATTTACTTTTATTTATTTACAGGGTTGGGGAGTAATGGAACACATGTAACGGAGTTACGTAATCAGGATACAAAAATTCCAGTAACTGTAATTCGTTAAAGTTAAAGGTGCCCTAGAATTAAAAATTAAATTTACCTCGGCATAGTTAAATAACAAGAGTTCAGTACATGGAAATGACATACAGTGAGTGTCAAACTCCATTGTTTCCTCCTTCTTATATAAATCTCATTTGTTTAAAAGACCTCCGAAGAACAGGCTGTTACGTAACAGCCTCAAATTCATTCAAATCAAATGTAAACATCCAAATAAATACAATACTCACATAATCCGAAGCATGCATGCAGCATGCAAGACGAACACTTTGTAAAGATCCATTTTGAGGGTTATATTAGCAGTGTAAACTTTGTTTATGCACTGTTAAAGGCAAGCGCGAGCTCCGTGGGCGGAGAGCACGAGCAATTAAAGGGCCAGCAGCCCTGAATCGGCGCATTTCTAATTATGCCCCAAAATAGGCAGTTAAAAAAATTTATTAAAAAAAATCTATGGGGTATTTTGAGCTGAAACTTCACAGACACATTCAGGGGACACCTTAGACTTATATTACATGTTGTAAAAAAACATTCGATGGCACCTTTAAGTCAAAAAACAAAGTAATCAGATTACAGTTAAATTTTGAAAAAAGGGTGAATATTATCAGGATTACAGTGGTTTCATTTAAAACTAAATAAATCGTTATTTTGCCATTATAACACCATATTAAACGCTGCTTGATTATACAGTAGTTCCTGGTTCTGTTGCCAGTGATGACTCACGTGAGCCACCCGCTGGAGCATGCGCAAATAACACCCGTCTACGATCTCCTCAGACACAGATCGGATCACAGGGTATTCCCAAGTTGTGGAAATGAGACATGATTCTTAGTTTTAATAGGTTTTAAAAGTAACCAAAATGCTAAACATTAAAATTAAAGCAGAACAAACATGAACAGAAATGTTTAATCCGAGCTTGTTCAGTTTGGTTATAATCTGATGTCACTTTTATATTTTTAAGCTCTAAACAACAACAACAACGATGATAACATTGCAATAGATAATTTATCAGATTTTTAACATATTTTTATTGTTGAGACCCATTCAAAAGTATGGAACGTGTAACATTTAAAAACTTGCAGAAATTGAGAAGAAATAATTAAAATGATATTTCTTTATGTATGTGACCTTGAAGTAATCCAAAAGTAATCAGATTACATTACTTTCATACTTGGATTACGTTACTAAACACTTTTTTTATTAAGTAATTTGTAACTGTATCAGAATACATTTTTAAAGGAACCCTTCCAAGCCTGTTTATTTATTTAGCAGATGCATTTTTACATATATTTATGCACTACAAAAATAATATGACCAATAAGTAATGTCAGTGTGTTGTTACATTACTTTAACTCATCAAAATAAGTTAAGCAATTTTCAACTTATACAAGTTATACAAGATTCAACTCATTTTTTAAGTCAATTTAATATATTTTAAGTTGAAATGACTTACAACTTTTACAGTGTAAGCGATTTACAAATGAAGAACATCATAATTTTTCATTGAGACATTGAGTGAGCAATGTCTGTGGCAATTAAAAATTAAAAAAGAACATAGTGATATGGACTACTTTTTTCATCCTTTTTGGAACTTGACAGCCATCAGTCTCCATTTGTGTGCATTGTATGTAAAAAAGAGCAGCATGAATAGTGTGACAGACATCTCCTTTTGTGCACTACAGAAGAAAGACTTACATTTTTTGGGGTGTTAAACAAATTTTTAAAGTTGAAAATACTGTAGAAAATACTGTATTGAATTTTTAAGAAAAATGTATTTATTTATTGCAATAAAATATATATATATATATATATATATTTAAGTTATTCATAGATTAAAGCTGCTGTGCCCAACTTTTTTGGGTTAAAAATGATCCAAAATCAATTTTTGAGCATGTACATAACCAGCCAGAATTCAAAACGATCACCTTACCCAACGGTAAGCTTGTAATAATGTTTTATAATTTGGGTGATATTGGTGGGTTTTCGTGGGAAATTTGAGCATGTTGTCGTTTGTCTTTGCATCATTGCATCACGCCTGTTTACATAAAGAACGAGTCCCAGCTAGTAGGCTATATCGCATGTGAGGCGGATCATTTATAGCCTTTTCTCACAGCAGCTGCAATAATTAAACTTATCAGTTAAGAGAAATTGAAATCTACAGGTAATGCTAATACACACTGAATACACAGTCATGCAATGCTGATGTTGTTAACATTAACAATTTGAGAACAAAGTATAACAATTATAATAATTTGCAAGGTTTGACGTGATATGAGCTAAACGATCATTAGATTTAATCACCATTAGCAGCGCGATTTACTGTAATGCTTTTTTTGCTAGTGGGGCAAAAAATACAAGGTAAAAATACTAAAAATAAGGTAATATTTCAAATATATAACTTTTTATTTTTATATTCAGTGACTTTAAGTCATTCTTTCCCCCTCATATATCTCTCTCTCTAGTGTGGTGGCATTAGCGGAGCAGCTGTGCTTGGTTGCTGTGTGTCAGTGCTTGGTGGCCTGCTATGCAGTACACAGACACAATGGCATAAATGATTATTTATGATCTGTCACCTTGCATCTCCAGACCTATCAGCACAGAGATTCATTAGTGTAACAGACTGTGTGCCACATGTGCGCACACTCACACACACATGCTACAGTACGGCTCCTCAGGCCCATACCTTCTTGTTTGCATGATCAGTGCTGTATTCAGTAATTGTTCTTAATCACCTCATGCTCTCAGCTTTCTGGAAACGATTGAAGGCCTAATAATTTAGAGCTGATTCCATAATATAACATTTGTCTGATGGAATCAGCTCAGACGCTAATAAATGACAAAATCTGACACTCCTCCATATATCCGGATGTAATGATAGGGCTGAAGACATCTCTCATTTGCCACTGAGACATTTTCAAACATGAAATTAATGACAGAAGGTTGCTCACGTGACCATCTCCGGCGGAGCTCAGCTCATTTGAAGTTCACATACAGTATGTTGTTATCTCTCACTGTTTGCTGTTGTGCTTCGGATGAATTCTCGAACATTCTTTCAGGGATCACTGAGTATTCCATTAAAGCCAGTGTACCAGAATAAACAGAGACCCTCAGATAATAAAAGGGAATTTCTTGAAACTTTAGATATTCCAGTCATAATCAAACCTTTTTTTAAAATGTTGAACTGATGGCTGAATGACTATCTATGTCGAACTGAAGAGTATCATGCAATAGAGCTCTACAGTAGGGTTGCGTTCATTGATTTTCTCCATAGAGAGACTGATTTGATGATAACATAACCTTTCAAAACAGACCTACCATGAATGTTGTAAAAAATGTACACCAGAAAAAATATATTTTCCTGAAGAAAGATCCACAACACAAGCTCAGAAGCAGCTGCTCAATCCATAAAGCATTGTGAATGGCATAATCTATTCAGTTTTCCCTATACTACAATTAATTATATATATATATATATATATATATATATATATACATATATATACACACACACATATATATGTGTGTGTGTGTATATATATTTCTAATTATACATTTATTTAAATACTTTGCAATAAATGTAAAGGTGAAATACTGTATTTCATTTCTGTCCCATTAGCAAACTATAAATTATTTAAATAACAATTATTTATTAGTTGGGCATTTAAAATGTATTGCTTTTTATATTTATATTCAATGACCGTAAATAAGTAGTACCATTATTTCGGATTCAATTACATCATTCAAAGTGCTTTATTGGATGAGTAGTTGATTTCTTCATAAATTAATTTAGTCTTGAACCTTGAATTACATTTTTATGCAATTTTTTTGTTTCAAATTTGTTGGGATTAATCCTGCAACTGGTTGATTTGGTTCACTGGTTAGTTGTTACAAATTTTTAATATCCTATGGAGAAATTGAATTCGAAAAAATACTTGCTAGGTGGTCACTGGCTTTCCCAGTATTGCACAACCTTTTTTTTCCAATGATGCAAATTTCCGAGAAGCATTTCATGGCAGAAGGCTCTATTTTTGTCCCATCCATGACAAAAAGGCCAACTAAACTGACAGCAGATGCCACCTTCACCATCCTGAGCCAGCTCGCCTGCTGTCGTTATCGAATTCAATAAACTTCTCAGAAACAAGCCTCCCATTATTATTCTAATACCTTGATTAGACAAAATGCTTGAAATAAGGTTGGCCACGATTGATTGTCTGTTTGCTCTTAGAGCGAGGACAGGCCGTTTCAAAGCGGGAGACGTGGAGCCTGGTCCGAACAGTCTTTTGAATAGAGAGACATTGTCTGAGGCTATTATCCTCACGTAGCGTTGCACGTACAACAAACATGCGCAACAACCGTGGCGATGGAGGAAAGTCCCTTTCACTGAGAGAGCGAGATAAGAGAGGCTGCCTTTGCTTTGGCTTTATCACTCCACGGCCCAGACAATGGAGTGAATTTCAAAGGAGCAGAAACAGGGGAGTTGTCCATTTTGCACACAGTTATCACCCTCGCACGTTCACCACTTTGTTGAAATGGAAAGGAAAAGCAGGATAAAAATTAGAAAGAGAACAAGCAATGGACTTTAGAGACCTCCCATGCCCTCTTGCTGTGATTGTTTGGGGGGGGGGAAAGAAATGAAGGGAGTGGGAAATCAAAACAAAAGACAAAAAGATGCCATGGCCATCAACTGGACTGTCTCCCTATTTAAAAAGCCCTTTGAGTCTGATAGAGAGAGAGAAAGAGAGGAATAGATAGAGTGGGGAGAGTCCCGAGAGAAAAGCCAGATAATGAAAACTCTTATCTGTCGTTCTCATTGTACCAGGCCAAGGCGTTGAGAGAGACTGGTAAAGGAGGAAGCTTCATAACTGTGGACCATTCCATCGCCTGGAGGGTATGGGGGGAGAAAGAGAGGCTTGGCAGGAGGGCCTGAGCGTGTAATTAAAGCAAGGCAGGAAGAAAAGCACCTCTGAAACAGCAGCGGAAAGCTGAGGAGAACACGCACCAACCAAGAAACAAATGATTTGAACCTGTCAATCAAAATGACCAAACTTAATAGCCACCTTAGAGCAAAATAAGCCTTCACCCAGTGGTTCTCAATCCCGCTCTGCATGTTTTATATGTCTCTATTATTTAACACACCTGAGTCAGATCATCAGAGAGAGAGAGAGAGAGAGAGAGAGCATCTTGAACTGTGTTCTGATAGACAGGGTCCCTATTCACTATTCTCTATACTTGAAGTTAACTTCACTTTGGAACAACAATTTGCGGATTTGCTCTACGCCACTGCCTGCAACATCATCACACACAGACTCCAGTAGGGCTTATTAGAGAAGTTTGAGGTATGATATAATATACTTCTGTAAATAAATACAATAAACATTACCTTACTTTCATTTAGTATGCATGTGTAGCCTATATAATAGGGGTGTAATGGTACACAAACATGACAGTTCGGTACAGGTTCGATACAGCAGGGGGGAGAAAACTAAGCATAAAATTGCTTCTTTTTTTTTTTTTTAAACAGTGGTTTATTGAACAAAGTATGTCTCTCTCTTTAAATAACTTCAATTATAATTAACATTTTCTTAAGGATAAAAAAATAAAATCTCAGCTGCACTATATATAGGGAGCCCTTTCTTGCACATTATTATTATATTAAAGGTTAAAATTAATAACAGAGCCCAAACTAGTAAACTCAGTTGCTATTTATTTTAAGACATAATGATTAACACTCAAATAATAATAATAAAACATGTAAATTGCAGATAAGGCAGATTTTTCATTAACTTATAAATCTAATTATAAACTTATTTTTCTACTCCAATTCATTTTTGAAATATGATCATTTACACAGTATATATATATATATATATATATATATATATATATATATATATATATATATATATATATATATATATATATATATATATATATATATATATATATTACTATATAATTTATAACAATATAATGAATATATAAGCTAACATAGTGTATATATTAAGTGAAATGTTCATTTCTCCAGTGAACTAACATGCTGTGGACACTAAATGACTTGCCTGAGGTAAATGTAATGTTATGTGAGATATTATTCTCAAGCTGTTTAACTGATGTCTTTCCGCGGTTGAAACTGGTTGTTAGAGATTACACATAGGGTGCTTCTCAATTCCTATTTGTGCATCCTTGTTTCCTTTCCTTGCATCTTAGCTCCACCCCTTCAGAATGCGAGGGAAGGATGCAAGGAAAAGACTCGAGGATGGAGGAATTGAATCAAGTGTAATGATATCCTCACTCCCTTTAGCGTCACTTCAAAGCATCATCAGCTGCACTCGAGGGATCTACCCACATGTTGTTAAAGTTTGGTTATTTAAAAAAAAATATAATATATTAATAAAGCATGATGCCCTGTTGATATACTTGAAGTTTATTTAAACTGCAAAAGTAAAGCATACATTTAAATTATTGTGACAGGGGGAGAAGAATACGTGTCACATTTCTCGACGAGAAAGACTTCCGCAAAGGATACACCTGTGCGAGGAAACGAGGAGGGATATTGAGAAGCACCCGTAAACAAGATCGTCTGTTCTTCTTCTGCACTTTTTCCTGTTGTGGTGGTTAGCAAACTGCATTGAATTACTGTGCTCGCCCCCTTCTGGATTGGAGTATAGATTGCCTGTAACTGACTGTACTCGTCGTCTGACTATGCACCGAACTGTGACGTCCATACCTTGATGGTTTGGGACGAATACATGTACCATTACACGATACTATATAAAAGTTTATGAAAGTCTGTGACTGGAATACTTCAAGAAAATGCATTTCATCACATTCTGCTGTTTTATTGTGGTTTATAATATCGACTCAAGATTTGTTTGAACATACCATAAAATTTACCATAAACTTACACTTTGTTTTGATCAGTTTGTGTGTGTGTGTATGTATATATGTATATATATATATATATATATATATATATATATATATATATATATATATATATATATATATATATATATATATATATATATATATATATACAGTACAGTCAAAAAGTTTGGAACCACTAAGATTTTTAATGTTTTTAAAAGAAGTTTCGTCTGCTCACCAAGGCTACATTTATTTTATTAAAAATACAGTAAAAAGAGTAATATTGTGAAATATTATTACAATTTAAAATAACTGTGTATTATTTGAATATATTTGACTAAGTAATTTATTCCTGTGATGCAAAGCTGAATTTTCAGCATTTCCAGTCTTCAGTGTCACATGATCCTTCAGAAATCATTCTAATATGCTGATCTGCTGCTCAAGAAACACTCAAAAAAATAACTTGTTGGTCTAACTTAATTCAGTTATGACACCTATTTCCACACAGTTGAACTGATTTATTTGAACTTAAGCTAGGTTAATTGTACTAATGAGTGAAATTCATCCTAATTGAATGAGATCACACCAGTTTCATTTGACATATTCTGTGTATGTTTCCTGAACATAATTCATTCTTGTTGATCCAACCAGTGCTTTTTTTTTTTTTTTTTTTGTTACCATCATGGTGAAGATGTGCGCTTGTGCTTAGGTTTTGAGTAGCTGTTGTACACAGACATACATGTTTCATTACCATTGAGAGGGGAAAAGCTGATGACCATATGTAGACTGTGTAAATTTTGTGCTGACCCTCAAACTAATTTATTTATATTTCTATAAAAACTAAAATAATACTTTTTCATATGCATAACATTTATAGCATGCAAGTGATGATCAGGTAAAGAACTTCTCATCACTGCCTTGAGCACAGTTAATGCTCGTTGAGAACAATATAAATTTATTTTACGTAGCCACCTAGAGCCTAACCACAAGGTCTACACTTCAGCATAATGGTAACCTCAAAAAAAATCGACATAACAAACTCTTTTAAATGTCAAATATAACTGAACATCAAACTTTAAAAGGTATTTCCCTTTACTAAAAAACACATTAAACAGCACTTAAGTTCAACATTTACTGTTCCAATCTTTCCCTATGCAAAGCATGCTGGGAACTAGAAATACACTGCCCAGGTTCAATCAATGCAACATAAATGATTCATGTAGTCCCAACACAAATGGTTTAGGTTGACCTAACATTTTGCAAATTTAATTTCATTTAACATAATACAATTGAGTGCAAATGCCAATTAAGTAAAAAACTAAAGATTTGTGTTGGTTCAGCTTATTTTATTTAAATAAACTGAACAAGCAGCTAGAATCATTTTTTTGAGTGAACATTTAATGTGTACGATTGTACAAAATATTTGTGTACAATATTTTTTTTCAGGATTATTTGATGAATAGAAAGTTCAAAAGAACAGTGTTTATCTGAAATCTAATCTTTTGTAACATTATAAATGTCTTTACTGCCACTTTTGATTGATTTAATGCATCCTTGCTGAATAAAAGTATTCACTTCTTTAATTTCTTTTCAAAAAAATAAAAATAAAAATTCTTACTGACCCCAAACTTTTGAACGGTAGTGTATAATGCTACAGATAATGCTAAATACTGTTCTTTTGAACTTTCTATTCATCAAGGAATCCTGAAAAGTACACAACTGTTTTCAACATTGAAAATAATCATAAATGTTTATTGAGCAGCAAATCAGCATATTAGAATGATTTCTGAAGGATCATGTGACACTGAAGACTGGAGTAACGATGCTGAAAATTCAGCTTTGCATCACATGAATAAATTACTTTGTCAAATACATTTAAATAGTACACAGTTATTTTAAATTGTAATAATATTTCACAGTATTACTGTTTTTTTTTACTGTATTTTTAATTAAATAAATGTAGCCTTGCTGAGCAGACGAAACTTCTTTTAAAAACATTAAAAATGCAAACTTTTGGACTGTACTGTATGTATGTTACATTTAAATTATTACATTTATTGCAATTAATGAGCAGATGAAACTTCTTTTAAAAACATTAAAAATGCAAACTTTTGGACTGTACTGTATGTATGTTACATTTAAATTATTACATTTATTGCAATTAATTAATATTATACAACAACATTTAAGAATAATTTTGTTTCTGTTTTTATGACAGTGACCAAGTTTCAAGAATAATTTAATTTAATTTTAAATTTTAAGAACATTATCTAACTTGTAGTAACATTTTCACAAAGTCATAGATATATGGCTAATTTTTTAAGGGCAAGTTACTTTGTGATACTTAATACTCAATACACATTCCCACAACAGTCTGTCCATAGCATCACTGCATTCTGCATTCATTGTTCATTGTGGCAGAAGGGAGCTGGTCTGGTTCTGTGGACCCAGTGGGATGTTCTATAGCATCAAGGCAATGAAAAGCACTCTCGCATCGATCTGTAATGAAATGCCATTCTGTACTCATCTCCTCCCTTAGACATATTATTCTCCTATATATTGATTCGACATTCGTTCTCGTCCTCGGGTGCGTTCCCTGCGCAGCTCTGTAATAGTGTGGGCCGGACAGTAAACGTGAGTTATCTGCTTGAGTCCCATCTATACATACACATCAGCTGCTGTTCAAACGGCCTGGGAATCTGTTAATGGCATCCGCAGCGAGACTATGCATTTCAGCCTTAAATAGACTTTGCATTACAAATCGCAGAAGCCTTTGGGCCTCTGTATAAATTTACTTAACTAGTTGTTGAAGAATGGGTTGTATATTTTATTTAAAGCACCATCTTAACTTCCTCTCTGGATGGAAAGGCAGCAGTTAATGGCTTTCAAAGCCATCAGTAGAGATTGTTCTCATGGCTTTGCGGTTACTGCAGATCCGTCTCCAAGTTTTGTTGAGTACTTTGTAGTCTGATGCTAATAGTGTTTTAAAGGGAAATACTGGCATTTCAAGTGGACCACGGGGGAAAAAACCCTGAATTTCCAGCGTATTCAAAAGATACTACTGATATTGGGTGAAACACGGTTCGTAAATGGGAAGAAGGAGGCGGGAACCGGCGAACGTTGAACCAAACTTTAATATAAAATAAACAAAGAACAAAACGAAAGTAATGCCGGCAGACGCTCGCGGACGTCTGCCGGCCACACAAACATAATAAAACATAAAATAATATCCAGGCCTGGTCCTCTCTCGTCCTTCATTGTAGTCGCTCCTCCTTTTATGTCACCGGCCTCACGGCTCTCGCCCGCCCTGCTCGTCACATTGGGCTTAGTGTTTTGCTTTGACATTAAGTGCTTTTTCATGGACTTTCAATGTTCATGTATTTCTTCATGCAGCTCTTCTTATTGAAATGAAAGAGAATGAGGACTGGGACTCAAATGAATGACCAAAAAAAACCCATAAATTTGTTCATATGACTCATATGAACTATATTTCCAGGTCTTCTAGATAGCTTTTTGAAAGATGACTGAATCAGATGACTGAATCAGAGATGAGCTGATTAGTAAATGAATGTGAAGTTTGTGAACTGGATAAAACGATTCATTGACTCACTCCTGAATTATTCATTCAGGAATTGTTACTTTTCTCAAGAAGATGCAAAGAAAGTTAGGGCAGATGTCAAGATCAAACCTGCAAACTCGTCACCTTTTCACCCGTCTTATGTTTTTGTTCAGACCAATTATATATAACACATTGTACATAACTTATTTGGCTGAAATGTGATGTTTATCATTTTATAAAACTTTTTATTTTTTATTTGAACTGTAAAGTTGTTTAAATAATCATTTTGCAGTCAAGTCAAGTCAAGTCACCTTTATTTATATAGCGCTTTTTACAATGTAGATTGTGTCAAAGCAGCTTTACATTGATAACTGGTGCATTATTTTGGCTGCACAGCAGCTCTTAAAGAATAGTGTCAATGCAGGCAGATCAAAGCACTGTTGAATATCAAATGTCAAGTCAAATGTCAAGTGTCCCCAACTAAGCAAGCCAAAGGCGACAGCGGCAAGGAACCCAAACTCCAACAGGTGACATCAGGTGGCAAACAAGTGGCAAATAGGTGTTAAAATGGAGAAAAAACCTTGGGAGAAACCAGGCTTAGTTGGTGGGTTAACAGTGAACAGTTAGTCTCCTCTTGCGAACAGTGCTGCAACATTCAAAGTATTTATTTCAGTTCCATCCAGTTGAGGATCGTATTCATCACGCCGCTATGGACGGTTGTTGAGGAGCTGCGCCACTGGTTGTCGTGTTGATGAGGCCTTTATAATGGATGATCCAGTTAACTCGATCTCTGCTGATACTTCAGGGCTGCGTTGTGGTCGTGTCAAGGCGTAGGTCCTTGGTCTCACATGATGCCATTCTTCTTCTGATGTAACGAGTACATCTGGTGCTATAAGAAGTGTTCCCGGTTCCGGCTGACCTAATTTATGCAGCCTAATAATCCTTTAACGGATTTGAAAATATAAATTGATAATGTGTTATGTGTATTCCAGGTTAAAGAGATTCGTTTTTAGTCTATATTTAAACTGACAGAGTGTGTCTGCATCCTGAACAATGCTAGGAAGATTGTTCCAGAGTTTAGGTGCCAAATAAGAGAAAGATCTACCGCCTGAATTTTGATTTTGATATTCTAGGCATTATCAGCTGGCCTGAATTCTGAGATCGCAATAGACGTGAAGGTCATACCGTTTAGGATATTACTAAGGAAATTGGTGTTTCAGAATGTTGCTACCTAAACAAACATGTAGTTCTATTCTAATATAAGAAACTTCCAAAATGATTTGAACTGCTGATTCCCAGAATTTTTGAGAATAAACGTTTTTTTTTCACCGACTTGCAATATTTTCAGTGAATAGATAAATTTCCAAATCTATCATATGCCTTAAGATTATTATACCGAATGAGTCGTATGGACTGTTTATATTATATTTAAAAGATATTCACCTAAACATTCTCTTTTTGTGTTTTACAGAAGAAAGAAAGTCATGTAGGTTTGGAATGACATGAAGGTTGCGATTAATCATGTAGGCAGTAAAACGAATCTCCACCGCAAGACTTAATTTTCCCTTGTCCGGCTGATTGTTAATTTGATCCTATTGATTCCTAATTTAGAGAGTGCTGTGAGGGTCACGTCCTCTCCTGACCAGTAGTACAGGCCCTCGTGGAGTACGGTACCCATGAACAACTCTGTGGGACAGAGTGATTATGAATAATAAACAAATACGCACAAACAACGCCCACGTTCTCAACCTTTCTGCATCGCCCCTGCAGCGCAGCAGCAGTCACAAATAAATACACTGTGCTGTTGCATAGTCTGACTCATCTGGTTGAGTCAGCGCTCAATTTGTAAGCAAACCAGGTCAGAGACTGAGATCTGTAAATGCAGAGTGGTGGTTGGGCCTAAAATGATTGTCAGTGTAAGGTTAAGTGATCAAGCTCATAACCAATTGAGTAAAAAAAAAAAAAAAGCTATATCTTGACACACCAAGCCAGACATATTGTCCATACTGTATAAGGAGTTCAGTATATGTACACTACTTTTCAAATGTTTAGGGTTGGGTTTTTTAATGTTTAATGAAAGAAGACTCACCAATTTTGCATTTATTTTGATAAAAATACAGTAAAATTAGGAATATTGTAAAATATTATTGCAATTTAAAATAACTGTTTCTATTTTAATATATTTTAAAATGTAATTTATTCCTGTCATGGCAAAGCTGAATATTCAGCATCATTACTCCAATCTTCAGTGTCACATGATCCTTCAGAAATCTACAGAAGAGGATTAGGGCCAAGCAATAATAAAAAAATAAAACCATCTTGAGATTAAAGTTGTTAAATTTAGAGAAAAAACTCGTAAAATTTAGAGAAAAAAGTCAAAATAAAATGTTGAGAATAAATTCATTAAATTACGAGGAAAAAGTTGTTAAATTACGAGAACAAATTTGTTAAATTATGAGAAAAATGTCGCTAAATTTCGAGAAAAAAGTTGAGATAAAATGTTGAGAATAAACTCGTTAAATTACGAGAAAAAAGTTGTTAACAAATTTGTTAAATTAAAAAAAAAAACTTATTGATTATATAATAATAATATAATTTAATGAGTTTATTCTCAACATTTGATCTAGACTTTTTTCTCGAAATTTATTGAGTTTTTTTCTCGTAATTTAACGAGTTTATTCTCAACATTTTATCTCAACTTTTTTTTCGAAATTTAACAACATTTTTCTCATAATTTAACAAATTTGTTCTCGTAATTTAACAACTTTTTTCTCATTATTTAACAAGTTTATTCTCAACATTTTATCTCCACTTTTTTCATGAAATTTAACGTCATTTTTCTCATAATTTAACAAATTTGTTCTCGTAATTTAACAACTTTTTTCTCGTAATTTAACGAGTTTATTCTCAACATTTTATCCCTACTTTTTTTTCTCAAAATTTAACGAGTTTTTTCACATAATTTAACGAGTTTATTCTCAACATTTTATCTCTACTTTTTTTTCTCAAAATTTAACGATTTTTTTTCACATAATTTAATGAGTTTATTCTCAACATTTTATTTTGACTTTATTTCTCGAAATTGAACAACTTTAATCTCGAGATGGTTTTATATTTTTTATCATTGCTTGGCCCTAATCCCCTTCCGTAGAAATCATTGTAATATGCTGATTTGTTGCTCAAGTAACATTTCTTATTATTATAAATGTTAAAAAAAAAAATTAAGATTTTTTTTCACAATTCTTTAATGAATAGATGGTTCAAAAGAAGAAGATTTAAAAAAATTTCTAACAATGTGAAAAAAATCTTACTGACCCATTTTGAACTTAACATTGTAATTTTGTTTAACACATTTTAATTTTTCACCCAAAATTTGTTTAAGATATAAAAATAACTGTCAGATTCCCACCAGCATCAATATGGACCACTTGTTGAGGCCCCTGCTCTGTTGTTCTGATCCCTAGATGTGTGAGTGGCCACTTTTATGTATAAATCTATGAGATATTTTGCTCATTTTATGAGAACAATAAATCTGATTATTTCAAAAAGTAATAGAACACCTATTCTCAATAGCACACATGATTTTGGGTATCATTCATGTCCGTGGCACAATACAGCACTAAGTTTTTGTGCAGAATGATAATAATAAGAACAAACCATAATAATAGTGATGCTTGCTTTAGGTTTATTTTGTGGAATTAGGATTTGGTGATTCATCTGAAGGCAGCATTGCAGGACTGATTAGAATAGTGGGGTAATAAATATAGAAAGTTGGGAAGGGAAGGTTATAATGAATGCTAGTCTTTCTTAATACACTTTCTTTGGGACGTATTTGATAAGTTTAGCGATAATCAAACAAGCATCTCATTCTCTTTCCATCCTGATATCCATCCTAACAGATTTATTTGTGAGCAACAAAATACAGATACAGTATAAACAATGAAATCACCTCTAAGAAAACTGGGGTCCCAAAATGATGATCACCTCCATCTTTCTTCTGATTCAGCCTCTGCTATTCCCTTTCTGTCTGCTAAGTGGCTCTGTAGCCCAAGATATCACTCAGTGGCCACTCTCTCTCCTCCTCGATTTCTCCACATCTCCAGCTTTCGTCTCACATTGCTTATAATGAGAATTGAATTGTTCAGAAAGGGAAAGCTGTGACCAGCATTGAATATAGTTATAAATATACAGCTCCTCTGATTATTATGGTGATAAACAATGTTTGTGGGCTTTGCTTCCGGTAAGATTTCAAATGATTCTTGCTCTCTTGTGGTTTATCAAAGTTTAGTGGAAATGCAGTCTCATTTGGCCAGAATTTTATCTTGGCATAAAGTCTATTCCTCACTGTAGCTTATTCTCGCTAAGAACCGCCCACTGACATGCACATTGACCAATTAGAGTTTGTTTTGTTGCATGATATTTTGTGAAGGTTTTATTTATGACATGTTGTGATTACCTCATAAAACAAGAGAGTAATCTCTTTTACCACTAACCTGGCAAACCTTAGTAAATTGACCTAACCTGCCAAACACTTTCTTATGGACACAATTTTGTTATCAGAATGACTGATATAACCTGTGCAATCTGATAGGAGCTTGTGTTTTCAAGTTTTGTGTGCAAAATGCATTGGACAGTCAGTGCACAGACTGTGAGCTGTTTGTATGTGTGCCATCTGAGGTTCAGACTAGTTGAAATGTTACAATATGTTTTTGTTTTCTACAAAACATCCATTTTTTATATCTCTAGACCCCATGATCTCTCATGAATACCCTCACTTTGACAAACTCTGAAGTTTTCATTTTTGTTTAAAGGTCTACTCGGTCATTTTAGTTTTACACTATAAGAAATAAATAGTACTTTTGTGAAATAGGTGAAAAGATACAGAACATAGAATTGAATTAAAATGGCAGCAGTTTTCTAAACAATATCAACAGTGATACATGCATATATAAAGTCCAAGACTACTGGGACAAAGAATAGACAGTCTGAACCTTTATATAATCATGATGTCGTTATTGGTATAATGTAATGCAAATGTACGGTATAACAAAGATTATTGTAATATCACCGGGATGATTTACATCTCAGACCTCTCTCTTGTTAAAACTCTGTCTAGGTTGATGCAGATCGGAGTTGATTTTTAGCTGAGCTTCCTGCCACTGCTCCAAGAAGTACTGAAATCAAAGAACTCAGTGAAAGTTAGCATTGCATGGATGGATTCAAGGCTCCCTGTCAAGACGTCACAAGCACTTGCAGAGCATGTCGGCACGCACCACTTCTTCTCCACATCGACAAACGCATTTGAGCTGTGCGAAGGAAATATTTTAATTAGGCTCGACTCGACCAGCATAAATGAGGACTAGTATACATCAATGGTGGACACATCAATCAGCGAGGTGGAGAAAGGACTGCCCATGTCATGCCCTGGATGGATGGTTAAAATGTATTTTAACATGATAGTTCTCCTAAAAAATGGACATTCTGTCATCATTTACTCACTCTAATGTCTTTCTAAACATGTTTGACTTTTTTCTTTTGTTGAACACAAAAGATTATTTTTTTTAAGAACATCCTGCCTTTTTTCCACATGAGTAAAAAGAGACATTCCTGACAAGCTCAAAAAATGAAAGGAACAACATAAAAGTGAAAAAATAATGTCAAAAGTAACATTTTTGGGTGAACTGTCCTTTTAAAGGGATGCCCTTTTCACAAGATGTAATATCAGTCTGTGGTGTCCTCAGAATGTGTCTGTGAAGTTTCAGCTCAAGATACCCCACAGATCATTTATTGTAGTTTGTCAAATTTGCCCCTATTTGGGTGTGAGCAAAAACACTCAGTTTTTGTATGTGTCCCTTTAAATGCAAATGATCTGCTGCTCCCAGACCCCTTTCCAGATGAGGGCGGAGCTTTAACAGCTCACGCTTCGTTTGCTCAACAACAACAAAGCTGGAGAATCTCACGCAGCCAAAATGACGATTGTCAGTAACGGTGTTATCTCCCTTTGCATTGAACTTTGTAACTTTGCAGATGATGTTTATGCTCAAACAGCAACATTACACACTAACTAAGGTTAAAAAAGTGAAATCATAATCAAGGACCCCTTTAAAACAGTTGAAAGCTCAGTCTGACTCATTTGGGTGCATCAACCCTTGATTTGGACTCTTGTCTGTTCATGCAGTTTGGTGCTTAGGGATAAATCAGTTAAAGTATTGTCATTCAATCAGCGACCTCCTGGAATGAATCATCAAGGACCCTGAAGGGCACAAAACCCTTGCGGTCCACTTCAGAATTCACTTTGGTGACACACTGTCACATAGACTGTTGGGAACAGGTTGATAAAGAATGAAAATGAATTTCATTGTCAGTTAGTTGGGTCTTTGTACATAGTACGCTATTGAAAAACTGCATTTCTGTAGAAGAGAAATCTTTAAAAACTTCCATAGCCACAGCAATCTGCAGAGGGAAAAAGTCCATGACCCAAAAAGTCCAACCATATGACCCCTTTATATTAAAAATTTCAAAGAAGTTCATAAGAATTTATTTTTATACGGCCAAGTCGATGCACCTAGTGCTTTGACAGAGGTGCTTATGCTTTTTATTATGTTTTATAGGTGTTTTCCCACAGTTTCCCAACAGTAAATATTATACATTTGAAGTCACGCAAGTATTTCCATTTCACAAAACTGCTTGTCCTCATGGCAAACGAGTCAATGTTAAATTTCAAAGACTTTGTGAAGCGTGTGCGTGCATTCGTATCTATCTAACAGAATGCCACTGAGAAAGGGAGTGCGGTTATTCACTTTGATGAAATATTTTTTGACAGAAGTTGAATTAAGGTTTAAATTATTCTTCTTAACATTCATACATTTTCACTTGTTTTTCATAGGCTTCATTTTGCACTTTATTTGAAGTAAAGAACTTGGCAAGATGTGGAATAACGCGCTTTTAAAAAAGAATTTGAAGAAATAATTGACAAATGAATCGATTAGCGAAACAGCTGTTAGTTCACACCAGTACAGGCTTCCACTGCAGGCGCACAAGAACCTTTTGAGTCATAAAATAACAAAATGTACAGACAAACAAGTGCCACAGGACACTCGTCCACAGTAAAGTGCGCAATTTTGGGCCTGGGCCAAGACCCCCCACCAGAACCATACGAGTAGAGATAGAAAAGATGACAAGAGCTGTTAGCGGCATGTCTTGAAATAAACCACCCAGCAGGAACTGCAGTCTGTACTGTACAGGGCCATGTAACACAGTCGAACGTGCGATTCCACGTTTCAGAGAGTGTGAGAAAAGCAAAGACAACAAGGCTAAAATAGAAGCTCATCAGAAATCACATTGGTTTTGTTTCATCTCGAGCTGCCAGAGAGTTGGCATAAAAAGATTGATTGCGGAAGTATATTCTCCGCCAGCCACCGAAAGTTCTGGAATGAAGGGGGGTGGGGGTGATCTCCACCTGTCTGAGTGGAGATAAAATGCGGATTGAGGCGAGCACGCTGTTTTCTTTAACATATTTTCGCTCCCTCTGTAGGCGCTCAGAGGGCACTTTGATCAGCGCGTTATCTGTGCGGCTGAGGCCTAATCCTGTGTTTGCTTCACGTTTAAGCCGGATCACCGTGTCCGAATCAAAGGGAATGGTCACAGATCAGAGGAAATGGAAGACGTACGCATGCAAGGATGCACAGGCTCGCTCAGGCAAGAAAGATCACCCACTCGTGCATGCGTTTACCTCGGTACAAACCCTTTGCTTGTTCTACATACACAAACACTTCCCCATACACTGACTAATGAATCCTCATTTGCATAGGTTGTGCCTTCTATGTCTTTCCTCAGGCGTACATGTAGAAAGTGCCAGCTTCACGGCAGAACTTGCTCTTGGCAGTTGGTATCTGATGGGTCTGTTCTCACTTATCTGTAAAGCCAACTGCAGCGCGGAGCCAGCCTCCACGCTCCGTAGTGCAAAACATGCTGTTTCTCTCTGCTACCAGGAGGATTGTCTTTTAGCTCTGTGCTTGGCTCAGTCCTCCTGGAGAGATTTAGCTATGACTAAACACTTCAGAAATGGTATTTTGATCACCATTTCATGTTGTAGTTCTGGTAGCGAAGTACTATTGAGTCTGGAGGCTGACTAGCTGATTAGCTTGTCAAGATTTTCTTGTAGTTTTGGTTTTAGCTTTGATGGTGCACTGTAAAAAATATCCCAGTAAAATTTACGGTAAAAAAACAGCAGCTGTGGTTGCCAGAACTTTACCGTAAAAAATACAGTAGCAACGTAAAAAAAAAAATCTGTTAAATTTACGGTAAAATAACGTATTTCATTAACTGATATAATGTTAATTTACCAACCTAATGATTTTAGGACCCAATTTACGTTTTTTCACTGTAAATTTTACAATTAATTGTAATTTTTCTCTTCCAAAAACTGAGCATTTAACGGTATTTTACCATAAAATTACATTAAATGTACCATTAGATCTACATATTAGAGTTATTCACCGTATATAGTTCGGAAACTTTCTGTAAACCAATTAACAGTTTTTCACCGCAGCATTTCTACAGTCTTTTACTGTTAAAATCACGGTCATTCAGTGTCAATATATATCATGCTGTTAGACTGTCAGTGTGATAAACTCTCTAATGCGCGGTTCAGACTATATGATTTTAGCCCGATTTTGGCACAAGCTGCTTGACGTAGGGTGTCATGGGGATTCCTAAACAACAATGGGTGTCGGGACGCAAGATTTGATCGTTTCAACTTGTGTAGTGTGTCATACTGGACGACAACCGATGTCGAGTCTGCGGCGCTTCACGACGTCACGACAGAAGGACTAACACGACGAGTTCCGTCACATGTGTGACACTGGCCAATAGGAGCACAGAAGTGCCTTTGTACATGCTTTCAAATGTGCGGAAATGAAAGAGAGACAATGGTATTGTTCCTGCTAGGTGGAATTAATACTCATTAATACTCCTTTTTTATGATGTTTTCTCGAGGGATTACCGTAACTGAGTGAAAAAAGGTCAAATAAAAACAATATTTTACCTCAGTTCTCTTTGACAGTCTATACTGTCCTCTTCATGCAATCCAGATATGTGTCCACTGTCATGTTTTCTTTATTTTTTGGGCTTTTTTGACAAGAGAGCAAAACACTCCATTCGGTAGCGATTGTTTACGCTCATGGCACGTCCTGTCAGTCGATAGTCCCGCCTTCTTGATTACAGCACGCATGTTATTAAAACGGCAAGCGGTGAATGGTCGGGTAGCAACATTTCAAGCAACAATGTTTCTTGTCCATAACACAATAAGATTTTAGGAGTCAAAATCACATAATCTGAAACAGTGACTATTGTAACCGACAAAAATATTGTGTAGTCTGAACTGGGCACAATCTTCGATACTTAAAAGCTCCACCACTGACTTTTGTAAAAATAAATAAATAAATAAAAAAAATCGCCACTTTCAATAAAACATTTCTTTTAGACTTCAAATTGCCTTTGCAAATGAAAAAAAAAAAGTAGACCTATTACAGATAGGGTGAAATCAGGTTGATTGGGGAACTTTTTCTAATTCATCTTAAAAAACCCAATCACCCTGAATATTTGCGATATTTTGGTCATTTGATATATTTTGGTCATTATTCTGCATCTTGCAATGTTTTTTCATCACCTCGTCCCATGAGCTTTGCGTTTTTAAGACTTTGCCTGAAGTTAACAACTTTTTAAATAATTCAATAGTTTTGTCTTGTTTTCCAATAAAAACTATAGACCCTTTTCACAGACTGTGATGACACGTTTTAACGGTCATCAATATCGTAAATCGTTTTTTATAGTTTTTTATAGTTTCTTTTTTTTTTTTTAATGTATGTACATTTATAACACTATAGTATTATATTACCCTTACATCAAATTACAAAAAAAAAAAAATTAATAATTAATGCTGCTGTGAGGGTGTTTCTAATACAACAGCTATGGGAGTGATGGTAAAAATGACATTTCTCTCTTCTGACTGCCATTATCAATCGCTCTCTATTTTTTTCCTCTTTTTGAAAGTTGTGGAAACACTATTGTGGAGTTTTTCTTTTGCTATTTGAGCAAATGGAAACATAAAAAAATATATATTTAATGTATTCTCTCATTCAATGGCAGTAGAATTTTACCCAAATATGACGACTTCCGAGAAACCCGGAAATGTGAAAAGGGTCTATGGAAACATATTTTAAAAGAACTAATTTGAGAGTCAGTCTGTTTTTAGTTTATAACCCTTGGTAAATTTGGTCAGATTTATGCTCAATAAAAAAGAACAGAGTACAAAAAAATTAATTTTTAAAATTTAGTTCAAGCGATGTTCTCTGAAAACAAGTCTTAACAGCTTGTGCAGTAAATGTTATGTTTTTTTTTTTTCCCAAAACAAAAAAATCCCCAAAACAAGACAAAAATAAAGATTACGAATATTGTTTTTGCCATGCGTCCCATTTTGTACATTATTAATTTATTTTTATTTCACAACAAGCTACTCTTGTTGCTGATTTCCATTATATTGTTATGGTCAAGTCTCACGAGAAAGGCAATGCAGAGTTTTCCTTATTTTCTTGCTGGCAGTGTGATGTGCAAAAACACACACACACACAAACACACACACTCGCACCAATTTCTTCTGTAAGCTGCTGGCAAGATGAAGACAAACTCACTTGAGCTCTATCAGCCGAAATGGAAGAGCCGAATGGAAGTTTAGGTGATCATTTTAAATATTTGGACTGGGACACCATTAAAGAATGCCTCCCCTTATTTTGCAGATAATTCCACCGGCTTTCCAATGACCTCCCCATGGTGCAATCTACGCGGAGAGATAGAGCGAGTGAGTACGCCGCTACCTCTTTCACAGCCTAGGGAGATAATGAAATAACTTATGTAGATGTGCCTTTTTCCCGAAGACAGCCAAGTAATGGCCCTGGGTCCTGATTCCACCAGTGAGAGGGATTCTGGGTAGCAGCATTTCATTAAGGCTGGGTCTGATCGACTCTGCATAAGAGCAGGGCAGACTAAATGGAAGCTGTTATTTCCAGGGAAAATGAAGGGGACAAGATGAAAGAAAGGAAGAAAAAAGCCATAAAAGCTTCAGCCATGAAGAGATAGGACTCTCGTGGTATTGTGGTACATTTCTTCAGAAGATAATTCCCAGGTTAGCGTGGTGCATTTACACTAAAAGTTCAAGGGGAGATGCCCAAGGAAGGTGACTTGATAACAATGGTTTCTCAGGGGAACAAGTCTAGTTACATTCATTGATATGGGATCTGCTTTTATGGCTCAGTCAGTGTGGTAAATGTTTGTAGAGCATGAAATACGCAGTCGCATGATTAGAAAGGACATGTGAGGCTTCGATGCAGAGGC
Organism: Chanodichthys erythropterus; assembly: GCF_024489055.1. NCBI lineage: Eukaryota > Metazoa > Chordata > Actinopteri > Cypriniformes > Xenocyprididae > Chanodichthys > Chanodichthys erythropterus. The sequence continues at coordinate 15,860,440 of NC_090242.1, read as the reverse complement.
TCTTCAGTGAAGACAATGCAGGGACTGTCACATAAAACGCTGGATGTGGTTATGAAAAGCAACAATGAGCAAAGGGTAATTGTACCGTTCATTGTGCGTCATGCTGCGGAAAGGGACAACTTGTATTGACTTATTTTGCTTGGAAGAAATTCAATGCAAGGCTTACAAAGCTTATTAGTTGCAACAGCTTAAGACAGCATTACAGAAATTGCTTTACTAGTGCTTTTTTCCTTTTATGTATTAAAACAGGAAGTTGTGCTGAAGGGCTTGTCCCTTATTTTAAAATAGCAAAACATTTACATTACAGCCATGAGTCATGATTTGCTATGTGCTGTTGCTATTTTAAGGGTACATTTTGGAGTAGTGCAGTTTGTGATTAATTAATTGGTTTGAGTTGGACAAACTTAAATTAGTTCAGTCAAATTAACTTTTATAAGTTTTTAGCACTTTGTTTTCCTTTTAAGTTCACAGAACTGATATATTTTAAGTAAACTGAACTGTTTCGTTGTTTTGAGTTTTAAGAACTTATTTCTTTTATTTTAGACTAACTTAAGTCTAACTAAATCTGGGCTGGGATTTCTATTTCCCAGCATGCTTTGCTAATGATACTTAAAGCCCAGGATACACTGCACGATTTTAGCAATCCTATAAGATCATTACATTATCACACTGTGTGATATGGATCTATTAAACTTGGGTATGACATGCATGTAGACACCATGACTCGTAGGCTAAGCATTTTCCACATTGATAATAGTAAGAAATATTTCTTGAGCACCATTTTAAAATAGCACTTTTTTAAAAATGTAAAAAATAGAAAACGATTAAAAAAATTCTTATAGCATTTCACAGTATTAGTGTTTTTACTGCATTTTAGAACAAATAAATGCAGACTTGGTGAGCAGAGACTTCTTTCAAAAACATTAGAAAATCTTACTGACCCCAAACTTTTGAACAGCAGTTTGATTTACTCAGAGAAACTTAGAAAAAGTGGCACATTTTGAAATGAGCTTGCTATTGTTATTTTACACATACATCATTTGACTTTGAACATAAAGAGAGTAAAGTCACACGACTTGAGGGTTGAAGTCACATATATGCATGTATAGTAGAGGCTTCAAAGCTTATAGACGTGCTGAATTTGGAACCGCATACTTGTATACTACTCATACTACATTTATCATATCTTTCTATGGCAGAAATAGTAGTATGCAAGTATGCAGTTCCGAACTCAGCAATGGACTAAAAGCCACAAAGCTCTTTTGATTTCATGCAGTTTTAATAGTGCAACCAAAGATAGGACACATTTCAAAGACTTGTGGCTATTTAATAAGAGAGAGACATGAGCAAGAGAGGCCTATGAGGAGACTGTAAGGGAATGAATAGGGTCATAAACAGAAAGAGACTCTCAGAAAGAGATGGAGGGCAGCATAGGGAGAGCGAAAGACCGACTGTGAGAAAGCCAGAGCAGAGGAGCATAGAAACTGACACAAATGATGTGGGATCAGTCTCAGTAAATAAGCACCTCTCTGAGCACAGATTTCAATAAGAGAGAGCCTGGGCAGGGCAACGCTTTAAATCCATCCATTATTCATGAGTCCAAAAGAGAGACGTGATCCAGCACAGAGAATGAAGAAGAAATCATTTCACCATGTATAAAGGCAGAATCCAATCTAGCGTCCATTAGTCCACACCTAGTCCTCGGCAAAGAGCGGGACAGCCTCGCGCTCTGAAAACAATTATGGAAATGAAAAGAGGCAAATGGATGGTCCACATCACCGAAATGACCACGGAATGAAACTACACGCATAGACAAGACTCATCGGAGAGATAATCCCAACCTTATAAGGGCCATTGTGGTGACCAAACAGATGTCCTAAGTGCTATTTTCTTTCTAACCGAATGGCTAAAGTGCTATTTAATAATTGCCTGTGCGACAAATGCTAAAAAAAAAAAAATGCTAGCAATTATTGTTTATTTCTTTCTTTTCACTCCAGGAAATTGAGGTTGCATAATCAATATAAATACACCTAAGCAAGCTGGGCACTTTGCGTTACTATTATTTTAACCAATCATTCGCTAATGGAGCCTTTTGTTTCATGCTAAACACTGCTAAGATTAGCCTCTTTAGTGGTGGTTTTTACCAATTAGCCACTCACTCATGATCGTGAGGTGTAAGGATGTAAAAGAGAGCTTTAATGCCAGGGGAAGGGAGGTAGGCATCTTTTTAATATGAGGTAAATTGCACATTCGGAAATGAAGCAAAATGAGAGGCAATAAACAAGTGACAATGCAGTTGCTAATAGTTAGTGCTTATAGGAGCATCCATGGATTGAGGTTGATGGCTGCACAAAAATGAAGACCGTTCTTGTTCCAGGTTATCCCGTTATGTTAAAAAACAGTGCAAATATACATTAAAGTGTGTAATTGTTTTTGTGTTAAAATGTCATCTTATTTTAGCGTAATATGTAAGGATCGCTACAAGTAGCAACACTACCATTCAAAAAGTCTGCAAGATTTTGTTTTTAAAATAATCTCTTACACTCACTAAGGCTTCAATTATTTGAACAAAAATACAGTAAAAACTGTAATATTGTGAAATACTGTTACAATTTAAGTGTAACGTAGTAAACTTAACTAGTTTACAACTACGTTTTTCATTTGTACAGTAACTACACTACAAGTGAAATTATAGGTATACTGTTACAATTTAAATACTAGTAGCATAGTTGACTTTGAAGTATCTCAGTAAAATACTAGTTCAGTAGTTTAATATTGCAAGTATACTTGTAAATTTTGTTGCGTTTTTGATTCAGAACGATGATCACTTGCTAAAGCACTTGCCCAATCATAAACCTTCATTCCAGTGATATTCTTTTAAGCTCTTTTGTATTGTGTCTCATTTCTCTTTCTGCGTGTTTTTTTTTTCTTTTTCCAAATCTCCCTCTTGCTCGTTCTGTATCCACGACTGTCATACGCCCCCTAATGCTGACTGGTTAGACGTTTGTTGTTGGTATCAGCCCAACTAAATTCCAAACAGTGTAGCTGAAAAAATGGATACCCCACCTTTAGGGCCCTATTTTAATTATCTAAGCGCATGGTCTAAAGCACACGGCGCAAGTGCACTTAGGGCGTGTCCAAATCCACTTTTGCTAGTTTAATGCTGCGTTCCAGGCAGGTTTTTGAGCCCGTAAGTCACGATTTCAAATCACAACTCACGACTTTGTAGCGTTCCAGGAAAATCACGTCAAACTGCTTAAAAGTGTAAACAAACCAACATGGCGGACCGTACAGGGCTTACGCTCATTAATTATTTATATATCGCCAAAGGTGCTTACTCCTTGCTTATTTGGAGAAACAGAGGAGGAAAACGGCGCATAAGGCAAGAGAAGCTGTTATACCTTTTATTTTATCGTGCACTTGCATAAACAACGCATCTGTAGGGGCTGCCATTGTTGTCTCGTGGGCTATGTGACGGCAGAACCCGTAACTGGGAGTACATCGATCTAGTACGAGTTCACGGGTGGGAAGTCTGGGGTTTGACTGCCCTTCAAGTGCACTTTCACGGGTAGAAGGTTGGGAAAGGTTTTCCTGGAACGGGTTGCCTGGAACCCGGATGGTCGGTTCCCCCCCCGTGCATTGTCTAAAGAGGTTGTCCCTATTCTCTTAATGAGTAATGGGTATGTTTTGGGCGTAACGTGTAATAAACCAACCAGAATCTCATCTGGTACCACACGCATATAGGCGCATATTACTAACAAGCTCTTTAAATAACAAAACAAATATTGCACCATTGACTGTAGACCAGCTTTCAGTTGGTCAACAGCGCAGTCTATTTGCCTCAAAATAGTAATGCGCCTACCATGCTCCTGAACACAACTTTGTTTTCAGACCAACACGCCCATGGGCACAAATGCATTTGCTATTTAAACATACTGGCACAGGACGTGAAAACGATAACTGCGCCGGGCTGAAACTAGCAAAAAATATATGATAGTACCCTTAATGTTTGATGATCGCATGTGTGTAAGCAATACTTCTTGTTTCTGCTTCTTCTTCGCCTGTGTTTTGATCCAGAGGATTCTGGATTCTCTCTTTCAGAAGATGCATAATAGCATCCACTACTGTATAACATTGGAAAACTGGATCGCTGGAAAATTCCGTCAAGAAGCATTGTGCCATAAATGACGGAAAATTCTGTCAATGGCGGAGAAAGAGTAAATAAATTCCTATGTGCGCTACCAGCGGGCAACACAAAAATTCACCTACTGATAATTAGGAACATATCTGTTTTCTTTATAAAGACAATATGTAAAACTATGTGAAAAAAAGTATTTAATATCAATCAAAAGTGTAAACACAACTACACAACTACAAGCTAAGTATACTTAGAATAATTAAATATACTTTTAAGTAGCCTATATATTGATTAAAAGATTGATTACAGGTATAGGCCAAATATAATTAGACTTCTCTCAAAGTCAAGTATACTTAAGTGTAATTTTAAGTATATTTCTGAGAATTAGATAAAAAGTAGCCTCAAAGTATATATTCTTATTTTTAGTTTAAAAGAAGTATAGGCTACTAGTAGCACACCTGAATAAACTTCTTTTTTCATAACCAATAGTGTGAGTTTGTGATGGGACTATCTACATTTGAAAACTGCTTAGGAAAACTGTACATATTTATGTCTTTAGTGTAATTAAACATTTTTAACTGGTTATTTTTTGTCATTTATTATTTATTAAATAGCTCTATAAATCCTAGACTGACATCATATCCTATTGTTGATTTAGAATGTTAAAATAAACCACTGTGCTAACTGTTCACTGTGACCTTTAGATCATCTGTTGGTCTAATATCTTGTTCACCAAACTTGAACTTGCTGCAAAGACTAGTCTTCTTTGCGTTTCAGCTGGTGGAAGCCAACCGTACAGGTAGATTTATTCAAATGTAAATGCTCTTATGAAACAGTAGACCAAAATCTGATCTGTATTTAAATATATCAATATATTGCTGCACAAACTGTCCTTTGACCCTACAGTGAATGGCAATCTTCAATGGCGGACTGTGCCCTTAAATCTAAGAATTTTTATTAGGGTCAAATGTCACCGTTGTTGCAGATTTCAGAATTTTAAAAACATCACAAACACATACCAGCACTTTCATTGTGATTCTAACAGTGTTGGCATGTAAAACGAGATGGCAGGCATCCTATTTGTTTGGATAATCCCAGCCTTCATTTGTTAAGGCCGGACCGTGGGCTCGGAACTGCTTCCAAAATACTAATCGCTATAATTAGACGGCTCGTTTCCAAAGTTCTTTGACATGGGAACAGGTACAGATGCGGTGCATTACTCATGTATAGTCAGCACCTTAATGACCATACTCTCAATCTGCATTGTAAATGAATTAACAGTGTGAAAAAACACAACAAACAATCCTGACAGGTCAAGAATTGAGCTCACATTCATTCGGTTTCAGAAGCCAGTGCTCTCCTCACCCTTGTTTCAGAATGATGGGCTTTTTCTTGGTTTATTTACAATTCAATAACACACGGCGGGTATTTGGGGGTGCTATTCCTCCTGGTTGTTTGGCTTTTTGTCCTCTCATAAAAATCAAGAGAGTGAAAGTTATGAATAAACCAACGCGGCTAAATGAGACTTATAAAGAAATAAAAACCCCAGCATGCACTACTGCGCTCAAAGCTGGAGATCGCTGTTCCGTTAGATCATTGTGCCTGTGAAAAGATATTTACAGTCTGCCAGCAAATGTGAAAAGACCTGCAAGGCCGCCGCAGACACCGAATACCTCATATCTATTGCTGTTTATTTTTTAATACGGGATGCTAAATGTCTCCCGCTTTTATTAGATACTGCACTGGTAAATTTGAGGACGGCATTCTGGTTTGGATTATGGTTTGACTTAACCAAACTCAACTTTTTTTGCTCTCCCACAAGATACCTATGACGTTTTCTCTCGCCTCGGTTTGATGAACCTGCAATAATTGGATGTTTTTGAACTGTGTTAGGTAAATATTGGATTTTTCAACTTGTTTTTTTTCCTCTCCATTTCAAAGGGACGCTTTTTTTAGCAGTACAATTTTTAAGATCCGTTAATAACCCCCCACCTAAATGGCAGAGTTTGGGGGGTTTACGTGATTATGAGCGTTGGCTATATTTGTGTCTGTGCATGATTAGATTAATACTCATTAGAGACTATCTGTATCAGCCTCATTCCTGTCCCCCCAGGTGCTAAGCAACAGCAACCATGGCAATTAAAAACAGGAAGCTGTCATCCTCGATCACGGTGGCATTGTGCTCCCCCCCCCCCCCCCCCAGAGACGTTCACTGATATCATTTTTAGTCTTCTATCTTTACTCATACCCCATCCTCTCTGTTTCTTCATTTCTTCTGTACCAAATAAGCGCACACACACAAACACACACACACACACACACGCTAAATGCTTTGTTACTAACTTGAAGAAGGTTTATCTTTCAGAAAACACATCATTATAACTCATCGTACTTATCATCATTAATTACCCTGCAGATTCATTGCCCCAATTTTGTTTTATCCACTGTAGTGTTGGTGTATATGTTTCCCTGCTTAATAGAAAAACTAAGCTGGTTTGCTGGTCTCCCAACCTGGTCAGGCTGATCTGATTAGATGGTTTTAGAGAAGTTTTGTGTACTTTTCAGTTTGTCAGATTGGGAGATCCACTCAAACCAGCAAATTAGGCTGTTTTCTAAGCAGGGTTGTTGTGTGTGAATGTCTTAAATGACCATGGTTTCTTGGTCTCCCAACCAGTGCTATTTTATTTATATGCTATTATAATATTTATTAAAAATTTTATTTAACTTTTGCTTTTACATTTTCAGCTATCATTTTAAATTTAGCTTTAGTAATTATGTTCTTTTGTTATTTTTACTTATATTTTTTATACATTTCTGTATAGATTTAATTTATCTTTATTTTCATAATTTGAGTACTTACACTTGAATTTTTTATTTATTTATTTATTTTGCCAGGGATTTTTATTTCAATTATAGTTTTAATTTAATTTAATTCAATTTTTTTTTATTTTTTTTATTTGAGTACTTCAACTTTAACCATTTTTTTCCAGTTTTTGTCAGGGCATTTTTTTTTATTATTGTTTTCAATTTCAGTTTACATTTTTTAATTTTAGTACTTCAACCTGAATCTTTTTTTTTTTTTTTTTACCTGGGCATTTTTTATTTCAGTTTTATTTTTATTTTTTTAGTTTATATATATATATATATATATATATATATATATATATATATATATATATATATATATATATATATATATATATATATATATTAGTAGGCTACTTCAAATTGAATTTTAATTTTATGTATTTATTTATTTTTGTTTAGTTTTTGTCAGGGCGATTTTTATTTCAAGTTTAGTTTTTTTTTTTTTTTACTTTATTAATTTTGGTACTTAAAACTGAACTTTTTTTCCAGGGCATTTTGTTATATCAATTATAGTTTTAGTTTTTTATGGTGGCGCATTGCTGCTACATACATAATATTTTTTCCACTCAATTATGTCGTAATAATAGATATTATGATATTATGTATATTGAGATATTATGTCATTAAAACATGTTTTCTCATTAAAACAACATATTTTGTACATGACATGTACATTTACCTTTATCTAATCTATAATAGAGAATTTATATAGCCTAAATCAGTGCCTTTATCACACTTCTGCACTTGAAAAGCAGAAGCAAATATAGTGTAAAATACCTTTCAATGCCTGTATCAATGGCTGTGCCCATAGAGTAATGAACACAATATTATTGGTTTATTGGTGTATATCCCTATTTGTAAATATGCAGTTTCTAAAAATAAAGCACAATTTTATCATTTAGCATTCCTTATTTTCTGGAAAATAAGTCACACCTGATGTCACATGCATTTGGTCAGACTTAAGTTTTTGAGAATTATCGTTGAACAGCCCTACTCCAGATAAATCCCATTTGTGTATCAGTCGTATTTTATTATACACAGTGAAATGTTTGGATAATCTACAGTACGTGACTTACTGTTTGTTTGCTCAAGTATGTTTTTAGTTCATAAAAAATTGTACCTTTCCTGTAAGATTGAGGGATGATGTACTTAAATTGTTCTGTTCCTTGTGTTCTGTCAAGACTGAACTTACAGTCTTTATGTTTGGGTTCCTAAAGAGGTTCCGCTATGATTATGAGCCAAATAACCACTTTTGGTGCTATATAGCACCATTTTTGCTTAGAGTGTACATTCAAAAATAATGTAGCTAAAATACCAGGAAAAAAGGAAAATTTTACAAAAATTAGGCTATAAACCTGTAGGCTATTTCTACAACAACAAGAATGAAAAATGTAAGAACAAATTATAGTGGCATGCATTAGCTACAAACAATATTTATTTTAAAGCCTAAACTAATTTATATAAAGCGAAGCTGAAACTGAAACTTGGGCTCCTTTGTCATTCGGCACAAATCCAAATATTTCTATTTTCACACTTGGATGCTAAACTAGGCTATTATTTATTATGTTAACAATGCTTTGAGTGGAAAAAATATTATGTATGTGGCAGCAATGCGCCACCATAGTTTTTTAGTTTAGTTTTTTAGTTTAGTTCTTCAACTTGATTTTTTTTTTTTTTGCAAGGGCATTTCTTATTTCAAGTTTAGGTTTTATTATTTATTTATTTTTTTTAGTTTATTAATTTTAGTACTTCAACCTGAACTTTTTTTTCCAGTTTTTGCCAGGGCATGTTTTTTTTCCCCATTTATAGTTTGTTTTTTAGCTTTAATTTAAGTACTTTGTCTTGAACTTTTTTCCCCAGTTTTTTCCAAGGGCAACATTTTAAAGTTTAAGTTTTTAAATCTAATATTTATTTGTTTTTGTTTTTTTACTTCAGCTTTATTTCAATCGCTGAAATAAGGTTTAGTTGTGGGCTCTTTTCCTCTAGTCAGGCATGAACCAACTTAAACCCAAGATTGGTCAGGGTGGAAGACCAACTTGTCAAGCTTATCCGGTTCAAGAAAGTTTTTTCAGCAGGGTTACATTGAAGACAAGACCCAAGTTGTATCTACAGTAAACAACCACCCAGCCATACATTGGCAACCACCCACAACTCCCAGCACTGATTTGATGAATTGTGTGTGGGCAAATAGCACATATTCTTCTGGAAATGTAGAAGTCTAGTTTTATATCCACACTCAGAATGAATTAAAAGGAACATGTTGAAAGAAAAATAAAAAAAATCAATAATTAGGCCCAGCTACATCTGCACCGCACAACCTTCCATTATTATAATTGAGCCTTATCAAGATGCATTTTGAAACATTTTGGTGCTCTTTTGGTTGCCCATTAGCTATCGGGAGTTATAAGGATGAAAGGCAAATAAAATAAAAGGGCCTTTTCAACAAACTTAAGAGAGAGCCTCTTACAAAGGAGACAAAAGTTTCTCCCTCTTCTGAGGAAACTTTAATTGCATGTGTCGTGGGCCCTTACTCGCTCGACTCGGAGGGAACACCACTCTGATCCGTCCTTAAAATAGCTCCTCAGATGTTTGTCACCCAATGGCTGGCACGTTGTTGTCTTGGATCTTCTCATCGGTTGAGTCTCTCTGTTTCTTAATTAACAGAGGTGTGAGCTGTTTTTTTCCCCCAGAGTTTCTTGTGTTTATGCTTCCTTCTTCCCTCTCCCTTTATCTACCTCCACCTCGTTTGAAAGCTGTGGAGAAGAAACACAGGCACACACACACACACACAGAGAGAATAGTGACGCATACCCTCAGATCTTGGCTGTGGTGAGGCGGAGGGGCGCAGTCTGCTCCGCCTGCCACAACTTACACAAAACAAACGAAGTGCGTCACGATTAGGCCGGGCTCCGTGGTCACTGTCAAAGGTGTCATGTCGACTTTTTTTTCCATTGCTTTTTTTTTTAGCGCCTAACTCCCTGTCGCCCCATCCTTCCCTGCTGCTATGTGTCACTTCTCTGCACCTTCTGTCACATGGCTATAGAGCTGAGGATGCCACCCTGGCTGTACGTTCACACGGCTCCCATTAAGTTTCCATTAGCAGGGCCTGTCCGCCCACGTCCCCCCATCGTCCAGCTACGCCCGAAAACACATCCTGCAGGCTTTTAGCATAACCGTTGCTGTATTTGTATCTAAATGCATAGATTGTGTGTGCGCATGTGTCTACCAAACAATTTTTAAAAAATAAATTATTACTTTTATTCAGCAAGGAAAATGTAAATGGATTTTTTTTTTTTTTTTTTAAACAATGTGTTGCAGATGAGAAAATGAATTTCATCTAGTAAATGCACACACTGATGTTGACACTGTTCATGTGCTATCAGTGTAAGGTTTCTTTTTTATTAGCATCTTTGGAAAAAAAATCATAATCACCTGCACGCTTTTCAAAACAATCTCATTCCACGGCTCTCATGTTTCTGTTCAAAATTAGCTCACTCCTGTTCCCCATCCTCTTTGGCAAACTTTATTAGAAGAAGCTGTGTCTTTCATTCCTCTCTTAGCTGCTGGCTTTGTAGGGACGCCTGATTTAAAAACCATCTTTCCCTCCCTCTGCCAAACTCTAGAATATAGCGGTTTGTCCTCTGGGTGGTTCCTCTGGGCTCTCTCACTCCTTCTGTTTGTGTGAATCATTAAATTTTCTCTCTGACTTGGATACTGTTTTTGAGGCACTAACTGGAAGAGAAGACTAAATGCAAATGGAGCCATTAGCTGTGGTATTTTTATTTTATTTTAATTTTTTTTAACAATATTATTATACCCCAAATTCTGAGGTATCCCACAATCCACCACTAGAGACTGCTGGAGAGCCACATTGAACAACAGGGGTCTTGTGTTACAGGCAGACACTTTAGAGGTTGCTAAAACCATCTACTGTTAGCAAACTTGAAAAGAAGTGAGAATAACAGAACTGCATTTTATTTTTTATTTTGCTTTGCTTTGATTTTTGTTTGGCTTTGCTTTTTGTTTTGTTTTACTTTGCTTTGTAATTTGTTTTTATTTTATTTTTTATCAGCATGACACCCTGCAAGAATGCATTGAAGACTCAAAATGACTTAAAAGTAAGTTCCAGTCATTTCCTATAAAATCAGTTTAAGGTTTTAGTCTGGCATATACATATGCATAGCATTAAAACTAACTGATATGTTCTAAAAGCCATAATAGTCCAAGATTTTCACAGTGGCGACAATGTCACTTTTGCATATCCCCACACTCTTTCTGCGTCCAAAATCGAATACTTCTCTACTATATATAGTATGTGAAAAACACTGTACACTGTAAACCCGAATAAGTTGGGCTAACTAAAAAAATTTGCATATTTGCATATTTTTTTCTTTTTGAGTTATGATGTTCCCAATTTTAAGTAAGCAGAACTATCAAGTTTTGAGTTTGTAGTACTCATGCATGTTAATTGCTCCTAACTGAGTTAGATAACTCATATATATTGATAGCAATTAACATAACATTTTTCACTAACTTTTATTTTGAGTTATTGCAAATCAAATAAGTTATTTACTTCACTGTAAACCCTAATAAGAACATTTTAAAAATGCTGACTTTCTAATTTGCTAAAATGTTAACAATAGCATGGTATAGCACTTACTGAATGAGTATAGCAACTTAAAACCTGCTCTCAAACTATGCTGCATGCACCACTTGTCTCCATGATGGTAACTCTCCAAAAAGGCACATTAACGGAAACTCTTTTAAATTAGCATAACAAAACATTAATCGCTACTAAATCTCCCTTACCATTAATCTTGCACAAAAAAAACATAACGCTTAATTTTAGCATTTACTCTCCCTTTCGAGTGCCATGGGCAAAGCATACTGGGAAATAGAAATCCCAGCCCAGTTTCAGATAAACTTAAGTCAGTCTAAATTAAAAGAAATGAGTTCATACAACTCAAAATGATGAAATAGTTCAGTTTACTTGAAATATATCAGTTCTGTGAACTCAAAAGAAATAGAAAGTTCTAAATACTCATAACAGTTCATTTTGTTCAATTTAAGTTTGTCCTACTCAAACCAATTACTATTACCAATTAGTATTTTGAGAATTAGGGTTTACAGTGTACGCCAGCAAGTCTGAATTCATAGTTTCCGAAAAACAGTAGGTGAAAAGTATGACTCATTAATTCCGGCGAGATTCTGAAGTGTGCGTACGATGGCTACTTTACTATCCCGTGAGGCTACGGGAGATGATTTATGAACGGCAGTGAAGTGACGCAACTGACGCTGGTAGGTCACGTGACAGTAACAACATGGTGGATGTAGTATGTCCGAATTTCATTCATACTGCCTATATTTATACTATATAGAACATACTTTTTTTAACAGTTGTGAAGTAAATTCAAATTCAAATGTACTTAGTACATGATTTCGCACGCAGTGTCTGTCTTTGTTTTATCCAACTTTCTTGTTTAGGAATTTCTTCCAAATATGCGTCTTTGCTTGTGGCCAAACAAAAAATCCTGTTGTGAAGGGTAGTAAATGGTTGTTTTGTTTTGTTTTGTTTTGTTTTTTTGTTTTTTTTTTGCGTAATTTGATTTATCTTATCTGTTTTCAGCACAGTAAAATCCCATCATGCAAGAAATTACTTAAAGGGGACCTATTATGCCCCTTTTTACAAGATCTCTGATGTCCCCAGAGTGTGTATGTGAATTTTTAGCTCAAAATACCCTGCAGATCATTTTTTATTACGTTAAAATTGCCACTTTTTGGACTGTTTTTGTGTGTGTCCCTTTAAATGCAAATGAACTGGTGCTCCAGGCCCCCTTTCATGAAGAGGGCGGAGCTTGAAGAGCACATGCTCTGGCATACCTGCAAAAACAAAATAGGACAATCTGATGCTCTGAAAATATCAGAAACTGTCAGTAGCGGTGTTCAGCCTTATATGTTTGAACTGGAGTCGTTAAAAAAAAGACCCTCATTTGTGAAGCAGTCTGGGGCAAAATGATTGGCGTAAATGTAGAAGACTTACCGATTTTCTTTGGGACATTTCCTTTGAAAATTAAATTTAGCTACAATTTCCTCAGTGACTCTTATGTGCATTGGTACATCCCAAAACACAACATTTGTAATGCCTCTTTGGTGTAAACATTGTATAACTCCAGCTGCTACAGCAAGGATACAGATATGGAGGACTCTGTGTCTTCTCACTCAGGGATGTGTCTATGCTATTAGGCCATATCGTCAGCGGCTATGGGCAGGGCTTCTCCCTACAATAACATAATCAAAGGGGGGAATCTGAATCAGCTTGAATAGAGTTTGAAGAGACTGCTTTTGATTTATGGAAATTGTAAAAAAAAAAAAAAAAAAAAAAGGAAGTGGATTTTTAACATTGTTGTTCTCACACACTGCAGACATATTGGTGTTCAAACATCTTATAAAAGTGAATTTTGCATAATAGGTCCCCTTTAAAAGAAACCAGTTCCAGTCATTTCCTTCAAAATTAGTTTAAGGTTTTAGTATAGCGTATACACAGTACATAACATTACAGCTAACTGCCACAATATCCAATTTTTTATTTCATTGGATGTATAATATGTGCCATATTGGAAATGTGAGTTTCCAGAGAGAGAAAAAAAAGAAATAAATAATGGATATGTAATAATGTCACTTACATATTTTTTTACTAACACTGCAAAATAAGTATGCAAAATCTTTTTCCACAAGAAAATTAAATGTTTCAAGTTTCCTTGAACTGGTGACTTCATCTTTTTTTGTTTTGTTTCATAAACGGCTTCCAGTGCCTTAAGCCAGAAATGTGCTTCCACAAATGTGTGTACATCATCTCTGAACGGAGGGTAAATAAGGTCGACTCATCAGGTGAGAGCTAAACACAAAGTAACATGTTCTGACACCAAGCCCCCCAGGTTTAAGCGTGAACGTATCTTCAAAGGTAAACACGCTCCGATGGTCTTTAAGGGCATTTGCAGATAGCAGCACTAAGCTGAAGCAATGCCAACGCTTCCTTTGAGAGTGAATTAGTTGAAAGACACAAGATCAAGCATGTCAGGGGGCTCTAGATTTGGTCTAAGGCTCAGGGTTAACTCTGATTCATGGTATTAAAAGGTCCCTGTGCCTTCGATGCTTTATTTTAAAGTAAAACCACATTTTGGGACTTGCACGATGCTATGATTGAAAACAACTCGCAAGGAAATATATATCGTATTTTAATCTGCTTTTGGTTTTGTTGCAGGAATTATCATGAGACAAATATGAAATATTCTCTATTTTTAGAGGTTTTGTTGCTAATCCACATACATCTTACATGCAATCATATCTCCATAGATAATAGGACCTATCTCTGTGGATAAAATCCTATAATGTTTCACCGTAACATTTTGAAGGCTGTTTTCACAGTAAAAGTGACGACAATGTCACTTTTGCATATCCTAAGATCCTGTGCTTGTCTCCCCATCCCTTCAAATAGGAATTTCTTCCAAAAAATACTCTTTGCTGGTGGCCAAACAAATAATCCTCTTGAGTTATTAATAAAGGGCTGCTTTTTCTTTTCTTTTTTTTTTTTTTAGTCTGTTTCACTCCATTCTCTCTTTATTCCCCACCCTCCCTGTAACCTTCTCTTTTTCTACCCTCCATTTGAAAGACTGCCAAGCTCTGTTTGCCTTGATAATTAGGACCCAAAGCGTGCAATCGCAAGTCCATTATAAAAACAGTCAACGCCTGGGTGGTTTATTGATAAGGCATTACGTGTGTGGAGGTGTGGAAATGTACACAGGGCTGGTGGCACATCAGATAGATTCTTAAAAAAGAGGCCTTTATCCAGATTAAATGCCATTATGGTCCAACATTGTAATTCGCCAGCTTTGATGACAAGGAAGCAAAAACATATTAATGTAAAAGGGGACGGGAGAACAGCTGTTCAGTAAGAGAGTGTGCAGTAGCTAGTGGCTACAGTGAAATGTCAATGAAGCGTTTCGCATGCACCAACAAAACATCTCAGTCTTTAACATTTTAGAGCAATGTTAACGTTATGATTTTCCTGCCTGCAATGTAAAAATTCTAAACATTTGTTAAACTTAAAGACTTATTTCTGGCAGTTATGCTTAATTTCTGATTTTGTTTAAAAACAGCATTTTTTGGGTAATGAATTAAAATTTCATGACCTTGTGTGCATAATATGTATATTCCAGTATAACTTTTGTGATCCATACTGTAGCTTTTATTTTTTTGTTCATTTTTGAAATGTGTTTTTATGTGCTTTTTAAATTTTTTGTTCTATTTTGCTTTATTTTTTAATTTATTTTTAGTCATTTTAGTACTTCAACTTATATTATTTCAGTTAGTTGATAATCAAACATTTAGCATTTTCATTTAATTTAAGTTTAAGTTGTTCATCTAATATTTATTAGATGTAATATTTTATTTAAGCTTTATTTTATTTTAATCTGTAGCACTTTACAATAAGGTTTCATTAGTTATCATTAGTTAACTATTTTAGTTAACATGAACAATACTTCTACAGCATTTATTAATCTTAGTTAATGTTAATTTCAGCATTTACTAATACATTATTAAAATCAAAAGTTGTATTCGTTAATATTTATTTAATGCACTGTGAACTAACATGAACAAACAATAGAGCTTTTCACATTGTGCTTAAGCCTGGGTTATCGTTGTTCTAAACACCGCTTTAACCCCAGGTAAAGAAACGTTTCACACTTGTAATTTAGAAGCAGGGTTAGCACTACTTTTGTGCCGTTAACCCCACATTGCGGTGACAAACTTGTACAGTGTGAAACAATGCGGTGTTAGAATGTTACAACTAGATGCATAGCAACGGATAACCAATAGCATAATATTCACTTGCTTTAGACAGACACAGAAACATTGCGCATTGTATCTAAACAGTAAATTCAGCATTTGAGAGGAAAAATGTGTTTAGTCCGAAATGTCCATCCAGTATAAACTCGATAGTACAGTCAGCAATAGGAGTATGCGCAATGCTAGCGCTATGTAAACAGGTTGCGTGCTGCGTTTATCCAATCAATGACACTGACACCACAAATATGCAAATAAGAAAGTTAGGGTTTAGGGATGTACAATGTGGGGCTTTTCACACTTGAAATAGTTAACCCTGGGTCATTCTAAACCCCGGGTAAATGGAATCCTGGGTTATCTTGCTTCACATTTCACACTGCTCATAATTTACCCAAGGTTAAAGGTGCCATCAAACGTTTTTTTACAAGATGTAATATAAGTCTAAGGTGTCCCCTGAATGTGTCTGTGAAGTTTCAGCTCAAAATACCCCATAGATTTTTTTTAATTCATTTTTTTAACTGCCTATTTCGGGGCATAATTAGAAATGTGCCGATTCAGGCTGCGGCCCCTTTAATTGCTCGCGCTCTCCGCCCCCTCCTGAGCTCTCGACTCTATCATTGCATAAACAAAGTTCACACAGCTAATATAACCCTCAAAATGGATCTTTACAAAGTGTTTGTCATTCATGCTGCATGCATGCATCGGATTATGTCAGTATTGTATTTATTTGGATGTTTACATTTGATTCTGAATGAGTTTGAAGCTATGATCCGTGGCTAACGGCTAATGCTACACTGTTGGAGAGATTTATAAAGAATGAAGTTGTGTTTATGAATTATACAGACTGCAAGTGATTAATAATTAAAATAACGACAGTCTTGTCTCTGTGAATACAGTAAGAAACAATGGTAACTTTAATCACATTTAACAGTACATTAGCAACATGCTAACGAAACATTTAGAAAGACAGTTTACAAATATCACTAAAAATATCATGTTATCATGAATCATGTCAGTTATTATTGCTCCATCTGCCATTTTTCACTATTGTTCTTACTTGCTTACCTAGTCTGATGATTCAGCTGTGCACAGATCCAGACGTTAATACTGGCTGCCGTTGTCTAATGTCTTGAACATGGGCTGGCATATGCAAATATTGGGGTCGTACATATTAATGATCCCGACTGTTACGTAACAGTCGGTGTTATGTTGAGATTCGCCTGTGATTTATATAAGAAGAAGGAAACAATGGAGTTTGAGACTCACTGTATGTCATTTCCATGTACTGAACTCTTGATATTTAACTATGCCAAGATAAATTCAATTTTAAATTCTAGGGCACCTTTAACAATTAATCCTGGGTAAGCTGACGTTTGAAACTACACTTTCCTAAACCCTGGGTTAAAGTCCTTATTTGCATATTTGTTGTGTCAGAGTTACTGACAAACACAGCATGTGACTTGTTTACAAAAAAACTCTAGCGTTGCGTGTCCTCATTGCTAACTATATTATCAAGTATTTTAAGAATGAACTTTTCGAACTCGTCTAATCGTTTGACATTTTTCCTATCATACGCAGAAACGACTGTATACATTGCACAGTGTTTCCGTGTCTGCCCAAAGAACGTGAATATTAGGCACGTGATTGGTTGGCGGATGCTAAACATCTAGCTGTAACATTCTAACACCACATTGTACTGGTACCACAATGCGATGCTAACTCTGCTCCGGAGCAGGGTTTCATAATCTCGGGAAAAAAGCGGTGCTAACCCCACATCTAAATTACAAGTGTGAAACACTCCTTTACCCGGGGTTAAAAACAGTGTTTAGAAAGACAATAACCTGGAGTTAAGCACAGTGTGAAAAGCCCTTGTGAAACGTCAGCTTAATGAATACCCAGGATTAATTGTTAACCTGGGTAAATTATGAGCAGTGTGAAATGTGAAGCAAGACAACCCAGGATTCCGTTTACCAGGGGTTTAGAATGACCCAGAGTTAAAAGCCCTAATGAATTACTGCATTCTAAAAAATGTTGTTTTGTTTTAACCCTTGTGATTCAAATATGGACAAACCCAATTGTTGGTTTAAATGTTTTAATTACATTTTCTTTTAAAACCCAACAGTTGTGTTCATTCATATTTGACCCAAACATGGTTTAAAACAACCCAGCAGTTTTTAGAGCGTAACTAACATTAACAAAGATAAATAAATACTGTAACAAATGCATTGCTCATTGTCATGTTTGTTAATACATTCATAAATGAGACCTTTTTGTAAAGTGTCACCCTTTTCATCTAATATTTATATTTTATTTCATTTAAAATGAAGTTATTTTTAGTTTTAGTTAACAATAACAACACTATAATAGAATTATAACCAAACCTACAATTTTTCCCCCTACAATTTAGTGATGCATGAGAAAGCAATGCTACAGCGACATCTGTGTTGTGAGACTGCATGGTCTGCTGGTGACTTGGAGATGCTGGACCAACATGCCAACGGTGAGAGAGAATGTGAGAATGATATAAAGACAGCTAGAGATGGGTAAAGAGAGAGAGAGAGAGAGAGAGAGTAATTGTTTGGAGACACGGGGCTGTAGCAGGATTTTAATATGTTTGCTGTCTCCCGGTTCCAATTGGGCCCCTCAGGACGTTGTGATATTTAAAAGTGACATGTCTGACCCTGCACATTTGCGATGTGTCATCATGCATCAAGCACAGAGGTGTGGATTAAAGCTCTCCCTAATGTTGTGTGCATTGGGATTTATATTTCCAATTAAGTCTGCAAATTATATGATCATCCAGAGCTGTATGCAAGGGCCATTTTGGAAATGAGTGGCGGTGGTCTGTTTTGTTTTTTTCCCCTTCACTAATGGTAATGTTGGAAATGCGATCTGTTTTGTGGCTGGAATATTAATCCGCTTCGCAACTGTCCAATTGCATTGCGCATTACCACATTGTGACTCTCAGGGAATTGTCTAGCAAAATACATACAACTCGGCTATAGTCGTTATAAAGTGCAGTGCAGGGTTACCAAGGTTTATTGGATATAGGGGTTATAGAAGGACTTGGCATGTAAAGATCACACAAGGCTGTCCCTCTGCAGATGCTGTGGAGCCCGCTGTCTCCGCTCTTATCTTAACTCAGCTGGAAGCTAAATAGACCTTGGTCTGCATAGAAAACTGAAAATACCAATAATCCTAAGAGTGTCGACAGTTTAATTGAATCTTCACTTCACATGAAATATAAAAACAAAAATACCACGTTAAATACTAAGAATACGATTAATACTGAGACTAAAACTCCTACACAGTAAAATCCACAGAGTTAAATCAACTCCGCTCAGATAACATTTGATCCCTCTCTGAATAGTGTTAAAATAACACTCAAGCAGAGTTAAAGTTAATGAGATAATTAAGATATTAATTCAGGAATGATTGAACATTAATGATGAACACCTGCTGTTAACAAGCAGAATAACTGTTCCTTTAGTCTTTTGATTCGGCAATGCACAAGTGATTGCTGCGAAACACTATTGCAATTGCTCAAACACAAATTATTTTAAAAACATAAAAAGGTCAAGAGCCCAACTAAAACAAACCCTGACCACCACAATGGTGGCATAATTTATTGACCAATAAAACACCAACATTTAAACCTCTGTTAATTCTCAATAAGAAATTATTTAGACATGTGACAGAAATAAAGTCAATATGGTTAGTAATAAGTAAATCATATCTTGAGAGATTTAATGTCTTTTACCTTCAGTTGATTTCAATTAAATGGTTTTGGCTGAAGTCACTTGTAGTTCTTTTGTTTCTCTTTTCTTCTGCTTGTTAACAGCAGGTGTTCATCATTAATGTTCAATCATCCCTTAATTAATAGCTTAATTATCTTATTAACTTTAACTCTGCTTCAGTGTTATTTTAACACTATTCAAAGAGGGACCAAATGTTATCTGAGCAGAGTTGATTTAACTCTGTGGATTTTACTGTGTACTAAATCTAAAAATTTGCCTAATTTGAGTCTCATTTATACACTAATGTTCAAAAGTCTGAGGTCAGTCTTCCTTTCTCTTTTTCGGTAGGAATGAATGCTTTTATTCAGCAAGAATGCTTTAAATTGATCAAAAGTGACAGTAAAGACTTTTACATTTATTTCAAATTCATAGAAAAAAGGCACGTAGTTTCCACAAAAATATTAAGCAGCACATTAAACATTCAAAATAATAAGCAGTGCTGGGTAGATTACTTACAAATTGTAGTCCATGATAAAAATTGCAGTTAGTAATGTAATCTATTACATTACACATTTTAGGTAATATAATGAGACTACCTTTTGATTACTTTTAGATTACTTGTTTATAACATTGATTTGAAAGTGATTTGAAGTATAATCTTGTACCATATTGATAAAAAATACAAAAATTACATTATGTCAGGGGTTTAGGGAGGAACTGCAGGGATTTCATACATTTATGAAAAGCTTAATTAATTAAATCATATGTTCAATTATAATAAATAATTAAATAAAAACAATCAAAATAAAACACTAACAAAAAAAATTATATATTTTATTTGTGTATGCTTTGCTGCCTCTCCATTTTCCATTAAATTATAGTCGCCTGACTAGTGCAATTCCATAAAACGTTTGAGAAAGGAACATTTAAAATATAAAAATGAAGAATTAGGGAGAATTAATGAATTCCAAATAATTTACTGCCATTTTGTGAATATTAAGTAATCCTGTAATCATTAAAGTAGCTGTATTCTGCTTATGAATATTTTAAAACATAATTACTAGTATTTCATTTTTGGAATCTAATTACATAATCCAGATTACATTTCAGTTTCTACCCAGCACCGATAAGAAGAAATGTTTCTTGAGCAGCAAATCAGCATATTAGAATGATTTCTGAAGGATCATGTGACACTGAAGACTGATCGTAATGATGCTGAAAATTCAGCTTTGCCACCACAGGAATGTATTACATTTTACAGTGTATTAAAATAGAAAACAGTTATTTAATATTGTAATAATATTTCACAATTTTTTTTTTTTTTAAATAAAAGCAGGCTTGGTGAGCATTAGAGACTTCAAAAACAAAAAAAAAAAATAATGCAAGTCTAGTATTAGTCTTCATATTAGTATTATTTTAATCTTAATCTCAGTACTAATTGGTTTTATTAATCTTCATAAGTGTTTGTCTTAATCTGAGAATTAATATAAGTCTCAATACTATTTTAAGAGTAATATGAAGACTAATATACCAATAATACCAATATGGCGAACTCTAATAAAATAAAATATTGGTATGAGTATCTTGGTCAGTCCTTCCTGAGTAAACTTTACCTAAGTCTTTTTCAATCAAGCATGCAAATATGAGCATGCCAGGACAGTGGCAGTGTTTTGACAATTTCCTGTTTAATGAGACAGGGCTTGTATCATTCCTTATCTGTGCGAATCCAGTATGCCAAGCACCCGGTTCAGCAGTTAATTGCCTAAGGAATTGATAACGTTGCTGAGGCCGGTCCGCCTGATAAACCCACATGTCCATCAGTCAAACCTGGTGCCGACCACGCACACACACACACCTCTGACAGGAACACTGTTCTCACCATATCCTCAATGGTGTAAATTATTGATTTTAACATGACAGCTATTGGAGATGGTGCCTGAATGCAATGCTGAAGGAAAGGGGGGAAATATTCTGCTATTGCTGACCTATGACTGCAAAGAGTTTTTTCTTGGAGCATGTTGAACGGGAGTGTTCAATATTCAGAGAGAGGGAAAGAAAGAAATGCTTGAAGAAGAAATAGGGAGTGAGGGAGAGGCTAAGTTGGATATGGTCCTGTCTGGAGCTCTAAATACATTCAAGTTCATACACAGTCTGGTTAGTTTTGAAAGTGAAAACCACATAGAACCGAAGTGACTCCCTTAACTTGGGCTACCTACCAAGCAAGCCACATTTCCGACTTGTCCCGATTTGTATCTTGATCATCAGGTCCCTCTAGTAGCCAGAGAAATGACAGACATTTAAAGAAATGACTTTTTTTGAAAAGAAGAATGAATAATGTGAGGAGTTTCTGGAAGGGCGAAGAAAGAAAAGGATTGAAAGGGGGAGGGAGAAAAGGAGTGATGGAGGAAGAAAGCCTGAGGAGAGAGACCGAGGCAAAGCGAGAATTGAAACTTCTTCAATCTGACGGCGCGTGTCTCCCTGGGGTCCATTTTGATCTAAGCATATTTGAATGTAAATATAAGACCGGCTGCTTTTATTGAGTGGTGTCGGCATGGCACAGCTGATGACCACTGGCGCTGTCTGACACTCCGGCTAGATCCATCAGAGAGGAAATGCATTCATCTATATGATGTGCTTCTTCCTACAATTATAGATAATTTATACGCCTCCTGTTTACACCCTTCTGTTTAAAATGTATAGCTTTTGTTCTCCTCTTGTTCTAGAAATCTCTGTGGTCTGTAATCTCAGAGACTTCAGTTTATAAAGTCAGATCCATATAAAGAACGCCCACCCGTCCGCTGATGGTCAGGCATGTTGTAATTCATGGGTGGAAAGGGATCAGCTTCACAATGGTCTTAAAGAGATAGTTCACTCAAAAATGAAAATTCCCTCATGTCATTACATTTCTTGAATTTGGTGAATTTTTAAGAAATTTTAAGATCCAAAAAGACAGAAGTCACGACACGACAATTTCCAAGTCGTCTTAAAGGTGTAATGTGTAAATTTTAGCGGCATCTAGCACACCCCTCCCTTTCGAAGAAACTACGGTGGCCGTCTGGCTGATACAAGACAAAGATGTCATCTGAGACAGCAGAGAGTAGCCTGTGTGAAGCAATGAGGTTTCTTCTTACTTCTAACAAAGAACAGTTTCTGCTTCTAAACAGATAACTACTACTACTACTACTATTACTACTTTGTGTGTATTCAACGTAGTGACGATGCAACCTGCCTCTAAAAACACCAATGAACATAGTGACGAAACACACTCTGTAGCGCAGTTTGTCCATTTAGGGTTACTGTAGAAATATGCCGGAACATTATGACGTGGTATATGTAGATAGAAATGTCTCATTCTAAGGTAATAAAAACATAACAGTTCATTATGTAAGGTCTTTATGTACCACTGAAAACATTTATGTATATCATACATATTTCTGTCAATAGATCCTCCCAAATTTTACACATTGCACCTTTAAACCATATGATAGTTTTGTTTGACAAATATACCAAAATTCAAGTCACTATTTCTGACGTTCACTTTAGGTGATCTTAACACAATGGCTGTATTCAAAATCACATGTAAAAATTTAACCCAGTGATTGGGTTTGTCCGTTTTTGACCCAAATTTGGGTTGAAACAACTCAGCATTTGTTAGAGTGTACTCATAAAAAGAGTAGGCAAAATTTGCTACTTCCGCTGAGATTCGGAAGTGTGAATATGATGGACATTTAATATCCCATATGATAATATGAGAAGATTTGTGTATGGCAGTAAAGTGACACAACTGACGCTGTTAGGTCACATGATAATGACAATATGGCCAATGTAGTACATCTACATTACATTCATACTACACACAATCATACTATATAGAACATACTTTTTTAGTGCTTGCAAAGTAAGTACTTGTTCAGAATAAGTAGCCTAACTAGGCCTACTCAAATATGCGATTTCGGATGCAGCCATTGTCTGATTCTTGAGTGAATCGCTTCTTTTGAGTCAAATGTTTTCAATGAATCAGTTTAACCAGATTTCAAACCCAGTTTTGAATAAATCGTCATGAATCTGACTTATCCGGTACTTGAGTTCAACTTACTGTAAACATGCTGAAGTGGAATATTTTCAGTTAATAACTTAATTTTAGTTTTTTCTTTACACAAAATCATATGTATGACTTCTACTGAATGAACCTTTAATGATGCTTTTGAATCTTGAAAGCTCCACTTCCCATTCATTTCAGTATAATTCTTCAAAATGTATTCTTTTGTATTCCACAGAATTAGAAAGCCATACAGGTTTGCAACAACATTCATTTTTGTGTGGACTAATCCTTTTGAAAGTACAAAAAAGGTATTTCCAGTCTTTTTGTTCAATGATTAAAAGACAATTACTCAAAAGAGAAAGTCGATTTAGGTGACATCTCATTAAATGTACATAGCGATTACTGATGATGTTAATCTTTTAAGCAGGGCGAATATTTCATTAATGTTTAAATAATGGAAAATTAAAGCATGCAAAATTTAAGGATCAAAACTCAAAGGTATATCGTTTTAAACTTCTAAATCTAAAACCACACCAAGTCTTCAAAGATTTCAGCATGGACAATGACAGGAACATGATCAAACGTGTCAGGTGTGCATCTTCGCACATGTTGTTGCAGTTATTTGAAAGGTTCCCTATTTTCATTTAAGCTCAAACTCTATTTAGGGATTTCTGTTTTCATGTCTTTCAAATGGTAATGGATCTCTTCAAAGTCTCTCTATCGCTCATTAGCAGAAGTTCAACATAAAACAGAGTGTAAATGAGAGAGAAAAGGGGTGAGGAATTTATTATTATTATTTCTACCTTAAGATATGATTTTCTGGTGCTAATACAAAGTATGAAATAATTTTCAGACTTATTATATCTGGAATTTATTGGGCTCAATTTTAGTTTAGCACTGTTTTCCCCCCAGTGGCTGTAGAGGTATTTAATATTCTACAATCTAGAGTAAAGTCTTCATTAATGGTGCTTCTTAAGGCAAGCAACACTATATTACTTGCTCATACTTAGGGTATTTTATCAAAACCCTAAGTTTTAAATGGCATATAACTATTCCGAATGATCTTACTATTTTGGCTGTGCAGATGATAAAAGAGATGAAATAATCTAATAAACTTACATTGAAAGAAGGACCTGAGCCATATATATAGAGACTAGCGATGCCTTGGCAATCAACCAGAGTATAGTGACTGTGACTTTTGTGACATTTCCATGGTTTGTTATTAAATATAATCCTTTTAAATGACATCCAGAACTAAGGGCCATATGAATATGAGAAGGACTGCAGTTATAACACAGTTCCTCTAGGAGATGAAAGTAATTTTTTTTTTCTTTTGAGTGACAACATTCTAACCAGCATCCCTCTTCAGTTGACCTTCTCAAACGAGTGCCTGTAACCAAAAGTATGCAAAAGAGGCAGAACGGATAAAGGCAACAGACTGTCATCCGTCACAAAATAAACCCCCAGGTTTACTGTGCGTTCCACGATTCTTAGCAACAGAAGTCAAAATGTAGTTTCTGATGAGTATAGATTACATAACAACATCTGGCTAATCCTCGACCTACAGGCACACAAGCATATTTTTCTCTAATTAGATTTATTTGTTGCCTTTGTTTGATTCATCTTTACCCCTGGCATTTTGCTCCAGAAGCAGATGTCATTAAAAATTCCCGTTCCTGAGGAATGGATCCAAGATGTCTTTTTTTTTTTTTTTTTTTAAATGAAGGGACGGGGAGTGAGATGATGAAACATCAAGGGGGGCTTTACTTGATCATTGTACCTTTGAGGGTTAACGTAAACCATCAACCAGCATGTCCTCTGTGGTGTTGTGATGGCAGAGAGGACATTTGGTGTTCTTGTCATTGTGGTCTCAATTATGTGACAACACTTAAAGGGATAGTTCACCCAAAAATTAAAATCTGTCATCATTTACTCACCCTTATGTTTTTCCAAATCCATAAGACTTTTGTTCATCTTCGGAACACAAATGAAGATCTTTTTGCTGAAATCTGAGAGCTTTCTGTCCCTACACAACTGACAGTTTGACGCTTTAAAAAATTTATAAAGAGATTGTAAAGCTAATCCATATGAATTGAGTGGTTTAGTCCAGATTTTCTGAAGAGACTCGGTCGCTTTATATGATGAACAAAGTAGTAGTTCTGTGGACGGTCAATGGAGGGACAGAGAGCTTTTAGATTTCATCAAAAAGATCTTCATTTGTGTTTCGAAGATGAACGAAAGTCTTACGAGTTTGGAACGATATGAGGGTAAGTAAATGATGACATAATTATCATATTTGGGTGAACTGACCCTTTAAAGTCTTTATTTATTTTCAGATTTCTGATTTGTATCTTTCTGCTTGTAAGTTATTTGGTTTCCACAATAAATTGAATTGGTCACAGCACACATGAAGCTTTGGAATGACAGGATGGATGAATGAATGAATGAACGAGTCAGTCAAGTATTCAGACCCTTTGCTGTGACACTCATATATTTAACTCAGGTGCTGTCCATTTCTTCTGATCATCCTTGAGATGGTTCTACACCTTTATTTGAGTCCAGCTGTGTTTGATTATACTGATTGGACTTGATTAGGAAAGCCACACACCTCACAGTGCATGTCAGAGCAAATGAGAATCATGAGGTCAAAGGAACTGCCTGAAGAGCTCAGAGACAGAATTGTGGCAAGGCACAGATCTGGACAAGGTTACAAAACATTCTGCTGCACTTAAGGTTCCTAAGAGCACAGTGGCCTCCATAATCCTTAAATGGAAGATGTTTGGGATGACCAGAACCCTTCCTAGAGCTGGCCGTCCGGTCAAACTGAGCTATCGGGGGAGAAGAGCCTTGGTGAAAGAGGTAAAGAAGAACCCAAAGATCACTGTGGCTGAGCTCCAGAGATGCAGTCAGGAGATGGGAGAAAGTTGTAGAAAGTTAACCATCACTGCAGCCCTCCACCAGTCGGGGCTTTATGGCAGAGTGGCCCGACGGAAGCCTCTCCTCAGTGCAAGACACATGAAAGGCTGCATGGAGTTTGCTAAAAAACACCTGAAGGACTCCAAGATGGTGAGAAATAAGATTCTCTGGTCTGATGAGACCAAGACCAAGAACTTTTTGGCCTTAATTCTAAGCGGTATGTGTGGAGAAAACCAGGTTGTGCTCATCACCTGTCCAATACAGTCCCAGCAGTGAAGCATGGTGGTGGCAGCATCATGCTGTGGGGGTGTTTTTCAGCTGCGGGGACAGGACGACTGGTTGCAATCGAGGGAAAGATGAATGCGGCCAAGTACAGGGATATCCTGGACGAAAACCTTCTCCAGAGTGCTCAGGACCTCAGACTGGGCCGAAGGTTTACCTTCCAACAAGACAATGACCGTAAGCACACAGCTAAAATAACGAAGGAGTGGCTTCACAACAACTCCGTGACTGTTCTTGAATGGCCCAGCCAGAGCCCTGACTTAAACCCAACTGAGCATCTCTGGAGAGACCTAAAAATGGCTGTCCACCAACGTTTACCATCCAACCTGACAGAACTGGAGAGGATCTGCAAGGAGGAATGGCAGAGGATCCCCAAATCCAGGTGTGAAAAACTTGTTGCATCTTTCCCAAAAAGACTCATGGCTGTATTAGATCAAAAGGGTGCTTCTACTAAATACTGAGCAATACTTAGGACCATGTGATATTTCAGTTTTTCTTTTTTAATAAATGCAAAAATGTCAACAATTCTGTGGTTTTTTTTGTTAATATGGGGTGCTGTGTGTACATTAATGAGGAAAAAATTAACTTAAATGATTTTAGCAAATGGCTGTAATATAACAAAGAGTGAAAAATTTAAGGGGATCTGAATACTCTATTTTTTTCTATTTCTATCATTCTTTCTATCTGGCTATCTGCCTTTCTCTCTGTCTGTAAAGCTTGGTTGTAAAAGGTAAACTAAGCAGCTTAGCTTGTTGCTTGGTAAATAAAGCTGATCCTCCTCTAATTGTGCTGATGTGAATCATGAAGTTTATGACTTTCTCAGAAAAGTTCCTCAAATTTAGCAATGAAATAATAGACCAGAATCTTTTAAATTTCACTAAAGTTCAAAGATCTCTGCTCTTCACTCTGAAATTTTGTGGAATTACATGATTAGATCATATTTATAGTCAGTCTTTTATATCACTTGGAGCTTATCGGGGTCTGAGAAATTCACAGTTGACAGATTTATTTTAAGTTCAAATATTTGAAGCCTTGATTTGAGTCAGACTAGTTGGGATCCTGTCAAAGATAAGATCCCATCCAGTTAAAATCAAGACATATGCAGATGTGAGGAGAGAAGAAAGGAGTAGAGGTGAAGACAGTGATGGGAAGGAGCGATGCTGACATAAGATAAAACTCCTTCAGGTTGAAATGTAATGGGAGGCCAATGAAGCCTTGATAGCTTCAATTTTATGGTTAAGAGGAATGTGAAAATTTATCCCAGTGGCCGACAGATTGGAGCAAACAGCTGTCTCCCCATCTCTGATTCCAATCGTCCATGGAAAAAAAATGGGGGGAATACTGACTTGCTGAGACCACCGTTGCGCTGAAAGGTAGATAACGTTTGGGAAAAATAATAGCTTTCACGGCAGTGAATTTCACACATTAGCTCCGCAATGGAGGATTATCATCAGGAGCACAAGTCAAAGAATTTGCACCTCTTGTCACAGAAGAACCTGCTTTTGTCCCTTTTTCTTTTGTATTTGTCTTTCCCTCCTAATCTGTCAGACAATAAGATAAAGTACAAAACTTTAATGTTCCATCAGGGCACCCTGCAACGCGTCTCTGATGAGCAGACGGCGACAAACGTGACCCATCCTGATAAAAGCACAGACTCTGGAGACATGGGCCTGGCTGGAGCATCTCACTATCTCCCTTGCCATCTTCTAATAAAGTCAGTCATGCAGGGGGCATCAGTCTGAGCGCTCTTGGCAAAGGGTCAAGGCTTGGCTTTATAGCATGGCCCTGTCTACTGGTCAGCGCTGTAACTACAGTACATGGTTTGCGGGTAAATGCATCTTACTCCATGCAGAGATTTTGTTAAATTTACAATTATAGAGTGAAAGCTAAGTTTAATTGTACTTTTTTTTTTTTTTTTTTTTGCTGTTTTCTAGTTTCACATTATTTTGTTTTTTATTTTAGTATTTTAGAGTTAAGTATTTTTTTAAATGTCTTTTATATTTCTCTATATATGTTTCATGTTGTAAAGCAAGTAGGTTTTCAAAATTATATAATTTTACAGAAATTATTTGCGACCAGTGTTGGGGGTAACGCATTACAAGTAACTTGAATTACGTAATCGGATTACTTTTGCAAGTAACTAGTAAAGTAACGCATTACTTTTTCAATTTACAACAAAATATCCAAAGAAGTAATGCAAGTTACTATTTCACATTTATTGACTGACAGCTCTCCTGTGCCCATGTTGAGAAAATTAAAGTGCAGAGGTGTTGTGTACGCTGTGTGAACATGATGGTTATTGTAGTTCTACACTAAATGTGAACATGGATTTACTCTCACCTGCACAAAAACATTCAGTACTCCTCAAAATAAATGAAAACAGTGAAATGCAATCTCAGAATTTTATGCAAACCTGTAATAGTTAACTATATTAAATTATACAAATATACTTTATGTACTTAATATCACTTTATTAACCAATGTCTTTGCTGCTGACCTTCAATGATCCAATTCAACCGTACTAATAAGCACAAATTACTTTACATATATATATAACATATAACTTTTTTTAGTTGTTAAGAAACAAACAAGCAAGCCAAGCCGAGATAAGATAAATTAACGCAAAGTAACACATTACTTTTCATAAAAAGTAACTAAGTAACACAATTAGTTACTTTTCTAGGGAGTAATGCAATATTGTAATGCATTACTTTTAAAAGTAACTTTCCCCAACACTGTTTGTGACCAACTGATGGCTGTTGAAAATTATATTGTGACATTAAAAAGTTCTGCGGTCCCATTAGCAAAGATTTCAAATCAGGTATTTCCAGAGGGCCATTGAAATGAATGGGCATGCTCCTTGGTGCGCAAGAGCGTGAATGACCGGATTTGGTGCTCAATCATGGAGGGTCGGACTGTAGAATGAGAGATCCGTCAACAGAGTGCAGAGATAATTGTGTACATGAGAGTGAACAGCCTGTGTCTGGTCACAGAGTGAGACGCGAGCGACGTTTAAGTGTCCCTCTGCATCCGCGTTTTACTGTCTCTGTCTGCCTCCATGTCTCCCCTGGCATCCACTGTCTAATTAAACGTGTCCTCCGGCAAGAAGCTGTCCACTTAACACCTTCAATTAGGAAGCACAGCTCCATCTGTACACACTGATGTGAGAGAGGATGTGGATTTTTCGGATGTGGCATTGACAAAGAAAGGGGAACTATTTTTAGTTTGTGTATCTGTGCTTGGGTTAGTGGGAAAGAAGCAGCAAGATAGGCTGAGACAATGAGGTGTCTACAGTACATGTACATGTAAGTGAGAGGTAGAACAAAGTGTGTGTTTGTGTGTATCTCTGCAGGACATAGTCTTTGTAATGCACCGCATATCCCTCTGAAAGTCTTGTGAATAATTGACAGGTCATTATTTATTATCAGAGGACCGGCGCTGAGCTGCTGTACACGGCCCTGCTTCGTTAAGTCAAAGTAAATGAGCGAATTCATGCTCCAATTACTGTCTGGTGAATTTCCTCTCTTGAGCCGCTCTACAGGAGGAACCGATCGCCACAGCTGTTGCCGTAACTTTCAGAACACTTATTTACCATTATCTGTAATTAGAGAATCTGTATTACCTGCTTATGAATGAATTCACGTGGAGAGCCTGAACTAACATTTTCAGAGTACAAGGTTTTTCAGTTTTGCTGAAAAATGCAACCTGTTGAAAAATGAAAGGGATAAATTGCAAAGCTCAACACGACAGTGACGGAAATTATGTCCAATTTTAGGCCTTTTCATGTGACTCACGCCATTCAAATTTAATAGAAATTTTTACTTAATTTATATGTATTTCTTTGTATTTAGTAATTACTGAACTTTCTTTTCATGGACCAATTTATTGTTGAATTTCTTTGAATTGTAATTCAGTAACTTCCTCTTTTGTCATTCTATTTCAGATTCCAACTTCCAACTTGACAAATTCAGCTCTTAAATAGAAAGGGAGCCATTAAAAATCTCATAAAAAAGCCATTAAAAAAAGTCCTAACATTGGCTGAGATACATCACAGAAAGAAAAAAGGACTTGTTGAACGTGGGTGTACTAAACTTTACTGCCTCAGCATGCTTTTTTGTTAAATGTAAATTAGTTCTGTAAATAAGAACGGAGCCACCATGACAACAGGTTCCAGAGGTCTTGTTCCAGAGATTTGCAGGTTTTAACTTTTTCTGCTCCTTTTGTTTCTAACTTGTGTCTTGTTGCTTTGTAAAAAAGACATCATTAGTGAGCTAAAGCCGTGTGAAAATCACAAGCCTAGTTGCAAACTGAACCAGTCATACAGTACTTTAACCTGCCTAAGATGGATAGTAAGTCTTTCAGCCTGGTCAGTCTGGTTAGGCATGTCTGAAATACAGTAAATCGGTTTAACCAGCTAACACAAGCAAGTAACCGTAGGCTGGTTTAAGCCATTGGTTCAAGATTTTTATTTAGCAGGGTGTATATGTTATGCAAATTTTAGCAATACTGTTTAAAGGCCCATTCACACCAACAATGACAACTATTTGTGACCCTGGACCACAAAACCAGCCACAAGTCGCACGGGAATGTTTGTAGCAATACAAAGCATTGTATGGGTCAAAATTTCGATTTTTCTTGTATGCCAAAAAATCATTAGGACATTAAATAAAGATCATGTTCCATGAAGATATTTTGTAATTTTCCAACTGTAAATATATCAAAAATGCATTTTTGTGAATGGATATGCATTGCTAAGGACTTCATTTGGCAACTTTAAAGGCCATTGTCTCAATATTTTGATATTTTTGGCACCCTCAGATTTGTAGTAGTTGTATCTCGGCCAAGTTTTGTCCTATCCTAACAAACGATACATCAATAGAAAGCTTATTTGTTCCGCTTTATGGTTAAATCAGCTTGATGTATGAATCTCAGTTTCAAACAATTGACCCTTATGACAGGGTCCAGGGTCACATATTAGCATTCACACCAGTGGACGATATTGTTCTGTTTATTCTAAGCACGTGGTTGTCTGATGCTTTAAATGCTTGAGCTCATTGTAGCAGGATGGATTCTGGTTGGCTGTCAGTGTTTTTATCATTAATCATCTGGATAAAATCATTCTGAAAGTGATTCCTCTGTGCCGTTATAATTATAGCTATGGTGTGGACTTTGTTATTCTTTATTATTGAGATCAATTTTTAGAACTATAACTTTATTGTTTATCGTAACTGTGCTTTGAAAGGCCCTGATGCTAAAATCAATTTAAACCAGTTTAATCTGGTTTGCTGTCCTCCCAGCCTGGTCAGGCTAGTCTGTTGGCTAGTTTTAGAAGGATTCTGGTCACTTTTCAGTTGGTCAGGTTGGAAGAACTGCTAGCCTGCAGGCTAAACCCTGGTCTGGCTACGCTAGGAGACTTATAAAGCCTGCTCATATTTGACATGCAAATTTCTAAGGCTTCTAAATTATCATTGTGATCAAAAGTTAAAAACCCATTGTGATAGTTTATACTTTTTTTTTTTCTTTTTTTCTAGCAAGTAAAAGGACTTTGTTTAAATCAGGTCCTGGTACAAGTCTTTTTTTTTTGCTGTGAAACCTTTATTAAATAACTTTTGTAATATTTTTTGTAACTTTTTGTAATATTTCAAGAACTCTTACTGGACTGAAGCAACCTAGGTTTACTTGATTATTCATATATCATATATTTTTTAGAAAAATCATTAAAATGTGAGTATCAAATATTATACATCAGGCTTTTAGGAAGGTTTATTAGTACATCTAACACTCCAGAGCTTTGAACATAAAACTAAATATTTAATATAATCTAAATCAGACATTATTATACAAATTTTATGTAAGTAGTCTGCTATACTGCTATAAAAGTTCTCAGTGATTTACAAGCCATCAGAATTTCATCTTACTCTTTGGCAACATAAACATCTGCACTAAAGCCTGTTGTATCAAATATGAAACTGATACTCAAAAAAAAAAAAAATCAACTTTTTTTTATTATTTTTTTGTCTATAGGTGCAATAAACTTTGATATTTCAATAATAATAATAATAATAATAATAATAAAACATTGACTATTATTTCATATAAAACTAGGTTAGATTAGTAAATCAGCATATAGTGTGGTTTAAGTTGGCTTTTCCAGAAGGGAGGGTCCAAGTTAGAAACTGCTTGAACTTTTTTGTATTGTGTTGTGTTGCTTGACTGCCATGTAACAAGCAGCTGCTTCACTCCATAGTTTAATACAGTAACATCGGGCAACTCTGACACGAGTCGTGCGAAATGGCTTTTATTGGAAAAGCCATCATCTGCAATTTATTCTAGAATGTGTGAATGTTTATCTGGACCAGCCTGAAAGATTCAATGTTTTTGAGCTAAATAAGCTACATTTATTATGTTATTTAAATGTATGCCTGGCAGCTTTAGGGCAGCTCCTTTCAACTTGATTGGGGAAAGACCGAAATCTGTCTTTCCCCAATCAAGTAGAAAGAAGCTGCCCTGGGGCAGCACCAAGATGGCCATCAAATGGATTGACTTGCTTAAAATGGAGTAGAACAGCACCTGATAGCTTATTAGCATTCACTCAATCAACTTTTTGTCTTGTCTGCAGTTCCTCAGTCTGCCTGTGACTGATCGAGAGATGGAAAGTTCTGGCAGGCATTGACACTCTGCTATATCTTGGCAACGGTGGACCTGAGGTTGCTGCGTCAGACCCGGCGCTCTCTGCACACACTTTTGTCTGTCTAATTAACACCTGTGTGTGTCTGGCTCCCAGAGACCCAGACACCTGTCCCCCCTGTTCCTAGAGCTGCTGTCAGCCCCGTAATGTGTCCGTGTATATACAGAAGTGTCTGCATGGGTGGGTGGTACTGTAGATGGTCATCACACTTGAATCCATACAATTCTTGTTAAGTTTTGTAAGTCTGAGAAGAAAGTTACCCATAAGCGTACCAGGGAGCGGAGGTGGTAGCTGGACCGCATGAAAGCTCTTTGTTTTTTGTCGTTTTGCTTTATGGTGTTGTTTACTGTGTCTGAGCAGGAGTGATAAACAGAAATACTGAGCGCAGGAGGTGAGGAAAAACAGGAGAAGCACACATCACACTTCTGTTGTTTCCTCCATTGCAGAAAGAAAGGCTTGGGGGGTTGCTGGGTTTGGGAACATTGAAACGCTACAGTATTTTTCTTTTTTATTCATGAGTTTCTCTCTTGTATTATTAGCCATTCTTGACCTTCCTTTTTGTCCACTGCCAACCAACCTGGTCAAAGACCTTCAGAGACTTGGCAAGACCATGCAGTGCATCTTTTCAGATTTTTGGATGTTTTGAAGCTCATTTCTATAGGTTGTTTAACACAAGGTGGTCTATAATACCTGGAGATTGTTAGTATTCTTGTTTATCTCAATGGCAGGACCCCCCAGAAGCATATGAGAATTTAAGCATCTGCTATCTGACGTCCTTGGTAGCTTTCATTTTTACAGTTTTTTTTTTTTTTTTTGTTATATTTTTTGTCTATTGATGAAAATGTCCTTTAAATGTATTCAGTATATTGCCATGTCATATTCCTTTATTTAATCACACAACAAATCCTCTGTTCATATGAATCCTATATAAAGTAGAAATTTTATTTAATCTATTTCAATATATTTTTAGAGGATTTTTTTTTTTTTGCTTTGTCACACAAACATTACTGGAAAACAACAATAACTCTGACATTGACTATAAATTACAGATTTGAAATTCTTTTTAAATGTCTCTTTTAAAGGGGACCTATAATGACCCATTCACAAGATATATATATATATACAAATATAAGCCTCTGGTGTCCCCAGAATGTGTCTGTGAAGTTTCAACTCAAAACATTTATTACAGCTTGTCCAATTTGCCCCTATTTGGGTGTGAGCAAAAACATGCCTTTTTAAGGTGTGTCCCTTTAAATGCAAATGAGCTGCTGCTCCCGGCCCCCTTTCCAAAAGAGGGCGGAGCTTTAACAGCTCACGCTTCGGTTGCTCAACAACAACAAAGCTGGAGAATTTCATGCAGCAAATTGACAATTGTCAGTTACGGTATTCAGCCTTACGGAAGAAGTTACAACTTTTAGAATGCATCTGGACATTTCTGAATGGTTAGTGGATACATTTATGTAGTTGCTGTGGAGTTCAAATCATCGACTAGCATGTGCCGTCATGTTAATCTTTTCTGCAAATTCAGCGTTAAATTGACCCTCGTTTTTGAAACTTCTCTAAAGCAGCCCATCATGGCCTCCTTTGTTGGGTGTTCCTGGGGGCAAAGTTTATGTAAATTTTGGGGTTTGTGATGTCAACAACCCGGGAAGAAGCTTGTTGTAGTCTTTAAAAAGCAATTTCTTTAAAGGAAAATATCTCCCTTTGCATTGAACATTGAGCATCATAACTTTGTTTATGATCTAACAGCAACATTACACACTAACTAAAGCTAAAAAAGTGAAATGATACTCAAGGACCCCTTTAAAAAAATCATTGTTAGTGCATTGGTAATTGTTTTCTCATCGTATTTTCATCAACAGTAGGTTTTAATTTTTCATTTTCAGAACCATGCACATGCCATGTGACTACTCATTCTGGAGTCATGAAAATTATGTCATCACAGTGCTGACTGGCTGAAGATCGGTGGTAAGATTGGTAAAACCTCTACTGTACATATATTAGTCATAATGTGGTGCACTGCTACATTTAAGTGACTGTCAGTGGAGAAAGATGCTGTTTTCTCTTGTAGATGCTATAGTTATGGCATCAAATAGTGGGGTATAATGGGGTCACGTTAACCAGCCAAGACTTGATTTCTTGATTTAACCTTCTTCATAACCTCAGTTTCCGTTTGGTCTACCTTATAACTCACCCTGCCTATATCCACAAATCCATTTCACTCAAGTAGGCTACGCCCTGCAGACACAAAGCTTTCATTTCCACCCTTGTTTTGAAACGGCTTCTCATCCTCTCACAAATTGAGTTATTGAGTTCACACTTCCTCCTCCTGCGCTCCAGCCTTCAGTCCGCCATCCTGCTGGGAGTCACTGTGGCTGCTCAAATCCAGTTCTCGTCTCTGCTCCCGTGGACAGCAAGAGATTACGAGCGGCAGTGTATCAGCTGAGCGCCGCTGCTTTCGCCTGCGCCCGTGCCACAGCACAGAATGAATAATTTAAAGTGCCAGCTTGGGCATGCGACGCCGCCTTTTCTGGACTATTAGCTACACAAGCAGCATTAGGCTCATCGCTGAAATGTGCCGCTGTATCTCTCTTTATTTCCTCTCACTCGACACATGTTACATCCTATACAAACAAGGCCAATCATAAACTTTCAAGGAGGAAAAGTTTGAGTCAAACTGGATAGCAGATGAAGTTGGTTTGTGATACAATGATGAGTACAATGATGGCATGAGCCAGATTGGATCACTCGGCGCAAAACAGTGTTATTTTAGTATTATTGATATGATATAGTTTTTATTCATATTTTGAATGTTTTTATAATTTCTATTTTTAATTTTAGTCCAAATTTGAGTAATTTTGTTGTTTTTTTGTCATTTTTATTAGTATTTTTGATAAGACTTTACAGTAAGGTCCTATTATTATTTGAAGAGAATAAAAAGTTTATCCAAAAATGAAAATTGTCATCATTTACTCCCCCTAATTTGGTTTCATAAGTCATAAGGATTTGCAATGACATGAGGGGGGAGCAATGAAGACTGAATTTAAATTTTTGGGTGAACTATGCCTTTCAATAAATGGATTGTGAGGGCTTATGAACAATACGCAGGGTTTTTTTTGCATTGAAAAACTACACACAAAAGTAGTGCAACTATATAGTGAGTTCATCCCAGAGAGAAAAAGAAGAAGTGAGCAGGAACGAGTGTGAAAACCTGGAGTGGGTGTGAAGATGACATGATGGTGAAGTAGAGATGCTAGCTTTAATGAAAGACTGTGTTCAGGCTGAGGAGTGTAAGTCTGTCCGTGCGCTGACATTCGACATCCCCCTCTGTGACACCACCCTGTCAGAAAGAACAGAGTGAAGAAGGAGAGAGCAGGAGCACATGCCATGTACACCCAGAAATGGGGAAAGAGAGACAAAGACAGATCTGGAGAACAGGCAGTGTTACATTTTAAGGAATAGTTCACTCTAAAATGAATTTCTGTCATCATGTACTCACACTCATGTCTTTCCAAACCTGTGTAACTTACTTTCTTCCATAGAACACAAAAGGAGACGTTTGGCAAAGTGTTTGAGCTGCTTTCTTTTCCATGTACACTACAGTTTAAAAGTTTGGGGTAATCGAGATGTATGTATTTTTTAAATTATTACTTTTGTACAGCATGGATGCGTTAAATTGACAAAGTGACAGCAAATACATTTGAATAACAGTTTATTTTAAAGAGATAGTTCACCAAAAAATAAAAATATCCCATAATTTGCTATCCCATAATTAAACTGTAATTGCTAGCTTCTGGTAAGTAGTTCCGGCGTATGACGTAGGATGTAGGCGTAACGTAAACTTACAACAAACTCAAGCTCCTCCGACATTTCTCTTTAAAATTTCTCTAAGTAAGCTACACCTAGGGTGAGTAATTTAAGGGATAATTTTCATTTTTGGGTGAACTATCTCTTTAAATGGTCTATAATTATGCAGTAGTTAAGCATTAACACACTGCTAATTGAATGGAACATTACCTGAACATATACAGTAGTAAAGGCCATTATATATATGCATTATTTATGCATTATTTGTTGTCTGGCTATCACCAGACCAAGCTCAATTTAAAATTGAACATTGGTCTGGGGAGTTTGTATATATTTTCTACTGCACAAGAGGCGTGATCAACAAGGATTATTCACGCAATTAGATAGTCCTTCAACCAATCAGATCAATGATCCAGGTGACGTACTTTGCAGAGCAACGCGAAAACTTCAGACAGGTTTAGTTTGTATTGGTTGGTAGCATTGATCAGTGGTTTGCAGAAGCAGCAATGGCATCGAGTGATTTTTTGCAGGTTGTGCAAAAAAAAAAAAAAAAACACGAAAGTGAGTGGTATTTACACCCACTCGAGCGATTTGTTTGCTAAACTAAAGAAGTCATTCAGCATCGTCGAGAGGTTAAAAGGAATTGGATTGACGGTCGTGCGAGAGACGGGTAGATCAGATAGAGTTTGCAATCGGTGTGTAACAATCATATCGCACTTGGAACACAATCTGCTTGCTGTCGCTTCTCTATCGTCATCGTGTTATACCCGCCAATAGCGAGCAATGTGGATAAGCCAGTCTGTGATTGGTTCCCGCAAAAGTGTAACAGAAGCAGTAGAAATGAATGTACGGGTTTCCAGACTGAGTTGCTGGGCGAAATCAAATTGCCGGCAGATCAGGCTGCGTTTACCCAGTCTACATTATTTGTCCAGTAATTAATAAACAAACACATACTAAGGGCATGTTAGCATTGTTTACAACTTAAAAAAAAAAAGAAATTAAACCAGGTATTTATAAATGAAACCCGTATCAATACTTAACCCAATCATCTTGTGTAAACTGTCCTTGTGAAAACTTAATTTCCTGAAATAACATTTGGTCAAATTTAAATAATTTCACTTTCCATTCTGTTATGTATCTTTTTCATTTTCCACAAGTCAAACACATTTGGAACAAAACGAGGGTGAGTAAATGACAACTTTTTAATTTTCAGGTGAACTATCCCTTTAAATTCAAGACTTGTTGAAATGTTTAGGTCCTTGAAAAGGTCATGAAGTCTTTTAGTGAACCCCGGATAACAGTCCGTTCATTTCCTCCCTCAAGCCTGATGTTTTTGACAGATTTCACTGACACGAATGTGTTTTTCCCCCTCCGCAGGTTTTGGCACTGACTGAAAGCTGGCAGAACACTGGCAGACACTCGGAACAAACCCGTTGTTTGTCAGAGGTGTCATACGACGAGAGTCCCGCATCCCTGTCCTCTCGCGCTCCTCATTTCCTCCTCAAGCAAAGCTTGTTTAGAGTGGGCGTCGGCCGTGTGTGTGCGTGTGTGATAGGGAGCCTGAGGGATGCGAGTCGGCATGGCTCTCAGAGTAATTGAAAATGTGACCTGGAAAATGTTTGCCCAGCAGAGCATGAAAGTTACCTCCGGAGCGCCGGCTGAAGCTCACCTGCGGTGCCGACTGGGAGGGCCTGGGAATGCTGGGATATCGGGCTGAGAGCCACTTTATCCCTGCAGAGCCATGCACACCGACGTCTCATGCATTATTCACAGCCTCTAAATAAGCACAGATCAGACCACTAAAACCCAACCTGCTGGCCCTTTCCTGAGGAGTACCTCTCTCACCACTGACCTCTGCAAGGGCATCACAGATCTGTAAGTGAGTTGCCGTGCATGTGTGTATGTGAAAGAGAAAAAGTCAAGAGAGTTTAGAACGACAGTAAGAAATATAGAGCACTCTTTGCTTTTTAATGTGTTCTTTAAAAACAATTATGGGAACCTCTTTTCAGTCACTTTACTAAAATATCATTCATGTATTGAATCTTGTATCTGATTTTAAAATTAGGATTTGGATGTCAGTTGAATGGAGAACAAACTCCAAATCCTAAACGCCAGCATGTAAATGCATTGTTAGTGCAACCTCTGCTGGAAAAAAACCCTGCTTAATCCAACTAAGACATTTTTTGTTGTTGTTGTTTTAGCTGGTCTCCCAACCTGGTCTTGTCTAGCTTGTCTCTCAGCATGGCAAAAACTGACATGTATCTCATTTAGCTGCAGAGCCCGCTAGCCTTCTAGTCTGGACAAGTTGAAAACTGCCCAAAACAATTCTAAAACCAGCCATTTGACCAACATGGGAGACCACTAAGACCATCAACACATCTCAGACTGGTTTAAGAAAGTTCTTCAGCAAGAATGGACATTAACAATACCTTAAACCATATTGCTAGTTGAGAAGAGTTGTGCTATTGCTAATTAGCAATACAATTGTCTAATGGATCATATTTGTGACCCTTAGATTTAAATTAAAACAGAACTTGAGTGATACCTAATTTCATAGAGCCAATTTACCAGACTGGAAGATCAACTAAGACCATCAACTCATCTCAGACTGGTTTAAGAAAGTGTTTGTAAGTAAGAATGACCATAAATAATACCTTAAACCATGTGGCTAGTGTGGTATGCTATTGCTAATTAGCAATTAGATTTGTCTCATTATAGATAAAATTGGTAACAACATAACTTAGATTTGAATCAAAAAGACACTTGAGTGATATCTAGAGACTAGAATATAATAGAGCCAATTGACCAAACTAGTTTAAGAATGTTTTTCAGCCAGAGCAGACATAAATTATCCTTTAAACCATGTGGCTTTTTGAGGAGAGGTGTGCTATTGCTAATTAGTGATCATATTTGTCTCATTGTAGATAAAATTGGTTGCAAAAAGGGACTTGAGAGATATCCACAGTAGAGTCTTGAGCTGCTTTTCCATCGAAATTACCTGGAACAATTTGTCCCAGGAACTTTATTCCCAGGAACTTTTTCCCCCCAGACCTGTTGCTGTCTGTGTTTCCATCACAATCTAAAGTACCGTGAACATTAAGTCCGGTGACGTAGGACTGCGCAAAACTTTCCAGTTCAAGCTGGATTTCATCCTCCGCATATAAGCTTAATGAAGCCTGTATCTCGTTGTCAGTCCATCTGTCGTATTTTTAAACTCCATTGTTGATTAGAATAGCAAACAACTCTTGTTGCACACAATGGTGGTTGAAATAAAATGCTGCATGAACTCAACCAATCAACATGTTCAGCACTCATTTCCCACCCCTGAAAGTTCCTGAACTTTGGAAAAGTACTACTTAGTGAGCAGGTACTTTTTCTGAGGGGGAAATTTTTACCCAGAACTTCATTTAGACCCTGGTTCCTACGGTCGAAACACACTCCAAAGTCCCTAGTTCCTGGGGAAAGTTCCTGCAATGGAAACGCAGCTTTTGTGATGGGCTTTTTAGATCCTACTGGTTAGCAATGCACTAAAAGCACTAAACTTTAACAACAAAATAGCAATGCCTTACCATTGTGGCAGTGAGTTTTACAAAAGAAATACAAGCTGCACCTTTTCAAATAGCAAAAGTCTTTTAGCTTAACCCCATCTTGTATTTCTCTGACCTTGGAGATGACAACAGTTCAGTGGTGAGGCTTTTGTTGAAGTAGAAAGCAAGAAACACATCCTCAGTAGCTTTGGCACAGGAACGGATAAATATCTAATCGCCTTGTTTTGGCACGAAGAGAGCACCAGTCTGGCAGGTCCGGCGGCATTCTAACCCCACACCTGGTCCACGCGCACCTATTGATTCGGATAAATAAGCAGATATGGGATTGATCCATGTACACGCTCCCCAACTAGCATGCAAATCAGACAGAATCAGACACCGAGAGACAGAGAGAGAGAAAATTCTGGCAATCGCTCTGTCGGATCATACAGAATCGAGGTGAAAATCTTGCTTGGAATGAAATCACGCTCAGAAGCATCTGCAAATCTGACTGCAATTAATGGTGTGGATGAATGCAATCAAAGCATCACCTCTATCTCATATGA
The DNA here is from genome assembly GCF_024489055.1 of Chanodichthys erythropterus. Taxonomy (NCBI): domain Eukaryota; kingdom Metazoa; phylum Chordata; class Actinopteri; order Cypriniformes; family Xenocyprididae; genus Chanodichthys; species Chanodichthys erythropterus. The sequence continues at coordinate 15,819,025 of NC_090242.1, read as the reverse complement.
CCAAGGTCCACAGGGTCATTTTCATTACCCACTATAATTATTTCAAGAAATCTAATTAGCAAAGGGGCTTTTGCCCATTTTATTGAAAGAGACAAAGCAATGTCAAATCATAAAGATATCTGAGCAGTCATAGTCGAAAGGGGGCAGGGCTTCAGTGAGCTTTCTGAGTTTGTTCTCTCTGTCTTTCCAGTTTCGTGTTTGTTTGAATGTCTTTTTTTCCTGGTGGGGAATGTTTGCAGTCATGTGTATGTAGAAGTGTGAAACTGAATGCTTTTGAAGTGCTGCCGTCTGTGTTGGATGCAGACTGGCGAGCGTCTTTATTCCCAATCTCACGGCCCGGCAGTCATGTTGAGGGCTTGGTGATGAATTGGATGGCTGCTCTCTCTCCCTGAGTTTCGCTTTTTCTCTCTCCCTCTCTCCTTGTTTCTCACCGTTCCTATCTGTCTCCCTCCCTCCTTTTGTTTCTTTCTTCCCTGCTCTTGATCACTGAAGTGGAGGCTCTCTACAGGATGGAAACTGTCTCTTTCTCACACACACACACACACACACACACACACAGACATCATGAATATGTAGGGGGTCCTTGCCGGAGCACATCCTAGTCCATGAGGAAAAGCCAATGCTGTCTTTCCACAGGCTCTCATTTGGGGGAACGCTGGAAGGAGAAGACAAAGGTGGCTCGGCAAAACACAAAGTCTTCACCCTAGTTCTCCAGCAGGGTCTCCAGCACTCCAGATCTGTCCAATTCTGCCAGCTGAAATGACCTGGTACAGTAGATCAGGCTGGTTGATATTAATGCTGAACTAGTATTATTCATCAGCAAGTTGTTATGGTGTGTTAAATCATGTTGGAAAAATCATATTTACGAGTTGAACACAAAAGAATGCCACCACAATGCCGTAATTAGTAACGGGAAATGTGGGATGTAGGAAATATAAACTTCCATGGAGGACTTGAGCCATGCTGGGAAATGAGGGGGCATTGCCCCCTAAGATCTGGTTTGTGCCCCCTTAGTTTAAATTTGTCCCCCCTCCACCCCTGAAACGGATTGATTTTTAAGACTTTTTTTTTTTTTTTTTGCAGTATTTATAAATGGTTTATTTGTGCACATAATTCATTTGTCCTCACAATCTTGTAATGTTGTCTCTTCTTTTCTCTGATGACATGTTAACTGGAACGAGGGTGGGAAAACCTGTCGATCACATAAGATCACAGCAACAGCAAACCACAATGATCCAATCAATTACCGTTGGACAAAATCAAGACCCACCATAAATTTATTCTTGTCCAAGAAGCCGTTTCAGGATGTCACAACAGGGTAGAAAATATTATCGCAACTATCTTCCGTTTCATGCTGACTGAGGTGAAGGTCAATTTGTTAATTCGCTTTCATTTGTTTTTAAGCAAGTTTTCCTTCTTGGTTGGTTGGACAAGTTTTCCATCTTGGTTGTTTGGACAAACTGATGTTCCCACCCCAATCTCATGACATTAGGTGGTCAGGATGCTCAAACGTCCTTCAATATTTTGATCCCACTGCTGTGTTTACACATTTTGCAGAAATCATTTTGCCAATGTAGTTATCTCTGTACATTAAACTGGGAAAGAAGAAGGTATTTTAATGAATAATTACACACATCACCTTTAAAAATTCAAATAAATATCCTACAGCATCCATATAGAGCGCATAAGTTGAGAAAGTGAACCTTTGCAGCATTCCACACATCAGTAAGGCACGACTCATTGGTTTCACTATGGATAAAAGCATCCGCCAAATGAATAAATGCAAATAAATTTAAATATAGATGTGGTATTAAATGCCATACATGCCTTGGGAACTTAAGAAACTTCTGCTATAACTTTAGTTGTACTAAATCTTCCAATCATGATTCCATATTTGAGGTTCTCCATTAAGTCTTGACCCCCACAGAGCCTGTCCTTATTGTCCCTGCAGGAGTCCATTTGCATAGGTCAAGATATATTATAACGAATGTTCTCATATTCGTAAAATGAGTCATCGTATTCCTGCAACATCGGTATGCATTAACTGAGCCTCGTTTTGTTCACCAGTTCAAAAGAAGACTCATTTGCAAGCTTCATGTTAATCACACTTATTTGCACACCATTGACCTTTTGTGGTCAGGTGGAGATGAGAGAAAGCAATAATGTTACTCCCATAACAGAACCTGATTATGACTTGAAGAACTTGGAATGGTTCTCTCTATAGAGAGACTTAAGTGTGAGAAGAGAGACAATTTGCATTCCAGTTTTCAGACTATGTTTTCAGATTATGTGAAATTGTTTTACTATGTTAAACTTGATTCAATTATTTGTAGATGAACAAAAGATTGGTTTGAGCAGTTTACATTATTGCTTAGATAAAGCTGTGCTATATGAAGAAATGCAGCTAAAACATTCTTAAAAGTAACAGTTCAACCAAAAGTGAAGCTGTGGCTCTCATATCTCATTCTTTTAAATGTCCGCATATTGCCATGTTATGATTGACCATGTGACATGCAGTTGTCGATATCATGATGTCACTGATGTCAAACCTGACTTATTGCATTTACGGATTCCATTTTGGAATGGATGCAGACAGTGGATTTCTGGGAAAAACATGAATAAAGAAAGCCAGTGGGTTTGGAACAACATGAAGGTAATGTCACATTTTTTATATTTGAGAAACCTTTTTTTTTTTTACAGAACAAAAAAATTCAAAAAGTACAATTACTTTTAATTACTTCTTATTGAGCCTTAAATTAGTATTCGGTATATTTGTTGTTTTAAAAAAATCTTTTTTGTTTTTTGAAATTTGGTCAATTTCTTATTGTCTTTTTGTCGGTGCCGATAGCCTAGTGGGCAGCACGCCTACATATAGCACCGTTGTGCTTCTGGTGACCTGAGTTCTAGTCCCGGATCGCGGAACTTTCCTGATCCCGCCCCCCTCTCTCTCTCCCAACTTCGCTTCCTGATGTCCTATCATAATAAAAGGCAAATATAAATCTTTTTTTATTCATTTTTTTCTAAACTCATCAGCTACTTTGAGACCCACAATGGTCCATCTCTTCGCTGAATGCCATTTTTTTGTTGAATCAGAGGTTGAATTTCTTTCCTGTCCTCACAGCTGTGCCCCTGTGGAATTCATTTCGGGTTCTTTAGACCAGAACCGAGGCACAATGGCAAGCCAAAGCTAGTGAAACTCCTCAGAGTGGGTCGGCTTACACTCCGCTCTTTAATTAGTGCATTAGCATCTCATTTTCATTAAGGTGATGTATGCCTCACTGAATGACTGCTGAGAGGTGGGCGTGAGGTGTAGTGCCTATGCATTTTTAGTGGTGTTTAGCCCCTTGACTCGCCACCTGGGCCATCAATCACAAGAGCGGGGGCTGGCTTTACACGGCCTGACTCCGATCTTCATCATCACGGCGTGAAGTGGTAAAATCTACATCATCATTACTGTAAGCCTTTACCATTAAAATCCCTGCCTCATCTGGCCCAGCCTGTGTTTGAACTGCATTTGAAGAAATCGTTTTAAACATTTTTCATCAAATTTGAAACATTAAAAATAAAAATAAAAACTTATTCTGTGGATATCTCAATTCTATGCAATATCTCAATTCTATGCATGGTATGAATGATTCATTTGCGAATCTGACTGACTCTTTTTTTTATTTAAAAAATTTTTTTTTTTTGAATAATGTCAAATTTTGGGTCTGTTTCTCAAACATACCTATTTATGACATCTATACACTTGGAATATAGCATTAAAAGCTAACACTTTATTTCAGTCCACTTTATATATTCTATAAGTAACTTTGCAACTACATGTCAACTACCAGTCATTAGAGTATTAATAGACTGTCTGCTTAATATTTGCTAATACTTTATATTGATGGTTCCTCAACAGACTGAATGTATCTTTGCAAATATGTCAACTTATTCTACTAACCCGAACCTTAACCTAACAGTTTACTATAACTCTAATGAGAGTTAGTTGACATGTAGTTGCAAAGTTACTTATAATGTAGTTAGTAGAACGTCAGTGTTGTCAAAAGTACAACGGGAGCATTTGAAATCAGGCGTATATCAGCGGATCCCTAATATATTTGCTGATAGATGGACATATCTGTTGAGCACATGAACACAATGGCCAATCAGAGGTGTTTAAGAATCCACTCAACAGCGCTCAAGATGCTAAGGGGAAATGCTGGTATCATCACATTTTTACAATTTCAGTACCAACTTCATACCAAAGTTAGTACTTTTGACAACACTAGAATGTCTAAAGTTCAGGTGACCAGATTTCTCATGGTGGAATACAGGACGGGATGGACAGGACACTAAAAATAGAGCTGAAATACGGGACTGTGGCCACCCTATCTAAAGTGGACCATCAAAATAATGTATTTTGTAAAATGTATTCAACCACCTTTATGATACTTGTATGCTGCTTCCGCATCTTTTCCCACTTTATGTAATTGGATGGAAAAGAACAACCAGCACATTCTTCAGAGAATGAGCAAGTCATACAGGTTTGTAATGACATGAGCATGAGTAAATGATGATGGAATTGTCATTTTTGGGTGAACTGCGCTTTTAAGAATGGGATAAAAGTGTGTGAAATTTTGCTGCTGCAGTTCTTGCATCAGTTTTAGATTGAAAGACCAGGTTTAATGGTGCTTCAAAGAAATAATCTATTAAAGCGTCAGATTAAACAGTTTTTCAATTACCAGGTAGTGTGGAACTGATTATCTGTGGTTTGATCTGATTATTTAAAAGAAATACATTTAAGTTTAAAATGAGCTTTCCGATCAACCCGCTCGGTGCCGGAGAAAGTGTCAGAAGGACTTCCCAAATGATACAGTAACGCGTTTTTGCGAAACGATGTGAATTTAATTAAAAGATAATATTGTCTTTATTTTTGCGAGATCCTGGACCTCCTCCTAACTCTTTCCCCTTTGGAATCGCTTTGTGTAATTATACTGTGTGAGAAGCAGTAATAAGCTGTCAAGGCCTACATTTTTGGCAAACAGAAGGACCTGGGTTGAGCACTGTTGCACAGGCCTGTGTTTCATTTGTGATGTGTTATGCTGTATGTAAATGGTTAATGTGATTTCACCAAGTATGACATGTTCCTGGATCAACATCTTTGTTGATCCTGGAACAACATTCCAATCAACCAATTAGATTTGAGGGACAAGTTTACCATTTATGTCAAGTTTAGGCTTGCAACCAGGGTTAGGTGCTTCTACATCAGTGTTATTCACATATCTTTCCCCTCTGATTTTAGGGATAAATTATGGGTAGGATTAGGTTTAGGGGTAGGAATAGGGTTGAGACTAAATTTTCGGACAGGAATGTTGTTCCAGGATCAACAAAATTGATCCAGGAACATGTCTTACTTGGCAAAATCACGGTGATCATATGTAAATAACTTGAACTCTAATGCTGCGTTCACACCAAACGCGTCTGGGGCATCAAATTCGTGTCAGACGCATCTTGGATGCTTGAACATTTTGAAGTCAGATGCCTCAGACGCGCATCAAATTTGCTCTATTCGCGCGTCTAAACAAAGTGTGTTCAGACGCGAATACGCGTCATGGGAGGGGCTTCCATCTCTTTCTGCACAGATCCTCTGAATAAACACATCATCTTGTCAGCTGGAAACCAGTAGCGGTAATTTAACTTGGTTATGCCAGCCGGCTTTTGCTAGCTAGCAGGTGGGCTAGTATCAACGGCTAAAATCATGCAAAGAGTTTTACAACAAACCAGATTTTCTGATTTCTTTGCCTATCCTCTTCCAGGCAATGTCCTTTTTATTCCTGTCTCGATAAAAATATGATGACACATAGAGCTGAGGGTGGCCACACACAGCGACTTTTATCTTTGTTCTAGTCTCCACCGCTGATCACGTCATAAACACGTTACTACCAAAGCAGAGTCACTGATTGGTTAACGCGCCGCAAATTTTCGACAAAGTTCAGATTTTTTAACTTAGGGCATCAGGCGCTCAATTCGATTCACGCCGTAGGATGTCTAGACGCGCGCTTACATTGGCTTAACATGTAAATCAGACGCCCCAGACGCGTTCGGTGTGAACGCAGCATTAGGACTGTCATGTGTATGTTCTGTTCTGTTTTGGTTTAGTTCTAGTTCCTGTACCTGTTTCCTTTGTTCCCTTTTTCCCACCACTAGTCTGTTTCTATGGTTTCTGATTAGCTATGCACCTGTTTCTGTTACAGTTGTGTATTTAAGCCTGTGACGAGCAGGGCGGGCGAGAGCCGTGAGGGAACGGCGCGAGGCCGGTGACGCAAGTGATAACGAGCTACACCTGGGAGGCGCACCGGCCTTGAGTCTCTCACGTAGGAGCTCCGGGAGCATAAAAGGAGGAGCGACGACCGTGACGGACGAGAGAGGACCAGGCCTGGACTTTACGTTATATTTTATTATGTTTGTGTGGCCAGCAGATGTCCGCGAGGGTCTGCCGGCATTAGGCTACTTTCGTTTTGTTCTTTGTTTATTTTGAATTAAAGTTTTGTTGAATGTTCGCCGGTTCCCACCTCCTTCTTCCTGTATATACGAACTACATTACAAAGCCCTTAGGGTATACACAGCTACTAAAAACAGGAACGTTTTTCCTTTGCATTTTTTCGCATACAGACGTCAATGTTGTCAAAACAATCCACGTTCACGGATCCATGAAAACGACTAAAAACACTGTATTATCCATGCCAGGCCAGTAGTTGGCGATGTCACTTTGTAAAGAAACACTACATGCCTATAGACTAAACATGTACTATGCATGCGCATGACGTCACTGTTTTCACAAATTTGCACTTTTGTTGTTTACACAGTGACAATAACAGTATCGTTTTCAAACACTTGGAATTTGAATGCCGTTTTCAAATGAACGGCCAAAAGTTTAGTTGGAAACGGTGTCGTGTAAATGGCTTGTGTGTCTTCAGTGTCAGATGATCCTTCGGAAATCATTGTGGTAAAGTTTTTGTGGAAATGAAGGATTCTTTGATGAATATAAAGTTATAAAAAATGTATTTGAAATAGAATTTTCTTTGTTACTTTTGATCAATTTAATGCATCCTTGCTAAACAAAAGTAATAATTTCTTAATGTCCCCAAACTAAATGTATTTATTAAATAAAATTATATGAAAAATGCCACATAAAGGCTTTTGTGAACATTTCTGTGAGACAGAAAAGCTGCTTAATGCTCTATAGTATACTCTCAAGAAGCAAGACAAAGAGGGATCACAAAACAATGATATGATCTATAGGAAACCTAATGGGTGAATAAAGGTCAGATTAAAATTTTCATATTCACAATGTTTCTTAATTTTATACTGCCCAGCCAGCATAATCATCATCATTTTATATACATATAAAAGCATATATACCATGAATATTTGATCTATCACACAGCCCTAGTTACCAGTAATAGTCTGAATGTACTTTACACTGGGAATCTTGAACCCTTTTAATGAATATGTTTTTAGCATAGAAAATATTGTTGGATTTAATAGAATTCCATGACGGCACACCGGTTATCTGCTTCACAGCAGATGTAGCAACACCCGAACACTTGATGAACACTTGAAAGGGAAGCCGGCCTCAGAAGTGGGTTCTGCTAGCGCCACTGATGGGCGACTTCAAAGACACCGCTACACAACATGACAGGCCGCGGACGCTGAGCCCTTTGAGACCAATTCCAGTTTAGAGAGAAATTTACTGTCTATTTCCAAATTATTATTTTTTATCATCTGAGATTTCCTTTTACTGTACATCTGTGCTGCCGTTGCCTGGAACGGCTGATGTGTTTATACCGAGGCTGATTTTGATGCCATTTTGGCAGCTTTGGATATCAAGCGCTTTGATTTCTTCGGAGTTCTAAAGGAATACCGACCATAAGCCCTGAAGGTAGAAGTTGTTTATTTGCTCAGATATATATTAATTTAATCAACTTGCTTCCTGTGCAGCCAGCGCAGAATTTAGATTGGCTGCATGGATGGAGAGACTGCATTTTCTCCAAAATAAAATGAAATAAATCAGATGGCTACCAGCTGAGCTATTTAAATTCAACAGCGGTATTTATGTCTGAGGCAGAGATGAGTTTGATCGTGCATTGTTGGGTTTATAAAGACCTTTCAAGGACAATGGAGGACAGATAATGTATGCCAAATAAAACAAAGGCTTCTGAAAAGATCCAGAATTGTAGGTGCTCTCTACTAGTTTTTGGAAAAGTTTCTGAAAAGACTAGATTGCAAATCAACATCCATCCGTCCATCCATCCATCCATCCATCCATCCATCCATCCATCCATCCATCCGTCCGTCCGTCCATCCATCCATCCATCCATCCATCCATCCATCCATCCATCCATCCATCCATCCATCCATCCATCCAAACCCACCCACCCATCCATCCATCCATCCATCCATCCATCCGTCCGTCCATCCATCCATCCATCCATCCATCCATCCATCCATCCGTCCGTCCGTCCATCCATCCATCCATCCATCCATCCATCCATCCATCCACCCACCCATCCATCCATCCATCCATCCAAACCCACCCACCCATCCATCCATCCATCCATCCATCCATCCATCCATCCATCCATCCATCCATCCATCCATCCATCCATCCATCCATCTTTGGTGTACAAAATACAACTTATACAGGGGAAGTAAGTCAGAGGATTCTTTGTTTTTGCGGATGTGTGGATGGGATACATGGATACACGTATACATATCTTTGTGTATTTGTAGTGTCATCTTGCCGTCAAATATGACTTATTAAAATGAAATTACTCAGCTCTCTGACCCATGGTAAATAGCACAAGCTGCAATTTGTCTAACAGTTGAGCTGTGAACAAAATCTGATCAGCAATAATTTAGCTTTACGGTTGCTATACCCTGTGCCGCCCCATCCCCCATCGCCTGTGCCATCCAAATGCGTGTGTGAGTGTGTGTTTGTGATCACATGGAGGAGGAACATGGCAGATAGGAGCTGGGGGTCACTGAGCCAAGCTGTGTGATGATGGCAAGTCTCCGGGGGCTGATGGGAAATGTAAATGCTGACGGCTCTTCTCTGATGAAGGCAAGGAGAGGAGGAGGGAGAAGAGGAAGGTGGTGATGAAGGGTGTTTGTGGGGTGGGGGTAGGTGGGGGGTGGTAGTGCTCAGCGAGGCACAACAATTCCGCAGGGCTGTGTTTTCACTGTGTCGACAGCCACCTGCCATCCTATCTCTATTTCTCTCCATCTCTCTTTCTCACACTACACTTAAATTTCTGTGTGTTATAAAATGCTGTGGCTTGGAGGAAGTTGCTGATGGATGTTGTTGCTTAGATCGAAACAAACTTGTTTAAATGAGTTGAATGGTTTACCAAAGAGACATGGGTGGGACTAGTTTAGCCTGAATATTTCACATACACTCTTAAAAATAAAGGTTCCAAAAGGGGGTTTTCACAGCAATGCCATAGAAGAGCCATTTTTGGTTCCCCAAAAGAACCTTTCAGTGATCAGTTCTTAAAAGAACAAATTTTTCTTAGTGTGAAGAACATTTTAATTATCTTTTTCTGTTATAAAGAACCTTTTTTGGAATAGAAAGGTTCCATGGATGTTAAGTGTTCTTTGTTGAACCATGAATGCCAAAAAAGAACCTTTATTTTTAAGAGTGTATAATAATTTAAAGGGTTAGTTCACCCAAAAATGAAAATTCTGTCATTTATTAAGTCCTTCCACACCCGTAAGACCTTCGTTCATCTTCAGAACACAAATTAAGATATTTTTCATAACATCCGATGGCTCAGTGAGGCCTGCATTGCCAGTAAGATAATTAACACTTTCAGCGCCTTGAAAGCTACTAAAGGCGTATTTAAAACAGTTCATGTGACTACTACAACCTTAATGTTATGAAACGAAGAGAATACTTTTTGTGTGCCAAAAAAACAACATAACGACAACAATATCTAGTGATAGGTGATTTCAAAACACTGCGTCATGAAGCTTCAAAGCTTTATGAATCTTTTGTTTTGAATTAGTGGTTCAGAGCATGTATCAAACTGCCAAAGTCACGCCCCCCAGTGGTGAACCATTGAAATTTCGAAACACTTATGATGTAACGAAGCCTCGTTTACTGAAATCACGTAATTTCGGAAGTTTGATATGCACTCCGAACCACTGATTCGAAACAAAAGATTCATAAAGCTTCGAAGCTTCATGAAGCAGTGTTTTGAAATCGCCCATGACTAGATATTGTTGAATAAAGTTGTTATTTTGTTTTGTTTTTTGGTGCACAAAAAGTATTCTTTCTGCTTCATAACATTAAGTTTGAACCACTGTAGTCACATGAACTGTCTTTCATAGCTTTCTGGATATGAAGCTTTCATAGCTTCTTTTTTTTTTTTTAAATATCTTAATTTGTGTTTTGAAGATGAACGAAGGTCTTACGGGTGTGGAACGACAGTTCCCCCAAAAAAGAAATTTCTGTCATTAATTACTCACATTCATGTTGTTCCACACCGTATCTGCGTTCATCTTCGGAACAAAAAGATATTTTTGATGAAATCCGAGAGATTTTTGAACCACACACAATGTTATTGCACTTTTCAAGGCCCAGAAAGGTAGTAAAAACATCGTTAAAATAATCAGTGGTTCAACTTTTATGTTATGAAATGGCGAGAATACTTTTTGTGCGCAAAAACAAAACAAAAATAATGACTTTGTTCAACAATTTCTTCTCTTCCATGTCAATCACGTGGTCTGTTTTAACTATAAATTTGCCTATGTGTGGTTCAGAAACCTCTTGGATTTCATCAAAAATATCTTAATTTGTGTTCTGAAGATGAATGAAGGTCTTACAGGTTGCCATCTTAATGACAGAAATTTCATTTTTGGGTGAACTAACCCTTTAAAATGAATAAATATCAATGCAAACAAATAGTAATACTGTACATCTTTTGTAAGAGTATTTTTTTTTGAGCAGTGATAATACTGTGTTTGGTGAGTTTCCTCTCACTGACTTGATGTGACTCTCCCTGCATTTACAGTCCTGTTGATGATTTGAAAAATCTGTACATATATATATATATATATATTTATTTTTTTCAGAGCATGAAAAGTTCAATGAAAGAGGCAGAGGAAAGAGGTAGTGGATATGGGCAAGAGAATGGGAGTGATGAAAGAGAGGGAGAGAAGGAGGCGATGGGCTTGCAGTAGCTCTAGACAGGTTGATGTAGCTTCTGCAATGAACATCTCATAAAAAGTGCTATCCTTGGGCCTTAAGAAGATATTCTATCTCCTCCTGCTAACGGCAAGGCCTGAAATCACCCTCTCCATCAACGTCAGGCCCCTCTTGGTATATACACTAGTGCTGCACCCAAACAACAGAGAAAAAATCTCATTGTGGCTCTCAACACACAAATGTCAACATGAAATTAAAACTGTCCCTGTTTACTTTCCTAATTTAATACTTTTTACAATTCACTGGTGCACGTTATTCCAAAGAAAAGTGTGGCTTTGTAACCATCAATCAAATTTGATAAATCGCTCTTCATCTGAAACTACTTTCCTTTTCTGTTGACGTCACGTAAGCCCTCAGGCTATTGGATAACATTAAACAATAACTAACTTAGGCATTGTTTTAGCAAACAGAATAGTTTTGGCTTCATTCTGATATATGTAACACCCATTTTTCACTATCCACTTCCCGATGGATACATTTCAAATCCCTGTGCCACAATACATTTTTTCACTGTTATATTTCCAGAGTTTTACACTGAAATATGTCACATTGCATAAATAAAATAGGTTGCTAATGCCAGAAAATGCTAAAAATACTAAAAATTTGCCTGGTCTTGTAAACTGATCTTTAAACTGAATTTCACAAAACATGATCCGTTATCTCAATAGTTCAGCAGAAGTTAGGTTTTTTAATTGTCCTGTTTATAAAGTGTCATCAGTGCATTTTACTAATATTGACAGAATATTGTAGTATTTATTAATATTTTGAATTAGCTTTTATTTTTATATTTTCATTTTAGTTTGTTTTATTTTTTATTAATTATTTATTTGCTTTTGCCATTATTATTATGTAATATTTTAGATTTAACAGATATATTTTATTTCAGTGTTCTAATTTTAGTACTTCATACGACAATTTTTGTGTAAGCTTTTTCAGTTTGTTTTTTATCTGATATATATATATATATATATATATATATATATATATATATATATACATTTTTATATATTTATTTATTTTTTTATTAATTTGATTTTTAATCTTTTTAGTTTTAGTTATCGATAACAACACATAGGGCCCTATTTTAATGATTTAAACACATGGTGGCCGTGTCTGAGCATGTCCGAATCGTCTTTTGCTAGTTTAACGGTTTAATGGAAAAAATGGTTGGCGCACCAGGCGCATGATCCAAAAGGGTTGTACCTAGTCTCTCAAAGAGTTTAAATAACAAAAAAAAATTAAATAAAATACTGCGCCATTGACTTTAGACCAGGTTTCAGATGGTCAATGGCGCAGTCGTTTTCAGTTGCCCCAAAATAGCAACACGCCAACAATGCACCTGTACATACCTCATTTTCAGACCAGCATGCACATGGGTGAAAAGATGGGCGCACGTGCACTTGCTATTTAAACAATGTGGCACTGGATGTGAAAATGAGAACTGTGTCGGGCTGAAACTGAAATATTATATCCAGAATCATCTCAGTCATCCCTTGCTTCAAAAGCGAATCACCAACACTAGGTGAGTCCCAGCTAAGCTACTGTCTTTCTTGCCCTGGTAGATGTAGCTTGAGTTCTCTGATGTTAGCATACTTTTTCTCAGTGTGTGAGGGATTCACAAAGGCATTTTATTACCTTGGTTAAAGCTGTAGGGTGTTCCGGAGGCCGTGCTATTGCATGCGTGCTGATGTCCAAGGGAATAACAGCAGTAGCTCACCCCTGGAGGAGTGATGAAAGCTGGATCTGATGAAAACTGCTCCTTCAACAGCTGCCCACTGACGTGCAGACTATGCTTTACCATTGAAACGCAACCATGTATCCGGGGTTGTTTTGTTCAAACGAAGGACATATTCAGTAATACAGAACAGTGCTTATTGTACATGACAGAACGGAAGAGGTTTACAGTGGTAATTTTTTTCACCATTATGGGTCCTTCTTTGGGCCTAGGTTTGCACACACCCATCAACTGTATGCCAAAATCTCTCATCACAAAAAACTTCCTCAGCTAATGGAAATTTAAGTCACCATATAACTCCATAAAGTTTCAAATCTGCACAGCATGGCAAGCCCCGCAGGAAATGGCTTCAGATGTCATTTATTTTACAGTTCTCATTTTCATCTGTCTCCTTTCTGTACTTTTCCCTCTCTCCATATCATTTCAAGATGTTTGCTGTCATTGGGGCTAGCTTGAGTGGTCGTGTTTTGAATTCTCTTTTCTGTCTGGCTTCTTTACATCAGCCTCCTCCTTCCAAATCCACCCAAACAAGCATGTGGACATTTGTATTTCTGTCAAAGGACTTCTATTTTATGCTGAGCTACTGATATTTCTTAACCTAACATTTATATTTATTATTTCAGTTTATTTTAAGAAACAGGTTTTAGTTTTAGTTTCAGTTATAATAACCCTGCTTGAAAAAAAATAAGGGTTTAAGAAAAGTGACAGCTAATGATATATGACAAAACAAATGGTCTGTTTTGTCTTAATATAAAAAGCATTAAATTTAGACATTTTAATATAAATATTTACAACGCCTTTATGATTCTTGTGCCTGAAGCATCACGAAAATTGTAGAATATGTGTCAAATGTCTAAAGTGACAGATAAAAGACTACGCAGCAAACAGCATGAATAGCATAAACACATTAAAATATAAGTTATGTTTGCCTGAATAAAAGTCTGACATTCTTCCTGTCTTTGAATCCTGGAGGAAAATCAAATTAATGCATGCACATACTATAAAAACTATTCATCTTAAACATCTATGGTGCTATCTCCCACATTGTGTGTGCGTATGCACGTTTTAGTGATTTAAGAGGACACAAATTTGTATAATGACATGGGTATTACACTGGTATTATGACGTAAAAATGAAATATGAGGACATTTCATGAGTCCTCTTATTTAAAATAGCTTTAAAAACATAGCAAAACAAACCTGTGTGTGTGTGGTTCTAAACCCTACATGAGGAAAACAGCTTATAAATCACACAGAATTATGTTTTTTGAAAATGTAAAAATGCATAATATTTTCTGTAATGGATAGGTTTAGGGTTAGTGGATAGAATATACAGTTTGTACAGCAATATGGAATGTCCCCATAAAACATGAAAACGTGTGTGTGACCACAGACACTGCCCAGGTCACCGTTTTATGACCTTTTAACACGAAACAAGCCTATCACCAAAACCACCTGTATCATCTCCCTGGTCTGTGTCTCTTTAACCATGTAGACAGCAGGCTTGCTTGTATGCAGGATACCTGTGTAAGGTAATTAAATCCATTAGAGTGTGATTAAGGCCTGTCAGGTGCAGCACAGATGATAAGAGTGGCAGTGTTAATAGACTAAAGCTCGGGGGAGGAGGCCCAGATAGCAGCCCGATCCGTCTTTATATACACCCGATGTCTTTTCCAATTACTCTCCAACTTCTGTTTGCTTGTGTCCTCACGCTCATCCGCACAGAACGCCGCATGACTTTCACCCAAATAAAAGCCCACGCACGGATACTCTTGTACAAACAAACAAACATTTTCTTTTCCCCATTAAACATGAGAATGCCACTCAAACAATAAAACACCCAACAAAATGCTTCATATTCCAGTATTGTTGCAAAACTTTGATACTACATCTCTCTTTTCTTCTTTTCTGGAACTGTTTCCACACTAAAAGGACAAGAACGATGCCTCAAGCTGTGCTTAAGTTCTTCAGAATGTTCTAAGTGCAGTTCTTCTAAGAAGTTCTAAACAGTGTTGGGCAGTAACAGTTACTTTTGACAGTAACTAATACTGTAACGCATTACTTTTTAAAATAAATGAAGTCTGTTACTGTTACCATATGGTGCGTATACGTTACTTTTTTAAATTAATTAATTTTGGCTGAAGTGTAGCCTACAGCCTAACCTGTTTACAGCAGCGACGCATTGTAGGATTGGTAGATGCCAACCACTGTAAACACGAAGACGCACTGTGGATGTGTTTCCGTTTATTCAAGTATGTGCGGCAGTCATGGCGAGTCAAGGCGAGAGCAAGACGAGTTTCTCAAAGTGGAAATATGCTCATTATTTCACTTTAGTTGAGCATAAAGACAAAAACCTTTTAGTCAAATGTAAGCTGTGTCTTTCTGGTTCGAAGGTCCTATCTACTGCGATAAACGTGACATGCTGGATCGAAAATATGTGAAATAAGTTTTTCTAGTCGACTAGTAGTTGTTCATTTAAGCCATTCGTTGACTAATCACATTTATATTCATTTAATTTCTTAAATACTGGAGAGAATAAACCTATATTGAGCGTTTATGTAATATAGGCTATGCACTCAAGCGCACGCATAACGCTTGCCATAAAGAACCGGCAAAAGCAATGATTATGAATATGACAAAAAACAGCAAGGAGACATTTTAATTGTTTATTATTAAAATAATAAACAATTAAAACAATTATTAAAATAATGTAGACACGCCTATAGAGAGAGAATGTACATTTCATTCGGATTACATAATCAGAGTAGACTCTTTTCATTTTTTTATTATTTATTTTTAAATGAGATATTTCAAGCTTTCTATAGATATATTTCTCAAGTCTGTGAGGCAAGCAGCCGCTGAGTTTTGGTTCATTTAGCCTATAAGTCGCGCTCCAGTTCACGCGCCAGTGATCGCGCCTGCGCATCCATGCCTGCTATATTTGGTTCTTATTTATTAAATCCAGGCAATTGGTTGATGAAACATTGATTAAAATTAAGATACAATTTTTACAAAACGAAATTCACTTTAAAGAGAGGCTTTCTATAAAACAAAACTTAATGAAGTGGTCAACATCATGTCTGACCCACTCCATGACTCCCGATATATTGCGCATCTTATGATGCATCTTACTCTTGGTGTTCACTTTTCATAATCAAGTAAATTAATTTAAAACACAACATAGGCCTATTTAAACATATATATGAAACTACATTTTCTTTAATGACAGTACAGAGAAATTTCATAAGCAATAGCGGATCATGAGTCAGGAGTCGGATCAAGGATTATTTATTCTTAGACTTATATTTAATAATGGGGGCAATCAAGTTATTTTACATATTTTTTTTTAAAGACTTTCCGTGGTAATTAGTTACTTTTATAATGATGTAACTCAGTTACTAACTCAGTTACTATTTGTGAGAAGTAACTAGTAACTATAACTAATTACTTTTTTAAAGTAACGTGCCCAACATTGGTTCTAAAATATTTTCTTAAGAAATATGTTTTTCTAAGATAGATCTAATTTTAAAAGTTATTTACAATGATGTTAAAGAAGATCAATTTTTAAGAATTTGATTTCTTCTTAAGTTTTGTGTCAAGAACAGTCTCAAGAAAAAAATAATAAAAGAAAAAGAAAATAGCAGAAGAATTTATCCTTAAGTGTATCCCCCTAAAAGGCAGCTGCAAACATTAATATTATAAATATGAATAAAATAATATTTGGAATTTTTTTATTTTATTTTTTCTATTCACTAAAGCCGATTAAAGTGCTGTACTGTATTTATTTATTAAAGTCCCCCTGTGATGAAAATCAAGTTTTTAATGTTGTTTATATGTCTATCTGGTTTAAGACAAACCCTGTGCAAAAAGAGTATTTTCTCTTTAAAACTGCATTAAACCAATGACAGTCTCAAAATCGCAGTTTGACTTTGAAATCGCTGGTGTTTTTACGTCACAAACTACCTTGTAACCAGTCACGTGAATGTGCCGGTGGGCTTTAGCATATCATTAACTGATCGCACAAGGGAGTCTCAAAAGAAGGTTCTCCTGGTATATTTTTCTGTTGACATAAAAAATCAGGTAGATTGAGCAATATGGCGGGTGTATAATGCATATTACGATGTTATGATGAACTATATGCCTTTCTCCACTGACGTTCTGAGTTGTTCAAAGCATTTGTAAGGATGCTTTCGAATTTGTTTTCGATTCTTCGAAGACAGCTGTCTGACTCATGAATGTGAACATGGTTTGTGTAACATTGCAACACATTATTAGCTTTTTGATAATGTAGTCAAGCAAAACACAAATCATATTAATTACTGTTATGTGTCTGACGTTTAAAAAAAGTGATACCATTGTGCAGCGTTTACCTCAGTAAGTTGACCGAGTGGATCTCGCCTGAGCTTGTGCGAGTGGAGGCGGGGCTAATTATCATATTCATAGATCTGTGTATATTTAATGAAGCAAGGGTGTAGAGTGACATTCAAGCTTTTTTAAGGCATTAAGATTTTATTTACAGGAAAAATGTAAATATGTAATTTTGGTGATCAAAGATGAAATTATAAATTATTGACTACAGGGGGACTTTTAATTTAATTAAATGTTAATCAAATGTTTTATTTATTTATTTACGTTTCAGCTTATTTATTTTTTTTTACATTTTTACACTGTTTTTCTTTATTCTATTCTATGGACCCCCTATCAGTCCCTGGAACCCAGTTTTGAAACCCCTGTTTTTTTGTGAATCCACACTAAAAAAACTCTATTTCAACTTAAAAATTTAAGACAGCAGGTAAACTTTTTACGTTTTTAAGTATAATCAATGAGTTAAAGTAATGTAAAAACATAAGTTGCCATGACTCATAATGAATATGATCATATAGTTTTTTTTGTTTGTTGTTGTTGTTGTTTTTTTACAGTGCAGCCCCTGTCTTCCCATTTGCATGATGATATTTATATCCCTTATATTGACAGAAGGATCCGAGCCATACCCGGAGACTGGAATATCAAGACTTCAGCAAGCAACCACATGGGAACCACCCAGAATCCCCTAGCAACCATATAGAAACACTCTAAAAGCTAGAACACCTTAGCAGCTCCATTGCAAAAACCCTGGCAACCACCCACAGTGCATTAATGACTGCCTGCAACCACCAGAGATGTGCACATTATATATGTATATAAATGTAAATATAAATGTGTGTGTGTATATATATATATATATATATATATATATATATATATATATATATATATATATATATATATATATATATAGCCATGAGATGTGGTCTTTTATCTGCTAAATAAAGATTGTGATAGCAAAGATAGGCCTAGAGGAGAGCTGCTCTCCAGGGGAGAGGCCAGGCCAGAGAGGAGAAAACAGATGAGTGCTTTATAAACCCCCCTCCCAGACCTCAAAAAGAGAAGGCAGGGAGAAAGAAAAGGGGGGAAAAAAGCTTATTATCTTGATCAGCTGCTTCTTAGCTGACATATAGGAACACTTTACTCAAGATAAGGTCTAATCTGGCTTACTGAAAAAATGCACTTGTTTATTTATTTATCTCTCTGCTCCTTCAAGGTTACGCTGCTGAGGTGGGTCAGAGAGACAGGGAGTTTCTCTCCCATCTATGTTTTTCATTACTTTGCTTGCTTGTTTTCTTTAGCTTTTCATATTGTATTTATTGTAAACTCTTGCTTTTATACATATTCTGATATGTTCAGATAATTCTCAGAATTCTTCATGCATTTTTTTCAGCCCTGATTCTGCGATTCTGCTATCCATCCATCCATCCATCTGGCTAAAATACTAAACATCTTTTTAGGCCTATATTTTAAAATACTGAACATCTTTTAGAGTTTGCAGGTTGTATACTTAAAGGTGCCCTCAAATGAAAAATTGAATTTACCTCGGCATAGTTAAATAACAAGAGTTCGGTACATGGAAATGACATACACTGAGTCTCAAACTCCATTGTTTCCTCCTTCTTATATAAATCTCATTTGTCTAAAAGACCTCCGAAGAACAGGCGAATCTCAACATAACACAGACTGTTGCGTAACAGTCGGGGTGTACGCCCCCAATATTTGCATATGCCAGCCCATGTTCCCAACATTATGAAAGGCATTAGACAAGGGCAGAACGTCTGGATGTGCAGAGCTGAATCAACAGACTAGGTAAGCAAGCAAGGACAATAGCGAAAAATGGCAGATGGAGCAATAATAACTGACATGATTCATGATAATTATTTTTAGTGATATTTGTAAATTGTCTTTCTAAATGTTTCATTAGCATGTTGCTAATGTACTATTAAATGTGGTTAAAGTTACCATCGTTTCTTACTGTATTCACGGAGACAAGACTGTCGTTATTTTCATTTTTAAACACTTGCAGTCTGTATAATTCATAAACACAACTTCATTCTTTATAAATCTCTCCAACAGTGTAGCATTAGCCGTTAGCCACGGAGCACAGCCTCAAATTCATTCAGAATCAATGTAAACAATATAACAGTATACAATACTCACATAATCTGACGCATGCATGACAAACACTTTGTAAATATCCATTTGAGGGTTAAATTAGCAGTGTAAACTTTGTTTATGCACTGTTCAAGGCAAGCACGAGCTCCGTGGGCGTGGAGCAGGAGAATTAAAGGGCCAGTAGCCCTGAATCGGCTTATTTATAATGATGCCCCAAAATAGGCAGTTAAAAAAATTAATCAAAAAAAATCTATGGGGTATTTTGAGCTGAAACTTCACAGACACATTCAGGGGACACCTTGTGTTCTAGGGCACCTTTAAAATAATAATACAAAAATCAATGTATACAAAAAGATGGGCATGTAAACTTATAAGCACAACTGTATATGCATAAGGATGCTTAAGAGAGATGGAAACCTTTCAGTACATTATACGTAGAAATGTGTGCAAGAGCTACGAATGAAAGTAAACACAATTTCAGTTTTGCTCTTTTGACGCTCCCCCTGAGTGCCTTAGCGGAAACAAGACAGTGATACTCGGTTAAGGACAGAGAATATTCTGACTTTTGACTCAAGATGTATTGGAAAAAAGGTCAAGCCGACAGACATTGTTTTGTCAAGTGGGCGACTCCGTTTCTGCCGATCTGTAGAACGGTCCCCAGAGCGGTTGCTAGCGGGCCGGGAGGTCCATTCCTCAGCGCGCCCGCTCCTGACCTTCACGGTCGCCTTATCAGTGAGAAAGGTTAGAGCAGGGCTCCAGAATCCGGGATCGATCCGTAGGCCCTGCGTGCTGCTTTTTCTCCTTTATTTATCTTGGTGGACATGTTGCTCGTGGTGTTTTTCAGGGCAATGGTGTGAGTCAGATAAGAATCTATTGTTGTTGCAGATCTTTCCCTCCTTACGTCCTGCCTTCCTTGCCCTCACAGGGGTATCTGACTTTGGGCCAGATACTCTTACTCTCTTTCTCTGTCTTTCTTTTCCTCAAGGGATGCCAGAGGTGAAATGGAAGAGAATCTATGATTCCGGTATGGCCACACTTCAAAGTTTTTCTGCATTTAAACCACATTAGGAGGACAAAGTTCAGAAGTCATGCCCTGATACAGCTAGATTTCACAGTAAGCTAATGAAAATTGACAATTTAGGTGAATCACACTTTTTTTGTGGCCTTTCCGAGGTTCTTTTTACTGTGCTAATGGCCTTGTTTTATCGCCATTCATCATTTGAACGGCTGTACAGACCGCAGGATAAAACAATTACAAGACATGCGGTCCAGGGCAAGCTTGTAACAAATCTATTTACGCCACAACAGGAGACATTGAAAGTTCTGTGTGAGACAATTAAATGTATTTTCATAAACCGCAAAACACAGAAACATTCTCTCGCTCTTTGCCCCGAGGGTTGAATCTAAACCAAGGTTGGTATACACACGCTCACATATATTCACAAGCACGCCTGTCAGACTCACGTATGTAGACATACGTACACGTTTATGTGTCCCACTCACCAAAAAAACCCACAATCAAATATTTCACTATTACATGGCCATCATGGACAATTAGCCCGACACTTTTCCAGCTTTTATCTCCTAAACCAGAGTCCTCATCTGTTATTTATGTGCTATAGGCCTTGCTATGAATTATTCAACGCTAGAGGAAAATTTACTGCTCCCGTCTTTCTACACACTGGCTGTAAATCCACAGACGAAAGGAAGGGGTAGAGAGAGAAAGTTGTAAGAAGGGTAAGGAGGAGAAGGGCTGGAGGCAAGTGGCCCCCGGAGGGTCATAGACTCACACAGGCAACATCATAAAGTTACCATTAGAATGCTGTATTTATAATCGTCAGCTGGCTTTTGCTGTGCAGCAAGAGGAGGAGGGGAAACCCAAACCGCCTCCTTCCACTCTTAAAAATATAGGTGCTTCAAAGCATCTTAGGTTCAGCATCTCTGTCAGAAGGGGCTTTCGCACCGGAGGAACGTTCCTATGACTACTAGTGGAAGTACCTGCTTTTTGGCATGTTTGCACCACAACAACTGGGAACGATTTCAGATATAGAATGCCTTTTGGGGGGACTAAATTAACTCCTACCAGCACAATAGGAACTAGCAGTGACGCAAGTGTACATTGATTGGCCGAACACATGCCAAATGAAACTCCGACATCCGCCATTTTTAAAAAAGCAGTGTAAACACACAGTTTACATATACATTACTTACTCCAGGGACTAACTCCATGAACATGAGAAAGCAGCAATAGATAGCCTACCTGTTGCCTTTGTCTGTGGTGTTGTGTTCTTCAGCCTCTATGAAATGTATGTAATTTGTTGTAGGAAATTTTGCCCTTTTTTTTACTCTTTCAATCACATAACTTGTAAGACTACATTCCATCTCTGTTTTCACAAAACCCACGACACAAAAACGTTGCTGAATGCCGCGCTTAAATGATGTCACTGTTGGTCGGCTTACTAATGCAACCAGGAAAATGGGGAACATCTGGGCTGCGTCCGAAATCGCATACTCTCTTGAGTAGGTACTTATTTTTAATAATTAAAGGTGCCACCGAACTTTTTTTACAAGATGTAATATAAGTCTAAGGTGTCCCCTGAATGCGTCTGTGAAGTTTAAGTTCAAAATACCCCATAGATTTTTTTAATTCATTTTTTTAACTGCCTATTTTGGGGCATAATTAGAAATGCTGCGGCCCCTTTAATTGCTCATGCTCTCCGCCCCCGGAGCGCATGCTTGCCTTAAACAGTGCATAAACAAAGATTACACAGCTAATATAACCCTCAAAATGGATCTTTACAAAGTGTTCATCATGCATACTGCATGCATGCGTCGGATTATGTGAGTATTGTATTTATTTGGATGTTTACATTTGATTCTGAATGAGTTTGAGGTTTTGCTCTGTGGCTAAAGCTAACATTACACACTGTTGGAGAGATTTATAAAGAATGAAGTTGCGTGTGTGCATTATACAGACTGCAAGTGTTTAAAAATAAAAATAGCGACGGCTCTTGTCTCTGTGAATACAGTAAGAAACGATGGTAACTTTAACCACATTTAACAGTACATTAGCAACATGCTAACGAAACTCTAGGGAAATTCTAGGGAACCTTTTACAGTATGTTCTACTGTATATAGTATGAATGTAATTTGGATGTACTACATTCGCCATGTTGCCCTTATCATGTCACCTATCAGCATCAGTTGTGTCATTTCACCACTATTCACAAATCCTTCCCTGTAGCCTCATGGGATAGTAAAGCGTCCATCGTATGCACACTTCTAGGTCATCCGGGTACTTTTTAACTCTTTATGAGTACTGTGAATTTGGAAATACTTCTTTTGTCACATACTGTTTTTCACCTACTATATAGTAGGCAAGTATGCAATTTCGGATGCACCTAGTTCTCGGCAGACCGCCCCTGGTGGCTAGTTCCTATAATTGTGTTCCTGGTGCGAAAGCCCCTAAAAAGATGAGTTGCATATAGAGTGGTGCAGGTATGATGTCACTTTGTAGGTCGACCATCAGTTAGCATCACACTGGTTCCCTCGACAAAATCCCAATAGGATTTATCCATAGGCTTTTGGATTATTGCAAAAAACAAGCTCTGTGATCAACAAAGGTTTATGATACTTACACGTTTTGTCCATCAAGATAATTTTGACAGAATTACACAACTTTTTTGAAATTTGAAGCATAAATGCAGTCGCCAGAGGTAAAAAGCTAAAGGTAGGCTAAAACGAACTTCATCACGGTCACTCGAAACGAACTTCATCAACGTCACCATCACTAAGCTTCCAACAACTCTTTCAGTTTTTATCTAAAAACATTTTCCCAGAACGTTTCAATTAGACTAGATTATGAGCGCACAATTATGAGCATAATGAGGCTGTAAAGCGGATGGAGCTCACCTGTTTGTTGTGATGACGTTTAATATTGCTGACAGCCTCTGTAGTTCCATTTAACCACTTGTTAGCAACCATATTTTATGTCGTAGAATAAAAAGTGAAAGTGTTTTGAGCTTGTGTTCACCACAGACCTTATTTCAGCCATTTAACCAAAATCCCATTCAAAAAACCCATTGACTTCGGCACTTTGGAACCGGTAGTGCTAAAATGCTAACTCGCTTCCGCGTTTTGGCCTACAAAGTGATGTCATACCTGCACCACTCTATATTGGTCTTTGGGTATTGATGTTACATTATGCAGATTCTTCTGATCTGCATATTTGTTTCTTTAAAGTGCCAGTACAGTTTTTCGAAACAAAAATGAAAAAAGTTGTTTGTGGCTTTTTTGTAGAAAATACAGATGATAAAAATAAATAAAAATGCTGAGCAGTTTATGGATTTGGATTTGGTTGCAAATATGCCTTAGTTTTATACAACTTAAAATAAGTTTTGGAAAACATTTTCTGATGCAAAAGTACCAGGTTGGATGTAATAATCTGGTATCACTGTTATGATAGTTTGATCTTAAAGTATATTTGAGACTATAAACTATATAGGGCTATGTGAGAATATAGTATAGTTTGAATGAAACCTTTTCTTCTCATGACACATTAACATTACAGTACAGAATAGGTCTTTCTGCATTCTCCTGAACATTGTATAAGCATTAATTTCATGTGTCATAGAACAGAAGAGAGACTAATTTTCCAGGCAAAAACGTCCCGAGTCCTTCACATAAAAATCAGTCTACAGAGTTTTATAGACAACCTAGGTAAGTCAGGGAACGTCTTGTTTTTTTTGTTTTTTTTTTTGTTACAAGCTGTTCACACACTGGCAATAAAAAAGCAATTCATACATTAAAATTCTTACATACAGCCTCTTTAAAGACATATATATATATATATATATATATAAGAAAATATATAAGAAAATATAATATATATATATATAAGAAAAAAAAAAAAAGGCTTTTAATTTATATATATATATATATATATATATATATATATATATATATATATATATATATATATATATATATATATATATATATAATTAAAAGCCTTTTTTTTTTTTTTTTCTTCTACTGATTTACAAAAAAAAAAAAAAAAAAAAAACTTTTTTTAAATGTTGTTGTGCTAGCTGGGAACATATCAAATATCCATCAGATACTGCAAAGGTTATGTATTGTACTGGTTACATTAAACGTTCACTATCAGCTGCAACATCTTGCTAATATTCATTGTATCTATGAGCTGTGTCTGATGACCAAGCCTTTAATGAGGTGGCACACAGGCTTTCAGACCACCATCTAAGAGTGAGTCAGTCTTACCGTACCAGGCTTCTTCTGCCCGGGCAGCTGGAGAGAAACTTGAGGCTCTTTAATGTTGTTCCTGTCTGAGTGAAGCATTCAGCATGAGACCATGGTCAGAGAATATCAATGGAGTAATGAGCCAGTCAGTCTTCCCGAGGCACTGCTGCATCGACTTTTCTCAAGAAAACGCAAGAATTGATATGGCGCCATTTACAGCGAGCCAAACGCTCCTGCCTTGCCTCTGCTGCCTCGGTTCCTGTGGGTGATGCAAAGAACTCCTGGAAGAGTGACTGTAATCAAACACTCCTGCAGCTTCAAACAAACGCCAGATTCCACAGCATCTGGACATTTCTATGTGACAAATGAATTCAGTTTAATTCAGTTCATTCAATTGATTTTAATTAGGACGCATGCAGTTTTGCTGAGCCTTGGTAATTGACAGGGATGCCGTTAATCACGGTCAAGCGTCTGTAATTTTCATTTGAGAGATTTGGATCATCAGATGGTGTGGAAAATGGGCAGTAGCACTAGTATTAACATCACCAGACACATTTTGAATTGAGTCAAAATATTGGGGGAATGAGTTCTGCACATTTATTTACACCCACTCTAATTCCTTAACTGATTTGCATAATTTTTTAGCGAATCACTAAATTTAACTATCAATCTATCCTATAAACTAAACATAACCTATGAATTAAAGGGTTAGTTCACCCAAAAATGAAAATTGTGTCATTAATTACTCACACTCATGTCGTTCCACACCCGTAAGACCTTCGTTCGTCTTCGGAACACAAATTAAGAGATTTTTGATAAAATCCGATAGCTCAGTGAGGCCTGCATTGACAGCAAGATAATTAACACTTTCAACGTTCAAAGCGTGTATAAAAAATCACGTGAACCATTTCAATTTAGTAACGAAGGCTTGTTTACTAAAATCATGTGATTTTGGAAGTTTGATACATGCTCTGAACCACTGATTTGAAACAAAAGATTCGTAAAGCTTCGAAGCTTCGAGAAGCAGTGTTTTGAAATCGCCCATCACTAGATATTGTTGAATAAAGTCGTTATTTTGGAGCACAAAAAGTATTCTCGTCGCTTCATAACATAAATGTTGAATCGCTGTAGTCACATGACCTGTTTTAAATACATCTTTAGTACCTTTCTGGGCATTGAAAGTGTAAATTAACTTGCTTTCAATGCAGGCCTCACTGAGCCATCGGATTTTATCAAAAATATCTTAATTTGTGTTCTGGAGATGAACAAAGGTCTAAGGGGTGTGGAACGACATGAGGGTGAGTAATTAATGACAGAATTTTCATTTTTTGGTGAACTAACCCTTTAAACTTTTTTAGTTGAAATGTTTTTAAGGCTGTGTTAAACCTATATTCAAAGTTTGTTTTAAAAATAACCTTTCTGAATTCTGAATTTAAATGAATTCTTCTTCATTGCTTTGGAATTCTACATCCTGTTTATGTCAATTCAAATTCAATTGAAATTCAGAAATTTAATTTAAAAGACATTCTCTGTTAAATTCCAAATGATGCACAACCCTTATTTGCCCAGAAAGGAGGTGTATTTATAAAAAAAAAAAAAAAAAAAAAAAAAAAAAAATTGATTAATATGCATGGCACAGTTGAATTGTAGTGCAGATAGCACTAGCACAAGCTGAATAGCAGATGGTTATTAAATAAGATGTAGGTTTCTACACTGAAATATTGCTTGCAAAAGTTGTGCGACTATTTAGCAAATTTTCCCCTTCATATCTCATCCTAGGTTGACAGGTTTGTTAGTATTTTTGTACTTCATTGTGGTAGCCTTTAGTCATGCTATTGAATTTCACTTTTGATGTTTATATAGTCCTCTCAGATGTATAGGTCTGTACATCCTTGTGATTTATGTTTTTTGCAGTTCTTTTAAACCTGATTTGCAATTATACAGAAGCTCTTATTGCACAACATATCCTGTCAGCATGGAGTTGTCTATCGTTAGCTAGCAACCCAGGGGATCTGCAGAAAAATACAAATGCAAATTAGCACTCAAAAGTCCACTTGAAAAAAGTAAAAAAATCAGTTTATTCATTTTCAAACCCATGTGCAGTATACATTACAGTTGGGAAAATGCACATTATGCAAGCCAAAGCTAATTGCTTTACTTTTAACCCAAAATCCTTCTTTTTACCCATAAACTCATAGTTTGTGTGACATCTACATAATCTTCTTTATGAAGAATTATTAAGTGACGTTACATTTGCCCATTAGTTCTAACTAATTACATCTTTGGTCTATATCCACCATTTTATGAAGCCAGTTCTATTTTTTCTTACCTAGTTGTTCACCTATTCTTGGGCTTCTGGAAACAATTCAACATTTTGTCTTTAAGTCATGTGTCACAGCCTTTGTCTCAGGGTTGCCAGGTCTGCGTAACAAAACTAGCCCAATGGCCAATCAAAAACAGCCCAAAAGTAGCCTAATGACCAGATCACAAAAATCAAAACTCAAAATTTGGCACTCCCATACCTAACATACATATTTTACAGTCACTGTTATGCAAATTGAAAACCACAATATCATTATGTTCATAAACACCGCTCAAATTAAAGGGTTAGTTCACCTAAAAATTAAAATTCTGTCATAAATTACTCACCCTCATGACGTTCCACACCTGTAAGACCTTCGTTAATCTTCAGAACACAAATTAAGGTACTGCCAAAGTCACGCTCCCCCCAGTGGTGAACCATTGAAATTTCAAAACACTTATGATGTAACAAAGCCAAAGCCACTGGAAGGCAAGCCTGCAACCTTTAGTCAAAAAAACGTAACGGCTAATGCTAACGCTCCGCCTCTGGCGGTATGCAGGAAAGGAGACCAAAGGCCGTTTTTTGAATGGATGTCAATCCATTCAATCAATGAGAGGCTTCACTATGCTGATTAAACAGCTTTTGTGGAGAAATAGCTAATCATTTAATTAATCGACAGCCTGTTTACTAATCTTCAGCATGTTTTACACTACTTTCGTACATTTTAGCTCGATAAAAATGAATTTTTTAAGACAAGGCAGACTAGGGAATGTTGCAACTGATGTAACTGCCATTACACGATAGGCTGAGAGGTGCCGCACGTGATTAAGTTAGTCGTTACGCTTTCCTCAATGGTAAGAGGTACCATTCCCTATCTCCCTATAATAAAACGATCTCTGACAAAGCCTCGTTTACTGAAATCACATGACTTTGGCAGTTTGATACATGCTCCGAACCACTGATTAGAAACAAAAGATTCGTAAAAAAAAGCGTCATGAAGCAGTGTTTTGAAATTGCCTATCACTAGATATTGTTGAATAAAGTCTTTTTTTTTTTGGCACACAAAAAGTATTCTCGTCACTTCGTAACATTTTTTTATGTTTTAAATACATCTTTAGTAGCTTTCTGGGAATCTGAAAGTGTTAATTATCTCGCTGGCAATGGAAGTCTCACTGAGCCATTGGATTTCATCAAAAATATCTTAATTTGTGTTCCAAAGATGAATGAAAGGTCTTACGGGTGTGGAACGACATGTAATTAACGACAGAATTTTCATTTTTTGGTGAACTAACCCTTTAAGGCTCCCAGTGGCCCTTAACATCAGGCACAGATTTATCTTTGGTAGAATATAAAATACTTTAGTACAAGCATATATCAAACCTTTAACACGTGGCAACATTTTAGCCCAATTCCACCGGAAAAGCACAGATTTGGCAGTCCTGCTTTGTCTCTAAATTTTTGCACATTCCATTTCAGTCTAAAGTATAAATTGGGCAAAATATGGAATATTAAAATCCTTTTAAACCACACACAAAGACCTTTCTTAGGCTAAAACAAAGTTTCAAAGGAGAAATCACCATTTGTTCACCAAGGAAGGGTAAAATAATAAATCTTCCGACCTTTTTGATGAGAAGAAAGCGGCTAGTGCTTGAAGATTCAATGGCAGTGATATGAAGCAATCTATAGCTGATTTGGGCCGACCTTGAGCTGATGGCAGGAGCACTAGAAGGTATTTGAACACTCTCTTGCGCAGCTGGAGAATCCCAGCCTCATCTATTATCATTCATAGAGCTCCTCTTCTACACACCGAAGATATATGACTTATAGACTTTGTATCTATGTGTGCGTTTCTAACGTTTAAGTATGTCAACGTGCAGTGCATTTGAACCCAGACTGTGGATTTCTCCTAGGCAGCTGTTTTGATATTGTTTTGTTAACACGCTTCTGAAATATGACTGAAATCTTTTAATTTCTTATTTATAGCTCTCTGATCCATTTCAGTAGGTTGTAAACTGTGCCATGGGATCAATCCAAGTATTGGTTGGAGAAAGTTTGTGCTGTGATATTACGTTTGAATTCTTGTCCTCGTGGTCTCTGTAGCACCCGGCTGCTGAAATCATCACCGTGGAGACCGGAGTGCGCTGGTCCCTTTCATCTCACGGTGACAACAACAATGACAAAATCAATGACGACTAATAAATGAAGCCTGTTGTATGTGATTGCCGAATGATTGCAATGCCAATATTGTGTTGTACCATGTATCGGGGTAGTTTTATGTGTAACGTATTGTGATCTCATGTTGTAAGTAGAGCTGACTCCACCCACTAGGTCAGTGCATATACCTGGTATTAATATAATTTTTAGCAATCTCCACACAAGTAGTTAAAGGATTAGTTCACTTCAGAATTCAAAATTCCTAATAATTTACTCACCCCCATGTCATCCTATGTCTTTCTTTCTTCACTCGAAAAATATATTAAGGTTTTTGAGGAAAACATTCCAGGATTTTTCTCCATATAGTGGACTTCAACAGTTACCAACGGGTTGAAAGTCCAAATTGCAGTTTAAATTCAGCTTCAAAGGGCTCTACATGTTCCCAGCTCATTGTAAAACCGAACAGTGGAATTAATTAAACTAAATGAGTTTGTTTCACTCGAATAATAATGAAAGTTCATTGTACTTAATAGAAAAAAGTTGCATGAACTCAAAATTTCATTGTAGTAAGCTGAACTTAATATGATTGAGTTGAGCTGCAGCAGATTTCTAATTCCCAGCATGCTTTGCGTCAGACCATATAAATAACTGTTGAATTTAAGTGTTATTTTGTGTGTTTTTGCACAAGATTAACATATGGAGATATAAGTTAATGTTTAATGTTGTGTTATGTTGGGATTCAGGGGGGTTCTGTTATGTTGGTATTGTAGGGTTACCACTGTGGTGAAGAGTAGAGTCTGTGGTTAGGTTGTGAATGAGCTGCAAAACATTAAAGACCTCATATGTTGTTTGATTACATATATGGAAGTATGTAATGACAGTCTCTCTGATAGTTATAATAGCATGTGTTATTTGCTATGTAACATTTAACCAAGATCTGAATGTGATGTTAATGTAAATTAACTGTATGTAATTAACATTATGATGAGTTGGGAAAGGGATGCTGGTGACGGGATTGTTAGTGAGAGACACCTGTGCACCACACTGGTCTTGATCCGCTTCCATGGCTCTCAGCCCCGCCCCACTTGTCACAAAAATTTTAAGTTCTGCCAACTTAAAAAAAAAAAATGAATTAGTTTACTTAAATGTTTTGAGGTAATAAGTTTCCTCAAATGTTTTGAGTATTCTGAACGTATTGGGTTTTACAGTGATGAGGACTAAGGGTCTTACATAGTGAAATGATCTGTTATTCTCTAAAAAAATAAAAAATATATATACTTTTTAACCACAACTTGCAATAGCTCTGTGGTGTGCCACATATTACGTAATGATGTTGGAAAGGTCACACGTAAGCGGAAGTTCAGAGCAAGTGTCTACAAAGTGAACGTGCAAAGACTAAGTCAAATGGTCTTTAGAAAAAAAAGGTAAAACAACGATGTCGGACGATTTTGAAGTTGGAGGAGAACATGAGATGGAGTTTTTCGCCCTACCGTGGAACTTTCGTCTATGTCACGCATGACCTTTCCAATGTGATTAAGTAATGTGTGGCACATCACAGAGCTAGTGCAAGATGAGCATTTGTGGTTAAAAGGTATATCAATTTGTATTTATTTATTTTTTTTTGAAAATGACTGATCATTTCGCTAAATTAGACCCTTATTTCTCAGGTGGGATTGTGTAGAGCGCTTTGAAGCTGCTCTGGTTGGTAGCTGTTGAAATGGAGAAAAATCCTGGAATGTTTTCCTCAAAAACTATAATTTCTTTTCGACTGAAGAAAGAAAGACGCAAGCATCTTGGATGACATGGGGGTAAGTAAATTATTAGGAAATTTTAATTCTGAAGTAAACTAAAAAAAAGTACAGGTGTAAACTAAGTCCAAAACATTTTGTGAGGAGGAACATTTTTGATAGGAAGTAGTCAGAAAGGACACAATATCGCATTTGTACTGTAAACATTAATCTGACACATCCTGGACAATATTGGATTCTGTTGTATGAGTAGCCAATGAGCTTGCTGCTCAACCTTCAAATACTTGGTCAGCTTTTGCTGTAGCAGTTGCAGCGCTCTTTCAGAAACCCTCCTCCTTCCCCAGCTCCACCTGTATAGAACTGCTACGAGTAATTTGTGTACACTATATTGTAGCCGCAGCATGTCTTACTTGCTCAAAGCAGCATGTCATGTACGTATTGGCTGTAGCAAGTCCCGTACTTGCTCTTCAGCAGCAGCGGTGTAGCAGATCTATTGCGCCAAGACCAAACATTTCAACATTGCCATATCCATTACCATGCCAAAGACTCAGATGCATTTTACCAGGAGTAAATAATGTCAAAGAACTGAACTGTCCCACTATACTGTCCCTGAACTGAAACAGTAATGACATTGTAGATTGTTTTTGTAATTTTCCTTTTTTGGAAGGTTATCACATTTCAGCAGAGAAATGCATGCGACAACTCATGTGCGTGTTTGACAGTAATATGATAATATCAGCTTTTGTGGATTTGTTATCTTCTCCCGAGCAAACAGCATTTTCCTCTGCAAATGTCGAAGGCATTAGTTTAACATATTACCTACTATTAAAGCCAATTAAAATGTATTATTATTTAAGCAGTTTACTTTGTGTTCGAGCTATCCTCGAGAGCCATGTAAATCAAGAACACATTCTAAATGACTAGTCCCCATTAATGTTGAAGAAACAAAATTAAAAATTGAATTTATGTAGTAGTGATGTTCCTTTGAGCATCAGGGTGATTTCTTTTCCTCTTAAAGATTGCAGTTTATAAGGCCAGTGTTTGTATAATGTGGCTTTCACATAGATTATCAACTAAAAGGTTTGATATCAGTTTAAATGCTGCAAACTAGATACAGCTGCATGAGGATCCACATGGACAAAGACTGTTTTCTTGTGTATAATTATTTTGGGTTTGCTCACAGTCCACAGTGGTGATACTACAGTGTGAATGAAATGATTTAAGAGTTCCGAAAATAAATTACATGTAATTATTCTCCTTGTTAAAGATAAAAAACCAACATGTAGATTCCAAAATGGATACAATAATGTCCAGATGGTTAATTAACATCTCCTTTAATTCAGAATAAATGTGTGTTTTTGATTACAGATGAAATGTGACAGGGGTGATATAGTAGGTTATCCATATTAATGCCTTATTCTGCCCAATTCCCTTAATCCTACCCAATACCTAAACTTAAATGCTACAACATAACTATATTATTGAGACAAAAGTCATAGTTAATAGTAAATACTGTGTGTGTTACCTAAAAGACAAATATATATATAATCACCCAGATTGTTAACCATTAAAATATTTTACAATAAAATATTTGCTGTGAAAGACTCTATATTTTCTTGAATGTGTATAGACACAGTAAAGACATGTAAAGCATCATAAACATAGAAGACGTAAATCAATTTCCGCTTGTCATCTTCACCCCAACCCCCTTTTGAAGTCTGGATGATCAATAATTTACATGCATCAGTACAGGTTTAGGAATGCACAATGGTTCTTTGCTCCAATAGGTTTAGTGGAGAGGTGTTTTACTGCTGTACAATGACAGCTTATCTTGCCAGTTATTAAAGTGTTTTTGTGATTGCTATGCTATGTAATAATAGCTATGTGTCACTGGATGTTGTGTCTTTTGATGGGTAATGTCGTTATTCAGATACACAAGGGTTTATACATACTGATGTTTTCATATATATACCCATGTATACTGTAGGTACAGTGTGCGAAATTGCATCAACATGTCTGTGTCAAAAGGTTTTTCGAGGCATTCGTGTTTTTGCAGACGGCGAGATGTTGCATGACTTCAAATTTGCTTAGCTAGCAAACAGATGTGCATTGCTGTTTCTGGCCTGTAAAAGCATTTTATTTAATTCCATTTTGCTTTTTGAGCGATTTGATGATTTGTTCTGATAGACTGGATTACCAGACCACCACTCCATTAGCCAACTAAATTGATTCAGAGCTCTTTGGTCATGATTCTATTTTTCACTTCCATATTTTTCTGAATAACACGGCATTAAGTACATGTACACTCTGAAAAATAAAGGTTCTTTATTGACATTGATGGCTCCATGAAGAACCTTTAACATCCATGGAATCTTTCCATCCCATAGTGGATAAAGGTTCTTTAGATTGGTTCTTTTAAGAACTGGTCACTGAATGGTACTTTGGGGAACCAAAAACAGTTCTTCTATATTGCCTATATATAAAAATTTAGACATGTGACATTAGACATTTGTCTAAAAATCTGTGCTAGAAACCACAAAAAAAGAAAAAGCAACAATTTTCTAAGAAACAATTTTCTTTGCAAATTGCATTCAATATACACTTGAATCAAAAATGGGGGCACGAGACCCTCAGTTTGAAAGTCCATGATGATGTTTTTTATGGGGTGGGGTCCCAGGAAATGTGTAAGAACTCAAAGAGATTTCTAATCCAGACAGTACTGAACCTTCGTTTGAGAAGGTGCAAAAATTTGCCGAAGGAAATTGAAAGCTGTCATGGATGGATTAGTCCTGTAATAGTGGAACACATATCTTGAGTCTGCGAGCTTCACTCAGAGACTGTGGGCAAATGAGGGGAAGGGATAGAAAAAGGAAATGAAATTCATTTCATAGCTCCTCAAGCACACTTGCCCTCACCCTGAGAAAACCTCTCTAAAGCCTCAGCACAGACTCTCCACCAATGACTGACTTGAACTGGAACCATTTCCCTTGCTGGGTCTTCAACACCCAAAAGCATTCCCTTCCAGAGGGAGAATGAGCAACTTGAAGGGTTCTCTGTATGCAGCGCTGAGAGCGGTCTGCTCAATTATGAGATTCATGAGTTTCAAGCAATTTTCTGGAATCGTGGCTGTTTTTGCAAATGCTCAGAGATTGAGATTTTTGCTGAACCATGAAATGTCCTGAAAATTACCCAGACTTTTGAGATCCCTTTAATAGGCTATGGATAAAAGATCAGTCTTTTGAAACTTTAATTCGTCTCTGATAAGAAGAAAAAAAAAATGTTGTTTTTTGGTTGATGGTGTTCCAACAGCAAAGGTTCCATTCAACTAGCATTACCAGAAGACCATGCACCAAAAATGCCAACTAAGTCATATAAAAGAGCTAATTGACTTTTTATTACAAATATTGACAGTTTATTTACTCTACATTGCATGTGAATGTGCTGGAAATTTTTTATTTTTTTTTTTTTAAATCCAAAAGAAACCAAATTTATGATACAATGTCAGATTTTATTGCCGATTTAACATTTTGACACTTTGACACTGAGATTTTGGTCTTTCCCAGTTTAAGAAGACATGAGCTGTATTGTATTCCTATTATTGAAAATAAATGTTAACAAGAATGCTGCCAAGTGAACGGATTTTCCTTAAAGGTGCCCTAGAACTTTTTTTTAAAAAGATGTCATATAAGTCTAAGGTGTCCCCTGACGCAATGGAGTTTGAGACTCACTGTATGTCATTTCCATGTACTGAACTCTTGTTATTTAACTATGCCGAGGTACATTCAATTTTTTCACATAGCAACAAAATCAACTTAAAATACTCAATTTTTTTTTGTCATAGAGACAAAAATAATACATAAATTAAAACTATAGAATGTCTTCTTTTGTGTACACACAGTAAAAACTAAATGTTGTGCTTTTTGCAAAATAAAGAAAACTAACATGATGCGTGAAATGCAGTCTCTCTGTGAATGAAGTCCAATCTGATAGTCCTCAGAAAATGAACTGTAACTTAAAGAATACTAACCACACAAACATCAGACATATGTCCAAAGAAACGTTGAAATATCAGGTTTTAAATCGCACAAGTCAAATCAAAAAACAAATATACTCTGCTTATGTAATCTGTTTGAAAAGAGAGAGATTTCAGTCGTTCGCGAATCCTCTCATTATCCACTAATGTGGCCATGCCCACAGAGCGTGCACTATTCAGATGCATATTCTGAGGCGATCTATCAAAGTAAGCAGTCAACGCCGCCCCTTTACTTTAACTTTAGTTAGATGTTTGTACTTTTAGTCACTTTAAGACACTGTGAGGAATGATACTGGAAGAATTTACCTCAGAGGAAGAGTACGACTGGATTCAGTTCTATTTTGAGGATCAAGCCGAGGATTGTGAATGGTAAGTTCTGTATTCTTAAATCCTTTATTCTAGTGTCTGTGAATATTAAACTGCAAAAAGAATGTTTAAATAGACAATTTCTTTGGGTTGTTTTGGGCAGATTATGAAGTGTTTACTGTAAAATAGCTACTATGAAAGTGCCACATCACTTTACAACTTTTGGAGTAATGAAATAAGTAGGCTAAATATAACTATAAGCTTTTATTGTACAAATCTGACATAGTCTGACAGTAATGGTCTTGAAATGTAGTTTTTAAATGCTTTTTAAAGGAAGGTGAATTTAACAACTTTGTTAAAAGCATTTTAGCATGCCAACAGTCTCACGCTGTGTCTACAAAGCAAGTATAACAAACATCATGTGTGACATGCTAATCACTTCCAGTGTAAACACGACTATTAGCATGCTACAAGCTAAAACCTTTTCCAAGAAGCATTAAGGTTAAGGTTTTAAACCATTACTAAGGAAAAAAATCAACATGATCTCACCAGTCAATCTCATTTATTCACAATCCTGACCCATTGCTAGTGGCAAACCGGATTTGAGCTCACTTCGCCCACATGAACATAATGGCTTGTGTGTAGGAGCATAACCGCTAACCGCTAGGCCACAACATGACTGTACTTATTAGTATTTGGCCCAAGCACATTCACCAATGCTTTATGTTTTAAAAATATTTTGGATCTTTCTATTTTTGTATCATTCTATGAAGCCAAATTATCACTATGTGGAATGAAATCTGTTAATGCAGTCTTGTTTACACTTCTGATGTGTGTACAGAGATATATACACACTGTCCAGATACATACTACAATATGCCTTTTTGATTTCTTATTTCTTAAACTGTATCTCACAATTATGTGCTTGATGTGCAAAATATGTGCTTGATTTTTACCTTTTTTTAATATGAACTCTCTTGGCCTCTTGTCAATTAAACAAGAATAAGCCCAAGAATAATGAGTAGATATGTTTAAAATGAGGCCTGAACTCTTTCTCTGTCTTTCTCTCTTTACATTACCAATAGATACAGCCAGCACCCATCCAGCGCTTTGAAGAGTCAAACCCTTACTTGGACTGAGAGTCAGAGAGAGAGAGAGAGAGAGAGAGAGAGAGAGGAACAAACTCCCTCAGATGAATTATACAGCATATGTCAGCTTTCTGTGGACTGGCTACTTGAAGTGCCCAAAGGTCCTGGATCATTAAAATTTCATCCCTATACTCCTAATCAATCATTGATCTATGGTATTATTAGATGTAATTCTTTCACCCTGTGTGCCCATGTCACAATGTCTCACAAGTCATTTGGACTCTACGTGTCACCTTTGTCTTTCCCATATTTTTAAACTTTTCCCCATCTCTTTAATTGCGTGAGGTAGAGGTCTGAACTGCGACTTCGAGTTCGGCTGTGCCCAGAGAAGATAAACTGCCACTGTATGGATACTTTTGGTATGACATGAGCCACAGGTTTGTGTCTAGATGGCTTCCTTCCCATCTAATTCATTTAGTGGGTCTGGCACTCTGGTGGCACTGGGAGATAAGTGTTAATCTAGGACAAGTGAAGTGTGCAGCACGGGCCTGCTGCAGAGCTGAATCTTCCAACTCGTATGATAACGGGAGACTAGCCCGGACAGGCCAGGAAATGGGGAGACTTTATCGCACACAAGCCGATGCCTTATGCAGGTGGGATTGTGGATTGTGTGTGCATGTGTATGATCTCTCCAGGTCAGTTTGTGCAGAATATACCAATGCAATGAAATGGATGCGTGTCCATTGATTATGTGAGACACATGCATTGAGGTGCATGTGTCCTAGGTGTACACAGAGAAGCTATTCATCCATTACAGAACTGCAAGGCCTGTGGGATCTCACTGAGACAGCAAGCCATCAGAATGTCATTGATTTCAAAAAGGCGGCCCAGGATGAGACAGTATTAAAAGTATTCAAATATAGCCCATCAAAACACATCCTAGGCAGGTTTTTGTTGACAAATATATTTGATTTATGACTTAAATATCATCTGTTTCTCACAGTAGCTGTTGAATGAAACACTTTTATGAAGCATTTATAGTGCTTTTTGACATTTTTATGAAAACAAGCACATTAAAGTTTAGGGTCGGTAAGATTTTTAAAAATGTTTTTGAATGATGTCTCTTATGCTCAACACGGCTCACCATTGTTTGTTACAGTTTTGCTTCCTTGCTGAATAAAACTATTAATCATTTAAAAACAAAAAAACTTCAAATCTTATAGTGCTTGACTTCCATGACAAAACTTTGTGTTTGATTTAAACAATCCTTTACCTCACTGAACTGAGAGAACGTATTTGACCCAGTGGTACAGGACTGTTTCCCATCTTTGTCCTGCATATTTCTTGCAGTATTCCCCCCATAGGTATTACAAAACAGTTTATTTTTCTTAATAACATCATAAAAAAGGCAAATGAAGAAAATGACCAGTGGCTTATAGGTTTCTTTATTTTAGGCAGCATTTTTTTTGTCATTTAGTGCCGTAAATGAAATCTCAAGGCACTGCTGCTCATGTTTATATTAAATGCCAAATTCATCTTTGTTGCCCGAAGGTAAATACTAAAGTTGGATGCGTAGTGAACTGTATTGCTAAAATATTAAACAATTTAAACAACCATCTGTAACAGTATGTCGTTCATCGAGGAACATTTCAGCACAGAGGGCCTCTCATAGCCACATATCAAGTCATATGTTTTGTGAACAATTTTGGAGTCTTTAAACCTAATTGTTGAAATGAGTAAAGGGTTAGTTCACCCAAAAATGACCCAAAAAATAATGTCATTTATTACTCGCCCTCATGCCATTCCACAACCGTAAGACCTTTGTTAATTTTCGGAGCGCAAATAAAAGGTCCCGTTTTTCGTGTTTTTTTGAAGCTTTGATTGTGTTTATAGTGTGCAATATAACATGTGTTCATGTTTTGCGTGTAAAAAACACAGTATTTTTCACATAATTTACTTATCTGTATACCGCTGTTTCCACTGTCATAAAAACGGGCTGATGACTTCCTTGTTCTATGAAGTCCCTCCTTCAGAAATACGTAACGAGTTCTGATTGTGCCAGCGGTTCCTGTGTTGTGATTCGACAGCAGCTTAGCTTACCGGTTGTGGTCCATAAACAACGCCTTCTCCAGACAAAGAGGGAACTGCTCCATCTTTCAAGAATAATCTTTGTTCGAATCCAGCATTAAACTGACTGAGATTGAGGAAGCTGTCCTTTGCAAAATGTGCTGCACATAGTTTTACATGTGGATTATAATTTTCGGGAACCGAGTTAAACATAAATTGTAACCATTGATCTCTAAGTACAGCGTCCCTGGGAAGGCCAAACAAAGGTGATTGGACTGCGGGATGAAAATAACAGCGTTTCGACGACATGGCGACAAACACACTCTACAAACGCAACTCTTGCTCTTCTCCGTGGGAGCGCAACACAACCACGCCCCCTTTTTTGTGTATTCCTGTGGGCGGAGGTTAGTCAAAAAACTGTTTTAGTGACGTCATTAAAGAAGGAAGTAGAGGGATGTAGTCCAAACTGGCCGTTCGATGTAGACGACTTCTGTTAAATAAAATATCTTGCTTGGCATTGAACTTTGAGCTTTAAAATTTTACAGATTTTATTTATACTCTAACAACAACATTACACACTAACTAAAGTTTGAAGCATGGGATCACGAAGAACGGGACCTTTAAGATATTTATGTTGAAATCCGATGGTTCAGTGAGGCCTGCATAGCCAGCAATGACATTTCCTCTCTCAAGATCCATAAAGGTACTAAAAACATATTTAAATCAGTTCATGTGAGTTCAGTGGTTCAATATTAATATTATAAAGTGACAAGAATATGTTTTGTGCACCAAAAAAAATAAAAAAAATAACGACTTATATGGCCGATTTCAAAACACTGCTTCAGGAAGCTTCGGAGCGTTGTGAATCTTTTGTGTCGAATCAGCGGTTCGGAGCGCCAAAGTCAAGTGATTTCAGCAGTTTTGACACGCGATCCGAATCATGATTCGACACAAAAGATTCATAACGCTCCGAAGCTTAATGAAGCAGTGTTTTGAAATCGGCCATCACTATATAAGTCGTTATTTAGTTTTTTTGGTGCACCAAAAATATTCTCGTTGCTTTATAATATTATAATAATATAATCTTTTGTTTCGAATCAGTGGTTCGGAGCGTGTATCAAACTGCCAAAATCATGTGATTTTAGTAAACGAGGCTTCGTTACGTGAAAAGTGTCGAAATTTCAATGGTTCACCACACCTGCATCATATTCCACACCTCAGGTTTCCAGCCCTCTGTATCTATCCATCGTTTCATTGTCTCATTAATTCAAACTTGCTTTCCCCAGTATTCAATCTAGACCCATCCCCTCTTTTCATCTCTGGTCTTCAGCTCTGGTTTTATCTCTCTCTCACTTTCCCTCAGCTGCCAGTGATGGGTTTCATTACTGTACTCCATCTCAGGACACGGACAGCCTCTCCCTCGCGCCGTGCGCCTTCATATAATCCTTTTAATTAAAGGCCCTGCTCCTCACCCGCGCTGCCCCGAGCTTTGCTTCCGCCACACGCTCCCGCACCCTCTCCTTTTGTTCTCCTGAAGCTCACCCGCTCATTTTGTCAAGCCATGCTCTTGCCATTTGAAAGAAGGTGGCGTCACCTTTGTCTCCCATCTTTTATATGGCTTTAATCTCCACACCAATATTGCCGGGGAGCGTGTGGGCGCATACAGCCACCTTTTGTGTAGTGTGCGTCTGTGTGTGTTTGCAACGCTTGGCCATTGATCCGGCTCGAGGCTCATCAGGGTTAAACGCAATCAGGGATTTAAAACACTCTCGATAGCGTGCGATTGGGATGTGGGATAAGAGCGCGCAGGAAGCGGGAGCCATTTGTAGCGAAGCACATCGATTTTGCTTTATATGTTGAACAAAATCCCGCAGTGAATGGTGCTCCGGCGCCACATCTAAAAGTGAAAAGAAACCTCTAAAATTAGAACGAAAGAATAGAGGGAAATGGGATTGAATGCCCAAGCGCATTTATATTCTATTTCCCTTTTCCTCCCTCCATTCCTCTTTCTCTCACACCAGCATCCATTCTCGATTCTTCACGTGAAACCTCCGCCGTATGTGCGGCCCCTCCGTCCCGCTGGGAGTCAACGGCTTGTCCAAACAAATTCCCCATGCCGGCTGATTGATAAAAGACTCTTTAACCTGTGCCTTCGTGCCCTTGACCCGGCCCATCCACTATTCATTCAGGTTTTAAAGTCACATTGGGCTGTCTGGAGTATCTGTCTCTGGATCTACAGGTTATTAATCTCCCTCTGAAGCCCTTTGTTTTATGCATGTGCTCCCCTGTGTCAGTGTGAGGGGCTCCCTACCCCGCACGGACAGGGTATTTATTCACCCACGCTTCACAATGACCATTAAAGGGATAGTTCACCCAAAAAAGGAAAAGGAAGATATTAGGAAGAATGTCAGTAACCAAACAAATCTCGTCCCCAATTTACTACCATAGTAGGAACAATATGAGTAAATGATGACAGAACTTTCATTTTTGGGTGAACTATCCCTTTAAATAATGTTCTATCATCAAAGGGAAGGTAGGCAGTTTTGGAGAGGCTAGCAATAGCAAGCTAGTATGAGCTGAAGAAAGTGCTTCCGTCTACATCCATCCATCATAAACGTGTAATCCACACAGCTCCGGGGGTTTATAAAGGCCTTCTAAAGCAAAGCGACACGTTTGTGTAAAAAAAAAAAAAAAATCCATATTTAAACAAGTTATGAAGTAAAATATGTAGCTTCCACCAGACTGCCTTCCATATTAAAGTTACGAAGAAAGTGTAAACTGGTGTCGCGTCAGTTGCACTTTTTCCGTAAGTTGAATAGGGAGGGCGTAGGACGTAGCGTAAGCTTCTTGAACTGCAAGAGTTTTACACTTTCTTCATACGTTGAATACGGAAGGAGGTCTGGTGGAAGCTAGATAACTTGTTAAATATAGATTTTTTTTTTTTTTTTTACACAAATGCTCCAGAAAGCCTTTATTAACTCCCTGGAGCCGCGTGGAGTATGGATGGATGGATGTGGATGGAAACACTTTCTTCAGCACATACTAGTGACCTCTGTTCACTGCCATTATAAAGCTTGGATGCGTCAGGATATTTATTAATATTTATATATCAGAAAGAATAGAGTCATTTACACCTAGGATGGCTTGAGGGTGAGTAAAGCTTGGGCTAATTTTCATTTCAAAGTGAACTAATCCTTTAAACTATATTTTACTTGGTTACATTTTCCTCTTATTCTAGTGTTTTGTGATTGACGTGCCATTTTTATGTTTAATCTGGACAGAGCAATTGCTTTCTTGCTGGAAATGTATATATTTACACTTGGTTTAGACATGCCATCTATTTTTAAAGTTTGTAAACCCTTTTCTCATTTCTGGGGTTCTCAGAAGTGGAAGTTGTCATATTTGGGTAAACTTTTGATGAACTGAATGCACAACATATATCATTTTTTGAATTTCCATTTGCTCCATTAGAAATAGAAAAATCCATAACAGCATTTCTGTACCTTTCCAAAAGAGAAAAAAAAAAAGTATTGAGAGCTTAATTATGGTGGTCAGAATAGAGATAGATGTCAAATTTGCAGTCACTCCCTCAGAAGTATTGGAAAAACTCATAATGCAGTATTAACTAGTTTTCTGTAATTTAATGCCAAGGTAATATAACACAAAGTATTATGTTATAGACGTACATTATATTTTTATATATCTTTGCTAGATTTATGATGTTAATACCTGTCTGTGAAAAGGGTCCATCTTTTTTTAAATGTTACATTTATTAATTTATTTAATATACATGTATCTAAATCTCCCATTGACTATATTTTAAATTCTTTACATCTATATTTTACAGAGGCAAATGAACCTGGGACTGAAAATGGAGAGAAGCTCTTTTTTGGCATGCAATGCATGTCCCTGACTATTCTTTAACGGTACTGGTTGGACAGGATTAGATGGAGGGTTTCTAGAGGTGTGTGTGTGTGTGTGTGTGTTGGGCAGGACGCTTTGGTTTGGATGGAGGGCTGACCTTCAACAGCATTCACAAATCATTGGTGCGACATAGTCACGCATTGTGTTCTGATCGATCGAGGAGACAATAGGTTATTCAACACTGCCCGACAGGTCACCGATGTCTCCTGCACCCTTCACAATGAGAGACCTCTCATAACACCAGATGGGACCACGGCTACCCATTTAGGGTCATCGAAAATGACCAATTAATGTCATGTTTGCACTGTCCCAGCACTAAATTGCGAGAAAAGAGACACAATGAGCACCCATTCCACTTGAGATATCCGATGACTTTATAGGAGCCGTCTGAGGTGTCGGCAGACAAGGGGTTAAGTTCCCACCCAGCGTTTTTCATTTCCTTTTATCTGCAGTTCATATATTGTAGATGTTGCTCTCTTTTGCAGTTTAATACATTGGAGATGACAGGTCTGCCTTTTTGACCCCTTCGGCTGTGTTTGAATAAGGAAGTGATCCAAAACCACTACCCTCTTCTTGGACTGCAGACATATAGGTAGACGACTGCCGGAATAAAAACTAATCAAATACAACATGTGAGCTTTCTGCAAGTAGCGAAGAAGGAGAGAAATAGAGATGGAGATAGAGTGAAAAGGGCCGAGGGTGAAGGATTTGAGAGAGAGAGATTTGGAAAGAGATGAAATGGTCCTCCCACATAAATTTTCTTTTCTCTCTCTCAATGAAATGCAAATGTAAACGGTCCGAGCTTCAAAGGGGCCCTTAAAATTCCATATCGACCAATAGGCATTTGGCTACGTATATATTATAGCCCAACGTCTATTCTAAGTGAAGGGTGTTTGTATCTAGCCACTATAAATCAAAGACCTTCGAGTTGTTTGCATTCATGTATGTGAGGTAGTGTTTGACCTTATTCAGCTGAGGAGATGGATGGATCCCTGCTGTGTTGAACATTCACTATATTGCAATTTGAGCCTTGAAGAGGATGTGATTTTAGTTGGAGTGAATGAAAGCTCCATATGCTTAAAATATAAATAAAATATAAATGATATTAAGCATATATGTGACTCTGGACCACAAAACCGGTCATAAGTCGCATTTGTAGCAATAGCCAAAAATACATCGCATGGGTCAAAATTAGCGATTTTTCCTTAATACAATCATTAGGATATTAAGTAAAGATCATGTTCAATGAAGATATTTTGTAAATATATAAAAACATTATTTTTGTGAGTATATATGCTTTGCTAACTTCATTTGGACAATTTAAGGCGATTTTCTCAATATTTTGATTTTTTTGCACCTTCAGATCCCAGATTTTCAAATAGTTTTTCAAATCTCAAACAAATATTGTCCTATAACAAACCATACATCAATGGAAAGCTTATTCAAAAGATTTCTAAAAAGTGCTTTTATAAGTTCCAACAGACAGCCAATATCCTAGTAATATGCATGCAAACAAACAAACAAATAGTTAATAGTGAGAATTGGACTCTAAACTAAAGTGTTACCATTTGTTTAAAATATATATTTATTTATTTTTTTAAATGTCTTTCAATGATTTACTTGTCTGCCATTATAATGCAGGCTTTGAATATTTGTTATTTTGCGGTTCTCAGCAAATGGAGATAAGTGTTATTAATTGTGAACAATTGCAATTAATTAATCTGCATATCACGACAGCCCTATTTCAAAGACAATTGCTGATATTTGGAGCAGAATCCTGGAAGGAGATGAACTTTTATCATCCATCCTTGGCCTTTACAGCTCCGATTCTAATAGCGCAGGACATTGATCTTAATAATGGCCAGTTTATGACCAATATGCACCACTAATTGATTCAATTTGGCCATTTTTATTGTAGCACTGAATATCCATGAAGCCCATTGTTCAGTGTGTATATGTTTGAAACATGGGGGACAGGTGCTTTCTAATTTATAGAAATTTCATGAATATTTCAGCATTTGGAAAATGTCTCAGACAGACCATGCATTATTCAAGACACATGGTGCATGTGCTTGCATTCAATTATAGATGTGACAAATAAGCCCTGTGGGCAAACGTATGCAGTTATTTATATGTGTGCTTAACACTAGTTTGATACAAGTTATAAAAGTTTCATACATTTATTCTGCTGTGTAATGAAAAGACATTGTAATGTACATTGTGCAGATGATTACAGGAAGTTATGCAGCGTGTGTCTTTATCAAGTATTAAATTGGGCTGTCAGTTGAATGTGTTAATTTAATGCAATTAATTATGGCAAAAAAATGCATTAGCACATTTAATAAGGCTTAAATGTACATACCATTGGAGCAATTCAAGCTTGACGTAAAAGTTTAAATGCAAATCCGCAGTCAGGGCAGTCCTAGCTGCTACTACAGGCAACATGCT
Source organism: Chanodichthys erythropterus (assembly GCF_024489055.1). Taxonomy (NCBI): domain Eukaryota; kingdom Metazoa; phylum Chordata; class Actinopteri; order Cypriniformes; family Xenocyprididae; genus Chanodichthys; species Chanodichthys erythropterus. Next base: position 15,774,225 of record NC_090242.1, on the reverse strand, counting down.
TCGCCAAACGACCTTTCTCATAGTGTTGTAGACCATTTTTTGAAGGTCAAGGTCTTGCCCGCATTTCTACTGTCCTATCTGGTCTTGGCTTGGTCTCAACACACACTGGTCTTGGTCTTGACTACAACACTACCTTATCGAGAAAAAAATTACAAATTTGGGATGGCATTACAGTGAGTAAAGATTTTTGTTTTTTTGAGTGAACTACTGTATCTCTTTAAGATCAGAATGTTTTTGAGATCAAGAGACACTTCTGTTTAGTCGTGTGTGTTCACTGGTAGCGTTCATGTTGTAAACATGCAGCAACTGCCGTAAAAAAAAGAACTGGTACCTTTTTTTTTTTTTACCTCATAGCTCATGTCATATTAATTGTGTAGATTTACTCAGTTTTTGTTGGTTAAGGCCTTTCAAATAAGAGAAACTTTGGAAACAGCTGGGGGTGGAATTCAATTTTAGTGCCAGAGCTCCACTAGACTCCCTACTGATGTTCCCTACTGTTCCAAGATCCTCACAAAAACGCTCCACCATCCACGGGATTTGACTTGTAAATCTAGATGTGTTTTGCAGGCACATGCCGTTTGCACAGCAGTGTTAAACTTTGCAGCTATGATGGTAAAGTGCAAAACAATTAGAATGCAAAACAGAAAATATCTCTGAATACGGACTAGCAGAGAATGCTAACAACTGTCTGCATAATCGTGCTGTAAGTTAGCATCTGCAGAAGAATGTAGCGTAGAGGCATTGTTGTGGAACGTGGGGCCGCATCGCATTAGGAGAGGCTGTGTTGATGAAGCCGGTGGTAAGGGAGCGTGTGGCGCTGAACGCTCAAATTAGACCACTGTGGATAGCACTGTACCATTGTGTGCCTTCACAAATGAGACAAATGAAAACCTGATGAGTCCCTATGGCCTGGTGAGAGACAGCCAACACAAACAGCGCTCCTGGTCGTCCCCTAATTGGACCCAGCTGGGACTTATTTTCCCATCCATGGGTGTTTCAAGGACTTGGTTTGTGCAGGCTCCCACAAAGATGTTATAACTGGTCTGGGAGTGCGAATTATGGAAATATGATTAGTTCAACTCACACTTTCTTTAATAGAACACTGATTTAGAGTTGAAAAGAATTTTAGTTGTGGCTTGAGCAATGGATTATTTTCTAGTAGAGCTTTAAATAATAGATCTGTCATTATTTTCTGACCCTTTATCTTGATCTAAATATAGTGCTGAAGGGATGATTTATTTTTGTAGGCCGAATACAGTTTTTAAGCATGCTTTTTATTTATTTATTTATTTTTTTAGCATGAGTATTTTAGCATTCCTTGAATGGGTTTTTATTTAAATGCTTGAAATAAGGTCTGTAGTTAACACAAGCTCAAGATAATTTTATTCTACAACATAAAATATATCAGTAATACCCCCTTGTGACTTTTTTTAAAGCTTTTACTTGTCTTGAAAAAGGCAGTTGAGAACAAGTGATTAATGGGACTACAGAGGTTGTCTGGGACATTAAAAACCATCACACCAAACAGGTGCAACTCTCGTTTTATAATCACGCTCCTGCAAAACTATTCTATCTAAAAAAGACTAAAAGAATTGTCAGACGCTTAGCGATGGTGATACTGAAGTCATAAACTTTAGTTGATCACAAAACTTATTTTTTGCACACTGTAAACCCCAACGCTCAAAATAATGAATTGGTTTGAGTAGGACACACTTAAATTAAACAAATTAGTTCAGTCAAATTAACATTAATGAGTATTTAGAAGTTTCTTTAACGTTAAGTGGGAGATTTAGTAGTGGCGCATGTTGCTTGGTTTGAGAGCAAGTACTGTATGTTAAATGCTTTATATTGCTGTACTAATTTAACAAGTGCTATACCATGCTATTGTTCACATGTTAACAAATTAGCAAGTTAGCATTTTGTGAATTAGCTTGTTATAGCTAGCTATTTTAACACTAATAAAAATGTTTATATTGGGGTTACATGATAATTTTAAGTTAAATGTATGAGTGTACTCAAACATTTCAAGTTAAGAACAACTAAAATGTATGAGTGAAACAAAATAACAATCTGCCAGTTCTGCTTACTTAATCTTTGAATTTCTTAACTTAAAACTTTTGAGGCAACTGATTGCCTCAATTTTTTTTTTAAAGTTTTGCCAACTTATTTGGATTTAGAGTGCAGTAATCCAAAAGCCAGAGGAAAAATTCTTTTGTTTTTTGTCTAGGGAACCACAATGATGCCAACTTTTGGGTTGGCCTAGAAAATTTCATTACTGCAGTACTTTGTGCAGTCACAATGGCCATTGTTCAGAGAATTTGAAGTCCAAAATAAGTAATTTCAGTAGGAATCTGTGTGATCAGGAGTTTCACGTGAGGTCGAAAAAGTTTGAGAAAGGATTGAAATTGGTCACATGAATTTGCTGTGTTGCCCAACAAAAAGCTGTTTGGTTTGAAAGTGACCTCTGTATGATCTGTGCTTCATATGTGGCTACACTATTTACAATGGAGCTTTGCCACAAAATTTCAAGTGGACAATACACCTAACACCATGACAAATACAAAGTTCTGTCATGAAACTCTAGATGGCGCAGGCTAATAAGTCCTTTAACTCAACCTGCTCATAATCACATCATTATCTATAGGACACAGCTGATTGGTTCCTGCTGTATCAGTAGCCAATAAGCTTGCATGCTTCACATGTCTTCAAATACATGAGTAGCATTTGCCTTCGCAGTGCAGCACGCTTTCAGAAACCCTCCACCTTCCCCAGCTCCACCTGTATAAATCTGCTTAGGGTAATTCATGTATGTTATATTGTACAGCAGCAGCATGTCTTACTTGCTCACAGCAGCGTGTCGTGTATGTATTGGCTGTAGCAAGTCATACATAGCACATAGCAGATCTATTCTGCCAAGACCAAACATATCAACATTGTCATACCCATTACCATGCCAAACACTCCAAGAGTTGTAATAACAGAAATACATTTGTCCTCAAAGAGGAACTGTAAACATGTATTAAAATTGATTGAATGCATGCACACTAATTGATTTACAGTAATTAATATTTCTGGTCTTGGGAGATCTGGGTTTCTGTAAGTTGCCTCAATAACCAGGCAGGTTGGACATTCACTACATAACCAGGACTTAAAGGGTTAGTTCACCCAAAAATGAACTCAGTCTCATGCTGTTCCACACCCGTAAGACCTTCGTTAATCTTCGGAACACAAATTAAGATATTTTAGTTGAAATCCAATGGCTCCGTGAGGCCTTCATAGGGAGCAATGACATTTCCTCTTTCAAGATCCATAAAGGTACTAAAACATATTTAAATCGGTTCATGTGAGTACAGTGGTTCAATATTAATATTATAAAGCGACGAGAATATTTTGGGTGTGCCAAAAAAAAAACAAAATAACGACTTATTTAGTGATGGCCGATTTCAAAACACTGCTTCAGGAAGCATCGGAGCACAATGAATCAGTGCATCGAATCACTTTGGCGCTCCGAACAGCAGATTCGATACACTGATTCATTGTGCTCCGATGCTTCCTGAAGCAGTGTTTTGAAATTGGCCATCACTTTATAAGTTGTTATTTAGTTTTTTTTTTGGTGCACCAAAAATATTCTCGCCGCTTTATAATATTAATATTGAACCACTGAACTGATTTAAATATGTTTTTAGTACCTTTATGGATCTTGAGAGAGGAAATGTCATTGCTCCCTATGAAGGCCTCACAGAGCCATTGTATTTCAACAAAAATATCTCAATTTTTGTTCTGAAGATTAACGAAGGTCTTACGGGTGTGCAACGGTATGAGGTAATAAATGAAAGAATTTTCATTTTTGGGTGAACCCTTTAATTTGATTGGACTTTAGATATGGTCTAGTTTTTTCTTTGGAATTCTACCTTGCTAAGTTGACTCTTTTTTTTTTCATCCACACTGTCTGAGGTAAATGTTTGCTGATAGGAGGAGGTGGAAAAGTCATACAAAGTACACGTTACCCCAGAGTGCTGAGACAGAAAAAAGAAAAATCATGAGAACAAATAATGAAGAAAAATATGCAGCCAGGCAGCTTTAGCTAATTAATGTTGAACACCAGGATTATGACTTGTATAAAATGCATTAAGAGCCACTGAATAATTTCTGATGTGAGAGAATATGCTTTAGGACCTTCCTCGTGGGACACGGTTTTAAATAAATGAAATTCATGTTTGCATAAATTATTGTTTTAAACAGGGGCCACATCCATTGCAAATTATGATTAGCATTAAAACACTGGCTGGTACAACAGAAAGCAGTCATTAGCAAGTTTTTCTCACAGCTGTCAGAAACCTTCTGTCACCTTGTGCCAAGACAGCATTCCGCCCACTGCTCTTTCACGCCAGGGACAGAGAGGGAGAAAAGAAGAGCGTACCGAGAAGCGGCATCAACAAACAGGTAATTGAATGAACCTGCAAGCCTATAGCTTGAAGTTGCTGGCCTGAGGAGATCAATATATTGTCACTTGGCCTTTATAGGAAACTGCTGCATTGCTAAGTTGCTAAGTGCATGAGAGAGAGCGTGATCCAAGGCCAGATGGAAAGCCCCCTGCTGTCAGTCGGCAAGTGACAGGCCTGCTAATTCGGCCGGTCTGCCGCTCATGTCCTCCCCTTCAGAAATATATATTTAGATATGGATGGATCGACAGCCTGTCATCGCCACACAGACTGTGATGAAAAAAAAAACTACAAGATGAAGCCAGTGATGGAGATGACCTTGTGTCGCAATTCAAACTTTCGATTTTTGCACCATGGACCTGAATATGTGTGCAATTTACCGAGCTGTGGTTTTCATCAAGAGCGTGCATTTCACCGTGAGGGTTTTGTGCATGTGTGAGCATCAACAATGAAAGCAATCTTCTCATGCACGTAGTGTGTACACTGTAAATGATTCTTACATTAAGTAAATTATGCTGAAAAATTCCTTTTTTCTGCTTTACCTAATATTTTGAAGTTCTAACAACTTTCAAAAATCTTTTTCTACTAAAATAATCTGTACTTTTAAAATAATTTGTACTTCACTCAGGACCGTTAAAAAGTATGTTCTATATAGTATATGAAGGTAGTATGAATTAAATTCGGACATACTACAATCTGCTATGTTGTTACTGTCATGTGACCTACCAGCGGCAGTGGCCTCACTGGATAGTAAAGCGTCCATCGAATGCACACTCCAGAATCTCAGCGAAAGTAGTAGGTCATCCGAGTACTTCGCCTGTTGTTTTTCAAATACTATATGTATTCGTACATACTACTCTTTTGGTGTTGTAACGAAGGCGGGACTCAGGTAGGGATCCAAATGCAAAGCTTTTATTAAAGTGAGCGTAGTCATACAGGCAGGGTCAATCAGGAGCAAACGGGAACAGCGAGGGACAGGCAGAATTGTGGTCAAGATACAGGCAGAAGATCAGGGTTGGCAGATATCATTCACAGAACAGGATGGCAAGGCAAGGGTCAAAGGCAGGAACAGGAACAGACAGGGAAACAGGATAATCACAGGGAAACGCTTAGAATTGACACACAGAGTAATCAAGACTTCGCAAACTGGTGGTGTGAGTGTGAGTCCTTTATAATCCTGGTAATGATGTGCAGCTGGGTGTGGTGATTAGTGTGGAGTGATTGTGAAGTGAGTGCAGGTGATAAGCAATGGAGGATCATGGGAAATGTAGTCCGGGATGTGACAGGAACAGACGTTGATCATGACATAACGCCCCCCTCCCGGAAGGCGCATCCTCGCGACGTGAAGGAACAGCTAGGGAGGGGGGGTGGGTGCATTGGAGATCTAGTAGCAGCCAGGAACGGGATCTCCAATGCAGCCCCTGGAACTCGGGCAGCCACGGTGGGTCAGGTGGCTCGGGCGGCCACGGCAGGTCAGGTGGCCTGGGCGGCCACGGTAGATCGGGTGGTTCAGGCAGCCACGGCAGGTCAGGCGGCTTGAGCAGCCACGGCAGGTCGGAGTCCATACATGGCCTTAGTGGCCTACAGTCCATTAATGGCCATAGGGGTTTATAGTCCATGGGCGGCCCTAGCAGTTCGGAGCACGCTGATGGTTGCGGCCGTGCAGGGTCCCCACCCACAAGCTCCCCACCCTCTGGTATATGGCCCCCCCCCAAAAAGTTCTTGGGGAAATCAACGGTGGCCATGGTCGATTCGTGGACAAGGAGCTCGTGGGGCGCTGGCAGGACAAGTAGCACAGGTTCTGGAGCGGACTCGATGGCTGGAACACCCCCTATGTTCCTTGACACCAAAGGGGCGGCCATCTTGCCCGTAGGCACTGGCGAAACAGCCATCTTGTCCATCGCATCCAGAGAGCTGAGGTGCATTGCAAGCGGCGAACTTGAGTGCGTTGCAAGCGGCGAACTTGAGAGCGTTGCAAGCGGCGAACTTGAGAGCGTTGCAAGCGGCGAACTTGAGAGCGTTGCAAGCGGCGAACTTGAGAGCGTTGCAAGCGGCGAACTTGAGAGCGTTGCAAGCGGCGAACTTGAGAGCGTTGCAAGCGGCGAACTTGAGAGCGTTGCAAGCGGCGAACTTGAGAGCGTTGCAAGCGGCGAACTTGAGAGCGTTGCAAGCGGCGAACTTGAGAGCGTTGCAAGCGGCGAACTTGAGTGCGTAACGACCGGCGGGCTTGAGAGCGAAGCGGCCAGCGGGGCAAACGGCTGCTCTGAGACGGCAGCAGGCCGTTCTGGGACAACAGCGGGCTGCTCTGGCACAACAGCGGGCTGCTCTGGGACAACAGCGGGCTCGGGCTGGCAGACTGCTCCCAAGTCCATAGAGCTCGAGTACATCCTCCACGCACGCATGACAGCCAAGACATAAAAAGTGAAGACAGTCCTCTTGGCCATCACAGGACTGACAGGGAAAGCATGCTGGACTGGAGTGGACTCACTGGCTGGAGCGGGCTCGGGAACGGATACACTGGCTGGAACGGGCTCTGGGCGATCAGCGGAGACGTGACGTTGCTCTGGGCGATCAGCGGAGACGTGACGTTGCTCTGGGCGATCAGCGGAGACGTGACGTTGCTCTGGGCGATCAGCGGAGACGTGACATTGCTCTGGGCGATCAGCGGAGACGTGATGTGATGTTGTTGTGGTGGCCGCCATTTTGTGAGTGTTCTCTTTAGCGGCCGCCATAACGTGATTCACTGTGGTGTCGCATTCCTCTGCGATACCCACAGTAAAAAGTGAACCGACAGTGAACAGGGCAAAGTCCAAAAATTCCATGAGCGACCCTCGGGGACCATTGGTAAGTAAGCAGTTCTTTAATGGTTCATTTAATCCATAGGTAAAGAAGTCAATGAGGGCGTGGTCCGGCAGATCAGATAAATTAGCAATCCCCAAAAATTTCTGGATATGTGCCTCGAGAGTACTGTTACCTTGACGCAGGCTGATGAGACACCATGCTGGGTCCATGCTGAGGCTGGACATGCTCACCGAAGCTGCTGGATCTGGGTATGGCGAAGTCTTCTGTAACGAAGGCGGGACTCAGGTAGGGATCCAAATGCAAAGCTTTTATTAAAGTGAGCGTAGTCATACAGGCAGGGTCAATCAGGAGCAAACAGGAACAGCGAGGGACAGGCAGAATCGTGGTCAAGATACAGGCAGAAGATCAGGGCTGGCAGATATCATTCACAGAACAGGATGGCAAGGCAAGGGTCAAAGGCAGGAACAGGAACAGGAACAGGAACAGGAACAGGAACAGGAACAGGAACAGACAGGGAAACAGGATAATCACAGGGAAACGCTTAGAATTGACACACAGAGTAATCAAGACTTCGCAAACTGGTGGTGTGAGTGTGAGTCCTTTATAGTCCTGGTAATGATGTGCAGCTGGGTGTGGTGATTAGTGTGGAGTGATTGTGAAGTGAGTGCAGGTGATAAGCAATGGAGGATCATGGGAAATGTAGTCCGGGATGTGACAGGAACAGACGTTGATCATGACAGGTGTACTGTTTTATTGCATATATATAGGGAAGTATTTGATTTTGGACGCAGCTTATATATTTCCATTGTTTGATTATTTGCCATTTTTCCTGACATTGTCGTTGTTGATTTTGTCACATTTAGTTTTTTCCTACCTAAATGTGTATCACATCACAATGTTATAGATATTAGAGATTTTTAATTTATTGATTGATATTAGCAATATCGTATATTAAATTTTTCTTGCTAATTGTCTCTATTTTTACACTTTGTCATCTAATTCTCTAAGTTAAATTTTAAAAACAGTAATAATATAATAATACTTTTAAATGTAATTTTTAGCAAATCTCAAAATGAATAACAATTTTTCATATTGTACATTATAATGTTGTGATGCCTAAATTCACTTATAAATGTGTTAAATGTATAATTTTTAGTCTGTTTTTAAACTTACTTAGACAAAATTATATTAGATTTTAATTTGGTTATTGCATAGAATTTTAATATCGGTGTGTCCCTAGTATAGCTTATTCAGAATGAATTGTGAACAATCATTTGACCATATGCACGGTTACTTGCTGGTTGTAACGAAGCGGGAGTCATGGTAAGATCCAAATGCAAGCTTTATTAAGAATGTCGTACAGGCAGGGTCAATCAGGAGCAGACGAGAACAGCAAGGGACAGGCAGGATCGTAATCAGGGTGCAGGCAATGGTCAGGACAGGCGGATATCATTCACAGAACAGTATAACAGGCAAGGGTCAGGACAGGCAGCACCGGGTCAAGAAACAGGAACAGGCAAGATCAAACACAAGCAGACAGGATAGAAGGAACGCTCAGAATTGTCACTATGAATCAAGACTTCGCGGTGAGGTGGTGTGTGTATGAGTCCTTTATAGTCCAGGTAATGCGCATCAGCTGGGTGTGGTGATTAGTGTGGAGTGTGCATGGCTGTATGTGGCAACAGGTGATTGGTGGAGTGAGTGCATGTGATTGGATGATGGAAAATGTAGTCCGGGGAACTGACAGGATTTGTGACAGAATGTCCCCCTCCCGGAAGGCGCGCCGTAGATGGCACAACTGGGGAGGGGGGGTGGGTGCCCTGGAGACCTACAGGCAGGAGATACTGGATGTGCAGGCGGGTATGGAGGTCTCCAGGGCAGGTCCAGGAACTCAGGTAACCACGGTGGGTCAGGTGGCTCGGGCAGCCACGGCAGGTCAGGAGTGTCAGGAAGCCATGGCGGGTCAGGTGGCTCGGGCAGCCACAGCAGGTCAGGAGTGTCAGGAAGCCACGGCGGGTCAGGCGGCTCGGGCAGCCACGGCAGGTCAGGCGGCTTGGGCAGCCACGGCAGGTCAGGCGGCTCGGGCAGCCACGGCAGGTCAGGGTCCATGCATGGCCCTAGTGGCCTACAGTCCATGAATGACATCAGTGACAGCCCACCCCCAAGCTCCCCACCCCTAGGTATACTGCCCCCCCCCCAAAAAAGTTCTTGGGGAAATCAAGGGAGGCATTGGCGGGTTCATGGGCAAGGAGCTCGGGTGGCGCCAGCAGGGCAGATGGCCTGAGCGGCAGCGGTAGAGCAAATGGTCCAGGCGGTGGTGGCAAGGCCGACCAAGGCTGCTCTGTGGCCGTATCAGGGAGAGCAGACAGCTCAGGGACGGCAGCGGGCTCGGGCTGCTCCGGGACGGCAGCGGGCTCGGGCTGCTCTGAGTGCATCCTCCAGGTGGCTGGAGCGGGTTCTGGAGTGGACTCACTGGCTGGAGCGGACTCTGGAGTGGATTCACTGGCTGGAGCGGGCTCTGGAGTTGGCTCACTGGCTGGAGCGGACTCTGGGGTAGACTCACTAACTGGAGCGGTTTCCGGAACGGACTCACTGGCAGGAGCGGACTCAACGGCAGGAACGGCCCCTTTGTTCACTGACACTGCAGGGGCGGCCATCTTATCCATCGTGTCCAGGGCACTTGAGTCCATATCAACCGACAAATTTGAGAGCGTTGAAACAGACGAACTTGAGAGCGTTGAAACAGACGCACTTGAGAGCGTTGAAACAGGCGCACTTGAGAGCGTTGAAACAGGCGCACTTGAGAGCGTTGAAACAGGCTAACTTGCGTGCTAAGCGTCCGACGAACTTGAGTGCGAAGCGGCCGGCTGGTTTGAGAGCGAGGCGGCCGGCTGATGCTTGGGAATTCCAGCCGCTCGCGCCGACATCAGCGGTGAATCAGCCACACTGGAACGCAACCCTCTCCACTCCCAGACAGATCCAGAGATGTGACGTGATTCAGCGGCAACGTGACTTTGCTCTGGGCGATCAACGAAGGCGTGACGTTGCTCTGGCGATCATCGGCGACGTGATATTGCTCTGGGTGATCAGCAAAGGCGTGACGTTGCTCTGGGCGATCAGCGGCGACGTGACATTGCTCTGGGCGATCAACGAAGGCGTGACGTTGCTCTGGGCAATCAGCGGCGACATGTACTGTTGCTGTTGTGATGATAGCCGCCATCTTGTGCGTGTCACATGGTGTCGCATTCCTCCGCGACACCCACAGTAAATGGAGAGCCAACAGTCAACAATGCATAGTCCATAAAGCTGCTAAGTGATGAACGCGGTCCCTCTCGTCTTAATTTATTCTGGAGAGGCTGGTTGACGCCATCACAAAAAAAGTCAATCAGTGCACAGTCCGGAAGATCAGAGAGGTAAGCAATGTTTAGATACTCCTGCACATATTCCTCCAACGATCACGTGCCTTGCGAACTCCACAATAGCAATTGATTAATGTCCATACCGTAATGAGATCCTCCGGGAAAGCTGCTGGATCTTGGTGGCGGCGAAGTCTTCTGTAACGAAGCGGGAGTCATGGTAAGATCCAAATGCAAGCTTTATTAAGAATGTCGTACAGGCAGGGTCAATCAGGAGCAGACGAGAACAGCAAGGGACAGGCAGGATCGTAATCAGGGTGCAGGCAATGGTCAGGACAGGCGGATATCATTCACAGAACAGTATAACAGGCAAGGGTCAGGACAGGCAGCAACGGGTCAAGAAACAGGAACAGGCAAGATCAAACACAAGCAGACAGGATAGAAGGAACGCTCAGAATTGTCACTAGGAATCAAGACTTCGCGGTGAGGTGGTGTGTGTATGAGTCCTTTATAGTCCAGGTAATGCGCATCAGCTGGGTGTGGTGATTAGTGTGGAGTGTGCATGGCTGTATGTGGCAACAGGTGATTGGTGGAGTGAGTGCATGTGATTGGATGATGGGAAATGTAGTCCGGGGAACTGACAGGATTTGTGACACTGGTTTTCATCAAAGGTACCATCGAACGTTTTTTTTACAAGATGTAATATAAGTCTAAGGTGTCCCCTGAATGTGTCTGTGAAGTTGCAGCTCAAAATACCCCATAGATTTTTTAAAATTAATTTTTTTAACTGCCTATTTTGAGGCATAATTAGAAATGCGACGATTCAGGTTGCGGCCCCTTTAAATTGCGTGCTATTAAATAGTATTTATTTGGATGTTTACATTTCATTCTGAATGAGTTTGATAGTGCTCCGTGGCTAACGGCTAATGCTACACTGTTGGAGAGATTTATAAAGAATGAAGTTGTGTTTATGAATTATACAGACTGCAAGTGTTTAAAAATGAAAATAGCGACAGCTCTTGTCGTGAATACAGTAAGAAACAATGGTAACTTTAACCACATCTACTAATACATTAGCAACATGCTAATGAAACACTTAGAAAGACAATTTAAAAATATCAGGTTACCATGGATCATGTCAGTTATTATTGCTCCATCTGCCATTTTTCGCTATTGTCCTTGCTTGCTTACCTAGTCTGATGATTCAGCTGTGCACATCCAGACGTTAATACTGCCTTGTCTAATGCCTTGAACATGAGCTGGCATATGCAAATATTGTGCTCGTACATATTAATGATCCCGACTGTTAGGTAACAGTCGGTGTTATGTTGAGATTTGCCTGTTCTTCAGAGGTCTTTTAAACAAATGAGATTTATATAAGAAAGAGGAAACAATGGAGTTTGAGACTCACTGTATGTACTGAACTCTTGTTATTCAACTATGCCGAGGTAAATTCAATTTTCAATTCGATGGCACCTTTAAGCCAGCTTGGGCATTTCCGGTGAAATTGTCACTCTGTAGCCTACTCGCTCACAAAACCATGTATGGTTGACTTTTAATGTTGTATTTATATTTTAATGCAGTTATCACACTTGCCTAATGTGTCAATAAACCAGTTTTAGTGATTGCAATAAAGACAAAGCTAATGGGAAAATTTTAATAAGAAACGCTGTGTTTGTAATTAGACACGCACACGCATTTTCCAGCACTTCAAATGTTATTTTTAATGTGATAACCACAAACATTATTTGTTCATCCTTCTGAGATTGTTCCCATTTGTAAAACAGAACGTTTCAAGATTTAGGAAATCCAACATTTGATAGAAAACACTTTTATTTAAAAATAAAAAAGATATTAATTACCACAATAACCAGCAGATAGCGGCAGAGTAGCATTTATTTGCGCATATATTAGCCATTTCCAGTAATAGTTTTTCACTCAATTTCGCTTTTGAATAAATATTAAACATTATAAAACCACTTGGTTTAAAAATACATTTTGTCAAGGTGAAGTATGGAGTACTCACAAAATTTAATGAAAAACAACAACTTTTCTTGTGAATGAATTACACAGAAGTGTCCCTTTGTAATCACAGAAGCTGTCTGTCAGTGTAGCGCAAGCTCAATGAGTTTGGCACACTTGTGAAAACTCACATTTTATTCAATGAATCTAACTAAAGTGCACAATAAATCTTTAATTTACATTGTGTTGACACTTTTTTTCTCACACTAAAGTGTGAAAATTGATGGTCGAACTGAATTTAGCTGAGGAGGAACACTGAGGTACGTCTTTATTCATTTATTTTATATGTCATCTTACATTTGAATAACTAAATTAATGCCTGACATTCTGATTAGAAACTAAGTGTTACACTATTGATACTCAACACACCAACACTGGAATTTTTCAAGCTAGCTTATATTATTTTGGAAGTTCTAAAGACAAAAAAAGATCCTTAATTAAAGTGGTTTATTGCTACAATGATGGCAGATTAAACCATCAACTTTACCCTTTATATGCAGTTATTGTATCTCCTAAAGGATTTGTAACTTCATTGCCACATTGTGGAATGTTCCCTGTACACAATCCAGATGAAGAGAAAGCAAGGGACTAGAAATCGAAGAAAAACAGCACTGTAGCGACTAGTCAGCCCTGCCTCTGCCGACTGGATATACGACAACAAAGGGCAGAGAAACAGCTGGCGCTTTTTTTTCTCACATGGCATCCTGTAGTTTGTGCGTTGGAGGCGTCTTGATTTATTGACTGTAATGATGCATTTGGGCTGACGAGGGTGAGGGGGTGGATTAGAGAAGAGGGGTGCGGGTTGCCAATATGAGGCGAACGGGCTGAGTCGAAAGAGATTCAGCCTTCCTATTATGGGAAGCACGGAGGACCACTACTCGTGGCTTCGAGCTTTTGTTTTCCATCAGCATGCCAAAAAACAGCTGTGCCGTCTGCGGTAAAGCAAAGTGCATCCTGCTTAAGGAAATCACAGTAATCCGCTCCCCACATCCTGACAGAAGCTGACGCAACTCTAGAGGTAGAATTATCCTGTCAAGTGGCCCTTTCGGAACCCGTATGTAAATATGGCGACAGAAAGAAAGATTCCATCGGAGAGGGAGAGGAAAATAGCTGTAGAAATGGGTAAAATGGTACACTTGAGCAAAAGACAGGCTCTCTGGGTGTGCCAAGATAATGATCAATTTACTCCAAGCCCACTCTGCTGATATCATCGTGACAGAAGTGGCTTTGTTTGTGGCTGGATGGTGATGTGTAGGATGGCTGTTTTTGACTGAAATTTAGATGGGGATCATTACATCTGCAGAGATATTCGTTGTGGTTGTTTGTTTGCTTGTCATTCTATGACAGGAAGGAATGAGTAATAACTAGCAAAGAGCTTTGTTCTTGATGATTACACATTGACTGAAAAGATTAATTGCATGCTAAATATAAATCACTTGAGCAGCGAATATTTGAGTTTTGAACCGCCATTTACTTGTCTTCATGTTTGATTTATGTGTAAAAATAGTAGTCATTTTAAAATGGACATTCTAATTAGTTCCCTTTCAATACTTCACTCGTACTGCGTATGGGGAAAGGTCTCCCTTTTCCCCCGCTGCTGAAGCCTTTTTCAATAACGCAGTGTAACTGCATCGTCATTGGTTCACTCATAGACAAGTTGTTGAACCAATGACGACGCGGCATAGCTGCGCGGCCTATGGCGACAAAGCGCGCGAATATTCCCGCCGAAATGGGCGGGGTTAAGGGCTTTATAAGCAGGCGTTTCGCCATAGGATTTCAGTGTTTTCTCATTCAGCGACGACCTCTACATCTCTTCGCTGATCTCCGCCTGAAGCCGAAGAAGCTCGCCGCCTTCCTGACAGCTCTCGCCGCCGTCTGAAGAGGCTCCCGCAGCGGACTCGCCTGGACTCGCCGATTGAGGACAGCGTCGGCGCCCTCACTGACTGCAGCTTCAGCACCGTCGTTGAGTCGCCGCCTCCCGCTTCCAGCTCCCGGCCACTTCCTGTGCGTCCCCTGCCGCCATCCGGCGCTCCGCCTGAGAGCTTCACCTGCGGCTCAACGCTGCTCTAAAAGAGCAATTTTCAGCGGTTTTCACCGCTTCTAAAAGAGCTTCCGCGGCCCTCACCGCTCTACTAAGAGCCACCCAACTGCCGTTTTCACGGCACCGGCATCTCACGATGCCCTGTCACACATGATAGCGACGGTCACTCCGAGACGGCGCGCTTGCTGGAGACTCATGCCTGCACTGCGAGTGCCCTCCTTCTTCATGGAGGGCGATCTCGCAGCTCGCGCCCTCCCGTCTTCTTCCTCCCGCGAACCAGCCAGGAAGAGACAGCGGGGTAGAGCGACTCAGCGCCCGGAGTTAGATGAGCTCACGCCGGCCCAGCCCCCGCGTGCCTCGATTTCTCCTCCGAGGGAACCCTCTCCCGTCCTGTTCACTCGCCCCGAGCAGCGTCCCTCTGCCGAAACAAGTGACCTCGTCTCATTCGGAGGAACAGACGACGAGCAGGATGTCCCGTCCCGTTGCAACCGGACAGCCCCAAAAGCTCCCACGAGTAATTTCCCCTCCGCCTCGTTTAATTCCGGGCGTGGGAAACATGCTCCAAGTGACAGATAGTGATGCGTACTTTCACATCCAGATAGCCCCCCGTCACAGACGATTCTTGAGATTCGCATACAAGGGAGTGGCGTACCAATATACGGTCCTGCCCTTCGGGCTGTCTCTGGCTCCTCGCACTTTCACCAAGTGCATGGACGCGGCACTTTCCCCTCTGAGGCAGATGGGAATCCGGGTCCTAAATTATCTCGACGACTGGCTCATTCTAGCCCGTTCACGAGCCGAGCTGGAACACCACAGATCCGTGCTCCTCAGCCATTTACAATGTCTGGGTCTCAGGGTCAACCTAGCCAAGAGCTCCCTGGTTCCGGGTTCCTCCCAGCGCCTGGCGGCATGGTCGCTTATGTCTCAAAGTCAATCAGGCCTGTCTTCTAGCCCTGAAACCTTGGATGGACCCTACGTGGTTCAAGCGCGGAGTACCCTTACAGGCGGTCTCACGAAGGATGGTGCTCTCAACGGACGCTTCTATCTCGGGTTGGGGCGCTGTGTGCGAGGGCAGACCGGCCTTCGGCTCGTGGAGTCACGAGGAAAGCCGTCTACACATCAACTGCCTAGAGATGCTAGCAGTGATGAAGGCCCTTCAGTCTTTTCAGACTCACTTGACAGGACGTCATGTTCTAGTCCGATCGGACAGTATGACAGTGGTGTCGTATTTAAACCACCAGGGCGGTCTCTTGTCCAGCCGCTTATGCGCTCTGGCGAAACGTCTTCTGGAATGGGCTCTTCCGAGGCTTCAGTCACTCAGAGCGACTCATGTTCCTGGCAGGAACAATCTGGGCGCAGACATGTTGTCACGGAGCAACATCCCCTCTGACGAGTGGATGCTGCACCCCCAGGTAGTCCTCAAGATTTGGGAGTTCTACGGGAGGGCAGAGATAGATCTCTTCGCCTCAGAAGACAACTCTCATTGCCCAACATTTTTCTCGAAGGAAGTCGATGCTCTGGCCCATAAATGGCCCAGCACGCTCCTTTACACCTTCCCTCCGATCGCACTGATCCCTCAGGTTATCAGGCGCATCAGAGAAGACCAACACAGAGTCCTTCTGGTAGCCCTGCTCTGGAGGAACCAGGTTTGGTCCTCGGAGCTGTTCAAGCTCTCCCTGAGAGCCCCGTGGCCTATTCCTCTGAGACGGGACCTCCTCTCTCAGGCAAACAGAACGATCTGGCACCCACAGCCGGAGCTTTGGGCTCTGCACCTCTGGTCCCTCGATGGGAGCCAACCAGCCTCCCCAGGGACGTCCTAAATACCATTTCTCAGGCTAGAGCTCCGTCCACGAGATGCCTCTATGACCAGAAATGGGCTGTCTTTGTTGATTGGTGTTCCTCACGCAACATAGACCCTGTGGAGAGTGACGTATCCTTCATACTGTCTTTCCTCCAAGAACGCTTGGAAATGGGGCGCACCCCTTCTACTCTTAAGGTTTACGTAGCAGCCATTGCGGCTTTCCATGCTCCCATTGCTGGCCAATCAGTGGGACGTAACGGCCTTGTAATCCGTTTCCTGAGGGGTGATAGGCGATTGAATCCTCCTCGCCCCCTCACCATTCCCACTTGGGACCTCTCACTGGTCCTCAGGGCCTTAAAGGGAAGCCCCTTTGAGCCAATGGGTTCAGCCGATCTCAGGCCCTTAACGCTAAAGACCGCTCTGCTGTTAGCACTGGCATCGGTTAAGCGCGTTGGCGATTTGCAGGCCCTCTCTGTGAACCCTGCATGCCTTGAATTTGGGCCTGGAGACTCGAAGGTTGTTCTCAAACCTAGGCATGGCTACGTTCCTAAGGTGCTCTCAACCCTGTTTAGAGCTCAGGTCATCTCGCTTTCTGCTCTTCCCCCCTCGGCGGACGAACGAGAGCTGGAGCTACTCTGCCCAGTTAGGGCATTGAGGACCTATGTGGAGCGATCGCAGCCTTTCAGGCAGTCGGATCAGCTCTTTGTTTGTTTTGGTGGCCGCACCAAGGGGTCTCCGGTCTCAAAACAGCGCCTTTCCCGTTGGATAGTGGACGCTATTAACCTGTGCTATTCCTCACTGGGTGCAGACTGCCCCATAGGAGTCAGGGCCCACTCCACTAGAGGAATGGCTTCCTTGTGGGCTTGGTCCAACAGAGTTTCCATTCAAGACATCTGTGAGGCGGCCGGCTGGTCTTCGCCGTCCACTTTTGTCAGATTCTATCATCTCGATGTCCTGACCTTGCAAGCTCGGGATCTTTCAGTGTGATTTAGCGGCCTCTGGTGAGTTCCGCCTCACGCAACCCCAGGAATTATTTCCTTAAGTGTAACTAGGGTTCGATTAAGGCTTTGCCTTCTCACTTGTCTTTTGGACCCCCTCCCATGTGTCAAAATTCAGGCTGTATCGTTCCCAGCCGTGGCACGGCGTGGTTGAATTCGTTCCCCATACGCAGTACGAGTGAAGTACCGAAAGGGAACGTACTCGGTTACTAACGTTACCTCGGTTCCCTGAGATACGGAATGAGTACTGCGTCACTTGCCGTGCCACGAGGCTGCGGCTTCAGGGTCGTCGCTTCAGTCGATTACACTGAAATCCTATGGCGAAACGCCTGCTTATATAGCCCTTAACCCCGCCCATTTCAGCGGGAATATTTGCGCGCTTTGTCGCCATAGGCCGCGCAGCTATGCCGCGTCGTCATTGGTTCAACAACTTGTCTATGAGTGAACCAATGATGATGCAGTTACACTGCGTATTTGAAAAAGGCTTCAGCAGCGGGGAAAAAGGGAGACCTTTCCCCATACGCAGTACTCGTTCCGTATCTCAGGGAACCGAGGTTACGTTAGTAACCGAGTACGTTTTCCTTTGTGAATTTTCTATGGTTATCAGTACTTAAATGCAAAGTTTTATGAGATGCTAAAATGGCATTGGGGTCTTTCAGATCTCAGGCAAAACATCAGAGTTAAAGGGTTACACTTAAAGGGTTAGTTCACCCAAAAATGAAAATTCTGTCATTAATTACTCACTCTTATGTCGTTCCAAACCTGTTAGACTTTTGTTCATCCTCGGAACACAAATGAAGATCTTTTTGATGAAATCTGAGAGCTTTCTGTCCTGTCTGTATGGCTAGCTACCACATTGACGCTTCAAAAAGTTCATAAAGAGATGGTAAAACTAATCCATATGAATTGAGCAGTTCAGTCCTAATTTTCTTAAAAGACTTTATATGAAGAACAGATTTAATTTAGGCTTTTATTAAAGGCCCGCTGAAGAGTGTTGGAATGTGCAGCATTATTCAATGTGCTGACGTAATTTCAACTGAAACAGGAAGACAGGGCGATATATCGAACAGCCCCGCCCCTTTTTTAAAATAGCCAATAGCGTTTCTTTGTTACAGCTTGGCCAGAGCTGTTAGACTCTGTAAAACCTCAGTTTCCTTCTAATATCTAATCGCTTCTCCTCCTAATGTCCTTTATATCGCTTTAATATACAGCATTCTGTGCAAAATTCAAATGGGTCTGATACCTTTTGTGGTCTGTGCAGACTCGCACATATGATCCGCTCTGTGCTCTCATGTCTCTGGACCAGAGCAGACTGTGCTCGTGTTGCGGCAGTTCATGTGACACTAACGTGAAAACGGACTTCATTCGCGTCAAAGGAAAGCATATTTACACTGTCTGAATCTTTCCCTATTATCTATAGAGTACTATATGCCATTCACCATGTAGAAAGTAGTAAATGTGTGAGTAAATGACCGATTTCAGCCAAAGATTCAGCATCTGTAAGAGCGTAGGATTGGACCGAAGCTTTGACGAGAAACTGAAGTGTGATGTGATGTCATGAAAATCCATGATCCATTTTAGCGGAAGTGAGTCTGTATGTCACGATCACCGTCTTTTCCTGTTAGTTCCCGGACTACATTACCCACAATCCTCCCTGCCAGTCACATGGTCACTCCACACCAATCACCTGTCGCCACATACAGCCATGCACACACTCCTCACTAATCACCACACCCAGCTGCAGTACATTAACAGGACTATAAAGGACTCACACTCACACCACCAGTTTGCGAAGTCTTGATTCCTTGTGACAATTCTGAGCGTTTCCTTGTTTTCTGTCTGCCTGCGATTGATCTTGCCTGTTCCTGTTTTTGACCCGTTGCTGCCTGTCCTGACCCTTGCCTGTCATACTGTTCTGTGAATGATATCTGCCTGTCCTGACCATTGCCTGCACCCTGATTACGATCCTGCCTGTCCCTTGCTGTTCTCGTCTGCTCCTGATTGACCCTGCCTGTACGACATTCTTAATAAAGCTTGCATTTGGATCTTACCATGACTCCCGCATCGTTACACTGTAAGTTTTGAATGCTTATATCTCCAAAATGCAAATTTTGTCATTGTTTTGGAACACATCAGCTTATTCATAACCGTAAGGCTAACACATTCATATTAAAAGCTAACAAACTTCAATTTAGATTTCAGGGGGACTTTAACATATAATCACTGATCACCAAACATAAACAGAAGGTCAACAGAACCTGCTTGACGTGCGAGAACAAACCTGTTCCTGAAGCTCAAACATGCTGCGTAACACACTAGAATGAACCTCATTTGTTCTCGCACGTCAGGCGAACATACTTGAGCTTCCGTTTACCTCAACTGATGTCTGCATCGAACTTTTGACATTGATGTGTGCATCTAAAACTGAACTTCTTGAAGCGTTAATGTGTCAGTTGACTAGCTGTCTTTGGAGGGACAGAAAGCTGTCATATTTCATCAAAAAGATGTGTTCCGAAGATAAACAAAAGTCTTATGGGTTTGGAATGCCATGAGTAAATGATGACAGAATTTTAATTTTCGGTGAACTATCCCTTTAACTAGTTAACATTTAATCCTTTTTAAGGTACAGGCAACTTTTCTTTGACAAGATCAGGATCTTCAGGCTGTAATATGGCATTTCAAAAGGGAAATCATAGCATCATTAAGGTCACTTCAACACATATATACATCATGGTGACGACCATAACGTGACACAACATGCATTGTTTCCTGTTTAATTATAGAGGAATTAGCTTGAGATGACTGGTTGTGAAATATGGCCTGATGTTATTTTTGGGATTCTTATTTCCTCTATTTATTCTCATTTCAAAACCGTTCATGGTTAATTTAGAACAAGAGTCTCAAAATCTCCCTCCTTGCTGGCATTCATCAGTCTTTCTAAATGAACGCTATTAAGCCGTCTGGTGCGTTTGGCTGTTTTAAAATACCACTGTTGCAAAATAGTAACTGATCAGCTGCAAAATAGGATGTCTTGTATATTTTGAAAAATTATTTTGCCAGAGTTCTACGCTTATCCTGCAGCCTGTGACTTGGTTATTAATAAACACCAACAACATCGACATTCACATTGTTTGAGGTTACATGCAGACCTAATCTGTAAATGAGTTCTAAAGCCTCAATAAAGTAACATTAAATGTAGTTCTTAAGCCTCAATAAAGGTTTATCACATCATAAACTAAATCTTAACAGATGTGTCCTGTAGTTTAATCACTTGGTATAAAAAAACTAAAAAAAACCTGTCAGTATGTACATTACTAATTCGGGATTCTTTCTGCAGGTTGCATTGTTATGGCAGTAGGTGGCAACAAGAGGCTGTATTTATGAGTGAGTGAGTGAGTGAGTTATTGATTGATTGATTCATTGATTCATTCATTCATTCATTCATTCAAAAACAGATTAATTCACAAATAGATTAATTCGGGAACAAAACTAATTTTGTTCATGAGTGAGTGTGAGTTACTGTTTATAAGTGAGTGGAGAAAAAACACTTTCAGATGCCCAGAAAACTACTAAAGACATAATTAAAACAGTTCATGTGACTTCAAACAGTGGTTCAAACTTATATGAAAAGTTTTGTGTGACAAAACAAAACAAAACAAAACAAAACAAGTGGTGACTTTATTCAACAATATCTTGTGATGGGCGATTTCAAAACACTGCGTCATGAAACTTCGAAGCTTTATGAATCTTTTGTTTTGAATCAGTGATTCGGAGCGTGTATCAAACTGCCAAAATTATGCCCCCCAGTGGTGAACCACTGAAATTTTGAATTATGACGTAACAAAGCCTCGTTTACTGAGATCACGTGACTTTGGAAGTTTGATACATGCTCCGAACCACTGATTGGAAACTTCGAAAAGCTTCGAAACTTCATTAAGCAGTGTTTTGAAATCGCCCATTGGTGCACAGAAAGTATTCTCGTTACATCATAACATTAAGGTTGAACCCCTGTAGTCACATGTACTGTTTTAAATGTCTTTAGTAGCTTTCTGGGCATCAGAAATTGTTAATTATCTTTCTGGCAATGGAGGCCTCACTGAGCCATCAGATTTCATCAAATATAACTTATAACTACGGGCGTGGAACAACATAAGGGTGAGTAATTAATGACAGAATTTTCATTTTTGGGTGAACTAACCCTTTAAATTTACCAAAAGTAGCAGTAAAGTCATTTACATTGTTACAGTTCTTTTGAACTTTCTATTCTTCAATGAATCCTAAAAAAAAAAAAAGTATTGTGGTTTCCACAAAAAATATTAAGTAGCAAAATGTTTTCAACATTGATAATAATAAGAAATGTTTCATGAGCACCATATGATTTGTGAAGGATCATGTGACACTAATGACGTGATTTCACCAAATACAACATGTTCCCAAATCAGCATCTTTGTTGATCCTGGAACAACATTCCAATCAACCAATCAGATTTGATGGACAAGATTACAGTTTGTCAACTTTAGGTTTAAAACCAGGGTTAGGTGATTCTACATCAGTGTTATTCACCTGTCATTTCCCTAGGGATAAAAGACTAAATTTTCAGACAGGAATGTTGTTCCAAGATCAACAAAATATGTGATCCAGGAACATGTCTTACTTGGCAAAATCAAGACTTGAGTAGCCTACTACTTACTGATTTTACATTTTATGCTACAGAAAACACTTTTGTTCAAATTGGTCCCAATCTCCGATGTACAGTACACTTGCAAGCTTTCATAGCACTGAACCCATGACCCTCTCTAAGATTACAGTGAATCCTCTATGGAAAATGCCCATTGTGGCCAGTCTTATAATAAGGAGGCTTGATTCATTCGTCTCTGCAGGCGCTCTAATGCTGCAATCTGGATGACTCCCTCTGTGCGGCTTTGTGTCCGACTCGTCTGTGAACATAGTGATCTAACACGGGCTGCTGGGACACAGCTGGGGGACGGAGAAGCAATAAGAGACATCAGGCTCGAAACACGGCAATCTGTTGACTTTTCATAAAATATGCATGCACTCCTTGTGTGGGGAAGTCTTTGTAGAAGATGTCTTTGTGCATATCCCCAGTGTATGTGTGTGTGTGCTTGGTTTAGGTTATTTCTGTGTGTGGGTTTGGTAGGTAAAGCACACATCTGAGTCCTGCTAATACATATATGCACTTTCTCTAATCATGAGCAATAGTATATGTGATTCATTTAATTATATAAGTATGTGCAAGAAAATATGGAAATTAAAATAAAATAAATATATAATACAAATATTTTTTATTTTATTTTTTATAATAACAATATATATGTTTTATAATTTTCTTTGCATGATGGCTTATAAATGACATCTGTAAAAAAATAGATCTGTAATTATTGTTTTACATAGATAAAAATTGAGGAAAAGAGAAACTGGAGGAAATGAGAAAGAATAGGAATAAGTGTTGTATAGAATAGGGTCTTTGGGGACAAGAGGTCCATATTAACAGGGGATGAAAGTGCTAATAAAACGTGAGAGCAGCAGAGGTCACAAGGTCATGTGCTTGTGTAATGAATGGAGAAATTTAACTCATCCAATTATAGGAAAGTAAGACGAAAATCCATAGTGTTACTCCGGGCACTGAGCCCAAATGCAAAACTAATAATGTCAAGCAAAGCTCTGGCTTTCCCTTTACTTTGTGTGTGTTTGTGTTGAGAGAGAGAAGAAGTGAGATTAAAAAAGACAGAGAATATATATATGCATTGGCTGTGCAACCCTTCCTGGCAAAGTTTGCATGCATTTTTTATGTTCAGAGTACTTGTTTGTCTAGTCTCTCTGCTGTTACATGTTTGTGTGTATGTCGCCGTCTTCAGCCGCGATATAATGGGCTTCTACAGCGGATTGCCATTCACTGGGCCATTTAGAAAGACTGGCCACTTCTTTGCGGCCTGCTGCATACTAAAATAAAAAGGTCGATAACACTGAACAATAATAACAGGTTATAGTCCCTCTGAAGCCAATTTGGCCCCATTTTGAAGAAGTTTGCTCATGAAATGTGGCCTTAATGGACAAGTTTATGTTAAGCCAGGCATTTGTCGACCAATATATTCAGGAGTGTGTGCTTTCAAAAGGTGATGAGGAGAAAACGAGTATTCTGGCCTTGTACGGCATGGCCTCTCTGAGCATCAGAAAATATAGATTCATTCTGATTTAAATACAGCAATTCAGGCGTCTGAACCAGAGGCTCAGCGCAGACCTGCTCGGCTATAACTCATATTTTACAAATAACCACGGCGCTCTCTCTGCGCCGTGCCAGAAGACAGTCGCAAACACACATGCATACGAAACGACGACACTTCTATCAATCACTTCCCTCATCTCCAAAAGGAAACTCATAAAACGGACGATTATTTGCGAAAGCAAGCTGCCGAAGGAAAGCTTTAATTAAACCCCTTTATTTATATGTCAAGTGAAAATGGGGGGAAATCTAAATCAAATTCGTTTTCTTTTTTCGCTTTTTTTTCGTGTGAGATGTAACCCTTGGAGGCAAGTCATTAGGGCTTATACATAACCATCACGCCACATTAAAATCACATTACACAACAACGATAATCATCACGTTCAATTACATGTGGTAATAAATGCCGTGCAATCTTTGCTAAATCTATTAGTGTGCCATCACAGGAGAGAAAAAGAGACGTGCAAATAAAGAAAGAAGGGAAACTGGGTTCGATACATTAGTCTTACTTCGTTCGTTAGTTCGAAGTGAATATGAACTGAAGTATATCAGTGACAGATGGCTTCAAGTGGTCTTTTTTTTCCCCCAACTAAATTACTGACAAAATTTGTCTTGGCCTATTTAAAAAATCTTAATTGTTATTTTTATTCACCTTTTCATCTTGCCTTAATTGGACAAAGAAAGAATTGATTAACTTTGTTCAATCAGCTCAAACATATAATATTCAACATTACTTTTTTTATTAATGTTACTCTAAAATGAAATTTCAAGCATAGACTATTTTAAATATTATATGGCAAATCAGGGCCGTGGCCACCATCGACAATGAGGGGGACAAGTCCCCCCCAGTATTTGAAAATCTTGCACTGCTCTGCTGCACTCCATTATGCAGCGCTCTGTTTGTTGTTAGGATGACAAAAAAGTTCAATTTTTAGTCTGGTCTGCCTCAGCGGACCAACAGCGCTCGTCAATGTCAAAATGATTGAGATGGCCAATCAAAGTAGGTGGGGTATACTGAAGTTTAACTTTGAAAGAGAGTGGGGTAAGATGTAAATAGCGAAACATTTAATACATGTGAACTGTTTTAAGAAATTTATTCTCAAATAAGGCCGTTTTGAATTGAAAATGTGCATTTACGTGAATCATGTAATTCCTAACTGAGAGTTAAGAAACGTTTTACGTTTTTGACATATTAGGTATACAAAAAAAAGTATGTCTGAATGTTTTAATACAAATTAATGCTAATATTATTTGCAAATGGTTCAAAATGATTATTTCCCAACTAGTACCCCAGGGATGACGTGTTTTTGTTGGCCAATCTGGAAGTTAGCGGCGCACTGGTTCCCTCGATTGAAAGCCTATTCATTTTTCCCATAGACTTTTGGAAAATTGCAGAAAATAAGCTCTGTGTTTAACAAAGGGTTATGACACTTACACGTTTTGTCTATCAAGATAATCTTTACAAGTTGACACAACATTTATACATTTTGAAGCCTAAATAAAGTCGTCAGATATAAAAGGCTTACAATAAGCTATAAACGGACTACAGCACACCATGGTCGCGGATCAACGTCACCACCACCAAGCGTCCTCAAACTTTATTTAGAAAACAACTTAATTTATAAACATGCTCGCTGATTATGATCTGTGCTGTATATGAATACTTATCCACTTTTTCATGAGAAATGCTGTCCAATTGTCCCATTTTTAATGATGAAATAGTCCCCGCCAAAGGAAGTAGTCCCTTTTAGCAACTTGTTAGCAACCACCGATTTTAAGACACAATAAAGGTTTAAAAAAATCACAAGTGGGTTATAACTGGTGTGTTTTATGTCACATATCAAAATGTGAAAATATTTAGAGGCTTTGTTAACCACAGACCTTATTTCAGGTGATTTAGCAAAAACTCATTCAAAAAACCCATTGACTTTACGACGTTGGAACCGGAAGTCCTAAAATGCTAACTCGCTTCCGGGTTTTGCCTACAAAAATGCATCATCCCTGAGGCACACTATTAGACTTAGAATTTCCTTTACTGTTCTGTTTCTTTATGCTTTATGAAAAATTGGTCCCCCAATGTTCAAGACATGGTTATGGCCTTGTTGCAAAAAAGTAGCATAGTCATAATAAATTTAACTGGCAAATAGTGATGTTCGATTCTTGAACCAATCGTTCTTTTAAGCTGGTAATTGGTCGGGCTGGTTTGTAGAATCAAACTGAATTGAAATGAAGCTCTAGCGCAAGTTCTGCCAGGAAGGCTCAAATGTTATGTCACCTATTCGTTCAGATCTAATCAATGATTATCTAACACTTGGAGTATAAAAGATCGGTACTTACACATGTCTGAGTTCGCAGATGCTGACCTCCATCCTCCCCACCACCACCAGGTCCCTGTCTATACTTCCTGGGGGTCGGCTACGCCCCTGCCTTCAGCTTCAGGCAGGAAACGCAAAGTCCGCAGCCCTCAGGATGTGAGCTACGGACGGGGCCTATGCCAAAGAACCTTATCTTGTTATATTTTGCTTGCTGATTGGTAATAAATATCATTGTTTCGTTATCTTGCCTGCCGAATCTTTCTGGTAGAACTTACTTTCCAGGCTAATGGTGTGAGACGCACATCAGAAATCGCAGCACTTTATGCACCTCACTAAATGAACATGTCCAGACAAGTTATTGAACCAAAGAACCAGTTCGAAATGACCAAATCAAACCTACAGAAAGAGTTGAAAGTCTGCTTTTCTGTCATGTCCGACTCCAAAAAATAAAAGAAAAAAGAATTGGGTTTTCCATCTGATTAACGATAAAAACACTGAATCCTGCTTTTAACTGCAGTGTGCCCTTAACAGAAAAATATTGTCCGCTGATGTGGGTGCTAATATGGGAACAGGCCTGAAAGGGTTAGTTCACCCAAAAATGAAAATTATGTCATTAATTATGTCGTTCCAAACCCGTAAGACCTCCGTTCAGACCTTATTTTAGTCGGAATACAGTTTAAGATATTTTAGATTTAGTCCGAGAGCTTTCTGTCCCTCCATTGAAAGTGTATGTACGGTACACTGTCCATGTCCAGAAAGGTAATAAAAACATCATCAAAGTAGTCCATGTGACATCAGTGGGTTAGTTAGAAGTTTTTGAAACATTGAAAATACATTTTGGTCCAAAAATAACAAAAACTACGACTTTATTCAGCATTGTCTTCTCTTCCGGGTCTGTTGTCAATCCGAGTTCACGACTCTGCAGTGACGCTGCTGACGTGTTATCCGGTGTGCTTGAGCTTCGTTTACAGTCTGAGGGAGACGCACGCTGTATTCAAGCTATTCTACATTGTTTGTATTTTGGTATTGCTATATTTTTTAAAATGGTGCATAAGTGTGCATGTCGCGGATGTCCTAATCGCCAAAAACAACAACGTAAAAGTGCATTACCAACGCTGACAGATGAAAGGATTCAATGGAATCGATTCAATGGAAAGGATTCCGGAAGAGAATACAATGCTGAATAAAGTCGTAGTTTTTGTTATTTTTGGACCAAAATGTATTTTCGACATAGTCCACATGGACTACTTTGATGATGTTTTTATTACCTTTCTGGACATGGACAGTGTACCGTACATACACTTTCAATGGAGGGACAGAAAGCTCTCAGACTAAATCTAAAATATCTTAAACTGTGTTCCGAAGATGAATGGAGGTCTTACGGGTTTGGAACGACATGAGGGTGAGTCATTAATGACATAATTTTCATTTTTGGGTGAACTAACCCTTTAACTCTGATTTGACCTCTGCCACAAAGAATTCAAAGTGTCACTGTGATATTCCCACTTACATCTGCAAAAACACAGAAATTAATTCACAGGTGAACTTAAACTAAGTTACAGTGCATGCTAGTCAGAATGTGTAGCATTGTGAATGTGAATTAATAAATGTTTATTCATTTTTCTAAATCTTTAAAAATTTGGTTTAAGTCTGTTACAGTTTAACCTAAGTTTGAGAGCACTTTCTTTTGTTGACAGAAATGACTAAAATGGATAAAATAAGTAAAAGACATAAACAAAAATATTGTACAAATGACCACATCTCAGTTCTGTATGTCTAATGTTTGGCTGTCATTGCAGGTGGGAAGACGGTGTGGAGCCGTACAAGAGCACTTCAGGTCACATTCATACTCACTCAACATCCACACAGCGGGATATGGCAGAACCTTAAGTGGGGCACTTACCCCTACTTGCCTCAGTAAATATGCAGCTGTATAAACTCTTTAAATTAATGATATGTAACCAGAAAAAGAAGAGCTTTGCACTTTCTGGTAACATAAACGCTATTAGGCTGCCATCAGCGGAGGAGTCTGAAATGCTTGTGCTATGAAACGGACAGTTTGCTCTGCGCCCTCAAGCTGAAAGTGTATATATCATGGGCAGATGATAACATTCAAACATCTGACATGCTATTAAGTTGATGCTCAGCCATTTCTGAGTAATACCTCTTTTGTTACCTAAAGACTTTATGAATATTTTATTTCCTTGAGTCCAATTTCTAACATATATAAAGTGTCCCAAAGTTGTATGTCTTTTTTGTACAGTATCTACAGTTGCTAGCCATATTATGGTACTGTTATAAGAGTTTTATAAATATATCAATTCCAGAACTAATTATATGTAAAACCTCATCACATCACTTTTTTGACCTGCCCCTTTAAATAATATGATGCAGAGGAAGTGAGTCTTCAGAGGAGCCATTTTGAAAAGGTGGTAAGTTCTTTTCTTATTGAACATTCATTATTTGCTGTATTTTTTTCGAGTTTGACAAGATTTATGAAGTATACTATATACCTGTCATATAAAATGAAAGGAAATGTAATACTGTTTATAGAAAAGTCTTTTAAATGTGAATGCTAGAAGGCCATGGCTTTTATAAGAGCGATAGTAGCAGTCATTTTACTTTTGAATTAAAATGTTTCACATGTTATATTCCATATGTATTCCTCATTACAAATTGCTGATAAAGCATAGAATATTACACAATACACTAAACTCAACGCCCTTGGTTGCTTGATATATGTGCTTTCATTTTTAAAGCATTCAGATGTTTAGTACTCCAGGGTTAATGGAGGGATAGCCTTGTAAGGCATTTTTCATCAACTTTTCAAACTGTTTTTTCTTCAATTTCTCTGTTCAGCACCTTTACAGCTTTTTATTTGCCTTGAGTCTTTCTCTCTCTCTTATTTCCACCAGTCTTTCCTCAAAGTGGATGTGAGCTGTAATTAACTGTTATTTGGGATTGATTGCAGACAGCTTATCATTGACTAGCTGCATTATGGAGTTCCTTCAAAGAAGGATTCCAGCCCTGCCAATACACTGAGTTTATTTCAGCACAGGATCAATAGTGAACGTATTAAAAGCTTTATTTGGACTTTGTTGGCAGTAGACTGCCGGCCGTTGTTCCTCAGTGCCAGTGGCTGGGTCTCTGCCTGTGTGCCCTGACTTCACCTCTTGACTGTGATTCTGTGACCTGAATTTCACTTGCATTTAAGTTAATTCAGATATAAAGTACTGCTGAATGTATCACATTTTAAACCAAATTCAGAGCTGTGTTTATTTGCAACTTTGTGCCAGTGGTTCAATATGAAGTCTAGTAGCGTTTTCTCACTAGTGTTGACACAAGTGGTTTTTGATGTCAGAGTTTGGTTCATTGGTTGGTGGGAAATTGTTTTCCGAGCTGGAAACTGCACTTCAAAATGGCTCAGGGACAAAAATATGAGTGCTCCTGTATATTTGTGGTCTTGTGGCGCAAACGTACAGTACTGTGGTTTGGAGTCAACTAGTTCATTTTGAAAAGACTTCAGTGTGGCCACAGTAAATAAAAACTTGATTTGGACCAAGCAGAAAACAATTGTGTACATTGAATTTTAACTAAAACCATTCTTTCTTAAATCGTTGCATTCAATTAATTTATTTGCCTCCATGATATTTATAATTTTGTCAAAATATTGAAACGTGACCTAAAGTTTGGCTTATTTTCTGCTCAACATTTGAAATCAGCTGTCCTCTTGGCAAGTGCGAAAAAAACAAAGCATTTAGTCCTTTGACCTGCAAACCTCTCCAAACTGAATTAAAGCTTTTGAATGAGCTACTTCTGTCAGGTATACACAGCTGAAGTAGGTTCTTGTCTACCAAGCCAAGTAGTTGGAAAATTACATTCACTTCTCCAACCTCTTCACACTTTTCATATCAGCGTTCTCTAAAGTTTCTTGCTGCCCTTGAGTGTTTGGTTGATGGCCATCATAATCTCATGCTGTCAAAGTTCAGAATGTCATTCTTTCAAGCTGAGACCTCACAATCTGTGCTGTTCCTGTGAGTCTACAGTATGTATGAGCTCTTAGGCCTTTAAAGTCAACATGTTTTTATTTTAGAAGCTACTGTATTGTGAATTCTCAATTTTCTGCGATGTATATATTTAAGAGTAAAGCAGCATTTTAAGCAATTAACAATGTGGGGTGGCATTTTATTCATCGGGAATAGACTGCATTGGGAAAGGTGGACTCTATGTGACAAGTGGATGTATGGCTTGATGATGTCAAGCTAGTCATTCAATTTTGATGGAATTTTACAAAGATTTGTGTGTATGAACTTTTATGTTGACTCTTGAAGTTCCCCTATTATGCTATTTTAAAAGTTCCTAATTTTGTTTTGGGGTTCACCTACAACATGTTTACATGCATCCAAGGTCAAAAAACAAAAATTTTCTCATAAATGAGGTGATGTGCACTGTATATTATCAAAGAGTCTGAAAATGGTTTGTTCGAAGATTCAGTCTCTCTAAACCCCTCCTTTCCGAGAGCCTACTCTGCTCTGAATGGTCAGATGGCCTAGTCTGTTGTGATTGGTCTAAAGCATACAGCGTGTGTCGGAAATGAAATGCCTGTTACTATATCTGAATTTCCATTGCTATCTCACAACCAATTTGTACATATTTTACGAGGTGGCAAATTCGTACGACCTCACTTAGGGGTAGGTCGTTCGTATGTACGAATTCATACGAATTCATACGAATTTGGCAACTTGTAAAATATGTACAATTTAGCAAAAAAATGCATGAATTCATACAAATGAGTTCGTACAAATTCATACGATTTATTTAAACCCCTAGTGACGGGTAGGTTTATGGGCGGGGTTAGGGGTTGGTCATTTGTACGAATTCATACGAATTTGGCAACTTGTAAAATATGTACAATTTAGCAAAAAAATGCATGAATTCATACAAATGAGTTCGTACGAATTCATACGATTTGTTTAAACCCCTAGTGACGGGTAGGTTTATGGGCGGGGTTAGGGGTAGGTCGTTTGTACGAATTCATACAAATTTGGCAACTTGTAAAATATGTACAATTTAGCAAAAAATGCATGAATTCATACAAATGAGTTCGTACAAATTCATACGATTTGTTTAAACCCCTAGTGATGGGTAGGTTTATGGGCGGGGTTAGGGGTAGGTCGTTTGTACGAATTCATACGAATTTGGCAACTTGTAAAATATGTACAATTTAGCAAAAAAATGCATGAATTCATACAAATGAGTTCGTACGAATTCATACGATTTGTTTAAACCCCTAATGACGGGTAGGTTTATGGGCGGGGTTAGGGGTTGGTCATTTGTACGAATTCATACGAATTTGGCAACTTGTAAAATATGTACAATTTAGCAAAAAAATGCATGAATTCATACAAATGAGTTCGTACGAATTCATACCATTTGTTTAAACCCCTAGTGACGGGTAGGTTTATGGGCGGGGTTAGGGGTAGGTCATTTGTATGAATTCATCCGAATTTGGCAACTTGTAAAATATGTACAATTTAGCAAAAAAATGCATGAATTCATACAAATGAGTTCGTACGAATTCATACGATTTGCTTAAACCCCTAGTGATGGGTAGGTTTGGTTTATGGGCGGGGTTAGGGGTAGGTTGTTTGTACGAATTCATACGAATTTGGCAACTTGTAAAATATGTGCAATTTAGCAAAAAAATGCATGAATTCATACAAATGAGTTCGTACGAATTCATACGATTTGTTTAAACCCCTAGTGACGGGTAGGTTTATGGGAGGGGTTAGGGGTAGGTCGTTTGTACAAATTCATACGAATTTGGCAACTTGTAAAATATGTACAATTTAGCAAAAAAATGCATGAATTCATACAAATGAGTTCGTACGAATTCATACGATTTGTTTAAACCCCTAGTGACGGGTAGGTTTATGGGCGGGGTTAGGGGTAGGTCGTTTGTACAAATTCATACGAATTTGGCAACTTGTAAAATATGTACAATTTAGCAAAAAAATGCATGAATTCATATAAATGAGTTCGTACAAATTCATATGATTTGTTTAAACCCCTAGTGACGGGTAGGTTTATGGGCGGGGTTAGGGGTAGGTCGTTTGTACGAATTCATACGAATTTGGCAACTTGTAAAATATGTACAATTTAGCAAAAAAATGCATGAATTCATACAAATGAGTTCGTACGAATTCATACGATTTGTTTAAACCCCTAGTGACGGGTAGGTTTATGGGCGGGGTTAGGGGTAGGTCGTTTGTACGAATTCATACGAATTTGGCAACTTGTAAAATATGTACAATTTAGCAAAAAATGCATGAATTCATACCAATGAGTTTGTACGAATTCATACGATTTGTTTAAACCCCTAGTGACGGGTAGGTTTATGGGCGGGGTTAGGGGTAGGTCGTTTGTACGAATTCATACGAATTTGGCAATTTGTAACATACGTACCATTTATCAAATTCATACAATTGAGAATTATCCACCTCGTAAATTACGTTGCTGTGAGACCGGGTTGTAATTTCAGCTCTGGAGTCTTCTTCAGCACTTGATATAAAGTGATATCTATATCTACGTACCAATTCCAGCATGCAAAGTGGATTGGTAGCTCTGAATATGGCATCTTATCGACATGTCAACAACACAAACCAAACGCTTTCAGGCCTTAGCTACAACTACACTTTTTTGAGGGTGGGACAAAGTAGGCTTCCCTAAAGTATTATTTCATGTTGACTTTCAATTATGAGCCAAAATACCAGTATGAAATGACATTGATTTACACATTTTAGGGTTAAGTAATATTTTAGTTTATAGGATTTGAGACCTTTTAGAGAATTTTTTGCTGACTTTGAAACAAAATGTGTTACAACACTCCCCAGTCTTTGCTATCATACTTTTGATGAATCAAACTTTTGGCTATGACCAAAACATATATATAAAAAAATTGCCATATCTTTCAGCCTGACAAAAACATCCAGCTGTGATTCCGTGAAACACGATGAAAGTATAATGAGACTGGCTTCTCATCAACAAACTGACTTTCTGTTCTTTTTTTCCCTGTTTCTCGCACACACACACAGTCACACACGGGTTGTCTCTCTGATGAGATATCATTTTGTCATTTACCATGCTGCGCAACAAGATGTATCTCCTCCACTAATGCATCAGCGACAGCAGCAGTTCTGTCCTTGTCTGTGCTCTCCCTCAAGGCTACAGCAGGCTCAGTGCTGTTTGGCTCTGCTCGGCAGTGGAGGAGGCGAACGTGGCCGCCACACTATAAATGACTACACTCTTCCTCACTGTCAGACCCCCCCTACGCACACGTTTGTTCCCATACGTGCCGCCACCCTCTCTCTCTATGGCATGACTGTAGCTCTCACTCGTCTAGTCTCGAGCGCGAACGTTTGTACGACGGAGGCGAAGCGTCGCTCAAAAGGAAATACTGTATATGCGTCACATTTAATAAGGCGTAATCACTCAGTGATTAAAGAACGATTTAGACGTTTCTACAGTTGGCTGTCATCGAACGACGCTCGACTTCAATGTTTTTTTTTGTTTTTTTTTTTGGAACAGAATCAATTTATTTATAAATTATTAAACCGTGGGATCAGCAAATCAATGTTTCACAGGCTTTTCTCAGTACTAGATTTTAAGTTTCCGTTCATCTAAAATTTACCCCCCCCCCCCCCCTTTTTTTTTAGCCATTTTTAAAAAGAATAATAAAATAAAAATTCAAATGTCAAGAGAAAGTTCCCCTCAGGTGATAAGATTAGAAAGGTTTAAATATTTTTAAATCATAAACATATCATTTATGTTTTATATTTTATTTTATTTAACAAACTGTGCAAAATGTGCTTGTGCTGTGTTTCTTTAAAAAATAATCTGACATTTTGTTTTATGCTATATGACATTCATTCATTTTTAAGTGTGGCTGAAGCATCCACATACTTTTCTGCCGTACCCCGAGGTAGCCTGAAGGACTTTATATCTGCAAACTCAGCTGAAAAAATAAAAATACCTGCAACACACACACACATACATAGATGATTTTGCTAATGCCAGCCATCTTGGTATTTAATGATTTGGTGGGGTTTTTTCTATCCCCCTGACTTTGGAGGGTCAGGTCAAGCTTGTTAATGAGCATGGAAGGAAGGGTCCCATGCAAACGCTTAATTTCTATATACCTGCGCTCCGAAGCAATCCAATTATTTCCCTTAGAGAATTGCTATATTTGTGCAAAATATCCTAAAGTATTTTAAAAGTATTCAAAAGAGCCAACCAGCAGAGCTTCTCTAACTTTTCACAAAACGGTGCAGATTTGTTTTACCTGTCCTCACTGTCAGAGGAAAAGAAATGTTTTTGGCAGCTGTTATGAGCATGGATCAAGGGTCAAACTAAGAAATATGAACACCTCTGGTGTACATCTTGAATGCTGAACTTTGAGCAAGAGCCATATTTCCTCAAAAGACAGAGAGCATACATTATCCAGCACACATGGTCTGCATCTTGAGCAACAGAATGACAATCCAAATGTCCCAAGATGCAGATCCCGTATGACAGTGTGAGCTATCTCGGTGTCCATACATCACAGAAATCATGAAGATAAATGCTATATGCATGCCTCACATCTGCAGTCATTTTTAAGGACGCCATAGCCATTGCAAGGTAAAGGAATGCAATAACAAAAAGAAAAGATACAAAGTTGTCAGAGCACCAAGACAGTGGTGATGGATAGAACATTTTTTAATTACATTTTTATGTAGCTTGTTCCTCCGAAACCTATCCTCGTACTGTCTGAATTTTCAAAGAGGTGCTGTCAAAATGTTCAAGCTTTCAGTTCTGACATTTCATTAATGAATCATTATCTATTAATGCATAAATATTAACAGATAAAATGAATTAGTTAAATCATTGATGTGGATCGGAATCAACTGAGGTTACGTAATACGAACAGCACGAGCTTTCAGGAGAATATGTTACTGGCTCTGTATGTATCTATTTTGTTTCATTTCAAGCTGAGGATTTTTTTTTTTAAATATATATTTTCCCATGCTCAGTAGACTTGAAGTTCTTAGTTATAGGTCTCATTAGGTGTCGCTGATGTTTCTGCACAGAGCTGTATTAGTTATGCAGCTAAGATCATTTGATTTGGAAGAACTAGATAAGAAACATTTGACTTTATTTTGAAATCTGTGACATTTAATTGCAGACTTTGGCAGATCTGAATATGTGAGACATTGTTGAGATCACTTTTGAAACTCTAAAGGAGACATGCATGAGATTATTGAGGTCTTTTTGTAGCAGAAACATCTGAAAGGGGTGAATTATAGTAAGCTCCATTTAATTGCACTGTAGAAAGATGTCAAGATGTTAAAGAGAGCTTGTTTGTGATTTTTCTTTCATACAAGAAGCTATGCTGAGGTCACCTAAACACAAGCAAACCAGTCTATTTCTACAGTGTTATTTTAGATTTTTTTTATATATATATATATATATATATATATATATATATATATATATATATATACTATTAAAGGATTTATCAATATTTTGAATTCGCTTTTGTTTTAATGTTAATGGATTTGTTCTACTCATAGTATGAAATAGATGTATTTTAAATGTTTTTTTTTTTTTTTTCACTATAGGAACGTTTCACAAGGGCTTTTCCCACTGCGCTTAACCCCAGGATATTGTCGTTCTAAACACTGCTTTTAACCCCAGGTAAAGAAGCGTTTCACACTTGTAATTTAGATGCGTGGTTAGCACCGCTTTAACCCAGATAACCCAGGATTAACTACCGACCCTGGGTATAGCATGAGCAGTGTGAAATGTGAATAAAGATAACCCAGGATTCTGTTCACCAGAGGTTTATGACCCATGGTTAACAATTTCAAGTGTGGAAAGCCCTAATGTTGACTAGCTCTCATTAGAGTAGTAGTAGTCTGCTTAATATCTGCTAACACTTTATTTTGATGCTCCCCCAACAGACCTTCTACTGACTGTAAGTAACTTTGCAACTACATGTCAACTTTTTCTATAGTCTAATACACTCTACTAATATTCTAGTGTGAGATTGTGAGTTAGTTATTAGAATGTCTAAAGTTGACCATCGAAATAAAGTGTACATCTTCTAAATACACAAAAAATGATAAAATAATGTTCTCTTACATTCTCTGCTATTAAAGTTGAACAGCCTGCAGTACTTCAGCTTACATAAAGCAGCATAGCTAATCATTATGCTTGACATTGGCTGTCAGAGTCATACATTACTGTACGTGTAACATAGTCAGCATACCAAATGGGAAGCCCACAAAAATAACACTAATAAGGAAATCATTAAATACTACTCCATTGACCTTTTAAAATGCTGCCTTCTCAACTTCTTTTTTCTAAATCCCCAGGTTATTGACTCGGCAGCTTCCTAAACGTTACTTGTGAAAGTGCGGGGGCATAGATTTTATAGCACCCGCCTTCCCCTAACCTTGCCAGAAGGGCCTGACAGGCGCTTAGCATTAATGATCGTCAGAAAAGGATCCAGAGACATTGCGCTTCTTGTCGTCCCACCTTGCGGGCCAGTCACTCTGTCCCTGGGCTCGTCTTCCTCTTTTGCTTTCCCTCCTTTTTTCTGTTGGGACCTCAACCGTAACAGTCCATAGCATCAATATGCATAGACTCTGACAGCGCATGACCCACATGTCATAGTCAATCAGTAACTAACCACTCTAAGATGATAAAGGATAGAAAAGAGCACAGTGCAGATTGTCGAGGCATCATGTGTAACTCCATCGCAGTTGATAGATGCTGTTATTTAAGGGGTTAAACGGGTTTGATTTTGAAAGAGGAAGCTGGCGGTTGACCCTAATTGCATGCAATGGCTTGATGCTGCCTTCCTACGTTCTCCTTAGCACTGGAGTCTCATATATCAGACAGATCTCAGCGTATGCTCCTCTGAGATGGAGGTTATTAGCCCTGTATAAATCACTACAGCTATCATCATTGTATTATGCTGCCGAGGAGAACATCAGCTGTTTCCCTAGATCATCCAACTCTGTGGGTAACTGTGATGACAGTGCTGTTGGTAAATGTCTGATGGTTTTTGCTGTGGCCTAATTTTGCAGTTATTTTGAGTTTTATTTTGAAGACTTTGAGATAATTCTGATAATACCAGATTTTTGTACTGGCAAATGCGAGTAGTGCTAGCCATGATGTTGAAGTTGGCCTGATATCCCAGTGGCATTGCTAATGTGTTTTGGGTGATTATAGGGTATTTCTATGCAGTTGTTTAGGTGTTGTGAATGGTTACTATGGTCAGGGTCGGGCAAAAATACCTTAATTTTAAGTGTATCAAAATAAACTACAAAATACAGCACCCACACCATGTATCAAAATAAACTACTGTATTTTTGTATTTTAAAAATACTACAAAATACTTTTACAAGAGAGCATGACATTTCTTCGCAAACCTTCCATCAATATCAATCCCTTCACCATTATACTGACTCACTTGATTAAGTACACAATGTTTGATAGCACCAGCTTTTTCAATCAATAAATCTAACATATGCAACCAGTTAAAGGCACAATATGTACAGTAGGATTTTTGGTTGAAAATATCCAAAAACCACTAGAACAATGTAATATATTTTGTTGACTTGTGTACATACATTATCCCAAATGTTTCCAAGAATGTTTAAATCCAGAGAAATAAGCAATTTCAACCAGGACACAAGCTGTGTTCATGTGTTGCCTATCAATGACTACACACCCTCAATTTCCGGTTTTATTTTGTAGAAACCATGGAAACACTAAAGACGCATTATATTCCTCATCTGTCGAATAAAACATATTATATGTTTTATTCGACAGATAAGGAACTGTTTGGATTCATTCATCGACTAATAAACTAATCATGTTAAATAGCTTCTTGTTTAAATCTCGTTTTCTTGATTTACCGCGAGTATCATGTTTTACCATGACTAACATCAATCTAGCTTACTGCAGTCTACAACAAGTGTCTCATAGTAGCCACCAAGCAAATTCAGAGTAGCACTATAACAACTTTCAACACAAAAATGTGTCTAATATGATAAACAGTGCCGCATTACCCCACATAAGCTAGACCGAAAAAAGTGGAAACGGCGACTGTGGCATAATAAAAGTTCCGCTGCTCTCAAGACATGTCACGCTCGTCTCTCATTAGAGACATGTCGCATTTCGTCTCATTCAGCTCCAACATCACCCTGCTCTGCTTCATACTACTGTAATGTTAATAATCTCATCCATGACCATGATTTCTGCCCGAGTCCCGTATCGATTCTTTTCCACTGGCTGTAGACCTGAAAACAACACATCCCATGATTCCACAAAATCATGGATAAGCAACTAAATAAGCGACCTCTAGTGGCGAAAATTTACATAATGTGGCTTTAACAGATCAAATATTCACATAGCCATGTGATCTCCCAGACGAAGGTTAGTTTTAAAGTAACCAACAGTTTAGTGTTTAACAGTTTGTGAATGACTTGTATCCTAATTTAGTTACTTGGTGTTTGGTAACAAAGGGCCTACTTTGCATCAGCAACACTGACTCAATGACAAACAAGTCAGTTATAAGAAGACAACTGATGGCACCTGTATTAATAGCAACTAGTATCTAACTAATTAATCATTTGATTGTTAATCATAGACTGCTGCTGCTTGGTATAATTGTTTTCTAGAACATTATGTAAATTGGTAAACTATTTAGCCTAGGCTACTAAAACAAACACTAAAACATCTGTTCTGAACTCAACAAGTCTGGGCAAACTACTGAGTAAGCATCAATCAGAGGCTGCATTTTTATGATGTCATCATGTAGACTTCTTACAAAGTATTTTACAGTATAAAACTACAAAAATACAAAACACTAAAGTATTTTGATACAAAATACAAAGCCATTTTCATCAACCCGATCAAATACAAATTACAAAATACTATTTTGTATTTGAAATATGTATTTGAAGTACATGTATCATAAATACTGCCTAACTGTGTTGCTAGGCCCTACCTCAAGTCTCTAATGACACTCTAATGCACTCTAAAAAATGTTGGGTTGAAAATGGACAAACCCAGCAAATGGGTTAAATGTTTGCCCAACCTGCTGGCTGTTTAAAAATTACTGTATTCCTTGCCTAAAATGAAGCCAACATATGTTGGAAATTAACATTAATTAATGTTTAGTAAATGAACATTTATTTATACATCTAATGAATAATATTAACCCCTTTGCATTCTTGTAAAATTTGCCTAAAACAGCTAAAAAGACATACCCAAAGTAAATTGAACCATTTGGAGTATATGCATGGTTTGGTCCCTTTTTGAAAGGAATGTGTACTGTGGGCGGTACAGTAGAACAATAATAGGTAAATTGCTTATTAATAAATGTTCACCTTTTGATTATTAGTATTGCCTGTAGTAATTATGTGTCTTTGGGTTCATTTTGAGCCAGCCATATACTCATTTTTAAACAATAGTTGGGTTAAATAAAACTGCCCTGCACGTTGGGCAAACATTTAACCCAACCACTGGGTTAAACAACCCAGTCACTGGGTTTGTCCATTTTCAACCCAACTTGGGTTGTTTTTCACCCAGCATTTTTTAGAGTGGATTATATATGGAATATAACAAGTAACAGTGTGATCTTAGATCCAAATCTTAACTCTGATATCGCCATAACAGCGAAATTTTAGGTTCTTTAATTTTCAGTCCACAGTGTGCTGTATTATTTAACAAAGCCATTAGACCTTTAACCAACTGATATTGTCTGTCTGCAAGTGGCCATAAGGGTTAATAACCGTGGTGTAATGTGAGGCTGGGGATCAGGGCGGAAGCTGACCAGCTTTGATTCTCTTTAGCCTTAAATGGCTGTTTAGCTAATTGAAGGTCTGTGTGTTCTTCTTTTTTTTTTTTTCTTTTTTTTTTTTTTGATTTTGGCATTACCGTTCATGATTTCCATCTGTATGTCAGGTCGACTATTTTGCTAATGATGCCAATTAAAAGAAAATATAGCAAATCTCAAGGATTAGCATTCTACAGCAAGGGAAGGGGGGGTCTTGACTTTGGTGTCATCCCGTCTGTCGTATCAAAGCACAAACAGAGGCCCGCTGTCATCAGGAATGCCACATGCTAATTAAGAGCAGATACATTCACAGGTTAAGTACTGAGGGGACTTGGAAACATAATCAACTGGAATACATTATAAACTCGCAGTGATCAAACACCTCTAATGTTGTTCCCCAAGTGAACGTGTCTAACAAAGGCACTTTTCCAGGCTCTAGCCCGACTCCCTAGAGTTCTAACATTGCCATAGAGACCAAATGTTCAGAGATTGCCATAGCGACCTACTTCCCACTGGTTGAGGGGAGTACTCAGGACATCATCAGCGTAGCTGCTATAATCATCTCCGCTGCAGACATATCCTTGTGATGGTCGTGTTCGCAATTACCCAGCAGAATGTCATCAACGCAGCCCAGGGCTTGGCCCGAGGACAACCCAAGTTCAATGGCACGCATTTAACGGCCATCAGCATTGCAGCACACTTTGAGCTCATCATGCTTCGGGAAAAAACCCGCCGTACTGATGGAGCGAGGGTCTTAGGCACTGCTCTGTGTGTGAGCTGTATACAGGGTAGAAGACATGGTTGCACATTGTTAGAACTGTTCCATATTTTGTTAGATTTCCATACAAACAGGGCAAGTGCAGTAGTCAGTGTTCTTCCACTAGGGGGCACAATCTCACTCTGGGGAAAATCTTCCAGCAATCCCATCTGATTACTTTGTATACTGTTTATAAAATACAAGATGAATATGACTTCCATTTGTCAAATCAGTTCAAAGATTGGCACTAATGGAGCAAACAATATTATTATTATTTTTTTTTTTTTTACCAAAGGCAAAGCAAAGAGCTTGATTTTATCATGTAATACTGCTCCAAGAAACTCATTTTATTTTGGATTTTGCTTGCATTCAACTGCCTTTGTAAAGTTTGTAAGAACCTACAATATGTCATGTGTCATTATTTAATCATTAGTTTTATCAGTCTTTACATTTATTTTCGAATCATAAACCACAATAGTTTTATAATCAAGAATAAATGTTTTATTTTTAATCAACAAATTATATAATACAGTATATATAGTAATCAGGCATAACATTATGAGCACTGACAGGTCAAGTGAATAACACTGATTATCTCTTCATCACAGCACCTGTTAGTGGGTGGGATATATTAGGCAGCAAGTGAACATTTTGTCCTCAAAGTTGATGTGTTAGAAGCAGGAAAAATGGCAAGCGTGATGATTTGAACGAGTTTGACAAGGGCCCAATTGTGATGGTTAGACGACTGGGTCATAGCATCTCTAAAACTGCCGCTTTTGTGGGGTGTTCTCGGTCTGCAGTGGTCAGTATCTATAGTATCAAAAGTGGTCCAAGGAAGGAACAGTGATGACCTGGCGACAGAGTCATGGGTGGTCAATGTGGGGAGTGGAGGCTGGCCTGTGTGTCAAAAAGTTAGGTGCACCAGCAAAAATTTAGGAGCACCACAACTAAAATATATATATATATATATATATATATATATATATATATATATATATATATATATATATATATATATATATATATATACACACACAGTGTATATATAAGGCTTGACATTAAGTCGTCATTTACTTGCCTGGAAAGAAAAAATAAATGGATTTGTGTGTTGTAAATATAATTTATTCTGAAGCAATATTCTCATCAGTTTTCTATCAGCTTTGACATATTTAAATCTGCATATTTGTGTTAATTACCCCCAAGGGCATTTTTTTTTTTTTTACCTTTTTTAAAGGGCTTTTTTGATCTTATTAAATGTATGCTTCATCTTTCATTTTAAATTCCTAAATTTGATCAATAAATTCTAGAATAAGAAGACACTGTAGGGCTGTTACCAATTAAATAAAATAATTTACACTGAAAAATTAAAACATTAAATGATGTTATGAGTTTGTTTAAAAAAATGATTATACAAATAAGAAATATTGGAAAGAATGATACTTTCAAACATGATACTAAACCGTCTTATTGATTGAGTCATTCATTCAAACGATTAGTTCAAACGGCTGATTCATTCAAGAATGAGGCAGTTCTTTATGAAAGGGTCATTGAATCTTTGAGTCAACCGATTCGTTCAAAATGCTGAATCATTCAGTAATGAGAAAACAAGTTGCCGTGAGATGCGCGACGGTTCTGCTGTGATCTTTGTTTAACTATTTTTGCTACTGAAACAGAACAAAAACAGTCAATATTGCATCTAAAATGTAAGTGACTTAATTATAACTGTTTATTAACCTGTTGTATGAAATCAATGTCACAGTTTCAATCGTGATGGTGGAAGACAGTGATCTTCTTGGTCGTGTGATGTTGCTTAGCTGTATCATGTTATAAATATAAAAACTCCACATGTTAAATTTTTACCGCAGTATATTCACTGAGTTTGTGTGTGCTGCGCTCATTTGTTTGCATTTCTCCTCGAGAGGCTGCGCAACCCTGTTACCGTCAGTACATATTATATATTATTTCGATCACCACGTACACTAAATGTAATAAAATCAGAGTCATTCTTGCGTTTTGGTGACTCACTATTTTTTTTAAGTGTTCAAGTGTTAATGTTCGAGCCCTGCTGTAACTGTTTTACATTTTTCGCGCTAGTTAGCTCACAGTCATGTGACACCGGAGCGCAGTGAAAGGGAGATTGACAGACTGTTTTAAACTTAAGAACATAAAGATGAAGTTTAATTGGTTGTGTGATAGAACGGTGAACCAGTAACTGTATCAGCTGACAGCAGGCACATAGTAATTAGCGAACGTTTTGTAGAGAAATGAAAACAGGCACCTCGACGATTATTTGCACTCACACGCATGCTCCTATATATTTTGAGGTTGCACGCATTAAATTTAGGGAGCATATGCAACTAAAATGGTCACAATTTTGAGCCTTGACAGTGCATCACAGTTTGTTGCGTATGGGGCTGCATATCCGCAGTCCAGTCAGGGTGCCCATGCTGCCCCCTGTCCACCGCCGAAAGCGCCAATAGTGGAAAAAGGTGGATTGGTCTGAAGAATCACATTTTCTTTTACATCACGTGGATGGCCGGGTGCGTTTGCGTCTCTTACCTGGGGAACACATGGCACCAGGATGCACTATGGGAAGAAGGCAAGCCAGCGGAGGCTGTGTGATGCTTTGTGCAATGTTCTGCTGGGAAACCTTGTGTCTTGCCATCCATGTGGATGTTACTTTGACACGTACCACCTACCGAAGCATTGTTGCAGACCATGTACACCCTTAAACGGTATTCCCTGGTGGCTGTGGCCTCTTTCAGCAGGATAATGTGCCCTGCCACAAAGCAAAAATGGTCCAGGAATGGTTTGAGGA
The DNA here is from genome assembly GCF_024489055.1 of Chanodichthys erythropterus. Taxonomy (NCBI): domain Eukaryota; kingdom Metazoa; phylum Chordata; class Actinopteri; order Cypriniformes; family Xenocyprididae; genus Chanodichthys; species Chanodichthys erythropterus. The sequence goes on along the minus strand of NC_090242.1, from coordinate 15,730,741 downwards.
GCACAACAACAAGTTTGAGGTGTTGACTTGACCTCCAAATTCCCCAGATCTCAATCCAATCGAGCATCTGTGGGATGTGCTGAACAAACAAGTCCGATCCATGGAGGCTCCACCTCGCAACTTACAGGACTTAAAGGCTATATATATATATGGATTAATAATATGTAATATTTAATGTATATAATGTATATAATATTAAAAAAAAAACATTCCAGGCTAGTCCAGTTCTACAGTAGAAAAAAAGGGTGTTACAGTTTCTCTTATTAATTATCTCTTATCTACAAGTGGTCCATCTCCTCCTTATACTGTCACGCTGAAATGTGAATAATGGCCCGACTCTATAGCACTCATTTTAGCCTATGATATTAGCATACAGCAAAAGCGAGCTTTTCGTGGTTATTGGACTGACATTATAGCTGATCAGTAGAGATCTGAGCGGTGACTAGCGGAGATGACAGGTGAGGCAGCGCCAGCTGCCAAGCTCAGGGCACTGGGGACCACAACGAATGAAAGTCATCTAATCCAAGAGAAGACTATGGGAAAGCATGGAACAGCCTGAGGGCCTGACAGCCACTCTATCTGTCTGTTTCTGCCCCGTTCTCTAATTTTCGTACTTTCTCAAGGTTTCTGTTTCTCAAACACTTTTTTTTATTCGCTCTCACTTTTTTGCTCGCTCCGACTATAACATGCTTCTTCCTCAAGTCCTGAATGTCACTGTAGTCTCGGCTCACGGCCTGATGGCACCCATCACTGTTGGCCCCCTGACCCAGTGAAATTAGGGGCACAGAGGGAAATGAGTTTGGTTTGAGCAGAAGACCAGGGTTAGGGGACACCAAAGCTACCTGACAGGTTACTGTCTCATGGACGCAGATCCCCTGCCTTGATATTTACCTTGACTTTATGAAGCAGATTAAAATTGTGGATGCTGCCTTATGATGTCTGAGCTGAATTGTGCTATGCCAAGCAAGCCGACAGCAGTGTCAAAGGGGCAAATAGCAATAAAAGAGGTTCTATGAGTGTCTTTAAAGTATATCAAAAACAAGTAGCATTTCATATATATATATGTATATATATATATATATATATATATATATATATATATATAAAGAAATTCCTAAGATATAAATATAGCACATTTTTAACTGTGACATAATATTTTGGGGGCCTTTGTATAGAAACAAATATAGATAGATGTATATAGACAGATCTAGATATAAAAAAAATAGTTGTATCTATATACACATAGATATACACATAGTTATACTTATGTATAATGTGAGAACAAAAAGGGCATGTGGTGAATCTCTCAGTGGGAGTGAGAGTGAAAATCAGAGCCTGTGTAAAGCCTTTACAGGCTTTCAGTGCAGCAGGAAAGCGACTGGCCAGATGATGTTATGGCAGATTGAAGTGGCAGCAGCCTTCACCCTGGGCTTTTTATCACACCATCATATCTCAGATCCGACACCCTGTGGCCACCCCAGTCCACACACAGACACAGATAGGCCTCCAGTCGGCACTTTTGCCCACAGCAAGTCTCATAATGTCACCCTGCCATTGTCAGAGTACAGCTTGTTTCATTGTGGCAAGACATTTGGAGAAATATTTACTCCCTCTTTTCCAGATCACATTTCCAGGATACACTGATATCGTGATTTTTGAGGATTTTTGAGTCTGTCACACTGGCATTAGAGCTGATAGTGGAAACTAAACCATATAGCTGTGCATCTATGATGTAGAATATAAAAATATAAACTGCAGTGCCTCATCTTATGCATTTCACCTTTGCCATCTTCTTGTATTTTAACCTAAAACTGACATTCACAACCCATTTTATGACGTGATACATTTAACCTGTTAAATGTATCACGTCATATGAGCAGTTCAAATTTCTTGGATGTAATGTACAGTAGAGGCTTTCATCCTGTAATTACTAGGCCTAGTCGAATAACTTCAGATTGTGCAACATTAATAGATAATATTTTCATAAATGTAGTAAACACCTTTAAAAGTGGTCTATTGATAAATGATATAACAGATCATTTGCCAATATTTATATCTCATTGTTGTGAAGTTAACAATAAGACGCAGAAACAAAGTAAAGTTATTCGGGTAAGAACTGAGGAGATGATAAATAAGTTCAGGTATGATTTATTGAAGGATGATTGGGTTAATGTCTATAAAACTGATAACGTGAATAAGGCCTATGAAGAATTTTTGCATAGATATTTATTGTTGTATAATAAAAATTGCCCAACAAAAATATTGGGGGACAGAGCAAGGTCTGACAAGAAACCTTGGATAACAAAAGGCATTCTAAAAGCCTGTAAAAAGAAAAACAAACTTTATATGAATTTTATAAAATATAGAACAATATATGCGGAAAGACAATATAAGGTTTATAAAAATAAGCTAACAAGTATAATGAGACGGGCAAAAAAAGATTATTATACCAACATGTTACAAGAAAACAAAAATAATATTAAAGGAATGTGGAAAGTGTTGCGGAATGTTATGGGGAATAAAGTGATTAGTAGTTGCCCACAGTATTTAATAAATGAACAGAATAAAGAAATCCGAGCAGAAGAAATGGCAGATGAATTTAACTCTTTTTTTGTCAATATTGGGCCAAATCTTGTCAAACCTACCCTTTCATATAATGGAGAGACAAATTGGAAAGGTGAAAGCAAAGTTGTACAGTCCTTGTATCTTGGAGAAGTTAGTGAGACAGAAGTAATTAGTATTGTGTCCAAGGTTAAAAGTAAAAAATCATGTGATAATGACAGTCTAGACATGTTTATTGTCAAGAAAACTATAGACTGTATTAGCAAACCGTTAACATATATAATTAATCTTTCATTTAATACTGGAGTTTTTCCTGATCAAATGAAGGTGGCTAAGGTTATTCCATTGTTTAAGTCTGGAGATAGGTATAGTCTCACTAACTATAGGCCTATATCTTTGCTTTCTCAATTTTCCAAAATATTGGAGAAAATTTTTGTTATAAGACTAGATTTGTTCCTTGAGAAACATTCATTGTTATCTGATAGTCAGTATGGTTTCCGGAATAACCGTTCAACTGCCTTAGCTTTGATGAAAATTATAGAGGACATTACATCAGAATTGGAAAATAAAAATTTTACTGTTGGTGTCTTTATTGACATTAAAAAGGCCTTTGATACCATTGACCATGGTATCTTAATATCTAAGTTACAGGCATATGGCATCAGGGGTATAGTATTAAAATGGTTGACTAGTTATTTAGAAAATAGGGAACAGTTTTTTTGTTTATTATGCAGGACATGTATCTAAATGTAAAAAAAATATTTGTGGGGTTCCACAAGGTTCTGTATTAGGGCCAAAACTTTTTATTTTATACATCAATGATCTTTGTGAAGTGTCAAAAATATTACGTTTTGTTCTTTTTGCAGATGACACAAATTTCTTTAGTTCTGGAAGAAATTTAAAAATACTATTGACCACAATTCAAAGAGAAATGGTCCTACTTCAAAAATGGTTCAAGAATAATAAACTTTCATTAAATTTAAGTAAAACAAAGTTTATGCTGTTTACAAATAATAAATGTACCGAAAAAATCAATCTGAGCTTAAATGGAACTAATATTGAAAGAGTTTATGAATTTAGGTTTTTGGGTGTTATTATAGATGAGAAATTAAAATGGAAGCCACACATTTCTTATGTAAAAAAGAAAGTTTGTAAAAACCTTTTTGTCATGAGCAAAATTAAGGATATGGTAAACTACACTGCAATGCGAACTTTGTATTGTTCATTAATTTTACCTTATTTTTTGTACTGTTTGGAAGTGTGGGGTAACTCATGTGTCACAAATTTAATGCCTCTAATTATTTTACAAAAAAGAGCCATAAGAATTATACATAGAGCTTTTCCAAAGGAACACACTTCTGAACTTTTTTGAAATCAGGACTATTAAAATTGAAAGATTTGGTTGTTCTGCAAACGTTATTAATAATGCATAAAGCAAGACATAGCCTGTTACCATGTGGCCTGCAAAGTCTTTTTATTAAAAGCGAAAGCAGTAGGAGAGTATATGATTTCAAACAGCCGTTAGTTAGAACTACTTTAAAACAAATGTGTATTTCTGTTGCAGGTGTAAAACATTGGAACTCCTTGGAAGCAGATTTAAAAAAATGTTCAAACATTATTCAATTTAAGAATAAATGCAAACAAAAAATGGTGAAATTTTATGTAAATGTTTGATTGTGTATATGATTGTGTAAATTAGGCTATTGTAAATGATTGTGTACATGATTGTGTAAATTAGGCTATTGTAATTTGATTTTGCCATCTATATTTCTGTTACTTTCTTTGAAATAAGACTGGGGTAGGTTAAATAAGAATATTGTTCTTCATCCTACTCCTGAGTTTGCACTGTAAATTTACAGTATGTAATTATTTTGTTAAATTGTTGTTGTTGTTTTTTGAGTAATTTGTGCAAGCGCAAATAAATAAATAAATAAAAATAAATAAAAAAAAATTTTACTTTCATAATGTGACATTTCAGAGTGAAATATTTAACAACAACAGCAGCAGCAGCAGCAACAACAACAAAAACCTTAGATGATATTTTATTCATTAGGAATTGAGCACACAAAACTGGCGTTTTGGTTCCTTTCCACTGTAGCCTTTGGCTTATTTGGGGTTTAAGAGACACCTAATTTTCAGTAATATTATTGATTTGACTACATTGACACTATCGGATTAGAACAAAACCGGAACTGAATATGAACCGGATGATGCAACCGTTTTCTGCAGAGTTGCTTTATAGCTGAATCAAATTAGTTTCATAGATGACCAATTTTTGCAACTTTGGCACAGTTATTGTCTTCTGTAGAGCTGCTTATAGCTGAACTGAACTTGTGTCATAATGAGGAACTTTACACAGTTTTTCAACTCAACTGAACCAACATAATTGACTTAAAGAGCTGAATAAAGACACTATAGCCTTTTTGAGAGCTGCTTTACAGCATAGTTTGAATTTGTCTCATATTTGATGAAGTTTCATCATTGATGCTGTTGTTTTCCATTCTATATTGTATTAATCACAATATAAATAGTGACTTGACTACATGTGTCATATTGCTCTTATGGTACACTGTAAACAAATAAGTTGGCAAAACTTAAAGGTGCCCTATAAAAATTGAATTTACCTCGGCATAGTTGAATAACAAGAGTTCAGTACATGGAAAACACATACAATGAGTCTCAAACTCCATTGTTTCCTCCTTCTTATATAAATCTCATTTGTTTAAAAGACCTCCGAAGAACAGGCGAATCTCAACATAACATAGACTGTTACGTAACAGTTGGGGTGTACGCCCCCAATATTTGCATATGCCAGCCCATGTTCCCAGCATTATGAAAGGCATTAGACAAGGGCATCCAGTATTAATGTCTGGATCTGCACTGCTGAATCATCAGACTAGGTAAGCAAGCAAGAACAATAGCAAAAAATGGCAGATGGAGCAATAATAACTGACATGATCCATGATAACATGATATTTTTAGTGATATTTGTAAATTGTCTTTCTAAATGTTTCATTAGCATGTTGCTAATGTACTGTTAAATGTGGTTAAAGTTACCATCGTTTCTTACTGTATTCATGGAGACAAGAGCCGTTGCTACTTTCATTTTTAAACACTTGCAGTCTGTATAATGCATAAACACAACTTTATTCTTTATTAATCTCTCCAACAGTGTAGCATTAGCCGTTAGCCACGGAGCACAGCCTCAAATTCATTCAGAATCAAATGTAAACATCAAAATAAACACTATACTTATGTGATTAGACATGCTGCATGACGAACACTTTGTAAAGATCCATTTAGGGTTATATTAGCTGTTTGAACTTTTTTTTATGTTGTTTAAGGCAAGCGCGAGCTCTTGGGGTGTGGAGCACCAGATTTAAAGGGCCACACACCCTGAATCGGCTCATTTCTAATTATGGCCCAAAATAGGCAGTTAAAAAAATGAATAAAAAGAAAAAAAATCTGTGGGGTATTTTGAGCTGAAACTTCACAGACACATTCAGGGGACACCTTAGACTTATATTACATCTTTAAAAAAAAAAGTTCTAGGGCACCTTTAAAAAATATGAGGTAATCAGTTGCCTCAGTTTTTAAGTTAAGAAATTAAAAGTTTAATTAAGCAGAACCTTTATTTTGTACTCGTACATTTCCTTGTTCTTAACTTGAAATGTTTGAGTACGCTAATTCATACCTTAAAATGTAATGTGAACATTTTTATTAGTGTAAACTTAGCTAGCTATAACAAGCTAATTCAAAAAATGCTAACTTGCTTATTTGCTAACACTTGCTGAATGTGCAGCAATATAAAACATTTAACATTCATGCTCTTCAAACCAAGCCACATACACCACTAAACTCACATTAGCAGAAATTCTTCTAAATTAGCATAACAAAACATTAATAACTACTAAATCTCATACGTAACGTTAATCTAGCACAAAAAACATTATATAACACTTAATTTTAGCATTTACACTCCCTTTTGAGTGCCATGGGCAAAGCGTGCTGGAAAATAGAAATCCCAGTCCAGTTTCAGTTAAACTTAAGTTCATAAAACTCAAAACAATGAAACAGTTCAGTTTACTTAAAATATATCAGTTCTCTAAACTTGAAAGAAAAAGAAAGTGAAAAAGTTCATTTGACTGAACTAATTTGTTTAATTTAAGTTTGGCCTACTCAAACAAATTACTTTTATGTCCTTCTTGAAAGCCTCAGTCCCATGATTGTGAATAAATGATGCAATATTAACAAAATTTTAATTTTGGAATGTAGTTCCCCTTTAACTTTCCTTGCGTATCAAGGATGTAAACCAGAGGAGGTGAGTGGACAGTGCTCGTATACAATAGGAATGGCTGTGGGGTAATAGTGTCCATAATATGACTGATGTAAGAGAGTGTGAATGTGTACTGGAAATAGAAGTGTGTGTCTGTGTGTGTGTGAAAGTGTGTAGAGATCTCCACCTTCCTCTGATGGGGGATGTGACAGAGTGGGGCAAAGAGGCGACTGACAGGGACACCCTCAGGGCATTTCATTACGGAAAGTGTCTGTCCAGATGATGGGAAAAGGATTATCCTCTAAACAGGATTTACTTGAGAGGATAATTCATTGGCTGAACTCACAGAGGGGAAGTGCTGTATAGGTTAAGGTTACAATATCGCTTCATTCACAGCTCTGCCGTCTCAAGAGTGTGTTTGTGTGTGAGTGGGAAGATGTAAGTGTGTGCGACTGAGAATTCGTGCATGGGTGCTACAGTAGCTGGGTGCACAACTTGGAGACCGTGTACACTCGTGCACCATTTTAAGAAAGCTTTCTTAGTATCTGTGGAAAACAGTGCCATGGGGAGCATTCTTTAATGTAAAACCTCAAAAGAAAATAATTTAAGAAACATCCCGTTAGACTTGAAAAAAGGCAGAGAGAGAAAGAGAGAGAAAGGGGGAGGTGTGAAAAAGACAATGTTTAGAACATGCATAAAAGCAGAAACGGCTGTGGTATGAAAGGAAAAAAAAAAATCAAAATGTGAGCTCATTTGCTTTGTTAAGGCCTACAGGCGCTTGATAAAGCAGTGATGGATATACAAGCGGTGTCAGGGTGATTTGCATTTAACAAACTGATGCTTCCCAGCCTGTCATGTAATATTTATGACCTAGTAGATTGTGGTGTTCTCCTGATTTTAATGCTTTAATATGACATCAGGTTCCTGGTGGAAGAGCGACAGGGATGTGTCTGTGAGAAAGCAATCCAATAGCATTCCCTTTCATCTGGATAAGGACGCCCTGGAAGTATGAGATTTGAAGTATGCCATCTTTGCTCATGTAAATGTGACTAACCACTCTGTAACTGCAGAAAAATAATTTTGTGCCAATGCTGATTGGCTGATGGCACCACAAGAACACACACAGTCCCAAACCCTTCCTGAGCTGTTGGGGATGAGCAAGATATCGTACAATAGTGGTTACTGGCCAATGGAGTTTATTGCTTTATTAGTATCAGTCACTATTGTATATTTAATAGTGCATGCTCTTTTCCCCATTTTTACATTTTACATTAAAGGGATAGTTCACCCAAAAATGAAAATTTGATGTTTATCTGCTTACCCCCAGCGCATCCAAGATGTAGGTGACTTTGTTTCTTCAGTAGAACACAAATGATGATTTTTAACTCCAACTGTCGCCGTCTGTCAGTCAAATAATGGGAGTGAATGGGAACTTGGATCAATAAGAGTCAAAAAACCTTGCACAGACAAATCCAAATTAATCCCTGCGGCTTGTGACAACATATTGATGTCCTAAGACATGAAACGATCAGTTTGTGCGAGAAACCGAACAGTATTTATATCATTTTTTACCTCTAAAACACCACTATGTCCAACTTCGTTCAGCACTCGTTTAGTGAGGTCTGATCGCGCTCTGACAACGGCAGTGATGTCTCGCGCATATACTTCACTGCTGTTGTCAGAGCGCGATCAGACCATGTGCTGGGGGTAAGCAGATAAACATCAAATTTTCATTTTTGGTTGAACTATCCCTTTAAGGCGACGAGAATACTTTTTGTGCACCAAAAATAACAAAATAGTGACTTTATTCAACAATATCTAGTGATGGGCGATTTCAAAACACTGCTTCATGAAGCTTTGAAGCTTGACAAATCATTTGTTTCGAATCAGTGGTTCAGAGCGTGTATCAAACTGCCAGAGTCACGTGAACTATTGAAGTTTCAAAACACTTATGACGTAACAAAGCCTCGTTTACTGAAATCATGGGATTTTGGCGCTCTGAACTACTGATTCGATACTGTTTTGAAATAACCTAGCATTTTTTTTGAGTGTAGCAAAATGTTTCACTGCTAATTTCAATAATGGCTGCCAATGGGAGAAGATGCTTTTTGGGCCAGATGGTGTAGTTAGCAAGGGCCATGCTAATTAGCCAAACCTTGACCCTTGGGATTGATGATGATACCAAAATCCTACTCCATAAACTTACCCCTGCCATAATCCCTGACTAGACGCTTCACGCCTTTTGTATTGCTCCATTTCTCCATTGAGCTTCAGTCTGTGGCTGCCGCCAGTATCAAAAGCCTCTGCCACCCCTTCTTCAACATTTCAGACTACCGGCCAGGACCAAACCCTTTCTAATCACTACCATCGTGAATAACAAATCCCATGCTTGATGGCAGAATGTTCCTATCTTTTATTTTCCAAAGTGTGCGAAGAATGAGTCGAGAATCTTACGTTAAAAGGCCACTGATTGGGGTGCCGCAGTCTGTAATTTGCAATTAACGAACAGGTCGGGGATTTGATTCGGGTCAAGGTCCTCATTTGCATACGTTTTGTTCCCCCATAGAAATTCCAAGTGTGTGTGACAGCAGCCTCCCATGTCTATTTACCCACAATCTGGCAACATGGCCCCTCCCTCAGCATGGCCCAATCAGCCGCTGCTCGGCATTTCCTTCAATATAGTGGCTCTCATTTGGAACTGGCCCTTAATGAATACAGGAACCTGAGCAGTGATTGAGATTGCTACTTGATGGTAAGCTTGTTAGAGCTGTGAAATTGCAAGCACCACCTCTGGCATTGTAATTGTGGTTGTTTCTCACAGTCGCTTGACGGGTCTGTTATGTTCTGGGCAAATGCTCAGAATGCAAAGTGGGGGACAAGAGGAGAATTGCTTGAAGTTTGTGAAGTTTATGAATGAATATTTCTGCAGAAACCATAAGATATTGTGGTGGCATGTTCATTTAAAGTCAACATGAAGTCAGAATTGATCCTGCTTACTTTTGAATACCTAATTGATTCCAATTCAAAAGCTCTTCATTTAATTTGTAGCATCGGGCGATACAAACACAATTGTAAAAGGCAATCACCCATGCAGGCCCCATAAGGTCTGGCTCCCCCAATGAGCGCTATCACTAGCATACCTCGAGTAAGCAAGGTTTGGGTTAATCAACCGAGAGTTCAGGGTATATGTGACAGTAAGTTAACCCTGCTTTCTGGAATACACCCCCTCTTCTAGACTTCTAGAGTTCTTCTCTGTGTTCCTGTTGATACAACGTGAGGGTCACCCGGCCCGAGCTGGGCTGATAGGCCTCCAATTCACTTCAAGCCATGCACGACTGCAGCGACCACAAAAGAGTCAAATTAACAGCGGAAAGTTTGTCTTCATCTTCTTCATCAACGCAGAAGATATTGTTTACAACTTCCATGCCAGCGGATCGAACCGTCAAGGATTCCTCCTGAGCCTGTAGATCCGGACAGTTAAGGCATTTGCAAGTATCGTTTTAACACTAAATGGCAATTTAGTATTAAGATTGTGAACCCCTTTTAACAAAAGTGCTTTATAGTATTGAAACTGATGGTTTGTCCAGCAATTGTTAATTTACCCTTTCCATTGTTTCATTCCTATGTTATGATACGGTTCAAATTCATTTTCCACTCTCTCACTGCGTGAATGCTATGTTTGTGTTTGTTAGTTTAGTTATGTGTTCGTGATTTAGTTAAATAAAACTTGTGTGCACACTCTTGCAAGTTGATTCTGGTCTGCTTATAAAAGCAATGTCCCTGATAACGATTCGATCACAGAAAGTCATTCATATCAAAAGCAATTGCTCAACTAAACTGTAAAAAGTGGTAACCTGCAATTGTTAACTTGAGCTATTTCTACCCGATTTAACCGATAAAAATTAGTTTTGTTGGCATAAATTGATGTATTTAGGATAATTTAGTGATGTTGAATAATATTTTTGACATAAAAATGTAAGTAAGATTTAAATTGTTCAAACTGTTATTCTAAAAAAAAATTTGAATGTATTTTATGGAAATATTCTATCATTGAAAGTAATTAATTGATGATGATCAGTAACTGCTCTGATGGATTCAGTGAGGTTCAATCAGGATCAGTCGGACTGATTCAAACAGTAACTCCTAAGTTCAATTGAATTATTCATTGAGTCTTTTGAATTATTCATTCAAAGGATCAGTTCTTATGAGTCAATTGTTTGAGAATGGGTTTGCACTGGTTGCACTGTACATTTTTCGATTCAAAAGAGTCATTTGTTTCTGATTTGGACTACATTGTTCACACTATTGCTTCATAATGCCCACAATGCGAAATGGGTAGAGAACAACATTTCAAATTGACTTTAACTGTTTCTATTTGCAATTACCTATATTTAACCCTGAGATCTTCTAATCCTGAAGCATTTAGATGATCAAAATGGTTGTCTTTTGTGGTTAACAAATACTTGGCACAGATGATCACCTGTTTGCTTAAGAACTACCCAAGAAGAACCCTATCTCACCATCATAACCTGAGACCAGACCTCCTTCCCTCCCTCCTGCAGATGTAGGGCAGGTAGTGTCCACACAGGCCAGAGCTCAGTGGCCCCTTCCCTGTTTGGCTCTATTGTGTGTTGAGGCATGCGTCCCTGCCCTCCGAGTCCCAGCACAGCTCTTGTTTGCTTAGGGCCTTGCTCGGACACAAAGATGCAGATGGCGCAAAGAGCAGCCCTGGAGTGCCTTTCGACACGCTCTCGCAGAGTGCTGGGTCATGTTCTCTCGCTGAGTACAAGACAGGAAATCCATTTAATTACCTGTGAAGCAGAAGAGTGAGTGTGGGGGGTTGACAGGGAAGGACTGTGTTCCAGGGAGGGAACTCTACCCCACAAGACCCTCCAGTTCTTCTTGCTCTGCCTCTCTCTCTTTTCTCACACCCCCTCTCGCCCTTTTCATCTGACTTTTTCCTTTGCCGTTAGCACTCGCTGTCCTTCCCTCAGTCCATCTTCCTTTCATTTTCTGCCTTTCTATGCTTGCTGCATTCTCTTTCCTGGCCTTCATTGGCCCTCTCTTTGTCCTCTCATCTCTCTCTCTCACCCTCCACCATCTGTGTCATACTTTCTCTCCGAAGCTTAATTTTCAGTCAGACCTTGTCTCTCACTTGTCTCTCTTCTCTCAGAGCCATACCCGCCCAGCTCCCCCTTCCCCAATTCAGCTGCCCTTTTTCTTTTTGCTTGGAGCACAGAGGTCATTAGAAAAGTTCTACATCAAGATGGCAAGCAGCTTCATATTGCTGCTGTTTAAGAAAATCACTGGAAATTAACAGTATTAATTTGTATATATAATACACACTTCTGTTACCAATGAAAAGTATGCACATTTGTAACCTGTTTAGAATTCTTGTAGGCATGCACGCCTCCCATTCTGGAAACGCTGGTTCAAATCCCTTCCACAAGGATGGGAGTGAGGTTTAGGTGGGTGAGTGTAACGGAGACCAGCTAGTAAGAACTGTGTGAGTAAACCTTAATCCACTGCCCTCAAGAGGAACGCTAGAGGCCGCGGTCCTTGTTAGCGTGCGCACCTCCCATGCCGCAAATGCCGGTTTGGAGCAGTGCGAGTAGAAATGGAGGGCTTACATTGGTCCTGTAACCCAGATGTAGGTGAGTGTAATGGAGGCCAGCAAGTAAAAGCTCTGTTAGTAAAGCTAACTCCCCTGGCCTCGAGAGGCGCACTAGTGAATGATGTGAGAGGCTGTGGTCTTTAGCGTCCTTGTTAGCGCACCCACCTCCCATGCCAGAAATGCCAGTCCAAATCCCACTCAGAGCAATAAAAATGTTAAATGTAATTTAGCCTTGTGCTGGCAAAGCTGAATTTTCAACAGATATTTCTCCATTTACTTTCACATGATCACATATTTACTGTCACTTTTGCTCAGTTCCTTTCTGAATAAAATTACTAATTTCTTTAAATAAAAAAATCTTACTGACCCCAGGCTTTTGAATGGTATTTTCTAATTTCACTCTTTCTCACATTTTTTTTTTTTTTTTGGCTTTCAAATTGCTCAAGAAGTTAATGCTGGTTCTGATAGAAAGGTGTCAAAATACACAGTGCATTGTAGCGTATGGGGCTGCATATCTGCAGACCAGTCAGGGTGCCCATGCTGACCTCTGTCCACATTCCCAAAAAGCGTCAACAGTGGGCACGCGAACATCAGAACTGGACCACGGAGCAATGGAAGAACGTGGCTTGGTCAGGATGCACTATGGGAAGAAGGCAAGCCGGTTTAGGCAATGTGATGCTTTAGGCAATGTTCTGCTGGGAAACCTTGGGTCCTGCCATCCATGTGGATGTTACTTTGACACATACCACCTACCTAAGCATTGTTGCAGACCATGTACACCCTTAAACGGTATTCCCTGGTGGCTGTGGCCTCTTTCAGCAGGATAATGTGCCCTGCCACAAAGCAAAAATGGTTCAGGAATGGTTTAAGGAACACAACAATGAGTTTAAGGTGTTGACTTGGCCTCCAATTTCCCTAGATCGCAATCCAATTGAGCATCTGTGGGATGTGCTAAACAAACACGTCCGATCCATGGAGGCCCCACCTCATCACTTATAGGACTTAAAGAATCTGCTGAGGGTGTGCTGTGGCAGATACCACAGCAGGGGTCTAATGGAGTCCATGTCTTGACAGGTCAGGGCTGTTTTGGCAGCAAAAGGGGGACCAACACAATATTAGGAAGGAATATACACAATAAGTAACACTTCTGTTACCAATCAAATATATGCATCCCATGCTGGAAACGCTGGTTTGAATCCCTTCCACAAGGATGGGAGTGAGATTTAGGGGGGTGAGTATAATGTAAGTAAACCTCAAACCTCTGCCCTCAAGAGGAACACTAGAGGCTGTGCGCCTCCATGCCGGTTCACAGCAGTACAAGTACAATTGAATGGTACAGAGCTGAATTTTCAGCAGATATTTCTCCATTCACTGTCACATGATGTGTCCTTTCTGAACAAAAGTACTAATTTCTTTAAATAAAATAAAAAAAAAAACTTACTGACCCCAGGTTTTTGAATGATATTTCAATTTTTTTTTTTTTTTTTTTAAATATACTTGGTAATGGAAATATTTGTACTGAATTCTAAAAGAATGCAAAATAAACACATTTAATTTAGAACCCCACTGTTTCTGGCAGTCAGTGCATACAGATTTTTTTGGTGGTTGCAAGGACGTGTTCCTTTGAGACCGCAAGCATCTATTACTGCTGACTTGGCGTGCATGCATGCTTTGCTTACTTGCGGGCTAAAAAGCAACATGGCATCCAGTGGGCCACAGCACACATGTTTGGCCCCGGTCTGCCGTAAAATGGTTTTCATGTCTTCATCCGTGTGTGCAGTGTGACTCTCCTGGTAATAGAAGTGGAATGGCAGCAGCAGGTCTGTCCTCACCGGTGTAACGAAATGTAGCGGTTATTAATCAATTTATGGATGAAAATATGAATATAATAATTCATAAGGTTATGAATAAATTATGATTCATATATCGACCCAATGGGGAATTAAACATATATTGTGAATCAATTACAACGAATTATAATCAATTACATATATGATTAGTTCTGGTTTAATAATTATTTAGAGAAACTGCTCGTTTGTCCAGCAAACTAAGTCCCTCACAGAATATTATAAACGGAGTTATTCTCTGGCCATGAAAATAACTAAAGCATAAAGCGATCGAAAAAACGTTAAAGTGACTTGGGTTTTCCGCTGAAAGAACAAACAGAACAATCGAGCATGAATAACGTTTTAATATATGCAAACTACGAATACAGAGGTTCTAAATATATATACAAGAAAATACACACCTATGTACAAGAATAGAAGTAGAGAAGGAAAGAGAGAGAAGGCAAGTAGCAAACTCACAACCAGTCCTAAGCCAGCACGGAAATCAGTTTCATCATCTAAGATTGAGAAACGGCAGTATACTTGCATTGGTTGCGTGTGTCGAATTTCAGGTTAGCGCTGGTGCAGTTCGTTGGCTTCCTCCGTTCAGCGGGAAGGTTTGAACTGAGGACGAGAGTGAGTTTCGCTGGAAGATGGCGATCCCGAAGCTGAGCGCGGTGGCAGCGCGTGGTCACCGGAGGGGTCCGGGAAAAACGTGCACGAGATGCTCGTGAGACAATCGGGAGAGAGCACGGGAGAGAGAGAGTCTGGAATTGTGCGTCTTTGCTTTTATGACAGATAAGCCGACACACCTCCTTGAGGTGGGGTAGCCAATAACATGGGTGCAAAGTTGGCGGGAAAGCTTTTCCTTTGCTTGGCCTCACGACTTAATCTGCATGAGTTATGACTATCAATTCAGATCTCCAAATGGAGTGTGTTCTTCACAGTATCATTAAACACATAGAAAAATGCATTTGTCAGCGGTGTGACATATCTCAGTAAATAGCTCGTGTCCGGAGCTTTACGGCGAGACCAAACTCGATAGGTCAGAAAGGCATAGGAGAGAAGTTATGGTTTACAGACAAAATTATATCGTTAAAATGCACACTAGCACAAATACACTCATTTAAACACTAGGAAACATGCATAGGCCCTAAAAATATATGAAATATATATTTCAGCATAGTGGTAGTTTACAAATACAGTTGAAAATGTATGATTGTGTGTTTCTGTGTCTGTCTATGTGTGTGTTTTTGTGTGTCCCTGTGTGTGTGGGGTGTTGGAATGTGGATCTGGTCAGTCTCTGGGGGGGTTTACAACCCAGTCCAGCATGCTAAAAGCGTTCTGGACATTCCAAAGTTTATTGATTATCCTGATACGTGTGCATACGCTACAGATTCCCCCTTTCGGCCAACGAAGTTCCTGTGCGGACTTCGTTGGACGGTAACCAAGTTCGATGGCACATGGATCCGGATGGTCACGCAGCAGGTGGTTCCTACTGGTCCTTGAGGGAGAGCAGATAAGCACCTGTCCGTGGATTCTTGCATCCCTTTGATCCCTTGGGATAGGATGAAGGCCAGGCCCCGGGCGAGTGCGTACTTGATTGCCATGGAGAGGCAACGGATTGTGTTGGCAGCAGTCCAAGCTCGGGCTCTAGGTGAGCTGGTCAGGACAGGCAGTCGTGAGAGTGCTTGGAGGGCTGCATCAGTGGGAGTACTGTCACTTAGCTGGGACCCCCTTTGTCAATCCTCAGTTCCATTCCTGGATCTAAGGTGTGATTGTGATCCCTGGGGGAAGATGGGATTTCCAGTTCTGACTGGTCCTCTTTGCTTGAGAGACAGTGCACTGCCAGGTGGCTGTGATAAAGGATGGAACTCAGGGGTAAATGGATCCTCTTACTTGGATTGGGCAGCCTGACATGAGTGGCGGTGTTGTGCTGATTGTAGATTACGATGGCAGCATGAGTGGGGGTGTGGATGAGCAGTCGATCACCCACAGTCTCGGCTTGTGTTCCGATAACTGGGGTGCGAGGCTTGGCCGGGCAGCGTGTGTCGCTGGTCATGGGCTGCAACCGGCCCATTCCTTCAGTGTGGTTTCTGAGGAAGAGCTGGTTTGGGCAGAAGTACTGAAAGTCTTTGGTGAAACTACACCTGCGAAAGTGGGGAGCCGGGCACAGCCGTGGGTTGCTGTTGTGGTAGGCTACCGCAACTGAGGTGTGTTTCTTGGCATGGGTGTTACGTTGCCGCCACCTGACATTGACCATGTCTTTGGGTCTGCCAGTAGCAAAGTCCAGCACAGTTTGTGTAGGATACTGAGGACTCCTATTCATAGCCACTCTGTCCATAGAGAAGCTAATTTCTCGCAGCAGGTCTGTCAACAGAGCTATAACCAGCTGATTTTGGGCAAAGTCATTCTGGAGGACTGTAAACAGTTGCTTCCTTGAGTTCGCAGTTTGGATCAGCAGGAAACTGTGAGTGCGGAGAACCACCGCAATACCTTTCCAGGATTTGCAGGTGGTTTGGAGGGTTTGGCTCTGTGTTGCGAGTTGCTTTCTCAGTTGTAGGCGGAGCTTGTTGTGCTGCTGATGAGGGGAGCAGGCTGTGATGAGACTCAAGTCTCCTGGTTGGTACAGATGCAACGGCAGTGGCACCTGCCGTGCCATCAGTAGTTCTGTGGGGAACACCTGAGTTGACTCCTGTACGGTGTCTGTGATGGCCATGAGCATCAGAGGAGGTTTTACCGTCCAG
Organism: Chanodichthys erythropterus; assembly: GCF_024489055.1. Taxonomy (NCBI): domain Eukaryota; kingdom Metazoa; phylum Chordata; class Actinopteri; order Cypriniformes; family Xenocyprididae; genus Chanodichthys; species Chanodichthys erythropterus. The sequence goes on along the minus strand of NC_090242.1, from coordinate 15,713,716 downwards.
TCTTTCTGGTCGACTGACCGTGGAAATGTGATTCCTCGGTTTTGCAGTGAAGCTCGGTGCTTTGCGTTTGCAGTCTGGACATGACGGTAAACTTGACATCCTCTGGCGTGCTCTGCCACATCTTGCTGCATGCTGGGCCAGTGCGCCACTTGTTTTAATGTCTCGTCCGTAGTTCTGGTGCCATGGTGTTTGGCACATGGTGTGTCGTGGGTGTATATCAGTTCACCCCCCTTTTGGCCCTGTGGCAGTACAAGCTTTGGCGCTGTGAGGACATCAGGGACATACTTTAGAAAGTTTATTCCCACACGCAGCATGTGGTCGGTCTCGTGCAGTCGTTTGTTGCTAGGGGCCGCCGTGGGACCAGATGCCGGGAACGGGAGGTTGGAGGGGTCTGAGTGGTGGTACAAAACATGTCGAATGGAAATGTTGGAAAGTTTGGTTGTCAGTGGCAGTGGCAGTAAGGTGGGAAATGTTGCAGGAACAGTCCGCTGGCTGCGGGTTGTTGTTGCCACACTAAGGGTGGGTGAATGGGGTGGGTGTGACCATAGCTTGTTATGCAGTGTGCCAGTCTTGGCAAGGGCATTAGTTTGGTCGTTCACACCTTTGTCACGCCCTGGTTGCTTCAAGCATCTTTTCACCTTTTCCCAGTAAATGATCATGTCGTGTGCTTGGGTGAGGTGATCACGTGTCTGGAACATGTGTTGATGTTTCACCTGCTTGTTGCATTCAGTCTTGAAACCAGTTTGTTTCCAGCCCAGAAGATGGCATGTGAAACAAGGTCTGGCAACGTGTGAGTCTGTGCACATGAGTTCCCTGATGTTATGAGCTGAGGAGACGTGAAGGGTTTTGAGGGTAGCTGCTGCTTCACCATATTGACATGACTGGGGACCCCACCTGCTGTTCTGTGGTTGGCAGGGTTGGTTTCTTAACCATCGTATCCCTGCATTTGCCTGTGGGATGCCCTCATGGTTGTAGGAACGTCCATCGACGTAGGCCGTGGGCATTCCTTGGCACGCATTCTCTTTGAGGTATCTGTGACAGGCTGGTCGCTGTTGTTGGGGTACCAGTATCTGAAGTGTCAACGCTGGTGTGCTGTTATAGCAGTTTTGACAGGCAGCTGAATCTCCGCTCCGTGCAGACTTGTGCTTTCTGGCACGTTGTGGCAGTGGCACCTGCTGGTTCAGCCTCCTGAAGTCGCTGGTGGGTCGCCATTTGCTGTCTGGTTTGACAATGGACCAGGTAGGGGCTGAATAGGTGCTGTTGCATGGGCAGATAACACCTTTTCCTTCTGTTGAATGAACAACCTCCTGTACTGGTTCATGTGGGGCGATGTGACCTTCGTACTGCCTGATTAAGGTGGGAGGAGCATTTGGGTGTGTTGCACTATGCACTGTGTGAAGTTTAGTGAGACCACAGCATAAAAGGTCTTTGTCAAATGTCACTTTGAGTTTGTGCAAGACGTTTCTGAGTTTTTGAGTCTGCATCATTCTTTAGCGCACTTGCATCTTTCTGGATCTGTTGGCCTTTAGGCTCAAACCTTGGGAAGGGCTCCTCTGTTGTGGTGTTAGCTGTCAGGTTGGCTGTCAGAGGTGCAGCGCTTTCCTGAGTTTCCCAGGCAGGCTGGTTAGCGACTGTGGGTACTGCAAGGTGTTTGTCCTCCATCAGCTCCGTTCTGTGCACCTGTTCTGTGGGTACCAGTTTGATGGAAGTGATGGAGATGCTCTTGAAGGATGCTGTGAAACTTGTGTTGCTTAAGCTTCCTTCTGGGACCATGGCAGCTGGTATTAAGTTAATGACTGTTAACTTGCGTTCAAAGTCATAGGGGCCGTGGTCCATTATCCATTCTAGATGGTGGGCTTTGGGAATGCTGATGTCTGTGACCATGCATTCGTTGAGCCAGCTGTGAACTACGTAGGGTGACACTTCAGTTAGCGGTGTGGCTTTTAGAGCAAGTCCAAGTTCCACGCCTTCAGGTGACAGTGTGAAGGAGCCCAGCATGTGGCTTAGGGTTTGACCACATTGCCTGTTGAGCCAAACAGCACCCCCTTTGGTGTAAGGTGGTACTACAATTTCCTGTATGTTGATCCAAACAGCACCCCCTTTGGTGTAAGGTGGTACTACAGGTTCCTGTATGTTGATCAGGATGCAGACCTGTTGGATAGTCTGGCCTGACAGGAAGTTGGCAGTGTTGACAGGAACAACAGGAGGCTGTACAGTCATTGGTGCCCACAACAACTCATTTGCACTGTCCGTATGAGCATTAGAGTGCATCAGGATGTCTGGAAGGACCAGGAAGTGATGGGTTAAATGCCGGTTGTTCCATTTGAAGTTCACAACGCAGATGTCCTTGACGGTCATCATGGTTGACAGACGAAAGTCCAATGGGAAGCGTATTTGCATGTTGACAAATGGGAGGTCCGGTGTTCCTTCAATGAGGGCACTTAACAGCGTGTGGCTGAAGGCTGAGTTGTCTGCCCACAGTGTGAGAATAATGTCTGTTGTAGTTACATCATTCAGCTGTGAGTCTGTCATGACCTTGGAGCAGAGGGAGCTACAGTCTATGGTGGGTTGAAGTGTGCCGGGTAGCGAACTTGAACTGTGCTCTAAGACCGGGTTCCCGCGGTTAGCTGGGAGATTTCCCGCGACCTCTGTGACCTGACCGTCTGGCTCAGGTGGCCTGGGTGACTGGGAAGGCAGAAGTTCACACACTTGAGCCCAGATTTTCAGTGGTCTGGCGTTCAATAAGGGCTCAAAACAGTCTAGCAGGTCTTTGTGAGTGGAACAGAGAAACGTGTCCATTTGCGCTACGCACACAGGAGGTACCAGGCTCACTCGACCAATGGTGTGGTGTGTGGGAGCTGTGTGTTCAAGGTGGACCTCATTTGGACTGTGCGACTGCACATTCAGCTCACATCTTTGTGACTTGAGAGTCTGAGTTTGTCTTTCAGCTTCATTTCTCAGTCTTTCAAAAAGGTAAGGACAGGTTTCTGGACAGTGATCGGAGTCTGGGTAACTGGTTGGAATTTCTACAGTCTTTTTAGACGCAGTTCTCTGCTTGGCTTGAGCTTCGTCGACCAAGTCTCGCGGCTGCTGAATAGACATGCTGCTTGAGCAGGCCAAGGCTGCCAGATGATCACTCACCGCAGGGTGCAGCTCTCGGAGAAGCAGAGGGTTGAAGATGAAATCTTCCTCCGTTGCTGGCTGGTTACGTGCTCCGTAGTACCCCCTTTGCATTCGGCTGTAGAAAGTGTATGGGTTATTCAGTCTGCCCCGTTTTAGGTCCATGGCAGCAGGGAGCCCTTGATCTGATGCAGGGTCAGAAAGCTTTTGGATCAGAACCTGTCGCAGGTGCTGGCAGTTGGATGTGACAGCTGCTGGCGAAGGTTCTTGGCCGTTGGACGTTTTGGGCAGTGGACTTTTAACCCCATTTGGAATTAGGGCTTCTTGACTGGTTAGGGGAAACTCGGTGATGTGTGTTTCCCCTCCCATGCCACTTTTCAGTACTCTGTAACCAGTGTCAAGTTCATTCACATAGTCTCTTTGTTGTTTCGGAGCCATAACTCCTTTCTGGGCCTGTTTGAGATGATTTTCACAGGTCAGGGCTTTAGTGTGTCTGTCTTTCAGTGTAGTCTCTGCTTTGGCTAGGGGAGCTTCGCTGTGTTGGAGTTTTCCAGTCAGTTTTCTACGCTCCACCTCCAGGTGGAGCTCTGCGAGGGCTTTTTGAAGTCTTTGCAGCTCCTCCTGCAGCTCGGGTTTGGATTCGTCCGCTGTCCAACGCTGGTCCTGGGTCTCGACGAGTCGCTGATCGTGGTGACGATGAATCTGGGCCTGATTCCTCCGGGCGTCCTCCGCCTGGAGCTTGAGGTTGTGGGCGATGGCTCGGATGACTCTCGCCCACTCTTTGTAGCTCGGCATTGGATCGTGGGCCATTAGTCGATTCAGGTTGTCGTCCAGCTGCTCGTTGCTTAGGTGCTGGGGATCCACAGCGTCGTTGGGCAGGATTGTGCTGGTCAGGGAGCCCAACCCGGTCTTGAGTCCGTCCCCATGGGTGCTGGGGCTGGCTGCTCTGAACACGTTAGCTTGCTGTTGGCGAGAGAAAGACAGCACAAACAGAACCAATGCAAGCACGCGCAGGGCTAACGACTTATAATAATGCATGATTATATAATTCTTTGGTTTGGTTCCAGTTAACTGGTGCAGACAGTTAGTGGAATGTAGGCTAGACACTTAATTGTCGATAGCCAAAAGGACCACGCGGGTCAATTTGTGTGGGTGAGTGCCGGATTTGAATAAAGATTTTGACAGGCGGTAGCCCTAAGAGTCCTTTGATGACTCTCGCTGCTCGGTCGTCTATCTATTACTCAGTTTTCCGTGATGGCTCTCACAGGCTCTGCTTTTACATGAACTGAAAGAAACAAACACAGTAGAGAAGCAAAACAGAACAGGGAGGATGCAATTAAATGAGAAATAGAGCAGTAAACAAATAGAAAGGAATCAAAATAGAATCGCAATAAACTAAAACAGAAGGGCTAGAGGGGAGAAGTGAAACTTAAACTTCCTATTCCAGCTGGGTTTATGACGGTGTCAGGCGAGTGCACGGTTGCATCATAAAACCTAGAGGGATGGTATGGATCGAGAGCCTAAGGGTTGGCCCGCACCTGAGTAATTGAAGAATATGTAATATTCTGTGGCTTTCAATTAGGTGAAGTGAATGTATGTCGTAGGCCTGGGTGAATCGTGGGTGCTCAGATAAGAACTCAATGGCAGGCCACCTTTCCTCGACGATCAAACACTCTACTGCGGTGTCCGTGGCCACCTGTCCCCTTTGTACCACGGTGCAACCTCTCAAACAGGGAACACCAGCACAATTGCGCACTTTGGCAAGGTATTTGCGCCAACGGCCCGAGTGACCAGTCAAGATTGAGTTTTCCCTGAACTCAGAGTCTGTCCCCTTTACGGGCAGTTACTCCAAACGGGCGGTTCTGTCATGCAGAAGCCTGAGCAGGGAAATTAAACAAAATTGCCGCTTGTTGTCACCCCGGGTCTCGTTGCCTCCCTGTACCTGATACACAACTCGCTGATGTCCTTGCGTGTTGCCCGTGATACGAGGTCAGAATGTCCACGATTCACACACGGTTAGTGTAAGAAGCGCCAGGCCAGGTAGCTCCACTCACTGGAACTCACTGGAGCAACCGTCAGCTCACCCCAGGGCGCTAAAGGGCCTTATCTGCAAGTGCACAAACAATCAGGTAAACACGACTTAATTGTAAATTTAAAACTCAATTTAAATCTTGTTTAAATAGAATTTAACTAATTAAGTGTGTAGGATAAAAGAGTAGGGGTATAAAAGGAACTAGCTGGAAGCAGATCAAAAGTAAAAATAACATAAAACAAAAACAAATCAGATGCACTTGATTCAAATTTTGAATTAAACTCTGTTCAATTAAATTTAAATAAGTGCATAGAATAACAGGATGGGAAGAAGCGAAAAGAGGATAATTCAGAGGCACTTGATTCAAATTTGAATTAAACTTGTTCAATTAAATTTAAATGAGTGCATAGAATAACAGAATGGGAGAAAGAAAAGAGAAAGCCTTCCCTATTTGCAGATTTTTCCTAAAGAGAATTGCTTGTTGATAGCAAAATGCCAACTGATTGCCACTACTTAATTTTAAAATTGAATTAAATGTTATTTAATTAAATTCAAAATAAGTGTATGAAATAAGGGAGGCTTGGGTGTGCGTGAATATTATTGCCAGCCAATAACACACAGGACCCAGAACTAAGAGTGAATAAAATAAAACATTAAGTAATAAAGGGAATGAATTTCCAAAGTAAACTAAAGAAATAACTTGAGAGAGAGAAAAGACAAAAAGGGAATGGATGAAATAACACAAAGTGGAATAAAAATAAAATAAATAAACTGAAATAAAATAAAATAAAGTAGATCTGTGAATACAGGAAAAAGAATACAAGGGAAAAGAGAATTGACTTATCTGACAGTGTCCACCAGGGGGCGCACTCTCAGAAAGTGAATTCCCTTGTTGGAAGGGAAACAGTTTAAATTAAAAATTTAAACGTGTTTAAATTAAATTTAAATCAGTAAACCACATTCCAACAATGATTGGAAAGCATAACCACCAAAAGCAAATTACTTTTACAACTCCCCGCAGTATAGAGAAGCAAAAGATAACTTGGAGATAATTTCAGTTCAAAGTATGGAGCGGCTTTAACTCAGAACGTCCACGCGGTGGCGTCACTGAGTCCACACAACCAATAAGTAGGGAGGGGTGGCACACCTGAGCAGACTGCCCTCTGGCGTCTGGTCAGAGTTACTGCATCCCCTTTCTTTAATTCGTGATACAAAAACGAGCGCGCTTGTGGGTTTCTGACCCTTACGCTGTTTTAACTGCACGGTCACGATTACAACTATAGAACCTCAGCGGATTCTTTCATAAATATATGTGTACCGTTTTACTCACGGGTACACAACTCTGGGAATCAGTCCCTTTGGTGCAAACTTTAATGCACGCGAATATGTAACTTTTGCGGGATTGCTTCGCCGCTGTTACTAATCAACATTGGATCAGAATGCTGATACGAGCTCCAAATTATTACACATCAATCGATAAACCAGACGGACTGCTTTTCCGATTAGATCTGTAACGGGGATCACGTGGTTTTGGGTAGCTAGTCCAAACGACGTAACCCAGGAGCAAACCGGCTATTGTGAATTTTTGGACGACACAAGAAATTCAGATTCAATAGCGGGTAAATATAATGAGGCCTCGAAAGAGTGGTCGCAGGAATCTCGCCACGACCCTCTAAACTCGCTGAACACGATTCAATTCGTTTATTCAAGCGGAAATTAATATTCAAAACTGTAACTTACTGCAAAGATTGTCGTCCTTCACAGATACGAGCTTGAGATATCAATGGACTGCAGTGTATTTCACGGTCAACCAAGGCTATGCCTGCAGTGTTTCTAGACACAAACAGCAGCTTGTTAACGGTGCGTAGTGAGGACCCGTGCGTCTTCTCACTGAATAAAGCGCGCATTGTAAGTTAAATCATACAAAATTATTCTACATTGCTCTTTTACCGAAAACCAAGTTTAAAACGTTGCTCGCGAATTCTCCACCAAATAATATATGTAACGAAATGTAGCGGTTATTAATCAATTTATGGATGAAAATATGAATATAATAATTCATAAGGTTATGAATAAATTATGATTCATATATCGACCCAATGGGGAATTAAACATATATTGTGAATCAATTACAACGAATTATAATCAATTACATATATGATTAGTTCTGGTTTAATAATTATTTAGAGAAACTGCTCGTTTGTCCAGCAAACTAAGTCCCTCACAGAATATTATAAACGGAGTTATTCTCTGGCCATGAAAATAACTAAAGCATAAAGCGATCGAAAAAACGTTAAAGTGACTTGGGTTTTCCGCTGAAAGAACAAACAGAACAATCGAGCATGAATAACGTTTTAATATATGCAAACTACGAATACAGAGGTTCTAAATATATATACAAGAAAATACACACCTATGTACAAGAATAGAAGTAGAGAAGGAAAGAGAGAGAAGGCAAGTAGCAAACTCACAACCAGTCCTAAGCCAGCACGGAAATCAGTTTCATCATCTAAGATTGAGAAACGGCAGTATACTTGCATTGGTTGCGTGTGTCGAATTTCAGGTTAGCGCTGGTGCAGTTCGTTGGCTTCCTCCGTTCAGCGGGAAGGTTTGAACTGAGGACGAGAGTGAGTTTCGCTGGAAGATGGCGATCCCGAAGCTGAGCGCGGTGGCAGCGCGTGGTCACCGGAGGGGTCCGGGAAAAACGTGCACGAGATGCTCGTGAGACAATCGGGAGAGAGCACGGGAGAGAGAGAGTCTGGAATTGTGCGTCTTTGCTTTTATGACAGATAAGCCGACACACCTCCTTGAGGTGGGGTAGCCAATAACATGGGTGCAAAGTTGGCGGGAAAGCTTTTCCTTTGCTTGGCCTCACGACTTAATCTGCATGAGTTATGACTATCAATTCAGATCTCCAAATGGAGTGTGTTCTTCACAGTATCATTAAACACATAGAAAAATGCATTTGTCAGCGGTGTGACATATCTCAGTAAATAGCTCGTGTCCGGAGCTTTACGGCGAGACCAAACTCGATAGGTCAGAAAGGCATAGGAGAGAAGTTATGGTTTACAGACAAAATTATATCGTTAAAATGCACACTAGCACAAATACACTCATTTAAACACTAGGAAACATGCATAGGCCCTAAAAATATATGAAATATATATTTCAGCATAGTGGTAGTTTACAAATACAGTTGAAAATGTATGATTGTGTGTTTCTGTGTCTGTCTGTGTGTGTGTTTTTGTGTGTCCCTGTGTGTGTGGGGTGTTGGAATGTGGATCTGGTCAGTCTCTGGGGGGGTTTTACAACCCAGTCCAGCATGCTAAAAGCGTTCTGGACATTCCAAAGTTTATTGATTATCCTGATACGTGTGCATACGCTACACCGGGGATGAGCTGTCATGTTTGAGGAAAGTTTGGCCTGGAGCCCGGCATTTGAGTTTCACCAAAAAAGCTTCCATGCTGCTAGTTATACCAGGCACTAAATTCACTAAACTTCCATCAATAGAAACACAAACGACCAGGATTGCAGGGTTTTAGGTGAGGTAGTGGCTGTGCAATATTGCAAATTTGCCTATAAGAGAAAAATAATTAGAAAAAACAGAATCCATTGGTGTTAAATTCAAGAGGCGCGTGATGTATCCATAAACAGATGCTGAATTTTATGCACAAAGCGGATGACTGAAGGCCCTGAGGCATTCGGAATAACAGAAAACTTGGCTGATTTGGGAGGCCAGGTTTTGATAAGCATGGTTGCATGGCATGAATAGTCGAGAGCTTGGAAGCGCTTCACTGCTCCCTAGCAGCACATTAGCAGGCTGGAGGCTAACATTAGTTCTGTATGGAGGAGGAAAAAACAGAGAAAAGTTTTCTGATAGCCCTAAGAGGTGTGCTCCAAGCAAAACTAGCCTACCAAATTAGATCTACGGCTTTGAATTGAAACTCTCAGAGTAAAACATCTAATTGTATTTACTTATTTAGCATAGTATGCTCAGTAAACCAGGCCAAGAGACATCTGTTAGTAATTCATGAATATTTCAAGACCAGTGTTTACTTGAAAGAGCTACTAAAAAACTGTATGGCGTGAAGAAACGAACACTAGAAACGATGTGTATGGGAGGGAAAGAGAAGTGAATGCTAAAGTAATCTGTATCTGTTAAGTTATTAAGTTAGTTATTGCTATTATATTTGTGGATGAGTTCATCTGGAGAGCCTCACTTTCTATAAAAGTGCCATAAACATCTGATAACATTACTGAAACATTTGCTAAAACAAGCCTAAAGTGGTTAGCTGGCTAGACTACTGTCTTCTGTCTTCTGTCTTTTTTTTATTTATTTTTTTAAGGATTTTGGCATTCAGGGGCTGAAGAAAAGATTGTGAACAAATCTTTGAGACCAGCAAACCACCTTAGGCTAGATTATTTTCAGAAGGGAAACATCTTAAATAACATTATTGACATCATAATTGTCACAAAACCTGGTCAATACAGTATCACTGGTTTGTATTCCACGTTTCACCATTCTGCAATGGCACAGCAAGGACAATTTGGAAAAGTTCATATTTTAGGTTGTGCACATCAGAAGTAGCCAACCTGTTAATTAAGCTGTCAAATATGCTTTTAAAAAGTGTCTGATTAGCAAACGCTCAAAAAATTAAATCTTCAAAATGCGTACACATCGAAAAGACATCTTGGTGATGTAAACTATCCTTCAAAAGTTTGGTTTTGGCAGGATTTCTTAAATGTTTTAAATGTCTCTAATGCTCACCAAGGGTCATTTATTTGATTGATTAAAATAAATACAGTAAAATTGTATTTATTTTCCTGGGATGTCAAAGCTGAATTTTCAGCATCTTACTCCAGGCTTCAGTGTCACATTATCCTTCAGAAATCAAATATGCTGATTTGGTGAAACATTTCATATTAATATTATTATTATTATTATTATTATTATATCAATGTTTAAAACAGTGGTGTTGCTATTGTTGTGGAAATTATGATAATTTTTTTCCAGAATATTTTGATCAAAAGAACAACATTTATTTGAAATGGAAATCTTTCATAACTAAAAACAAAAAAACTACAGAGGATTATGGAAGTGCTTACACATGATATAGAGTTCTCTCTCTCTCTTTTCCTTCATTCTGTTCTTTCTGGGTGGGTCAGACAGCTAACGATCCATTGGCTCATGGCCTTCCCACAGGGGGGTTCAAACACAGTTCAGACCCCAGCTCACAATGGGGAAAGGGGAGAAAAAAAACACAAAACAAGACCTGCTTAAAAATATTACAACATGATTCACTACAAAGAGCCATGCGCGTAGCCTTGATATGTTAGAACAAACTGACAGCTCCTTCAGCATCTACGTACATAGGTGGCTGATTGGAAATGAATTTAAATAGTACAGTAGTTGTGGTCTCAGTGGATTAATGGGAAATCAAAGCATTCATTTTAAATACTGTGTTCTATCAAGGTGGGTTATTGAATACACATTTCAAAGCTCTATGATGAAAGCCTTTTAGGTTGCAACCGTAAAGAAGAGTTCTGGAAAATGTGACATCTTCACTGATACGCACTTAGCCATCCAGCTTTGCTTAACGCTTTTTGTTGTCAACTCGTTTCAGATGTTTCCATCAAACACAATAAAAATATGAAACCTGGCGTTCCCTCCTCAATAAATCCATTAATAAATCCCGGCGTGGGTGACAGGATGATGCCAGCACGCCATTTATAAGGACATTGTGCGGCTATATATTTATTCATTTGGCCATTCATCCTAGTAGACCTATTTTTTATTTATTTATGTCTACATAGGGGAGGATAATTACTTCAAAGTGGGCTGCCAGCACAATTTGTACCGGATTTATTATTTACAGGGTGTTGTAAACGTTCACATTTAGTCCTACACCTATTTTACTGTGGTTACAAATTTGGAAACTTTCTTTTTTTGCACACAAATAAGCCCATGACAGTAACATTATGCATTGTTGTGCCATTCAAACAGATCTGAACAAGAGAGGCAAGAGAGGCAGTGCCTCCTCAAAAAAAAAAAAAAAAAAAATCCCGCCTCTTGTTTTTGTGCGCATTTTGTGTCTGCAAATCAGTCTAAATGGACAAATAATGGGGTTCATATAAAAAAGTAAGTAAGCAACTCATCCACTTGGATAACACCTCTTTGTCATATCAAAATCAACCCGGAAATGAATGATGATTTGATGAATTAATTTGTTCATGTTACTGTTATTATTTTGAAATAAATGTAAATATGTAAGTGTAAAAATGCTTAAAAGGCACTAACTTGATGAGAAATATACTTTGTTTCAATGAATAAAACATTAATTATTTTGTAATGCAAAACAGAATAATTGTGTTGATGTTGTTGTTGTTTGATTTTCCAGGTTAAATAAGCATTACACTGATGCTTATTTAAAGGGTTATTTCACCCAAAAACAAAAATTATGTCATTAATTACTCATCCTAATATCGTTCCACACCTGTAAGACCTTTGTTCATCTTCAGAACACAAATTAAGATATTTTTGATAAAATCCGATGGCTCAATGTGTCCTCCATTAACAGCAAGATGATTATGCCCAGATGCCCAGAAAGCTACTAAAGACACATTTAAAACGGTTCATGTGACTACAGTGGTTCAACCTTAATGCTATGACACGACGTGACATGAACTGATTTAAATGTCTTTAGTACCTTTCTGGGCATTTGAAAGTGTTTTATCTTGCTGTCAATGGAGGCCTCACTGAGCCACTGGATTTGATTAAAAAATATCTTAATTTGTGTTATGAAGATGAACGAAGGTCTTACAGGTGTGGAACGACATGAGGGTGAGTAATTCATGACAGAATGTTCATTTTTGGGTGAACTAACCCTTTAACCTGGAAAATGTGTCAATTTTAAGTGTAACTGGAACATGGATTAAAAACAACAACAAGGACTTTGCCTTCTCATTTCAGAACACCACTGCAATCCATTGCTCTGGAACCATTTCATCCTCATTTGTTTCTCGGATGCGGAGCCACCTTCACGAGTGCAGCGGATAATGGAGGTTCCTCTGACATGTTAAATCAGCGAGCGCATTTTTCCTTCTCATTTTGAATGAGTAAAAAAATGAATACCGTGTTCATTTGTCTGGAGGCCAACATGTGCCACACCTAGGCTGAAAGGCAAAGAGGCCTGGTCTCTATAAATCACCAAATGAGACTGGAGATAGTGTGCAAGGTGTTTGCGGGAGATAGAGTTCTGCAGTGCGGGTGCTGGAGCGTGAACCCAGACGGGTGGGGGTTACGGGAGGAGGGCGGGAGGAGGGGAGACAGGCTGGGAGGCATGGAGTCGTGACTCCGCAGTCCCCCGCCACCTGTGTGGGGGAACGGGGTGAGTGTTGGCAGGTGGCGGGCCGCCTGTGGCAGGTGAGGAAACTGTCACCTCCAGCTGGCATCCCAGGCCCAGAGAGGGCTGCAGGAATTGAAGAGGAGAGGTGGAAGAGGAGGCTTGGGGGAAAGGTGGGTGTGCGCAGTGGTCCTCTTCTACCGGGTCGCACCTGCGTCCCATTGGGATGGGATGAAGGGTGATGGCCTTGAGACCCATAGCGAAAGGCTCAGCTGGAAAGCAAGAGTTCCATCGCAGACTGTTAGCTTTACTGCGAAGTGAGGTGTCACATTTGTCAAGCACAGCCATAAATCACAGACATATTCATAGCTTGCTTTTGTTTTATTAAATAAGGGGAGTTTAATTGTTAGTTATCTTTAAAAATAGGGTGTAGTTTGGTTATGGCTTCCTTCCATGCAATTTCAATTCTAGCAAAGGTAGGCAGCCATGTAAGTGGAATTAAAGCAAACGGCACACTCCTGCCTTCACCCAGGCCAGAAGGAGGCGTGAAGCTCATCATGTTGAAAATAATTAATAACACATTTAATAAATAGCTCCTGAGCCGCTGATGTAGTCTCACCATCTGTTACAGTATAACGTTCTCCACTTTATTAATGTGATACAGCCATTAGATGACTATGGAGATGACACAATAATGCATGGCATCATTCAGATGCTATTTGTCTCCTTAAATTTCCAATCTGGTGCCCTGCTTTTTTGTTGTTGTTGTTTTTCCGATTCTCCTGCTGACTGATTAAGCCAGCACATTTTAGGTAAAGATTTCAGCTTGACCTTGTTGATCGAATGATTTTGAAGTGTGAGCAATAGAGAATTTGCCCTCAAGCATGTTGACAATTTACAGATTGTTGCGTTTGTTCAAGAAAAGCTCTTTGTCTAACAGCCCACTGTGATGGGGTAGTTGCATCATTGTGTTGTGGTACTGAAATATTTTGTTTGAAGGTAAACCAGCAGGTTCTAATATAATTGGAGAAAGTTATGTTAGCATGGCTGTTGCTATGCTAGCGCATTCAACCCTAGAAGTACACAACCTAGATCTTTGCTTCATGGGCATTCAGTTCTGAAAATAATGTTGAGACATTTACCTGAGCTGTAAATGCCATGCTAACAGATCATTCGGTTGCATCCTAGTTTGTGTACTTTGTAGTATAAATAGTGCGAGTGGTGTGTTTACTGGAAATTCCAATAATAAGAAGTACACGTCAAATACCCGGATGATACACATATTTAAACAACTCAAGCAAGTAATGTCCGAAACTTTAATTACGTAGAGGAGGGGTAGGAGGAGCTATCAGACTTACCAGTACATATGATGCATTCAAGTCATGTCAGAAAGATTGCATTTACAAATTGAGCACACATGGACGCCACTACAAAGTCGTAATTACGAGTGGGAAGTTGAGAGCATGTTAGTGATAAATCATATCAGATGCAATGGATGCAGAGTCAACTAGCTGGATTATTATTATTTATTTTTTTTTTCTATTATTTACAATAAAATTATCTATTTTGCATCTTTTCTTCCTTGTCATTCTCCTAAGCTGTTTACGTCATACACACAGTGCAGAGCTTCCATATTGGCCGGCTCCTGTGTCAGCAGACCACGCATATGCGTCAGCCAATACCGAGTCGCCGTTCGGACGCAGAACCCAGAAGTGCTGCACTGTGTGTACAACATAAACAGCATAGGAGACTGACAGGGAAGAGAAGAAATTGTTGAATAAAGTTATTATTATTATTATGTTTTTTTTTTGTGCTAAAAAGCATTCTTGTTGCTTTATAACATTAAGGTAGTCACATGGACTATTTTAACAATGTCTTTACTACCATTCTAGGCCTTGAAACCTGAGGTTCAGATACCTCTCTGCTTTTATCAAAAGAATCTTAATTTGTGTTCTGAAGATGAACAAATGTCTTACGGGTTTGGAATGACATGAGGGTGAGTAATTAATGACAGAAAGTTTGTTTTTGGGTGAACTAACCCTTTAAAAATATTTTTTTTGTAGAAAAGGCACAATGTTATCTTGCTCCAACCAAAGTGACTTAAACACACCTGGATCTGTAATTTTGCTTTTTTGTATTGTATTTTATTGGAGTCACAACTAGTGTAGTTATATGGTTAGCTAACTGCTAATGCTAACTGTATACAGATTCTATCAAACACTTTGTTTTGAAATCCTAACACATTTTCTCCTGTTTGAGTTTTTTTTTTTCCTGAAATCTCTATTTGATCTTACATGAATCATTTAATATAGGCTCTTTGGGTTGATGGCAAGAATAGATTCACAATGTGCTTTAAAAGGCCAAAACATGATTGGAAGGGAAACGTGTGGCATCCCCTCTTCTTTTTATAACAGTCTGCAAACGTCTGGGGAATGAGGAGACAAGTTGCTCAAGTTTAGGGATAGGAATGTTGTCTCATTCTTGTCTAATACAGGCTTCTAGTTGCTCAACTGTCTTAGGTCTTCTTTGTCACATCTTCCTCTTTATGATGCACCAAATGTTTTCTATGGGTGAAAGATCTGGATTGCAGGCTGGCCATTTCAGTACCCGGGTCCTTCTTCTACGCAGTCATGATGTTGTAATTGATGCAGTATGTGGTCTGGCATTGTCATGTTGGAAAATGCAAGGTCTTCCCTGAAAGAGACGACGTCTGGATGGGAGCATATGTTGTTCTAGAACTTGGATATACCTTTCAGCATTGATGGTGCCTTTCCAGATGTGTAAGATGCCCATGCCACACGCACTCGTGCAATCCCATACCATCAGAGATGCAGGCTTCTGAACTGAGCGCTGATAACAACTTGGGTTGTCCTTGTCCTCTTTAGTCCAGATGACATGGCGTCCAAGTTTTCCAAAAAGAACTTCAAATTTTGATTCCTCTGACCACAGAACAGTTTTCCACTTTGCCACGGTTCATTTTAAATGAGTCTTGGCCCAGAGAAAATGCCTGAGCTTCTGGATCATGTTTAGATATGGCTTCTTTTTTGACCTATAGAGTTTTAGCTGGCAACGGCGAATGGCACGGTGGATTGTGTTCACTGACAAGTATTCCTGAGCCCATGTTGTGGTTTCTATTATAGTAGCATCCCTGTATGTGATGCCGTGCCACAGAGTCACAACTAGTGTAGTTATATTGTTAGCTAACTGCTAATGCTAACTGTATAGAGGGTATGCATGTGACGTCACAGTCGACCGTTACAACTGCGGTCACGCCCACTGAGTGGCAAAAGACTGAAGGGGCTCGCACACCGGACGCGAAGCTCAGCGCCTCGCCACGTCTTTAAAATTCGAACGCATTGTTTTCTATGAGTGTACACACACCGGCGGCGACATTCGGCGCCTGTCCGCGGTGCCCAGCTACGACTCAGAAAAAAATATAAAACAATGCATTCAAATTTGAAAGACGTGCCGCGGCGCTGAGCTTCACGCCCGGTAGCGAGCCCCCTGAGCGGCAGCATTGGTTTTTAGCGTGAATGTCTTGAAAAACACACAAATCACATCCAAAACGTGAAAGAGCTTTGTGATTGACTGTACAAATAGCTTTGATACAAAACCTGAGGTATATATTTAAAAACTGCAGAAAGCAACGACTCCAGGCAGAGAAACATGGATTTGCAGTCATCATTTTGTGTCAAATTGTTGTATTTTGAGGTAAAATCATACTGTATATATTGTATTGTTATATATTGTGTTGACAACTGATCAATTAAATATTTTCCATCTTATATTCTGCATAATTGGGTGTTCTGCAAAATCAGGCACATATAAATGTCAGGAAACACGACTCCTGGCTGCATGTCAATATCCATGGATTAGGTTTATTTGACAAGTTGTAAGGAACACATTCAATTCCAACCTTTAGTGTAATTCATTAGTTTTTGCAGTTTCCCCTGTTAAATCCAGTCATGCAGCAGGTTCTTTTGCCACTCAGTCCAGTTGAGGGAGCGCACTTTCGGCGGGAAAGTGACGTCGATGCATACCCTCTATACAGATTCTATCAAACACTGTGGTTTGAAATCCTAACACATTTTCTCCTGTTTGAGTGAAGTTTTTTTTTTTTTTTTTCCTGAAATCTCTGTTTGATCTTACATGAATCATTTAATATAGGCTCTTTGGGTTGAAGGCAAGAATTGATTCACAATGTGCTTTAAAAGGCCAAAACATGATTGGAAGTGAAACCTTGTAAATAATGTTTGGCCGATACGCCTTGTTTCCTGCTCATTGCTGCGCTTTCAATGATTTTGTATGCATGCCCAGTTCGTCCTATGTCAAAAGGTATTCCTGGCTTAAAGAATTGGATTGCTGTGCCCTTTCGAAGCTATGTTAATTTCCGTGGATACACAGAAGTGTTTACCATGTGTAAGGGAAAAGGCATACAGCGTATGGACCAATATTCACAGCTTGTTTGCATCTTGTGTTTTCAGGTGAATCAGACTGAAGAGGTTAAGGGTGCCAATCTATGATGCTGTGAGTGGAAAGATGGGGCAGAATGCTGAATGGACAAGACATGAGAGTAGACGAACGAGGTACCGCCGTTGAAAGTCATTTTCTTTCTTTCCAGTCTGTGAGTGTTGTTCATGACGCACATGCTTTCCCATCTGACCCGAGGTGAATCTCTCTCTCTTAACCTGCAGCAGTCGAGATGGACGGTCAGTGTTTAGACTGTTGTATATCCCTTTGAAAGCCCATGTGTGTGTGGCCAGACTCAAATATCACATTAGGAAATGTCAATCAGTTCATCAGTGGCTTTGTCTCTCCTCTGAGCTTCGCTTTCCCCCACTGACTTAATGGTAAAAGCTGAAAATCTGAAATGTCTGACTCAGTTGGCACAGCATCAGGGGGCAATCAGTCACTTTATGTTACATCACGGATGGTAGGTCAAGTAGAACAGACCCAATAGCTTCACTGACTGCTGGCCAAAGTAGAGTTTCAGCCATCCTTCACCTTGCTAGGAATTGCTAAAATAAACAGTTGTAAAGACAGTCAGTCTGAATAATCAGTTGAGAATATCAAACGTGGTTTAATTTAGGATTTATTTACTTCCTTTTATTGCATTTATTTAACATTTCATTGCAGTAAAATGTGTATTCTTTAATTGAAGCTTTTTGAAGTTATTTTGTTACATATATGAATTCTTTGGTAACAATTACAATAAGGTTCATTAGTTAAACATTAGTTAGTGTATTAACTAACATGAACTAACCACAAGCAATACATTTGTTATCGTATTTACTAATCTTCGTTAACATTAGTTAATAAAAATACAGTTGTTCATTGTTTGTCCATGTTAGTTCACAGTGCATTAACTAGATTTTAACAATGTATTAGTAAATGTTGAAATTAACATTAACAAAGATTAATAAATGCTGTAGAAGTGCAGTTCATGTCAACTAATGTTAACTAACGAACCTTATTGTAAAGTGTTACCAGTTCTTTAGTAAATAATTTATGTGAGTAATGTAAGCTGTAATGTTCTTAAATGGTGATTCAAGATTGGCTAGGAAAAAACAACACTAAATGTGAAAACACGATTCCAAAAAAGTTGGGACACTGTACAAATTGTGAATAAAAACAGAATGCAATGATGTGAAATTTCAATATTGTATTCAGAATACAACATAGATGACATATCAAATGTTTAAACTTAGAAAATGTAGCATTTTAAGGGAAAAATAAAATTTTAAATTTTATGGCATCAACACATCTCAAAAAAGTTGGGACAAGGCCATGTTTACCACTGTGTGGCATCCCCTCTTCTTTTTATAACAGTCTGCAAACATCTGGGGACAAGTTGCAAGAAAAATGCAAGGTCTTCCCTGAAAGAGACAACGTCCGGATGGGAGCATATGTTGTTCTAGAACTTGGATATACCTTTCAGCATTGGTGGTGCCTTTCCAGATCTGTAAGCTGCCTATGCCACACACACTCATGCAACCCCATACCATCAGAGATGCAGGTTTCTGAACTGAGCGCTGATAACAACTTGGGTTGTCCTTGTCCTCTTTAGTCTCTTCAGTCCTCTTCAGTTTTCCAAAAAGAACTTCAAATTTTGATTCGTCTGACCACAGAACAGTTTTCCACTTTGCCACAGTCTTGGCCCAGAGAAAACGCCTGTGCTACTGGATCATGTTTAGATATGGCTTCTTTTTTGACCTATAGAGTTTTAGCCGGCAACGGCGAATGGCACTGTGGATTGTGTTCACCGACAAGGGAAGTATTCCTGAGCCCATGTTGTGATTTCCATTACAGTAGCATTCCTGTATGTGATGCAGTGCCGTCTAAGGGCCCGAAGATCATGGGCAAGCTTTCCTGTAGCTCAGTGGTTAGAGCGTGGCACTAGCAATGCCAAGGTCATGGGTCCGATCCCAGGGATTGCACATACTCCGATACAAATGTGTAGTATAATGCAATGTAAGTCGCTTTGGATAAAAGCATCTGCTAAATGCATAAAAATGTAAATGTAAAATGCATCCAGTACGGTTTTCCGGCCTTGATCCTTACACACAGAGATTGTTCCAGATTCTCTGAATCTTTGGATGATATTATGCACTGTAGATGATGATAACTTCAAACTCTGTGCAATTTTTCTCTGAGAAACTCCTTTCTGAGATTGCTCCACTATTTTGCTGCAGCATTGGGGGAATTGGTGATCCTCTGCCCATCTTGACTTCTGAGAGACACTGCCACTCTTAAAGGCTCTTTTTATACCCGTTCATGTTGCCAATTGACCTAATAAGTTGCAAATTGGTCCTCCAGCTGTTCCTTATATGTACATTTAACTTTTCCAGCGTCTTATTGCTACCTGTCCCAACTTTTTTGGAATATGTAGCTCTCATGAAATCCAAAATGAGCCAATATTTGGCATGACATTTCAAAATGTCTCACTTTCAACATTTGACATGTTATTTATATTCTATTGTGAATAAAATATAAGTTTATGAGATTTGTAAATTACTGCATTCCTTTTTTATTCACAATTTGTACAGTGTCCCAACTTTATTGGAATCGGGTTTGTAGAAGGGTGAGAGGTAAACCTCCGGTAACCTATAGTGTTGTACCTTCTAAACCAATTATACTGTATATGGCCTTAACATGTCAATGGTATCTTGACTTAAAAGACAATAAGACATAAGTGAATCCTAATTATTTTTTTTTTTTTTTAAACAACTCTACATATAGCTCACTCACTCATAAATATGTATTGCCATTGTTAGTTAAGTGATTTCTATAAAAAAGCGTTTTATTCAGCATATTAAATTATCTCCTCCAATGACTTCCATTCAAACAAAAACTTTTTGAGCCAACCTTGAAGGCTTCTCCTGGGGAAGAGTTTCTGGAGGTCTGAAGAAGTCCTTGTAAACAGTGCTTTACAGATAGTTTTGGCTCTTCCTGGTTAAGTATTTTGTTTACTCTACTAAATGGTGCAATAGTTACATATTTTAAGCATTCATTTGTAGCTCTGATTGCTTGTCTTCTAGGTTTCCATTGTCATTGCACTGTAAATTACTGAACCATTCTTTTTTACGAATGTCGGCAAGTGCAGGTCAAAATAAATGTCTTTGGAAATCGAAAGCATGCCACAAATTCTGTCCATAGATTTGAAACTGTAAATAACCTTAAATTATTTTAAACATACAGCCGAAGAGGACTCTAAAATTTCTGTTGTACGTACATGGCTAAAAATGCTGCTGTAGTTTTGGACTACTTTGTCATGGCAAGTTATGAGGACACTGTTATAGCAGAAGGCCTTTTTTTCTTTCATTTTTCTAGCTTTCCATTGACCAAATAACTTGGTCGAAGGATTTTATTGTGAAATGCTTTGATTGAATTGGTCTGTAGTTCATACACTATAAACTCTGTAAACATCTTTACAGGTCTGCACTGTCAGCATGTGGCCAAAATTAAGTAGTAATACTCTTGCATCAACCCATAACCCATCCTGCTAGCTGCGAGATTCACTGTAAGGCTGGAAGTTATTAACAATATTCTGTATGAGTTCTGCCTTTAAAACAAGTGTCAAAAAAAAGAAAAGAAAAAAGAAACAAACAAAAAAAAAAAAAAAATGCACAAATTCAAAATAATTCATGATCCATCATGTCGGTTCACTATTGGATGGCTATAATAGTTTTGTAATATTAATTTTCCCTGGCATGCAATGTTGGATACACCAGCAAAAAAGAAACGTTTCTGAGGCAGAGTTATGAAATTTTGATTTAAGTCTGTGACTTTCTTTTGTTTTTTCTTTTAAATAATGTTTCCTGATAATTAAAAATAATAATTATTATTATATTGAATAATTTTACATATGTGCCAGCATAATTATATACACATCATATTTATTTTTTTTACATTTGTCTGTAGGGAATTCTGAGCTATCTCTTATGTCCTTCATGTCCATGTTCAATATATGTGTGAGGCTGAACGATGCCATTCTTTAGGCAGACAGCATTTGCTTTCTGCATTTCAATAAGTTGTTCCACATCATCATAAATAGATTTCATCTTGCAGATTTGCATAAGGTCAAGGCTGCAGATGATGAACTGACCAGAATGCATGGCAAACAATCTTGATTGACAGCTAGCTTCTTGTTGAGTTCACTTGCCTGGCACCACAAAGACTTGTAATCATCCGACCTCTCACCTCTCCTTTCTTCTGGTGTTTTGGGTAATGAGAATACATTTTAATATTGGCATTGAACCTATCAAGCAGTAGTTTGCAAATACGCTCCATTCTGCATAATGCAGAATTCACTCCGTCGCCGCCTCCTGAGTCTTCTCAGATGGTTCATTGTTGCAGCGGCATCACAATGGCAGAAATATGAGTGTCATAAATAAAGGCTGATGAGTCAAAGCTTGGATTGTCATCTAGTGTGACAAAAGGGTATTATTCTGTTGCAGGGCCTGGGAAAAACGAGGAATTATCTGGACCAGGGAAAGAGCTTCTCCTGCCATAAGACCCACATCCAAGTCTGGTTTTGCAGATAGACTTGTTCCAGCTCACGGTCGGACTGTGTTGAGCATGAAAACAGATGGAGGAAGGGAAGAGGTAGAGATAGAGGCCGCAGGGGAAGAGAGAGCGAAAGAGAGAGGAGATATGACAGGAGCAGTGTGTCCATAACGGAGAGAGAGCAGACCACTTTGGGCGATCGGAAAATGTGTGTTTGCTGATGTGAACCCGTGCTGGAGGGCCACACTCTTCAAAGCTACATAACATTTAACATGATTTGGCACCATGTGTAGACTGCATTATTGGTTGCCATTCTCTCTCAGACATTCATGAGGTGAGTACAAGCTTGTTAAACAGTG
Source organism: Chanodichthys erythropterus (assembly GCF_024489055.1). Classification (NCBI taxonomy): domain Eukaryota; kingdom Metazoa; phylum Chordata; class Actinopteri; order Cypriniformes; family Xenocyprididae; genus Chanodichthys; species Chanodichthys erythropterus. Next base: position 15,691,856 of record NC_090242.1, on the reverse strand, counting down.
AAGAAGCTGGAATTCCATTAACATTAGACTTTAAAGAGCATTTTAAAATCACATATTTGCAACAAAAGCCATATAGAGCATTTACAAGCACTCTGGAAAACACAAAAGTCGTATTTAAAGAGTTGTCATTATATCTGGCAGCATCCCTCCAGAGAGCCCTTGGCTTTAGTCCGGTCTGTACAGCTTCCCGAACACATCCCAGTACCTTGTTGGAATCTGACTAGACCTTTAGATCATTGATCATTTTCTCTGTGTCTCTTGATACCAAGGAAAGTCTTAACTGGCTGCAGGCCAGCCTCTAATGGGCACTGGCAACTTGTTCATGTAGATCTGCATTACTCTGATTCTAAGGTTCCCAAAATTGTGTCCAATGTTGTTTAGACCCAAGTGTCCAGTTTCCTGGACAGAGATTAAGCAGAGATTAAGATTATTACCATGATATATATATATATAAATATAATATGCTGTTGCTGAATTGATGCTGCTGTAGATTATTGCTGCTGGACTTGCTACTGCCAATACGTGAACCGATAGGCCGATAAAACATATTGCTGCTGCACAATAGCATATATCAATAACTCCATAACAGATCAGGAAGGTGGAGGGTTTTAGAGGAACTCTGAAATGTGCTGCAAACTGCTATATTGAATGTAATCAGCCATTTAAATGTGTTGAACAATAAGCTCATTGGCTGCAGATGCAACATGGACCAATCAGCTTGTGCCAAGAAGTTGTCAGTTAGTTGTCAGTTATAATCATCAAAATTAAAAGAAATAAACATTTGAAATATATCAGTCTGTGTGTAATGAATGAATATAATATACAAGTTTCACTTTTTGAATGGAATTAGTGAAATCAACTTTTTGATGATATTCTAATTATATGACCAGCACCGGTATATCTACCTATATACAGTGCTCAGCGTAAATGAGTACACCCCCTTTGAAAAATAGCATTTTAAACAATCTCAATGAACACAAAAACAATTTCCAAAATGTTGACAAGACTAAGTTTATTATAACATCTGTTTAACTTATAACATGAAAGTAAGGTTAATAATATAACTTAGATTACATTTTTTTTTTTGCTCAAATTAGGGTGATGCAAAAATGAGTACACCCTACAACAAAAACTACTACATCTAGTACTTTGTGTGGCCTCCATTATTTTTAAATGACAGCACCAAGTCTTCTAGGCATGGAATGAACAAGTTGGCGATATTTTGCAACATCTATCTTTTCCATTCTTCAAGAATGACCTCTTTTAGAGACTGGATGCTGGATGGAAAGTGATGCTCAACTTGTCTCTTCAGAATTCCCATTAGGTGTTCGATTGAGTTCAGATCAGGAGACATACTTGGCCACTGAATCACTTTCACCCTGTTTTTGTTCACAAATGTGTTTAGGATCATTGTCATGTTGTGCATGACGACCAAGGTCAAGGAGTGATGGTAGCATCTTCTCTTTCAATATAGAGCAGTACAGCTGTGAATTCATGATGCCATCAATGAAATACAGCTACGACCCCAGCAGCACTCATGCAGCCCCACATAAGGACGCTGCCACCACCATGTTTCACTGTAGACACCATGCATTTTTATTTGTATTCCTCACCTTTGTGACGCCATACAGTTTTGAAGCCATCAGTTCCAAAAACATTTATCTTGGTCTCATCACTCCAGAGTTTTAGTCCCAGTAGTCTTCATCTTTGTCAGCATGGGCCCTGGCAAACTCTAGGCGGGCTTTTTTGTGTCTGGGCTTTAGGAGAGGCTTCTTTCATGGATGGCACCCATGCATGCCATTCCTCTGCAGCGTACACCATATTGTGTCATGGGAAACAGTCACTCCAGTTTGGCTTTCTACTTCTTTAGATAACTGCAGTGAACTTGCATGCTGATTTTCTTCAACCCTTCTCAGCAGAAGACGCTCCTGTCGAGGTGTTAACTTCTGCGGACGACCTGGATGTCTCTGTGAGATGGTTGTAGTTCCATCTTTTTTTAATTTTTGTATTACTTTTGCTACAGTATTCTGACTGATAAGTAAAGCTTTGCTGATCTTCCTGTAGCCTTCACCTTTCTGGTGAAAAGAAATGATTTTCTTTCTCAGGTCTTGTGACATTTCTCTTCAATGTGGTGCCATTGCTGACAGCATGAAATGGGAAGGGGTTTTAACACCCTTTTATAGTCAACTGTCTGCTGGACACCTGTGTAATGAATAATTAGACTCACCTGTGGTTGAATTCTTGTTAAATTAGACATTTGTAGATACATTTGTAATTTAGCTTTGCTCCAGAGACTTTCAGTGGGCTGTACTCATTTTTGCATCACCCTAATTTGAGTAAAGCTGAAAATGTTGTTCTCTAAGATGTTATATAAAACTTAGTCTTGTGAACATTTTGGAAATTGTTTTTGTGTTCACTGAGATATTGTTTAAAATGTTACTTTTCAAAGGGGGTGTACTCATTTATGCTGAGCACTGTAAAATTATATGGTAGGCTTACTTTAAACCTCAATTTAGTCCTGGAGTAGCTTTAGTCTTCCTCTAGGAAATCATGGTCATCATCTGGTATGTTTTCCAAAGGTTGCTGGCTCTCAATTATTCCTGTCAGTAATTCTTCCAATCTTTATTTACAGGTCCTCTGCCAGTCTTTTTTTTTTTTTTTTTTTTAATTATTCCACAACACCTGTATTGAATAACTACTGTAATGTCCACCCACAGATTTCACAAAACAGCTGATGTTTCATTCTTACCTGAAGTTAATGTTCTTTTAATTTTGAATTCAACTTCAAATGAATGCACTTTTCTTTTTCTGTTCTTTTAACCAATAAGCCTTCTTTGGCCAAGCAGGTTTCACAATAGTACTTGAATTGGTTGACCAGCTTTACTCCCATATAGCTCTGCTTCTCATCAGTAAATGACTAACATCCACCAGAATGTCATTTTTGTAATTGCATTTTGTTTGTCATGAGGCACAGTAGACCAGAATGGAAGTTCATGCTGAACTGAACTGGTCTTTCAGCTAGACAATATCATCATTTGAGTTTTTGTTAACATTTTTTCATTATTATTATCTTCTTTTATAGCAAGGGTAAGAAAACATACATCGTATAGACTATTTCGTACTGTATGTGCTTAATGTTAACTAAATGAGTTTGTGGAGCACCGGGAATCCGAATTCCACCAGTGTGACTAAATCTCCGGTATATGCGGTGAAAGTTCTCTCTTGTAAGCTCTTCACTCTGTATTCTTTTGAAGGGAGGATGCATTTCACATCTGTGCATCTTATTTTTATCCAGCGAAGCTGAGATCCGCAATTATTTGTATGCACGTACGCCTGTCACAAACAAGCGAGTAGCCAAGGGAGAGAGCCAAGAGTGATGTGTGTAACAGCAAATTGATCCTATCTGAAAGGGCTCAGAGAACCTTAACAGAGATCAAAGCTGACACTAAGGCGCTCAGACTGCCAACTGGAAAAGGAGGGGTGATAAAAGAGAGAGAGAGGGATGAAAAAACTGGGAGTATCTCATCTTGTCTAATTACACATTTCAGACAGCTCATGACCAATTATCCTCCCCTTAGTAGCATCTGCCCTTCTCAATGACCGCCGAGCTGCAGTCTGGTAAAAAAAAAAAAGATGCTCCTGAGTTCATGTTTTCTTCTGTGCTCATAAAAGAAGTGATAACCATGCTGCGAGGACATCAGCTTTTTGTTGTGTTTTTGTTTTTTCAAACCTAAAGCATGTTTTTTTTCCACCCCCTTTTCCGCTCTTAAGTCTGAAGTCCCACGGAGAGGTTGCTTTTTTAATGCTGACTTTCTTTAAGGTGACAGCAGCATTAAATCTGCTTGTTAGCTGTGAGGCAAAATGCAGACCCTTTCCACCATCTCTGTGTTTCAAAGAGCCCTCTAAACCTGGGATTTTCTCAAAACGATTCTCCCCCAGGGTGGCTTTTTGAAGCCTTGATACACACTGTCTTGGCATCCCATAAAGCTTTTTTATACAGCAGGTAATGTCACAAGGTCACCTCCAGAGGGGGTTGGAGAGGATGTGTGGCCTGTCCTTGCCTGAGGCCACCTGTGGGCCGCTCTCAGGAAGCAGGAAGCTGCGGTTCTTCCCAGGCCTCTGCTCGAGGTTTGGAGCTGAATTTCAAACCATGCAGGTGGCACACTGCTGTTCCATTAAGGTAACCCGTATTTGCTCTGAGCATTTTGAGAGAGTGCCCAGAGCTAAAATATAATTCATGAAATTCCCGACTTTGTTCTCAACACTCCTGGGATGGTGGGTGGATGAATAAAGTAAACATGGTGAATTATGACTCGCAAACAAATGTTGAGCAGGCCGTGTTGTTTTTCACCTCAAACTGGTGTGAACAGCTTCATTTCAGAAAGGATTCTGCAACAGAATAATATTGTTTTTTAAAAATTTTATGAAAATTGTGGCAGCAGTGGAAGAAAACTTGAACAGTGTAGACATAATGCATTACTGGAAATAACAGAGCAGTCTTTAAAGTATAAACAATAATATATTGCTTTGTTGTAAGTCACATGACCATGTGATTTTTTTTATTCTTTCCCCCTCCCTTGAAAAATACTCCATACAGGGAAAACCCCTGCTGCACTGCTCAACAAATTGTTCCATTAAACACATTAACTATGTTTTTTTCTTATTTAGATGTTAATGTTAAAGGTGCAGTAAGTGATTTCTTAAAAAACTTTTACTCTTACTGAGCACCACAACAAACCTGTAGCCAATCAGCAGTAAGGGGCGTGTATACTCATGATGGGGGAGGAGAGAGAGTGAGCAAAAGGGAGCTTTTAAGAATAACTGTAGAAAGAGAAATGGCTTAGAGATATTAAAAAAAGAGAAAAGGTCAGAGGAATTATCAGGAAAGATCTTTAAGTGTGTGTTCACATGTTTGGTACAATTAAAAACAAACCCTGGTGCGATTGCTCTGTTAGTGCGGTTGATTTGAACATGTGTGAACGCTGCCGGTGCGCACCAAACAAGCGGACCGAGACCACTGAAGAAAGATGCTTCCAAACAAACTTTGGTGCGGTTCGAATGATATATGAACGCAACATGGACCAAAGACTTGTAAACGAACCAAAAACAGGAAGATGAGACCCTAAAAAGGACAGAATCCTTACACATATTGTTTTTTTCTTATCATAGTCACGAGTTTGCCCATCACAGGCATCAGAAGCGTGTCGCCACGCAGCAGATCATTTGTGTGTGACAGAGGGATTCCCGCCACTGTTTTGACTCCTTTACATTTTATAAGCTCTTCACGAGCTCCCAGCTGGCCAAAATACCAACATATGCAGGCTACACACACACAATGAATGCATTTATCCCAGCACACAGCTTTGTTTTGGATCTTCGGTAAGTTCTGTCTCAAAATGGCAATACGTCATAAAATCCGACCAATCAGGTTGTGAACGTATCCCTACGCCTTTAGGTTCGGTATCTTTTGGTTTGGTGATAAAATTGGCAATCTGAAAGCTAATCGGACCAGGACTATGTTTTTCTTTTTTGGTCTGGACCAAACGAACCGAACTACAAATGTGAACACACCCTTAATATCAGAAATACTTTCCAGTGCTGGAGAGACCTAAGCGGGAAGGCCTGAAAACGGATGCCGAGGTTGCTTGTTTCTGCTCTATATGTGACTAACATTGGTTTTGAGTGTGTGCTGCTGGCGACTAACAACCAACTCTTGCTTGTGTATACTCCTGTACTGTTTTTGTTCTTCTTTGTCATTCGCTCATCATCTTCGCTTTATTTTTCTTCGCTTCTACTATGATAAAGAGACATCTGCTCTTGCATTGCTTGTTTGTACATTTTGGGGGCAGAGCAATGAAGGGAGGGGGTGTGTATGTTTGGCTTGATTTCAAATAGCAACAGTGTTCAACAATGATTCTCAGAAATCGCTTACTGCACCTTTAACTGATAAACTTATATATATATACGGCTATGACCGCTTCACCCAACAGTTCTGTGTATCTCTACACAACACCCTTAGCAACCACTCTTAGCAACGTAAACTGTATGTTCTCAATTGATATTTTTCATTTGAAGCTTACTGTATTATTTAGAAGAGTGTTGTGAGAAAGAGATAGAGTGAGCAAGTTTATTACCTGCATTCAGATTTAGCATTTTCCTTCAGGTCAGTCCTATGTTCATAATAAAAAATCTGTTTAAATGTCCAATGTCTTATCTTGTCCTTTTAACAGTTAAGGGGTTTTCCCATGACTGACAGCACTAGTCAAAGCATTTGTCAGTTGCGTCTTGTTCCGTGTTCACAACAATTCAGTTTTTTCAATGTAAAAGTCTTTGCTACTGACTGACACACTCATAAAGACAGTCTTTGCCACTATCTAATGGTGTAATAATGTATCTTCTGTTTGTGTTCACAGTCAGGGACTATTTTTACTTCCGGCGGAAGGAAGGCTTTTAGTGAAACTTTACTTCATGGAAGTTGCATTGATAAATGTTTTTGGCTTTAATATTTTGTATTGCTTTGCGTCGTGCAATACAGCACAGCCTCTCGTACCTTATTGCTTATACATATATATACAAATATATTTAATGTCAGAAAATTGCATTGTATGCATATGTATTTTATGGCTTCCTCTTTCCTTGCATTCCCTCTCCAACTCCAAAAACTCTGAAAATTGCACTGCATCTAAATTAATTCAGACAAATGTAGTCCATTTCTTTCCTTGGCGCTGACAGAAGCAAGCCAGAAGGCTCCGATTAGAGCTTTAGGCCCAGGCTTAGCCTTGGAGCTGCGGATGGTCTCATAAGTTTAGATAAACTGAGGGCTGGATCTGCCGGCTTCAGCGGGGTAGATCAGCCAGATGCACGAGAGTGTCTGTCCATCAAAAAGCAGACCTTTCCCACACAGCGACAGGCTCTAGTGAACCAGACAATTGCAATGTAGCCATGTGAGAACAGGGCAAGATGGAGTCACGTTCAGCCACAGAAGTTGTTCCAGAAAGCACCGCTGCAGATGCCTCTGCTTTGAACATAGAAGATCTCTAACAACCAGCCAGTCAGAAAGAAATGACTTTACATTATAGCATACACCCACTCGCGGCATCTACCGTCACTCAAGGTCGAACAAGGGAGGGAGTCAGAGTGCAAATAACCATCTTTATAGTGGATAGACCCATTCACATCTGAGTGCAAATGATTATTAGCGTCAAGCCCTTTTTAGGAGCACTTCAGGATATGTTGACTTACTACAACCAGAACTGGTGCTATAATGTTTTTCTTCTTTTTCTCCCAGATTAGAAAACTGCTCAAGAAGCATTTCAGAATTCCATTCTTTTCTTTTCCATGGCATCCTTTACTTATCTTTACTTACAGATAACGTTGCTTATCTTCTCAGGCTCTGTGTCAGCTCTTTGGTCCGTCAGCATCTTTACGTTCATATAATCCGCTGTGCTGTATAGTAGGCTTCAGCCCTTTAGCTGTGTTATTAAACCTCTGTCCTTCAGGGTGGAGGGAATGAAGTGCTTGTTTGATGGAGCGTTGGAGAATCGGGCCCCTCCTTCCACTCCTTGTAGATGTGCTGAGGGTAAAAGGTTGGCTGACATGGACCTATGCATGTGATGCATCTCTGAGCTCTCGCTGGGTCAGCATATATCCAAAACCGCCAAGCAAACTTGTGGTATCGTTGCACACACAGCCCTGCGGTTCTGCCAGATGGTGATTTCACTAAAGGTTCCTGTTGAACAACAGACTGGAGCTAATCTATAGCCTGTTTTGATGCTAATGGTAACTGACACTATCAACCAACTGATTTTGCTGCCTGTAATAACCAACGAAAACCATCACTCAGACCTTGCTGAAATATTTAAATCTGCCCTCCTTGAGACTTCTGTTTCAACTCAAACTGTTCTTGTATGTAGGCATCACTCACACTGTTATGAAAGTTTAAACATAGTAAGTTTGAGCTGGATCAGAGTTATATACAATGTTCTGTCAAATTCTGTCAGTTTCCATTTCAAATATTTTTCATTATTCTCTAAAATACATGTTATTTGTGAATAACATGAGAGTGGTGTTCTGTGTTTTGTGGCATTCAGAATTCCCTTTAAATCCATTGAGTTTGAGTGTGCCATGTGCCAAGACAAACTTTTAATGTTGGATTGACAACTTTTTATGATGTTTAGACAGTTTTGAAGGTTTATAGATTCTGAAATCTGCATTCAAATTTAAAATATAGCATGAGGATGTGTAAAATATAGATGACAGGTTTGATGCATTAATGGTGGTTTTCAGTGAATAGTGACTTAAATTACAGTCTTTCCCTCATTCTAAGCCTTTTTATATCTTCTTGGATGTACAGTGTACAAGTGATATGGAAGTACTTAAACTGCCGTTCAAAAGTTTGGGGGAAACTCACATTATGAAATAAATGTTTCTCTCCAATACATGTTGGCCACAATTATTGGCACCCCTAGAAATTCTTATGAGTAAAATATCTCTGAAGTATATTCCCATTCATATTTACATTTACATTTACATTTACATTTACATTTATTTTACATTAAGCACACCAGGGTGATCATGAACATGAAATTGTCCAGCCATGACTTCCTGTTCCACAGGAGAATAAACATGAGCAAATTTTCTTAATCATTCATCACAATGAGTAAAACCAAAGAATATAGTTGTGATGTGCAGCAAAAGATTGTTGAGCTTCACAAAATAGAAAGTGGCTGTAAGAAAATAGCTAAAGCATTGAAAATCCCCATTTCTACTATCGGGGCAATAATGTTGTCTCTCCAAGGATCACAGCTGGAGAATTGCAGAGATTAGTTGAGTCTTGAGTCTCAGAAAGCCTAAAAAAATTATCAAACAGCACCTACATCCCCACAAGTTGTTCACGAGGGTTTCAAGAAAAATCCTCTGCTCTCATCCAGAAACAATCTCCAGCATATTCAGTTGTCAGACATGACTTGAACTTCAAACGGGACGAGCTTCTATGGTCAGATGAAACTAAAAAAGAGCTTTTTGGCAGCAAACCCACCAGATGGGTTTGGTGCACACATGGATAAAAAGTACCCCACGTCCACGGTCAAATATACTGCTGGATCTTTAATGTTGTGGGCCTATTTTTCTGCTGGAGGTCTTGGACATCTTGTTCAGATACATGGCATCATGGCTTCTATAAAATACTAACAGATAAAAAATCAAAACCTGACTGCTTTTGCTAGAAATCTAATAATGGGCCATGGTTGGATCTTCCATCAGGACAATGATCCAAAACAAACATCAAAACCAACACAAAAATGTGTCACTGAACACAAAATGAAGCTTCTGCCATGGCCATCTCAGTCCCCTGACCTGAACCCTAAAGAAAATGAGTGGAGTGAACTGAAGAGAAGAAGCACCAACATGGAGCTGGAATCTGAAGGATCTGGAGAGATTCTGCATGAAGGAATGGTCTCTGATCTCTTCTCAGGTGTTCTCCAAACACATCAGGCATTATAGGTGAAGACTCAGAGCTGTTATCGTGGCAAAAGAAGGTTGCAAAAAGTTTTGAATAAAAGGGTGCGAATAATTGTGGCCAATGTGTTTTGGAGAAAAACATTTATTTCAAAATGTGAGTTTCCCCCCACTTTCAATTATTTTCCTTAAATGAAAGGTTATAATTTTGTGATTTTTTTAATGAAAGACCAAAAGGATAAACAATGCAGATTTATTTTCACAGCTGCTTTTGCTCATAATTACTACGGGTGCCAATAATTGTGGAGGGCACTGTAAATAGAAACTTCTGAATGGTAGTGTTCTTCTATCCTGGTACTATCAATTTGTGAAAGCGAGTCAAACTTGCCATCAATAGTTGTCCCTGTGTTACTCATTTGGGATACATGTCTTACTAGAAGACAATCCATTAAAAATCAGACCATTAGCAAATAGCACTTAGAGACTTATCTGACATACTCTGTGATTGATGATAATCTTACTTTTACTTTTCTCCTCAAAGTCAGGTCACCTAACTCTTTTACCTGTAAAGAACACTGAGACATGGGGAAACTCATAGTTTCACATTGAGGTGACGTATGGTGGTACTTTTGATGACTGAGTTCACTAGCTCTGACAAGCCTGAAACAGAGAAAAAGCTTCTCTCCGCAGTGGGCCAAGCCCTGCCCTTTAAAGGTCTCGATCGGTTTTTAAAATTTATAAGAGCACTGGGGCATGTGCCTCAGGTTCAGATTTCTGAATTCAGCGCTGCGCCTGTTCAATGTTCCTCTCTCCCGCTTGCCGAAGCTTATTAGTGACACTGGTGAAATGCCCAGTGCTTCAACCCTTCCCCCTCATATCTGTCTGAGTAAAAGCTTTGTGGTCCAACACAATGTCTACTGTAAACAACCTCTCAAATGAGCTCAGAGCCATAAATAGGACATGATAGATAAAAGAATGTCACCACTGACACCACAGTACACAGAGAGCGGTGGAGGAAAAGTTCTTGAGTGAACCAAGGGAGGAATTTTTAATATTGTATATTAATTTTAATTAATTATTAATTAATTTTGTATATTAATTTAGTTCTCATTTTTGTTTTTCCATAGAGCTAAGGGACAGGCAGTACAAGCTATTGTTAAAACTAATACTCTTGTGTAAATATTCTCAGTTAAAACACTTCATTAGTTTTGTATTTGATCATAATGGTGATGGTGCCACAATTATAATATTGAAAAACACTGGGTCTGTTCTAGAACTTATAGTGAGTTGCCTACATAGGCAGCATTTTAAGGCATTATATATTATCGGTCAGTAAGATTTTTGTGTTTGTTTTTTGAAAAACAAGTTAATGGAAAAGACTTACAGCCAATACAGACAATTTACCATAGGATATATCATTTTTAAAGCTTTTTAAGAGTTATCGAGGTTGAGCCAAAAACCTAGGACTAGTTCGCCAAAGTTGGTTTTTGAAATAATCTCCAATATTTAATGAACAATTCGATGGACAGAGGCGGTCCTAGAGGCAAAGTTGCTCAGAATGAGGAGATATACAATGTGTTATGAATGTCATGGGCGTGTGCGAAAAATTGACCGATACACAATCCTTTGCGCACATGAAAAACACAAAGGCGCCCCCCGGTGTCCGATTTCTTTCAAATTCAGAGGCCTGTGAGAAGTTAGTCAAATAGGCCCAGCAAGTTTCGTTCCAATCAGCCTCCGTTAACCTTGTCTGATAGCTGCTCAAAATTCATTGGCCATTTGCGGACATGTTTTTTGAGTTACGTCAGTGTCCTCATAGACAATAATGGCACCTCGGACAAAGACATCGCATGCCAATGTTCAAGTCAATCGGACTAACGGTGAAGTAGTTATAGCCATTTTTCATGTTTTTTTTATGTTATAGTGCCACCAAGTGGCCAGCCTCCACGTCCTTTTTCATGCAACCACAGAATGAGCTCTTACATAAGTGTGTATAACATTAGAAAGAGAGGGTTACTTGTAAATTATGTAAAAAGTCTTACTAATATTATAAGTAGACCTCAAATAACATTAACATTTTAAAAAAATGCCCTTTAACAACACTTTTTGGCGGTGAATGAAATCTAAACATGGATTAGCTTAGCAACATGCTAATGGCAAACTCCACTGAAGTGGCTTTTTATTGAAGTGCATGCATGTGCTGCACATAGTTGCTTTCTAAACCGTTACTTAATTGTTTTACTTCAGTTAGTAAGTAGTCTTAGAAATAGTCTGCCTACTAGATAGCAAGGAAGCTCACTAAGTTTTGAAACAGAGCCATCTTTAACAATAAAGCTCACTTCACAGACAACAAACAAATTGATTGGCTGTCCCAACACTTTAATGTTTGCATTTAAGTTGCCGTTCAAATTATTAGCTCTTTTGAATTCGCTAGCACCCCTGCATCAGTGCTCGGGCTAATATTTTCACGCTTGTGTGAATTTCAACTGAAAGCTCGTCCTCCCCCTCTCTTCCTTTCTCTGCCTCTGTATCTCTCTCCATTTTCTCCCTCCAGCAGATAAACGTACTCCTCAGGCTTGCTCCTGCCACAAAGCATTCTGTAATAGTCTAATTGTGGCTAATGGTTTGTGCAGCTAATTAAAGTGTATGAATTACAGTAATCAGTCAGACACGTTGAGGCTCGCATCTCCCTGCTCCTCCAGGCGTGGAGGGGCAGAGGAGAGGGACCGGAGAGAGAGAGAGAGAGAGAGAAATGACCAGACAGGAGGAAAAGGAGGAGGTAAGCTTTGTGTGGAAGTTGATAGGTTCATCCGTGCAGAACATAATTAAGAACTTTTCTTCCACGTTAAAAATGGTGCCACTGAAACAATATTTACCTTTTGGATGCTCCACGCCGGCATTCTGTGCCCTGATGAACGGATCAGCAGGCTTGTGTCGCTTACGCCTCCAGCGTTCGAAGCGAATCAATGCAAGCGAAACAAACACACAAGTCACAAATGTAATAACAGCCAGCGGGCAACTAAGATTTGTATAATGTACAGTAATAGGTAGAAATAGAAAATGTATTTGTGTGTGTTTGTGTGTATGTGTACACAAATACATTTTCCATTACATTCTACAGACACACACACAACAAAGTTTGGGGTCAGTATGATTTTTTTTAATGTTTTTGTAAAACTATGTCTAAATTTTGTTCCTGGAGAATATCCTGCCTCTAAATACCAGTTTCTAACTATCAATATATCATGGTTCACAGCGGTGATGTAAATTAAACCTATTAAATTTCTATACTACTTTCATTTTAAGGGGACAAGCCCTTTGTTCCACCCTTTCTTCCTTTTTTTCTGTGCTTGTCAAATGACTTCACTCACTGGTTTTTAGGGTAACTGCACTTTTTTCACATTTTACAGTGAACGAAGAGTTTAAAATGTAGGAAAGGGCATCAGGGATAAGCTTTTTTGAAATGTAAAGGTTTAAATCTCATTAAAACAGGGCCAAAATGAAAAGAAAATGAGTTGATTGATGTGATTACATTTCCATTATGTTGCTCCTTTTGCCTAAAAGGCCATGTAGGATCTGTTTCTGTGAGACAAGGAGCTGAGACACTGATTAATTAGATATGTTAAGCTCCTCACCATTAGAAATGTTAAGCCCCTTCCATATAAAGGACATAGACTAAGTCCATTTCTTAACCGCCCATTTACAGGGGTTTCATAGACATGTTATTGCGTGTCATCTCCTGATAACATTATTAAATGTCTCAGTGAATCCACAGTAAGTTACAATCTCATAAAAGTGTGGACGAATTTGACAGATAATGCTCCGTACGTGTATTGCATGTAGTAGGTTTTTCCCACACAATTTTAATGTTTTCTTGATGACCCAGTGTACTCAGAATAAATTAAATGTACAAGTTCAGATGACTGAAAGAAGATCAGCATTCTCATTTTCTCAAGTTTTTTTTCTTTTTTTCTTCACACAGAGTGGATGATTTCATACAGACCTAATAAGGCATGTGGCAGTCTTCACCCCACCACAGACGTTATGGAAGAAGTCAAGGGTAAATGACAATGTGCAATTAAGAGGACAACGGGGAGAGAGAGTCCGACAGAACCATCCTGCAAAAGTGCCTGCACAACAATTTGTCACAATAATTATGAATAATTACAGACAGCATCATAATAGCAGTTATTGATACACCTGCACACAGTTTTCTAAAAATGGAGCTCTGTGTGTAAGAGAGTGCAGTTGGGGATGTTTCGTTGGGGATCTTTCTATATAATAAATTGAGATACTATTCATCTATATTAGTCAAACACATTCCATGTAATCGGTAAGTGGAGAAGCTGACATTAGCTGTACGATATACAATGTTCTCTTCGATATGTGATGACAAGAACATCATTGCTCTAACTGCATAATGCACTGGCATGTGACAATGTAATGGCCATTTTGTAGTTGATGGTGTGGCACCACCTCTCCAGAGACTTGATTCATCAGTTTCAGGAAGAAGCTTTCTCAATAACCTATATTGTTATTTTTGAATTTTGAATTTCATTGCACTCTCTCTCTCTCTCTCTTTCATATATATATATATATATATATATATATATATATATATATATATATATATATATATATATATATATATATAAAATATATATATATATATATATATATATATATATATATATATATATATATAATATATAATGTGTGTGTGGTTTAAGTGTCAAAATATATTTATACTCCATATATGGGTCATTTACGAATAAGGTTTTTAAAAGTGTAAAAAGAACATAATGGAGATATAATTAATTTTGAAGCTTTATTAAGTGTTAACTTTTGTGGTTTTTATAATCAATGAACACAGCTTTTGTCATTTTTTACAAGATGGACAAAATTTGTCACCAAAAAATGGATTCGGTTTAACCAAAATTTTGGTTATACCGAATGACGATATTTTCAAACAATTTTAGCAGGCTAGCAGGCAAAAGGACAATCAAACATTTTATATTTAGTACAAGTTTTTTAAATATTACAACATTTTCCATGCTTTATAATGGTTGTACCAAATGACCTGATGTTTCTGGACATGCGTATATGAGCAAGTGAAAACATGAGTTTTTCAAATAGTTAAAAGAGAGTTAATTACTTTGCTTCATGACCATGTGGTCCTTTGCAGGTGTTTGAATGATGTCACATCTTGTCACGATATTGACTGCATGACTTGATATAAAATGGTCCCTTTATATTGGTTACTCCGAATGACATCAATTAAATTAATTTTTCCAGACATTCTTTTTCATAACAAAGCAACGATTTCTACACATAATTTTAAGACCATTTTGCACAATGCTGATATATGATGTTATAAAATCATGCCAGAATAAAAATTATATACATTTATTGCATTTTAAGATATTTTAATCACAGATGAAATGGCTGTATTGGCCTTTGGATGGTTAAACCGAATGACCTTTTGACACTTCAAAATCTTTAAAATATCTTTATATTTAGCAAAATATAATTAAAACCTTTTGATTCACTGAAAGAGATCTATTTGTACTACCTTACACACTTTGGATGTCACATCTTTGTTTTTTTTATTATTATTAAAGCCTTTGGATAAAAAAAAAAAATGATGTGTCACGTCATTGAACCATATACCTATATTTTTAACAGTTAGCTATTTAAATCTTGCAGTTCATTTTTCACATATTGTGAATTTAAGTCTGAAATGTTTTTTTCACCATGGGTAAGGGAGGGGTAAAAAAAACAGTTTTTCCATTAGTTTTCACACATTAAATAAGAGTAAAAGAGAGTTGGAGGCAAGCCCATACATCAACAGACAAATGTGAAGCTTTTACGCTACCATTAAGACCACTGTGCTGAACACCATCTTACTCCTGCTGAAAGGCATGTTATGGGGATAGTAAAGTTTTACTAGTCCATGATGGAGATCATTACCGTGTCGGAGGCCTATCCTGTCAAGTTCAAAAGCACATTAAACAAATCAGCTAAGAAACTTGACATGTAAATAAAAACAGGGCATGCTAATGCGTAGCATGAAGTACAGGCTAATGCTGTTGTGGTAAAAGCAATAAAATGGACAACATTTATTATTGAAGCATAAATGCAGTACAGAGGAGGATTTTGTGGTAAGGACGTGGGAATGCAGATGCTTTGAATTACGCAGACAGATTAAATTATAAATTAATAATTTGCAATGTCACTAGCATTTGCATTAGCATCACAGTGTTTTTTTTTTGCCATTATCAAAATAGTAAGTGATGACGTTTATGAAGCCGAAGCTCTCCTACGATATACAATGTAAGAAAAAAGACAGTGAATGTGAATAAGACATATATCTCTGACTTTTTTCCGTCAAGTCAAATCACAGAGGGAGTCGCTTTGCCCATTCAGAAAGGAAAAAGAGAAAAGAGCTCATAAATCAGGGAGGAAATGCAGCACTTTTTGTCTAACAGATTGGCTCACCCACTCCAGCGCATCACTCCCCATCCTTTAAATGGCCGAATGAATTAGTAACAAGCACATTTCTAGCCTTTTAATTTGGCTAGCATACAAAATACTGCTTCCGATAAACGAGCTATGGAGTTTCTCGGTGACAGTGATATCCATTATGTGTTTAATTATCTTCAAAGTTAAAATGAAGGACTTCTCCTCCGCCCCCCACCCCTTGCTAATGGGAAGATGAGGCAAAGCGCATTTCAAACATGAATAGGAGGCTGACGAGTTAGCCAGCGCCCATTTCACTTTCCGTAATGCAAATTGGAGCAATCAGAAAAACCTCGTAAGAAATATCACCCCTGTTGTTATTTATTCCTTTGCCTTTCATTTCCAAGTCAAATTCCACTGGGCTAATTTGATATCTTCTATGAAATGGCAGTCCAAACAAGTCAAGATGATTTGCGCATTCAGGGTAAAAACTGCTGAGGAAAAGGTTGGGCTTGTCTCAAATGTCATCAGAAAGACGGGTTGATTGCATTGTGCTCAATTGTGTTGCTGTGATTTTCAGGCGGGAATAATCACCCATTAATGTTCACTTAAGATGCCGCACCAGGCCGTCTCCTGTCCCTTATAACATTTTTATTTTGATTCTCCCATAAGTGATATATGTTAGCATGCCTTTGTAAATGTTGATGGCTAAAACACTTGACCGTTGTTGTGTTATATACACAATATTAGGTTTTGTAAGTATTTCTATATAACTTCAATTTATTTATTTTTTTCAGTTTTTGTTTTAGGATCATTGACGAATAAGTTTTTAAAAGTGTAAAAAACATAATGGAGATATAATTAATTTTGTTAAGTTTTATTAAGTGTTAACAATGAGATAGTGTGGTTTTATAATCAATTAACACTGCTTTTGTCATTTTTTATAAGATTTGTCAACAAAAACGATTTAACAAAATTTCGGTTTTACCGAATGACACTTTTGGTTGTACCGAATGACGATATTTTCAAACAATGCTAACAGACTGCTATCTAGTTAACAATCGAACATTTTATATTTAGGTTTTAAAGTATTACAACATTTTCTATTTTTTATAGCGGTTGTACCGAATGACCTGATGTTTCGGGACATGCGTAAGAGCAAGTGAAAACATGAATTTTTCAAATTGTTAAGAGAGTTATTTAATTTGCTTCACGATCGTATGGTCCTTTGCAGGCACCTGAATGATGTCAAATCCTGTCACATGATACTGACAGCATGACTTGATCCAAAATGGTCCCTTTATATTGGTTACTCCGAATGACATCAGTGAAATTCATTTTTTTCTGAACATTTTTTCTCATAACAAAGCGACTTCTACACATAATTTTAATACCATTTTGCACTATGTTGGTATATGATGCTATAAAATCATGCCAGAATAAAAAAAAATACATACATTTATTACATTTTTAAGATATTTTAATCACAAATGAAATGGCTGTATTGGACTTTGGACGGTTAAACCAAATGACCTTTGACACTTCAAAATCTTGAAAATATCTTTATATGTAGCAAAATATAATTAAAACCTTTTGGATTCAATAAAACATATCATTGTTTTTTATTATTATTAAAGACTTTGGACAAAAAAAAAAAAAAAAAAAAAAAAAAAAAACCTGTCCCATCATTGGCCCTTTAGCAATTTTAATACTTTAACTTATTTCAGTTAGTTGCCAAAGTAATTTTTATAATTATCATCTAATATTTATCAGCTTCTTTTCAATTGCCAATAAAAAAAGCATATATTTTAGCATATATTGCCAGCCTGTTATCATTTGTTTTCATGTGTATGACATATTAGCTACAGTATCCTCAAGCAATATTTAAGGACAGATTTAAAATTATTATTACGTTATGAGGTGTGCAAATAATAAAAAAGCATAACAGATATTTTACAAATGCACTTAGTAGAACTTTTAAACATCTTTAATGTCATTTGTTATGGTTAGGGGAAAAAAATGTTTTTTTACAGTGAATTTGAAGGAAAAGCACAAAATAATTACACCGTAAGCCGATGTTATGAGATATAACTAGCACAGTTTGAGAGATACTGCAACAATGTTAACATTGCAGCCCCATCCTCCCTCTTTCTTTGTCTCACTTCCTTTCTCTGATTCCATCTCCCTTCTTCCCACCACCCTACCATTAAATAATTTTGCTGTTGGCTTTTTCTATTTGCCTGGAATTACCCAGGAACAGTGCGGTTCTCTCCTGGGGGTCTGTCAGTGCAGCGCTGTAATAGCTTCTCTCTCTAATAGGTGTGTGACTAGGCAGCTATATGGACTCTAAAATATAACACAAATCTTTATCTAAAGCCACTCAGGTACCTGTCTCGTGCCGACTGCCCTCCTAGCTGCTAAACTCTCCCGCTCCATCATGCTAACGCTCCTCACTATGTCCAGTAATCTCTCTGCTTTTTATCTCAGGGTATAAGGGGAGGCGGTTCACTCGGCACCCAACATCCATCTTTTATTGACTTGGAGGCCACTTCAAATCAATTTTTCTCTCAGCCCGTTCTCGCTTAATCACCTGGAAGAGAAGCGGCACGTGTAAATATGAGAGACGCAGCACTTCAGACGGACCAAAGACCATTCAGCGCTATTCCCAACACAATAACCATGCAAACTACATTATTAAAGAAAAAAGTGCCCTAGGTCAGATTTAGTTCTCTTGTGTAAAAATGTTGTTCAAAATTCTGATGGAAGTACTGCAGACGTGGCGTGTTGGGAAATGCAGTATGACCTCCGTAAGATCTACCGCGGTGTCCTCATTCACAGAAAGTGAAATTTACGAACGTGTTGGCGAAGTGAGATGCACAAAGTGTAAATTATTATGTAAATCTGTCCAAGACTGCAAGGCTATGCTGGTCTTGAGAGTGACGCTAACCTGACTACGGTGTAGATCAAGTCTGCAGGGCTGAAATATATGAGTTACATTGTTAACAGAACTTCAGGATCCTATGCATAGTTTTCAGTCATGTGACTGCCACGGAGACCTAGAGGGCAAAACATACATAGAACTGAATTACAGACCTGTCAATTTTCCATCTCAAAAGAGGAAAATCAAAAACATGTGAACAAAATGCGAGTTTTGGGTGTGATCCATATTCAGCAACTGCTGCAGTATTTCAACTACTTAAAACAGCAGGATGTTTTTAATGTGAAAACACCTAAAGTCCTACTAACACGGTGATATTAAAAGATCAAATTCAGTATAAACCTTTTTGAAAATGCATACTTATATACAGGCGAGCAGATGAGCCCAGAATATAAATGCAACATTCACAAAAGCATATTCTTTATAATGGTTTTCTTTGGAAAAACGCTTAATGAGAAACTGCGTTTATATTCTGGGTTCATCTGCTTGTGTGTACAGTATGCATCATCAAAAAGGTACATACTGCATTTGGTCTTTTAATATCACTGTCTTACTACATTGGTACTTATCACAAACCTGGTAAAAATGACTGGCGGACAATGGAGGAAAGCCTTGTTTTGCCCTGGGTGTGAAGTCATGTGAAAACTATGAATTGAGATGTCAAGTATTGAGAATACTTATTCCTGTTCACTCTCTCTCTTTCTTTTAGTCTTTTCCCTGCTGGAAAAGACAGCCATTTCAGGTTAAGGTGTTAATCCAGGTCTCCAACTGTTTAGCTAACTAAGTGGCCTTAGTTGTAGGTAGTCTGGTAGTCCACCTAAACAAGCATGGGGCAGATAATGACTAGGATTTACTAGCTAAAAAACATGTAAAACAGCTACTGTACCACCTTAAAGGTACAATATGTAAAATTTTTGCAGTAAAATATCCAAAAACCACTAGGCTAGTGTTATATATTTTGTCCAGCTGATTACAAACAATATCTCTAATGTTCCCTTTCGTGGGAACTATCGACGCTACGTCAATGACGTGATGGGAACCCTCTGCATTTTGTGTTCGTGAAGCACCTCTGTATCCAACCAATGAGAAGATGTGACGTCAGAGGCGGGTGACGTCACGGACCAGGAAACTATAAAGCATACCCAGAAACAGAGAACGCCAGCTTCTGTTGTCTTCAGCAAGCGCTATCTGTATCTTGTCTGTCTTATTTACTGTTGTTTGTCCCTGCACATTGCATACACTCATCTCTTCGTCTGAGGACAAGAGTTTCACAGTCACAAAATAAGACAAATATATATATATATAAATGGCGGAAAAGCAGCAAAACTTTACTAAGTGTGTTCCTCCCTGTCCGCGCTTCATTACGGACGGGGATACACACGATATGTGTGTAAAATGCCTGGGAGTTGAGCACGCACAGGCAGCTCTCGAGGGAGCTGTCTGTGTGCACTGCGAGCGGCTCACTCTCAGAGTGCTGCGTTCACGCCGGGCGCTCTTTGAGGAGGGCGCCGCGGCGAGTGTTCCCCGCGGGTCCGGTCCCGCTGCTGCGGAGGCACAGCGAAGGCTGCACTCGTGGGGTTCACAAATGGATTTAGCAGAGGGGGGAGAGACGGGTCCTGCCCTATCGCTCCCCTTACCTGCTGAACCCAGTGTCTCTCCTCTGGTGGCGGAAGCACGCGCTGCGGTTTCTTCCCCCGGAGAGAGACACCGGCACTCAACATGTCTTCCTCCGAGGAGGTTGATGTGGAGGGTGCCGAAGAAGGAGATGAGGGACCGCCATCCTCATCTCCAGCGCACGAGGAGCTTTTGGAGGTAGTGACCAGGGCAGTTGAAAAGTTAAACATAGACTGGCCCGTAGAAAAAAGGGAAAATCAACCTAAAAGCAAGCTTGATGAAAGATTTCTTCCAACGCGGTCACTACCCCAGCGCCGGGGTCTGCCGTTCTTTCCCGACCTCCACACCGAGGTGTCGAGGTCGTGGAAGAAACCAGTTCAATACCGTGTTTACAGCCCCCAAACATCATTATACAGTAACATCATGGGGCTGAAACACCACGGCTATGGGGCGATGCCTCGGGTGGAAGAGACGCTCGCGAGCTATCTCTCTCCCGAGTCTGCATCGTCCCTTAAGACCCCGACGTTGCCCACTAAGCCATTAAAAACAACCTCCAGCTTAGTGGGCAAGGCTTATTCGGCGGCAGGTCAAGCGGCGGCATGCCTGCATACTATGCCTATCTTGCAGGCATACCAAGCCGACCTGCTGGGGGAAATAGATGAGAGTGGGGAAGCATCATTTGAAGCCATTCAGGAACTTAGAAAGGCAACAGATCTAGCTCTCCGGGCCACCAAGGAGACGGCCAAATCAATCGGCCGCTCTATGGCAGCCCTGGTGGCCACGGAGAGGCATCTATGGCTTAATTTATCCGACATCAAAGAAAAGGATAAAAACGTCCTGATGGACGCGCCGTTGTCTCCTGCTGGCCTGTTCGGCGACGCAGTGACATCTGTCGTCGACAGGTTTCAGGAGACACGCAAACAGTCAGCGGCGTTCCAAAAGCTTCTCCCCCGTCGCTCTCATCCCCCCGAGACTGCTGGGCGGGAGCAGTCTCGGCCGATAGCCAGCTCCTCGGCGCACAGGGCGCAGCAGAAAGCCAGTGTGGCCACCCGGGCTCCCCCGCAGAAAGCTTGGGGACCGGGGCGGTCAGCACAGGCGAAGCCTTCCGGGGGTAGGACGGATCTGAGGACCGTCATTATCTCCCGGAAGGCTTCCAAGAAAAGGTCCTGACGCCAGTCATTTGGGACCTTTGAGGGCAGTCCCCTCCGGGGTAATTCAATTATCATCTCGGGCGCCCATTCTACCCCGGTGCCCTCAGGGGGCCGTCCTGCCAACCCTGCCACCCAGCGTGCGTCAGGGCGCAGCGGTCTCCACCGATCCTCCGAGGGGGATCGGTCAGCGCTCGATTCGTTTGTCTGCCGGTGCGCCGCGCCAGATGAACGAGCCAAGTGCTCAAAAAACACCAGAGACCAGTCTCGAGAGACTGGTTCCCTTAGTAGAATATATGGAAGAATGGAAACGTCTCCCGAACATTTCGAAATGGGTGCTGCTCATGATACAACAGGGTTACAGAATTCAGTTCGGTTCTCGACCGCCCAAGTTCAATGGGGTTCTCCACACAGTGGTAGCCCCAGAGCAGTCTCTGGTGATGGAACAAGAAGTTATGACGCTTTTGCAAAAAGGAGCTATAGAGAGGGTTCCTCCTCCCGGCAAAATGTCAGGCTTTTACAGCCGCTACTTCATTGTTCCAAAGAAGGATGGAGGGTTGCGTCCGATCATAGATTTACGTGTGTTAAATCGATCTGTAAAAAAGTTGAAGTTCAAAATTCTCACACTCAAACAGATTATCCCACAGATCAGGTCAGAGGACTGGTTTGTGGCAATAGATCTGAAAGACGCCTATTTCCATGTATCCATCCATCCTTCTCACAGGAAGTTCCTCAGGTTCGCTTTCAGGGGCGAAGCTTACCAATACAGGGTCCTTCCTTTCGGCCTATCTCTATCACCCCGCACGTTCACGAAGTGCGTGGATGCAGCGCTGGCTCCGCTGAGACTCCAGGGCATCCGCGTACTGAACTATATCGACGATTGGTTGATACTAGCTCAAACAGAGCGACTAGCAGTTCAACATCGAGATGTTGTTCTGTCACACATAAAGAAGCTTGGGTTGAGACTCAATGCCAAAAAGAGTGTGCTGGTCCCGAGTCAGGTTGCGAATTATCTAGGTGTAATCTGGGATTCCACCACGATGCAGGCGCAATTGACTCCTGCTCGTGTGAATGCCATTCTCGGGGCCGTGAATGGGGTGAAGTTAGGCCAGTCACTCACTGTAAAACAGTTTCAGAGACTGCTGGGTCTGATGGCAGCTGCGTCCAACGTTATTACTATTGGCCTTCTGCACATGAGACCCTTACAGTGGTGGCTCAGGACCAAGGGGTTTTCCCCGAGGGGAAATCCTTTTCGCATGATCAAAGTCACGCGGCGATGCCTTCGTGCTCTGGTCATGTGGAAAAAGCCTTGGTTCCTGTCCCAAGGACCCGTGATGGGAACTCCTCGTCGTCGCGTAATGCTAACGACAGATGCTTCCCTCACGGGCTGGGGGGCGATCATGAGTGGTCGCTCAGCTCAGGGTCTCTGGGAGGACCACCAGCTCTCCTGGCACATAAATCGGCTGGAGATGATGGCGGTGTTTCTAGCTCTAAAACACTTCCTCCCAGACCTGAGGGGAAACCATGTGTTGGTCCGCACGGACAACACTACGGTGGTCTCATATATCAACCACCAGGGGGGCTTGCGGTCTCGCCTGCTATGCAATTTGGTCAGCCGCATCCTCCTGTGGGCCCAGGGAAAACTCCTTTCACTGAAAGCGGCATATATTCCCGGGCGGTTGAATGTGGGAGCAGACGCCCTGTCAAGGCAGGGCGCGAGGCCGGGGGAATGGAAACTCCACACCGAGGTGGTGGAGTTGATATGGAAAGTCTACGGACGAGCTCAAGTCGATCTATTTGCCACAGAGGAGTCAACTCAGTGCCCTCTGTGGTACTCTCTGGAGCACCCAGCACCCCTAGGGCTGGATGCTATGCTACAGACGTGGCTGAGGCTACGTCTGTACGCATTCCCCCCAGTCTCGTTGCTCCCGGGAGTTCTGGACAAGGTTCGCCAGGAAAGGGCCGACATAATACTGGTGGCTCCTTACTGGCCGACAAGAATATGGTTTGCGGACCTAATATCTCTCCTTCACGGCTCTCCAATAGAGCTTCCTCTCAGACAGGACCTCCTGTCTCAAGCAGGCGGCACGATTCTCCATCCCCGCCCAGAAATGTGGAAGCTATGGGCCTGGCCTCTGAGGGGGCAAGGCTCATAGAATCTGGTCTCCCAACCGAGGTTGTGGAGACCATCCTTCAATCCAGAGCTCCCTCCACGAGGAAGCTGTATATGTACAAGTGGAAACTGTTCGCCACATGGTGTGGCCAGCGTAATATGGACCCCGTCCACTCTCCTATTAGCTGTGTGCTACAATTCCTTCAGGAAAAATTTTCAGAAGGCTTAACCCCTTCAACATTGAAGGTATATATTGCAGCCATCTCGGCTTATCATAACCCTGTAGGGGGCTCCTCGGTGGGTCGAGACCCCTAGTCATACGCTTCCTCCGTGGTGCACTGAGGTTGAGGCCTGCGGTGCGCACAAAAACTCCGACCTGGGACTTATCTATTGTGCTCCAAGGGTTAGCTGAGGCTCCCTTCGAACCAATAGAAGAAGTGTCAGATAAATTTCTAACACTAAAAACAGTCTTTCTGTTGGCAATTTCTTCCTTGAAAAGGATTGGTGATTTGCAAGCACTGTCAGTTGCTCCATCATGCTTAGAATTTACGCCTGGTATGATCAAGGCTTTCTTACATACTAGACCGGGCTACGTGCCAAAGGTCCCCACTAGAGTCCCAGGTCCCATTGTACTGGAGGCTTTCTGTCCTCCACCATTTGAAAATCAGGATCAGGAAAAACGTAATCTGCTTTGCCCTGTGAGGGCGCTGGATGCCTACACCCACAGAGCTGCCCTGTGGAGAAAAACAGATCAATTATTTGTATGTTACGGGTCCCCTAGAAGAGGGGGCCCAGCATCCAAGCAGAGGATGAGCAAGTGGGTGGTCGAGGCCATCTCACTTGCATTTAAAGCAGTGGGACAGCCATGTCCCTTAGCCGTTAGAGCTCATTCTACAAGAGGTATGGCCGCTTCTAAAGCTCTTCTGTCAGGAGTGTCTCTGGACGACATATGTGGTGCAGCTGGATGGTCATCCCAGCACACTTTCATCAGATTTTATAATCTTAATATAAGTTCTACTCCAGGTTCCTTGGTCTTGCAAGATAGCAGCCAGGCACTTGAAGATACGGCGTAGTTGGGACAGCGTTCCCATCACGTCATTGACGTAGCGTCGATAGTTCCCACGAAAGGGAACGTCTCGGGTTACGAGTGTAACCCCTGTTCCCTGAGTAAGGGAACGAGACGCTACGTCGCGTTGCCGTACCTCCTTCATACCTGGAGCGCTTTGCTTCAGACATATTCCAGAAGCTGGCGTTCTCTGTTTCTGGGTATGCTTTATAGTTTCCTGGTCCGTGACGTCACCCGCCTCTGACGTCACATCTTCTCATTTGTTGGATACAGAGGTGCTTCACGAACACAAAATGCAGAGGGTTCCCATCACGTCATTGACGTAGCGTCTCGTTCCCTTACTCAGGGAACAGGGGTTACACTCGTAACCCGAGACGTTTTCAACTACTTGTAAATCATGAGAAAATTCCCATTGTAAACAGTGACACGGGGCAGTGCAGTCGCCTGTCAATGACGTCAGTTACCTTTGTTACCGCCTTTACTGACGTAGAAACCACATGACAACAGTGCCGTGGACAAATGCGGAAGTAATGTCTATCGTCCAGCAAACCACTAGCTTGCTTCAAGCAGTTCCTTATTTACTTCTTGCACGTTTTATGGTGGATTGTGTTACTTATTTATGGAACATAATTACTGTTTTCCATCTGCCGCTGGTTCTGTCGACAAGGACAGCTCCTGTAAAGTCTTGACCGGAAAAGCGGAAGCGGCGCCGGCGACTGTGTCATAATAAAAGTCCTGCTGCTCGTGAGGCGTGTGTTGATCAATCGCTCCAGCTCCTCGTTCAGCTCCCGCAATACTCGGTCCTGCTCTGCTTCATACTACAGTAACGTTAATAATCGCATCCACGAACATGAGTCCTTCCAGACTCCAATCCCTATTCTTTTGCACTGTCCGTTGACATGGAGTTTCCGCTCTAAAACTTGGCGTCATCAAACTACGCCTTTGTTTTGAATAGGTTTCTAGCGACCTCTAGCGGAAAAAAATATCACAAATTGTACCTTTAATCTGGTTTAATTCAACCGGACTATAACAGTCTGATACAAATGGAAGGCATTTTCTCAATCTGGCAACAGTATTGTTATTGAAAACAAACATTCATGAGTTCACACTTACAAATGATTAGATGGAATAAAAAGTATGCATATTTGATGCGCTGTCTGGGGTTGGGCAAGTGTGAGGAGACGGGGTGGTGAAGGGATGCAGAAAAAACTGTCGAGGAACATAGGTGAGTCAGCTACGTATTTATAGGACTCCTCTTATGCTGATTGGGAAGATCATTTGAATGTGCTCCTCCCAAAACTTTAATAAAACATCATTTAAAAATAATTTTTATTAATTGAAATTAAAGCTGAAAACATTCATGAAAATGCCAAATGTTGCCTTGGCAACTAACTGAAATAAATAAATTTAAGTACTGAAATTACTAAGGCCATGTTCACACAGCAGCAGAATACGGTTGTCAGTCTTGTATTTGAGTCCTTAATATGGTTACGTTCACACACAGTACAGTTATTTATGAGAGTGACAACCGCATTCTATAACCAAACTCACACCCGTACATTTTCAGGACTCACAACAGCATTCTTAGAATATTCGCGCTGTGTAAACGTGGCCTAAAACTGAAATAAGAGTAAATCTAAATAGATTTCAAAATATAAAAAAATACCATAATAGTATGCAAAGAATATTAAAATAACACAGTCTGGTAAGATCAGATCTGGCAGAGAGATCATAGTTTGTATGCAAAATTGTTACAGTAATTGCATTGATAATGAGTGATTTGTCAGCGGATTTGCTGAAATTTTTAAATCTGGAATATTCAGTACTTATTACTGTTGGAACAGACAGAAATTCAATTGATTTATTCATTTGAGTTATTGATTTATTTTAGAATTTTCTATACAAATGTTAAAGTAACTTATTTGAACAAATTTTCCATGCTAATCTATTTTTGTGGTTTCCAGCCTGGTTTGCATTTGTTTCCATGCATGTTTCATGCATATATGTGTTCTTTATGACAGTTTTTCTAAAATTAGATCCTCTTCCTGAAGAAAAAAAAAAAGAGATAGAAATATCGCAACATATCGCCTTCGCAATATATATCGTATTGTAAACCCTGTATCGTGATATGTATCATATCACCAGATTCTTACCAATACACAGCCCTAGTTCTTGGCCAGAATAAGCTACAATTTGTGTTATTTATGTCTGTCTGTGTAAGATTACCCCCAATCCCATCGGGAAGATCGGTGTGATAATGGCCTGTCTATAGCTCTTTTTTCTCTCTTTCATATATTCCTATGTAGATTAGAGTAGCCCACCCTTTCAGCACGCCTGCAATTCCGTGCGGGCCACATTTCAGCGCTGCATATGCACTCCATGCATGTCTGCTTTGTTTATGTCATTGATTTATTTATCCTGTCCATTGAGCGTGTAGCCGGCAGCGGGAGCGTGCTTTTCTTACTCTGAAATCACCACCTCCTAATTATCTGTCACAATTTCTGCTATCCCGTGCTGAAGACACAGAATGACCAATAATTACCCTCCAGCCCGCATCTTTCAGTGTGTTGCCATTGATTTCCTGGCACCCTTACCACCCCAGCCTCCGTCTCTCTCTCTCTCTCCTCCATCACCCGGGAGACAGTGAGCATATCCCTCGCCACCCGACTCCTGCCGTTAAATGTGAAAACAATGCTTTGGTTGATCATCAACTCACTAATAAAAATTAGACATGATCATTCCAGCGCTGTCAGCGCGTGCGCGTGTGCGCTCGTGTATTTGTTTGTGTGTTCTTGCACCATGCTGCTATTTCTCCGCTCATGCTGTGACACGCATGACGTGCGTGTGTGTGCGTAACAATTGAAAAGGATGAGCAGCTGTCAGTGGTGTAAATGAAGATAAATCAAACATCATTGAGAGTGTGTGTTGTTTACTCAGCGTGATTCCCAAAAGACGCAGGAGGGACAGAGAGAAAGTGATCACAAATGTCGAGCATTGATCACTCACAATTTGAAAGACATTGATTAATCGCTGCTAACCTCAACTTTTGTGCACAATAGACTGGATAACATGCTCAGCAAACACGTATTCAAAACAATGACAACACTATAATGGATTTCAGATTTTGAACTATCTATCTATCTATCTATCTATCTATCTATCTATCTATCTATCTATCTATCTATCTATCTATCTATCTATCTATCTATCTATCCATCCATCCATCCATCCATCCATCCATCCATCCATCCATCCATCCATCCATCCATCCATCCATCCATCCATCCATCCATCCATCCATCCATCCATCCATCCATCCATCCATCCATATATCTATATATCTATATACAAAGTTCTGTCATGAAATTCTAGATGGCGCAGGCTGATAGGTCCTGAACTCAATCTGCTTGCAGTCACATCATTCTCTATAGGGCACAGCTGATTGGTTCCTGCTGTGTCTGTAGCCACTGAGTTCAACTTTCAAATACTTAATTGGTCAGCATTTGCTTTAGCAGTTTGCAGCGCACTTTCAGAATTCATCACCTTCCCCAACTCCACCTGTATAGATCTGTAATGGGTAATCCATCTATCTGTCTACAAAGTTCTATCTACATAGTGTGCAGGCTAATGAGTCCTTTAACTCAACCTGTTCGTAATCACATCATTATCTGTAGGACACAGTTGTTTGGTTCCTGTTGTATCGGTAGCCAATAAGCTTTCATGCTCAACCTTCAAATACATGGGTAGCATTTGCCTTAGCAGTGCAACGCGCTTTCAGAAACCCTCCACCTTCCCCAGCTCCACCTGTATAGATCTGCTATCATGTACGCTATATTGTACAGCAGCAGCATGTCTTACTTGCTCACAGCAGCGTGTTGTGTATGTATTGGCTGTAGCAAGTCTCGTACTTGCTCTGCAGCAGCAGCAGTGTAGCAGATCTATTCCGCCAAGACCGAATATATCGACATTGTCATACCCATTACCATCTATCTAGCTATCTGTGTCAATGACAAGACAGGGTTTTTTTGTTTTTTGGGTTTTTTTTTTTGTCTAAAAGCCTTAATAATAATAAAAAACAAAGGTATGACATCCAAAGTATGAAAAGTAGTGCAACTAGATCACTTTTATTGAATCCAAAAGATTTTAATTATATCTTTGCAACATATAAAGGTATTTTAAAGATTTTGAAGTGTCAAAATTTCATTCTGTTTAACCATCCAAAGGCCAATACAGCCATTTCATTTATGATTTAAAATATTTTAAAATGTAATAAATGTATATATTTTTTTTATTTTGGCATGATTTATAACATCATTTATCAACAGTGCAAAATGGTATTACATTTATTTGTAGAAGTCATTGCTTTATGACAAAGAATGTCTGCAAAAAATAAATTTCATTGATGTCATTCGGAGTAACCAATATAAAGGGATCATTTTGGATCAAGTCATGCAGTCAGTATCATGTGACAGGATGTGACATCATTCAGACACCTGCAAAGGACCACACGGTCGTGATGCAAAGTAACTAACTTTCTCTTAACTATTTGAAAAATGTATGTTTTCACTTGCTAATATGCATGTCCCGAAACATCAGGTCATTTGGTACAACCGCTATAAATGGAAAATGTTGAAATATTTAAAAAAACTTGTACTAAATATAAAATGTTTGATTTTCCTTTTTGCTAGCTAGCTGGCTAACTAGATATCAGCCTGTTAGCATTGTTTGAAAATACCGACATTCGCAACAACCAAAAGTGTCATTCGTTAAAACTGAAATTTTGGTTAAACCGAATGACTTTTTGGTGACAAATTTTGTCCATCTTGTAAAAAAATGACAAAAGCAGTGTTAATTTATTATAAAAATCACTTAATACAACTTCAAAATTAATTATATCTCCATTGTTTTTTTGTTATTTTTACACT
This sequence comes from Chanodichthys erythropterus, assembly GCF_024489055.1. Lineage (NCBI taxonomy): Eukaryota > Metazoa > Chordata > Actinopteri > Cypriniformes > Xenocyprididae > Chanodichthys > Chanodichthys erythropterus. The sequence goes on along the minus strand of NC_090242.1, from coordinate 15,662,137 downwards.
TTTAAAAACCTTATTCATCATCCATCTATCTATCCATCCATCCATCCATCCTTCCATCCATCCATCCATCTTTTCTCTATTGTTACTGTATATCATTACATTGTTCCTTCGCTACCACCTAAAGCTGATTTTTATCTAGATTGTCTAGCAGGATCATGTTCTCTTACTCAAACAGACATTAAGGTCACACTAGATTACGCTTACTAATAATGACTGCATTAAGACAAGGCAGAAGCCTCCGCCAATATGTTGCTTAAGCAGTGGGCTGAATGAATGCTCAAGCGACAAACTGTAGCCCACTATGTCTAGCACACACCTACCAAGTCCACCTTTGTGCAACAGTCATGCAGTTTAATGCTGTTCAAACATTTTAGAATTGTAAAACAACTTTTGTCTTTAAAGATTTATTTTTTTTTTTTTTTAACCTTTCAAATAATTTCATAGATAGTGTAACCGGACCAACCATTTCGAAGAGCTTCTAATGAGATTTATAACGCCCCCCCCCCAACCCTTTTTTTCAGGACATTGAATTATACCCCATTGCTACCCCCCTAGGTACATCTCAGCATTCATTTTGCATTGGTGCAAATAAATGACTATTACCCATTTGACTCTGCTCTTCTACTACAGCCAATACGGTCACATGGCAGAAGCCCCCCCTGCCTACCCCAGCCCTCTCTAGATGCCCCTTCAACCTGATGGATGTCATCAATAATGGACGCCCGTTGCTCACTCCCACCCCGGGACACAGAAAATCACAAGCCAGCCAAAGTGGCAGCCCGAGCCCAGCAGAGGTGTGATAATTCACATCCACATTTATACTTTTAAATTTCATCAAGTAGTTTACCTCCCCAAACATGCCACAGGCTGAGGGGAGAAAGCTGACAAAGAAATGTGGGTTTGATAGGAGCTAGAGAAATCTGGCCTGACTGTCTTTGCTCAGGGTAAAACCCACTGAATGAGGTAAATGCATCAGCGGCAGGGGCTGTCTCGACACGGGTGGCAGGAGGAGGATGGAGGGGACGAGAGAGAGAGAGAGAGAAAGAGAGAGAAGTGTCGGAGTGCTGAGGAAAGGCTGGATCCAGCGGCTAGGACATAATGAAGCACACCAGGCAGGGTGAGCATTAAGGGCTGTCACTTGTATTGGCAGCTACCCCCTTCCCAACACCTCTCACTGCACAGCAAAACCAGTCAGCTGGACACGGCTTCAGAATTCATTTACAGTCTCTATCGCTGACCCAAGGAAATGTAGATCCGGAAAGAAAGAGAAAGTGAGAAAGAGAGGTGAGAAAAGGATCAGGAATGTGAAAGAGTGGTGGAGACCAAAAAGTACCATCCTGTTACCATGTTTTTTCGGAGATGGGTGGTATTCGAATTTTACAGTTCCTGAGAATTTGATAATTGGATATTATTATGACTGGATTGGATTTGAATTATATTATTAAAAAATAGACAAAAAAACGCTGGATTTGCACAAAAGATTAACATGCTAGTCGATGATTTGAATCAACTTCACAGCAACTACATAAATTTATCCACTAACCATTCAGAAATGTCGAGATGCATTCTAAAAGTTCCTCCATCAGTGTCCGACTGAATGTAAGGCTGAACACGTTACTGACAATCCTCATTTTGGCTGCGTGAGATTCTCCAGCTTTGTTGTTGTTGAGCAACTGAAGTGCAAGCTGTTAAAGCTCCGCCCTCTTTTGGAAAGCGGGCGGGAGCAGCAGCTCATTTGCATTTAAAGGGACACAAACAGCATGTTTTTGCTCACACCTAAATAGGGGCAAACTTGACAAGCAATAATATATGATCTGTGGGGTAATTTTGAGCTGAAACTTCTGGGGACACCAGAGACTTACAGTGGGTACGGAAAGTATTCAGACCCCCTTAAAATTTTAACTCTTTGTTATATTGCAGCCATTTACTAAAATCATTTAAGTTAATTTTTTCCTCATTAATGTACACACAGCACCCCCATATTGACAGAAAAACACAGAATTGTTGACATTTTTGCAGATTTATTAAAAAAGAAAAACTGAAATATCACATGGTCCTAAGTATTCAGACCCTTTGCTCAGTGTTTAGTAGAAGCACCCTTTTGATCTAATACAGCCATGAGTCTTTTTGGGAAATATGCAACAAGTTTTTCACACCTGGATTTGGGGATCCTCTGCCATTCCTCCTTGCAGATCCTCTCCAGTTCTGTCAGGTTGGATGGTAAACGTTGGTGGACAGCCATTTTTAGATCTCTCCAGAGATGCTCAATTGGGTTTAAGTCAGGGCTCTGGCTGGGCCATTCAAGAACAGTCGTGGAGTTGTTGTGAAGCCACTCCTTCGTTATTTTAGCTGTGTGCTTGTCTTGTTGGAAGGTAAACCTTCGGCCCAGTCTGAGGTCCTGAGCACTCTGGAGAAGGTTTTCGTCCAGGATATCCCTGTACTTGGCCGCATTCATCTTTCCCTCGATTGCAACCAGTCGTCCTGTCCCCGCAGCTGAAAAACACCCCCACAGCATGATGCTGCCACCACCATGCTTCACTGCTGGGACTGTATTGGACAGGTGATGAGCAGTGCCTGGTTTTCTCCACACATACCGCTTAGAATTAAGGCCAAAAAGTTCTATCTTGGTCTCATCAGACCAGACAATCTTATTTCTCACCATCTTGGAGTCCTTCAGGTGTTCAGCCACAGTGATCTTTGGGTTGTTCTTTACCTCTCTCACCAAGGCTCTTCTCCCCCGATAGCTCAGTTTGGCTGGACGGCCAGCTCTAGGAAGGGTTCTGGTCGTCCCAAACATCTTCCATTTAAGGATTATGGAGTCCACTGTGCTCTTAGGAACCTTAAGTGCAGCAGAATTTTTTTTGTAACCTTGTCCAGATCTGTGCCTTGCCACAAATCTGTCTCTGAGCTCTTCAGGCAGTTCCTTTGACCTCATTATTCTCATTTGCTCTGACATGCACTGTGAGCTGTAAGGTCTTATATAGACAGGTGTGTGGCTTTCCTAATCAAGTCCAATCAGTATAATCAAACACAGCTGGACTCAAATAAAGGTGTAGAACCATCTCAAGGATGATCAGAAGAAATGGACAGCACCTGAGTTAAATAAATGAGTGTCACAGCAAAGGGTCTGAATACTTAGGACCATGTGATATTTCAGTTTTTCTTTTTTAATAAATCTGCAAAAATGTCAACAATTCTGTGTTTTTCTGTCAATATGGGGGTGCTGTGTATACATTAATGAGGGAAAAAATGAACTTAAATGATTTTAGCAAATGGCTGCAATATAACAAAGAGTGAAAAATGTAAGGGGGTCTGCATACTTTCCGTACCCACTGCATATTACATCTTGTGAAAAGGAGCATAATAGGTCCCCTTTAAAGTTTGACCATTTTATATATTCAGGAATTTGATAAGAATTAAAAGGCATTCCTAATTCAGTTTTGAATGGGACATAATCCAGATGTAACTTATGGTATATGAATACGTTAATAATACATTGTCATGGTAGCAAAGTACCCCATAGTATTCCTAGCAGAAGAATGGGGAAAAGAAGAGAGAACTGAATACAGAAAGATGGGTTTGGCAAGCAAAGAAAGTGAGGGAATGAGACAGAGAGAAAGAGAGCGGGAGATGAGTCCAGAGACGGCGGGTGGGTCAGGAATGGCATAGCAGAGAGGCAGAGATAAGGTAATGACAGGTTGGCGGGCCGGACTAATGCTGTAGCTGGACCAGGTCTGTGGCAGTTGAGCTGATCATCACAGTCCTGCCATCTGGAAAAGCCTGTTTCCTTTCTGCAGAGCTCATCACCTCCCCCGCATCGGACCGCACCACACCACACCAAGCCAGCAGACTGGCACGGCTCAGCACTCCATAAAGTCCACCCTTGCCATGGAGACACAACTGCAATAATTCGCCCACCCAGTACAAGAGCTGAACACTCACAATCTACAGCTAATGAGTGACATGGGGTGGGTGATACAAGCTGAAATTTTCTCAATCACAATATTCTCGATTTTGGCAGACAGCAAGTTTACAGTTTGATCCAAATTTCTTACATAACTACTTTACATGTTTCTAATTTAATGGATTTTCTTTCATTACAAATTATAGTGTTACTGTATCTGCATGACAATTGGAGCACACTACTCAAGCTGCATGAACTGTGCCTGGAAAACATGATCATCAGGTTTGAAGCAAGAACATTTTAAAAATGATCAGTGATTTGATTATTTGAGCCAAGATATATTGCAGAATCTTAATATTTTCTATTGTTTTTCCTATTAATATTGAATAATACAATGTAGTCACAGAATTCTAGACTCCAGTGTACACATTATTTCTTTTTAAGTATTGATTTGATTTTGAATCCCAGAAAAGTATTTTGACACTTTTGGACAGTTAAATATGTTTTGAATTTCATTGCAATTTTTTAATTTTAATTTTAATTTCTAAATTTGTAGTTTGTGGATATAAGCAGTTGTAATTTTGAACAGTTTGTGTATTATTATGTGTATTTTTTTATTAATGGATATACCTCTGATCATTTGGGTGCAATTTTTGAGTATCCATTGTCACAGGGTTTGGGACAATGTTCCTGGTTTTCTTCCCTGATGATGGCCTTGATCCTGCTTATTTAAGGGGACCTATAACACCCCTTTTACAAGATGTAATATCATGTCTCTGGTGTCCCCAGAATGTGTCTGTTAAGTTTCGGCTCAAAATACCCCACAGACTATTTATTACAGCTTGTCAAATTTTCCCCTATTTGGGTGTGAGCAAAAACATGCCATTTTTGTGTGTGTCCCTTTAAATACAAATGAGTTGCTGCTCCCGGCCGCTTTCAAGAAGAAGGCAGGGCTTAAACAGCTTGGGCTTCACTTACTCAACAAGAACAAAGCTGGAGAATCTCACACAGCCAAAATGATGATTGTCAGTAACAGTATTCAGCCTTACATTGTTCAAACTGGAGTCAGACACTGATGGAGAGACTCAGGAAAAATGTGCCGTCAATTTAATCTTTTGTGCAAATCCAGCGTTAAATTGACCCTCGTTTGTGAAGCAGTCCGGCGTAAAATGATGGCATGATAAGAACACTCTACTACAACAACTCTTCCTCTTCTCTAAAGCAGCCCAACAAGGCCTCACCCCCTTTGTTGCATGTTCTCGAGGACAGGGTTTGTGTACATTTTGGGGTTTGTGATGTCAACAACCTGGGAAGAAGCTTGTTGTAGTCCCTACCAGCCATTTGTCATAGTCCTTAAAAAGCGATTTCTGTAAAAGAAAACATCTCCCTTTGCACTGAAAGTAAAATCATAATCAAGGACCCCTTTAAGTTCATTTCTGACATGATTCTCTCAAGAGGAACACTTACTATCTATTTACTACACTTACTTACTATCTTTGCTCCACCTTCTTCTGTTTTATGTGTGTTGGCTCAACGTAATCTGATTGGAATGTCCATTCCCTACCATGCACTGTTTTTTTTTCCCAGTTGACAAATTTTTACAGGTTTATCGGTTTAACCAAATAGCACCTACCCCCTACAGTGATAAAAATGCAAAAAGACCTGCTGTGTTAAAGGCCGATCTTTGACAATTCTTTATGTTGTGGACACTGTGTACGTTAAGCATTGCAATTTTCCCCTGTGGAAATAGGCAAAGAAATTAAATTGATTTAGGAAAGCTGACAGATGAGAGAACTCCAGCAGTCCAGCAGCCACGCTCTTCAATTGAACGTTTATTCCCTACAGAATTTGCCCTGTATTATTAAACCTCTCCACAGAACTGACCCTAACATATATCTTACTCTCCAAGTCTTTCTCAGATGTTAAGTGCTCTGAATTATTATTTTTTTATTCCAGTCCTGGTTATTTTGCTCAAAGTAATGATTGACGGCGTATTGGAACGGCGATTCGTTTACATGCATTGCTGGCTGTTTTATTGAGTGTGGATGTCATCGATACCCAAATCTATAGAGGAAGGGTAAATGACTTGTTATCATCTTTCTCTTATCATGTGGAAGATGAACACATCACAATTATTGTCTCAACAATATAGATTCTGTCTTTTTGGTCCAGCACATCTTTTGTTCTATGGTGGGAATCGATCATTATATCATGGTAATTATGTTACAAGTCTGTTTTCATTGTGGAACTATAGTGAGAGAGACATTGATATTGTCCAGAGAACCTCCCATTCGATGTTGTTTCTTTTTCGGAAATCCAATTTCTGGCCTAACCAAGTTGAGTTTTCTGCTTCAGTGAAGTGCACAGGCATAGTCAGTCACCTACAGTGTAATTAAACCCAAACAAACTCCATCAATCAGCTGACATTAGTCCAGGAAACACACACACACACGCACACAGGCAATCTGGAAATCAAGTTTAGAAAGCAGGCAGCGAGCAGCATGATTACAGCAGCAGAGTGAGTCACAGGTAACCCCTTAGGCAATGGAGATGCTGGTGGAACATAACGCTGACCGTACACACACACACACACCAAGCAGGGTCACATGCAAAGAAGCATGTCTAAATGTTGCATGCAGTGCTCAATAGTGCCATTAAATCCCAGCAGTGGAAGAACAGAATCTTTATTACTAATTCGTGTCGGAGCTGTGGCCTAGTTACTATACATTTACTGATGCACTGAGCTGTGGCTCTCATGTGGGTGACGGAAGTTTAAATAGGACTTGTGGTGTTTCTGATCTCAGTTATTACCTGTCCTATTACAGTACCTATCCAGAAAAAAGCAAGGCCAAAAATTACTTGTTAAAACTACAAAATTGTAGTTTTTTAACTTTTTATTTTTATTTACAATGAACAAATAAATCTTGTCCTTAATTTATTTGAAATAGTTTTGATCAAAAATAGTTTAATATGAAATATTTTACCTACAATTTAATTTGGCCCAATTAAAGAAGGCAGTCCCATAATGTACGGCGACAGTGAATAAATAAATCAGAAATGGTCGGACAAAGCAAGAGAAATTATATTGAAAAGTACTAATAAAAAAAAAAAAAAAATAGTTGAATTTAAATAGTTTATACAAAGTTTAGGCAATTCCATAGGGCAATGTGCCAATGAATAAACATATCCAAAATGGCAGAAGTAAGAAAATAAATGTCCTTAATTTGTTCAATTCTGAATTAGTATTGATTCAAAATATTTTCAAATAAACTTTTTTCCCAAAATTTCTTTTAACAAAAAATTACAGCTGTGTCTGAAATCGCATACTCCAGGTAGTTCTTTTGACTAAGCAATTAATTCACAAACCTTAAAGGTGCAATAGGTGATTCTCTACAGATACATTTTTTTGTTATACTGGTTGAAAGTCTCTTCATATCCTTATAGCAATCACTATGTTAAACGGTCTGTGGAAGGCGCAGGACCATAAAATGTTCATCCAATTATTATATTTGGTCCGAATGAAATAATACGATGTCCTACCTGCCTGTCAGCATATGTTTTTACATACCCTCATGCACCCTGTTCGCGCAGACATCATAGGTCACCAGCGCATTTCATGCTATGCAGATTTTATGTAGACAGACGTCAGTCACAGAGCACCACAAACAAACACAGCAGACACTTTTTACAGTTCTTACCGAATCAAAACTACAATCATATGCTGTGTTCACTCCATACCGTCAAGAGCATAATATTCAATGCCCCAATATTCAAAGCCATCAGTTACAACCCCCCCAATACAATACAACCATACCAACATTCAACCCTCCCAAAGTTGAAACCAAATCTACACCCTTGCATACCGTAATTAAGTGATGGCAACCCGTGACGTTCTACCCGGAGCTGTTAGGTCAGACTTGGAATTATGTGTATCCATGTCAAAAGTATCAACACCGAAATTTATCTGCAGCAGTCAGGTACAAGCTTTCTAAGTTGTTTACATTAATTATTATTGTAATGTTATGTGCTTTGAGACATGAGGTAGTTTAACGTTGTCTCTTGTGACGCTTTGCTGAGCTGTATGTGTGTGCGTTCATGTGTTTTGGAGGAGGCGTGGCTTTGGACGGCAATTTGCAGGGAGGGTGTGATAGTACGCTTTCAATGCTAGCAGGATAACCTTTACATTTCCCAGTTCACCTACCGCACCTTTAATAATGTATGTTCTATATAGTATGAAATTGTGTAGTATGAATTTGAATGTAATCATGACATCTATATTTATCATGTTGTTTTTGACATGTGACCTACCAGCATCAGTTGCGTCACTTCACTGCTATTCACAAAACGTCTCATGTGACCTTGGATAGTAGTGTCCATTGGATGTGTACTTCAGAATCTCGCCAGAAGTAGTAGGTCACCAACCTACTGTTTAATGAATATGAATTCAGACATTTTTTGCCTACTATATAGTATGCGATTTTGGATGCAGGCAATATGTTGAAACTACCATAGATTTACATTTGCAATTCAACCAGCTGTGCATGTGGAGCTTAGTGGAGTGTTAATTAATAGTGGAGCATGAACAGGTTTGTAGTAATTGAGAATGTGCACAAGATGACAGTTTTTAGGCCACAGTTTCATCTGGGTTATTTTATAGAGTTTGATTTCTGTTGCCCTCTTAGCATAGCACCTATGCGTTGTGTGCCTCCTTCTCTCACACACAGTAAACAGGTTAGCGTGGTGTGTATCTTTTCTCAGGAGATGACAGCTTGTTTGTGGGTGTATGGGCGTGCGTGTGTGAGTTTCTCTTTGAAGTGTCACAGCTTTTCAGACTCAGTTGCTGTCTCACTGTGCGCTGTGTGTGTCTCCGCCCCCAGGTCAGCCCTCTGCATTTGAAGCGACAAATCGGCCGTCAGCGCGCATGTCGGATACCAGGCACCATAGCGTTCTGTCTATCTCTCTTTCTCACTCTCTGCAGATGTTCTCTCTACCTATTCAGCAGGTACTGTATCTTTATCTGCACTTTCACACACATACACAAAAAAAACACACATGCTCTGTTCCAAAACCCAAGCGAGCTGTCTCTTTACACAGCATTTTAATGCATTGGCATGCTCATAACGTGATGGCTGTTCCATAAGGGGAGCATGTTAATTATTCTACTTCCTAAGATACTTTCTTTTAGCCAAATTGCAGGAGACTAGAAATGCACTGCAACAATGAATAAATAAATCTAAGATGGTGGACGACCTTAAAGGATTAGTTCACATCAGAATTAAAATTTCCTGATAATTTACTCACCCCTATGTCATCCAAGATGTTTATTTTTCTTTCTTCTGTTGAAAAGAAATTAAGGTTTTTGAGGAAAACATTCCAGGATTTTTCTCCATATAGTGCTGGGGTATAATGGGTTGAAGGTCCAAATTGTAGTGTCAGTGCAGCTTCAAGGGGCTCTACACAATCCCAGCTGAGAAAGGGTCTTATCTAACAAAAGGATCGGTCATTTTCTAAAAAAAAATAAATACAAATTTATATACTTTTTAACCACAAATGCTCATCTTGCACTAGCTCTTCGATGCGCCACGCATTACGGAATTACTTTGGAAAGGTCACGCGTGATGTAGGCGGAAGTACCGATCTAGTGTCTAAGCGAACATGCAAAGACTAAGTCAAACGCCCTTAACAAAAAAAGATAAAACAATGAAGTCAGATGATTTTGAAGTTGTAGGAGAAAATGAGATGGAATTTTTCGCCCTACTGCGGTACTTTCGTCTACGTCACGCGTGACCTTTCTAACGTGATTACGTAATGCGTGGCACATTGCAGAGCTAGTGCAAGATGAGTATTTGTGGTACAAAGGATATACATTTTTATTTTTTTTAGAAAATGACCAATCGTTTCTCTAGATAAGACCCTTATTCCTCAGCTGGGATCGTGTAGAGCCCTTTGAAGCTGCACTGAAACTGCAATTTGGACCTGTTGTACACCGTTAAAGTCCACTATATGGAGAAAAATCCTGGAATGTTTTCCTCAAAAACCTTCTTTTTGACTGAAGAAAGACATAAACATCTTGGATGACATGGAGGTTAGTAAATTATCAGGAAATTTTAATTCTGGTGTGTCCTAAATTCATTTGATTTAGTATATAATTATTAAACTATGTTATCCTAAATTTCTCTTGGCCAAATGGAAGAAAGCAATTCCATAATGCACTGTGCCAATGAATAAAAATGGACAATGCGATAGAAATGTTGATTACAAAATGATTAATTTATGATTCATTCAGTACTAAAATGTATTGAAAAAATTAATAGAATTTTTAAAAAATTATTTTGCCCCACAATGCATTGTGACAATAAATAAATAAATTCAAGATGCAAGAGAATAAATGTTCTTAAAGGTGCCCTAGATTCAAACATTGAATTTACCTCGGCATAGTTAAATATCAAGAGTTCAGTACATGGAAATGACATACAGTGAGTTTCAAACTCCATTGTTTCCTCCTTCTTATATAAATCTCATTTGTTTAAAAGACCTCTGAAGAACAGGCGAATCTCAACATAACACCGACTGTTACATAACAGTCGGGATCATTAATATGTACGCCCCCAATATTTGCATATGCCAGCCCATGTTCCCAACATTATGAAAGGCATTAGACAAGGGCAGCCAGTATAAACGCCTGGATCTGCAATGCAGAATCATCAGACTAGGTAAGCAAGCAAGAACAATAGCGAAAAATGGCAGATGGAGCAATAATAACTGACATGATTCATGATAATTTTAGTGATATTTGTAAATTGTCTTTCTAAATGTTTCGTTAACATTTTGCTAATGTACTGTTAAATGTGGTTAAAGTTACCATCGTTTCTTACTGTATTCACGGAGACGAGAGCTGTCGCTCTTTTCATTTTTTAAACTCTTGCAGTCTGTATAATTCATAAACACAACTTCATTCTTTATAAATCTCCAACAGTGTAGCATTAGCCGTTAGCCACGGAGCACAGCCTCAAATTCATTCAGAATCAATGTAAACATCAAAATAAACACTGTACTTACGCGATTAGACATGTTGCATGATGAACACTTTGTAAAGATCCATTTTGAGGGTTAAATTAGCTGTGTAAACTTTGTTTATGTTGTTTAAGGCAAGCGTGATCTCCGTGTGCGGAGAGCACAAGAATTAAAGGGGCCGCGCTGCATAATGCGTTTATAATTATGCCCCAAAATAGGCAGTTAAAAAATTAATTAAAAAAAAAACCTATGGGGTATTTTGAGCTAAAACTTCACAGACACATTCAGGGGACACTTAAGACTTACATTACATCTTTTGAAAACATGTTCTTGGGCACCTTTAAATCATTTGAAATAGTATTAATTAAAAATAGTTTTTATCCAAAATTTAATTTGGTCAAACTTATGCCAAAGAAGATAATCCCAAAATTGGACAAAAAAGCAATACCATAAATTGCAATGTGTCAATAAATAAATAACAATATTTATGATGCAAGAAAAATACTGATTCCGAAAAGTATTGATTCATCCAGTAATGAAAAGAATCTGAAAGATCTGAAGATAACTATTCCATAATGCACTCCAATAATAAAATAAATTATAAATGCACTTAAATTGATTAAATGAAAACCAGCAATTAAAAAGTTTAATAAAATATAAAACTGTTTTAACCAATAATTCAGTGTACTATTTATGCTTATTAAATTGTCATGATGAAATCTAGTCTCCTGTGTGCTTTTGTATGGAGCACTGTTTGTGGAAAGTTCCTGTCTTTGTACAGCATTTAGATCAGTCATTTAGTGAAGATGCTGCTATAGCTTTACCTATAGGCAGTGAGGCTGCTCACTAGGGTTTGGATCAGAGCTATAGATTTGTACTTGCACGGCAATTAAACAGAGCAGCTAGTGTTGAAACACACCATATAGTGTCTTCCTTACTACACCTACCTGTCTACACAAGTTCTTGGATCATCATAAAATGTATACATTATCTGCATTGATCACCGTAGGCAAGGAAAAACCATGCAAGAGTTTCTCTTTGAGCACACCTCCTTATGTTTTATGACAGGTACGTGTTTGGTGGGAGTAGTTTCCCCTGAGTTTGTTTCCATTATGAGTAGTTGAGGTGAAGGAGGCTGTTTTTGGGCGCTGCTTGTTCTAACAAGTGTGTCTATCTCTATCTTTCTGCAGGGATGGGGTGACAGTGGGCTGTGACAGCTTTCCCTAATGACCCGTGAGTGCCCGCTTCTGTGTGCTGACATTTTGGGTGGCAGCACAGATGCCAGGCATGCAGAGGGGGGCGTTACTGCCGCTGGCAGATCTCGCTCCAAATAAATTACTGTCAGAGGTGTTGCTCTCTCCCCCTCTCTCTCTTTCTCACTCATGTACACAAAATGCAGCAGACTTTCACCGTGTCCTAACCAGGCGAGATGTGACTGTTCCGGCGACAAGCAATTTGTTTCTCATACTGAAAGCGAAACTGCTATATGATGCGGCATACTCACAGCCAATCATAAGATATTTGATGCTCAGTGTACAGCTATGTGAAGTGGGCCAATGAGATTTCATTGTGGGCGTGGCTATCGAGTGCAGAGAAATGTTAATTATACTGTACATTCAATGTCCCTAATTCATTCAATACTGACAATAGTTGAATTATTAAGCCTTTTTATCCAAACACTTCTTTTGTGCAAATTGAAGACAATCTCATAGTTCAGTATGCCTATGAATAAATATATTAAAGATGGCAGAAAAAGCAAAAAAAAAGTCCTTAATTTGTTGACTCTTAAAGGTTCTTTATAAGCATCTATAATTCCGTGAAGAAATTTTAACATCCATGCAACCTTTCCATAACACAAAAGGTTCTTTATAGTCTAAAAATGTTTAACTTTTTTCACTTATTTCACTTTTTTAACTTTAGTTAGTGTGTAATGTTGCTGTTTGAGCATTTACATCTGCAAAGTTATGATGCTCAAAGTTCAATACAAAAGGGAGATATTTTCTTTTACAGAAATTGAGTTTTAAGTGATGGCCGGTAGGGACTACAACGAGCTTCTTCCTGGGTTGGTGACATTGAAACCCCCAAAATTTACATAAACCCTTCTCCCGAGAACATGCAACAAAGGGGGCATGGCCATGTTGGGCTGCTTTAGAGAAGAGGAAGAGTTGTTGTAGTAGAGTGCTGTTGCCATGCCGTCATTTTATGCCGGACTGCTTCACAAACGAGGGTCAATTCAACGCTGGATTTGCACAAAAGATTAAATTGACGGCACATGCTAGTCGATGAGTTGAATCAACTCCACAGCAACTACATAAGTTTGTCCACTAATGATTCAGAAATGTCCAAATGCATTCTAAAAGCTGTAACTTTCTTCCTGAGTCTCTCCATCAGTGTCCAAACTCCGGTTTGAACAAAGTTACTGACAATCCTAATTTTGGCTGCGTGAGATTCTCCAGCATTGTTGTTGTTGAGCAACCGAAGCGTGAGCTGTTGAAGCTCCACCCTCTTTTGGAAAGTGGGCCGGAAGCAGAAGCTCATTTGCATTTAAAGGGACACATGCAAAATTGTGTGTTTTTGCTCACACCCAAATAGGGGCAAGTTTGACAAGCTGTAAATGATCTGTGGGGTATCTTGAGCTGAAACTTCAGACACATTCTGGGCACACCATAGACTTATATTACCTCTTGTAAAAGGGGAATTATAGGTCCCCTTTAAAACCTTCACACTAAGAAAAAAAGGTTCTTTTAAGAACTGTTCACTGACAGGTTGGTTAGGGGAACCAAAAATGGCTGTTCTATGGCATCTGTTATGAAGAAACAGGGAGAGCAAGGATCCAGGTTTAGCATGAATTTATTCAAAAATACAACAAAGATAATCCAAACAAGGAACGGGAACAAAATAATAAGACAGGGAATAACACAACAGCTTTACAAACATGCAAATACAACGAACAACAACAGACAACTGAAACACAGGGGTACGCAGAATAAAGAAGAGGCTAAACAAGGCACAGGTGTCAGTAATGCATCGCTATAGTAACAAACAAGGGAACAATGGAAACAAAGGAAAACAGGAACTAAGTACGGGAAGTGAACAGAGATGGTCTTATTATTGGGAGATAAAAGGGGTGCTTCTCAATATCTCTCTTCGTTTCCTCGCTCCTCCATCCTATGACCCGGAAACCGATCAAGCTCAGCCATCTTGTAACATCTCAATTCTCTAACTGCACCATGAGGAGGCGAGGAACAAGGAGGAACCTTCTTGAGGAGCTATGAGTGAGGATACACAGGTGCAGAAGTCTTTGTCATCAAGAAACCTGATGCACGTATACATTATACTTTTGCAGTTTGAATAAACTTTACATCTCGCATACTTTAACGGGACAATAATCATTATTAATATTGTGATTTTTTTTTTTTTTTAAATAACCAAACGCTTTGAAGTGATGCTTGAGTGATCAAGAACATTCCAATATACAAATAACATTTCCTTCGATTCCTCCATCCTCGTCCACATCCTATGGGGGTGGAGCTGAGACACGAGGAAAGAAAATGAGGATGCACAAATAAGAAATGAGAACCCAAGAGCTTGCCTTGAGGTAAAACCGAAAATACACTTCAACTTAAGAGTCCTTTAACACGGAAAACGAGACAGGAATTTTGACAGCATCACTATGAAAACCCCTTTTTGGAACCTTTATTTTATCTTTCTGGGCACTTTGTTTTATTTAAACAGACTTCAATGCAAATAATGCAAATTACAACACATTTCAACCTATATTTCATTGACTACTAATATGTTTTTTTTTTGTTTTGTTTTTTTAAAGCTGTTTATTCAAATGAAAAATTGATTATTCTCCTCATTTGTTTGATTTAAAGATTTTTATGCTTATTAATGCAACATGCCATCATCAAACTGTTGAATTAATTGTTTGATCGTAGCAGTATTTGTGTGGCATGCATAATTGCTATCTATGTGAAAAGCCCAGAATCATTCACTTCGAACCTATTTGTCTATAGACCCAAGTCTATTTGTGTAGATTTTTTGCCAATGAACATTCAGAATCATTCACTTGTGAATTATTTAATTTGATGCTGATTGCTCAATCAGTAGATCATGGTGCTAGCAATGCCAAGGTCATGGGTTGAATTCACATGTACACCTTAATTACACCTGAATATTAACATGAATACCTCAGTGCAATGAAAGTCACTTTAGATAAAAGTCTTTGCCAAATGCATAGATGGAACTGAGAAGTATTGATTAGAAAAATAGTTTAGTGTAATGAATAATGGATTATTCTACTCACTATTTCTGTCAGTTGTGTATTTGTATGTATATCACACTATATTTGTGTGGTGCACACAGTTGCTATGTAGAAAGTTCAAATTTGCGCACTTATGAAACCTCAATCTCTGTTGAAATCAGTTGTGACATGCGTCTCTCATGTGGAGCGTATTTGTGTAGAGTTAATGCCTATGTAGTGTTCAAAATCATTTACCTTTGAATTATATTTCACTCAGCACTGATAAGTATTGATTAGAAAATAGTTTAGTGTAATGAAAAGATGGATTATTCTACTTAGTATATCTGTGAGTTGCCTATTTGAGTTTACTGGCATTAGCATAGCAACATGCTATCATCAAAGTCTAGTGATCAATTGTGAGGTCATGTAGAGCACTTTTTGTGTAGCACGCAGAGTTACTGCCTAAGAGTGTTCCAAATCAAACACTTATAATGTTCTGTGGTTAGGATTTGTGGTACGTCACTGGTTAGGGTGCTGCCTTAGAAAGCAGCTGCCCTATGTAGGCAGTATAACACCTCAGAGCTATTTCTTTATATACTATGACTTTCCTTCTGTGTTAGTGGTTCAGATTCTAATTAAGTATCCGATTTTATGGATGTACACATACGTGAAGCACGATTAACACTTGTAAACACTGCCCATATTGATCAGACATGGCTTGCATAATTCAGCTGTTACTCTCTGTAAAAGCACAAATTCAACATGGGCTGTTACACAGTAGTTTATCTCATTTCCGCCGATTTGTATGCGGCAGCGCCAGCCTCAGGTTAGCGACAAGGGACAGGCTAATGCCTAGCCACCATCACTTCTCCGTTTCCATTCACATTTATTTAAACAAATGGAGGAGATGATCAATGAAGCTAAAGATTCTACAGTGAGGGAATTAATGGGTATTGCCAGGCGTATGCAATTAGTCTGTGGTATTATTGAGTTGTCTTATTTCAATGGCTAATTTGTTATTCTGGGGAACATCTCTCCCCAGGGCCACTACTGATAGTGGCGCTTTTGCATATGGCGGCCTGATCCACCGGTAAATGGCATATCACAAAAAAAAGTAGCATGGCTTTGTCACAAATGACAGTGAAAGTGCGGAAGCTTACAATGTGAGACGAAAAGACACCAGTTATTAATAAAAATAGAGAGATTTGTAGTTCAAAGGAAGGCGGTTTGGTTTGACAGGCAGGAAGAGAGCTACATTCAACACGCTAACTTCGAGTCATCACGTCTCAAGATATTTTACGAGAGTAGGTAGCATCCCAGCTGTCCTATTTTTTTTTCAACTACTCACTAGGAATTAATTAAAGCCTTTGTTTGTGTTTTTATTAAGGAATAAAAAGAATAGCTTGGAGCCTAAATGGGTTCAGTGAAATTACTCGACTGGAACATTTTGTAATGGTAGAGCTCAAGTCTGAATACACTTTGGTTATAGTTAGTGCTACTTCCTTTTCTCAACCTTGCGAAGGATATTTTTGAGCAAACCGTAATGATTTCCCCCTGGAGTAGCAGTTCGTTAATCTCCTAGAATTAAAACTATTAAAAAATAAGTGGCTGCAAGCAGGTTGTGTACTTCCGGAGGGTCACATGCCAGCAAATAAATTACAAACATTTAATTGTTCATTAATCTTCAGTGACTTTTTTTTTTTTTTTAAGCATGCAATACATGTATATAAATCTGTTTTATATTTGAATATTTTAAAATGTATTTTATTCCTGTGATGGTACAGCTGAATGTTCTTCGGCCATTTTACTCCAGACTTCAGTGTCACATGATCCTTCAGAAATCATTCTAATATGATGATTTGGTGCTTGGGATACATTAATAATTTTGTGGAAACAGTGATACTTTTTTTTTTTCAGGATTATTTGAAGAAGTGTAAGTATAATTTTAAATAAAAATATTTTGTAACATCCCTACAAATCTAACTGAAGTATATTCTATTCTAATATGAAGTATATATGTTTTTAAGTTCACCTTAGTGATCGGGAACAAAAATGAAATTTCTGTCATTATTATGTCTGTCATGTTATTACTCACCCTCATGTCTTTTCAAACCCGTAAGACCTTCATTCATCTTCAGAACACAAATTAAGATATTTTTGATTAAATCCCTATAGACAGCAATTTAACCACCACTTTCAAGGTCCAGAAAGGTACTAAAGACATTGTTAAAATAGTCAACGTGACTGCAGTGGTTTTGTTTTTGCACACAAAAAGTGGCTTCATAAAATTAAGAATTTTCAATCTCACGCACCTACAGTTTGCCAGGCATTACCAGAACTATGGTCAGAAAGAAAAGTACTGTACCTCATCCCCACTGTGAAGGTGGTGGATCATTAATGCTGTGGGACTAATTTTCTTCCAAAGAACCAGGACAACTTTGGACAATCTGGACAACTTAGGATACACGGCATCATAAACTCCATCAAGTACCAGCAGATATTAAATCAATGCCTGACTGACCCTGTCAGGAAGCTTAAACTGGGCCGTGGTTGGATCTTTAAGCACATATCAAAATAAACAACAGAATAGTTCACTGACCACAGAATGTCCAGTCCCCTGACCCAAATCCCATAAAAAACCTATGGGATGAGCTGAAGAAAAGAGCCCACAAGCATGGACCTCTGATATCTAAAGGATATTTGAGAGATTCTGTATGGAGGAATGGTCTCACATCTCTTGCCATATGTTCATCAACCTTATTACGCATTATAGGAGATCCAGAGCTGATATTTTGGCAAAGGGAGGTTGCACAAAGTATTAAATGAAGGGGTGCCAATAATTGTGGAATACATATATTTCAGGAAAAAAAAAGAAGAAAAAAAAATCGTTCAACTGTTTTGCCTTTAATAAAGGTTAGATTTTTGCGCATATTTTAAATGAAAGACTAAAAGGAAAAATTGCAATTACAAATTTTCAGTCAGTTTTGCTCATATTTACCAAGGGTGCCAATATTTGTTTAGCCCAATGTTTGTTTTTTGTGTATGTGTGTATACAGTATATAGTGCATGCCTGTGCATGTTCTTGAGGCGTGTTGTTTACTGGCACTAAGTCAGACTGTACAAATGTCTGATTTATACTTGTTTCTGCGTATTAACTTGGGATGAGAGAAAATGTTTGTTAATGTTTTTATTCATTTATCATCTTTATGTTGGTTTATAACCCCGAGCTTATTATGTCTAAAATGGGTGATACCAAATCATGAGCTAGCTGGTTCTTGATGTGCTCATATTGTCAGTCAGTCTCACAAATAGAGTTCGGCGGTGCATATATGATGAGCGTTTACAATCCTTCAATCCTTTAGCTGCGCGTGTGGATGACCCTGTGGTCACAGTCATCAACTGCATCTCGAGAGGCTTTATCACATGCACACACTCACACATATACAACAGCAGCTGAATAAACACTCGTGATTTGTTGCTTCCATCTCTTGATGCCCTCTCCCTCCATCCACTCTGCCCCATAGTTCTCTATTGATTACAGAGCGAGCGGTGATAAGCACATGTGAGGGCTAAGTGGTGCTCCTGGTGTTGTCATCAGCGTGTAATGGGTGTAATATGGTCATAAACAGGATGGTTAAACCCACACTAAAATATTCACTCTCCGTTGAATGTACTACTGACAGGACAGTTTGGGGAGATTTAACAGTAAGAATTTGAAATGTTAAAATCGCCAGTGTTCAGAGGGAGGAGGACCTCGATACAAGTCTGATTTTAATGGTTACATAATGAGATAATTGGTTGATTAAGAATATTGTTTTTTGGAAAACAAAATATTTTATTTTATTATTTTATTTTTTAATCTCTCCATGGGTTTATGATGAGCTGTTGAACTAGAAAGTGAAAGAGAAGGCTTGGATTGAGGCAGAAGTTGACAAGTCAGACCACTCAAACAAATATACATAAGCAATATTTTGTCAGTGCCACAGAGTGTTAGATTCTTCAGGGAAATCATCCTACGGATGTCTTATACTTATAGTTGTCTGTGCTTATTAACCTGGGATAGGAGAAAGTGTTTTAACATCAAAAAATTGCACACAGCAGCTTTAACACCACCGTCATAATAAAAGACAGTTGGGTAGAGTAATCAAGCTACTGATTAGAGCAAAACCCCAGAGAGTGTGATTCATAATAAGCATGGGCTGTAAGGCATCAATTTGCTTGAATCCTCAGAACTGCGGGGAAAATTATATATATTAGGGCTGTAACAGTACATGTATTTGTCACGGTACGGACGTCACGGTTCGGTGCATACAGTCAGATGAAGAACACGGTCAGTCACAGGCAATCCACACTCCAATCCAGAAGGGGGTGCGTGCGGTAATGCAACACTGTTTGCTAACCGCTACAACAGGAAAAGCAGCAGAAGAAGAAGAATAGACGATCTATGCGCCAACCCAAAACAAGGGTGTTTCTCAATAGACCTTATGTAGCCCCACCCGTTTTCAGAGCTGCGCTTGTTGTGTTCTGTCTTCCGGTTTGTATTTCCACAGCATGAAGGTAAGATCTTACAGGTTTATGAATGTACCGCTCTTTTTAAAATTTCCCCGGTCTACTGACATTTGTTATGACATCCACTTCCAATATTACCATGCTTTTTTTTATTATTTTATTTTATTTTATTTTATTTTATTTTATTTTATTTTATTTTATTTTATTTTATTATTTTATTTTATTTTATTTTAAAATCTCCAGGGGTTTATGATGAGCTGTTGAATGAGAAAGAGAAAGAAAAGGCTTCTTCAGTGAAATCAACCTCCGGATGGCTTAAGCCCAAAGTATAGTTTACTTTTTATGCGTACTCAAGGGTCAGCGTACACTCTAAAAAATAACTGTAAAAAATAAATAAATAAATAAATAAACAAATTTACACAGTAAAATACAGTGATATACTGTAAAAACAGTGCATTCTGGGTAATATTATTTGTCGTTTTCGAGACAGAAAATTATAGGATACTTTCTCGAAAACAACAAATATTACCCAGTTTTTACAGTATATTACTTCTGTATATTACAATGCATTCTGTATATTACAATGCATTCTGGGTAACATTATTTGTCATTTTTGAGAAAGTAGCCTATAGCCTCTCTTCTTAAAATGACAAATATTACACAGAATGCATTGTTTTATGGTATAATCCTGTTTCTATGAAAAACGGTATTTTACTGTGTAAATTTGTTTAGGTTTTTTTTACAATTATTTTTTAGAGTGCACGTGACGCAAATTTCGTTACTTTGTATGTGCAGGTCGCACATGCGCATTTAATTGTTTTTGCAGTAATTAGTTTATCCATAAAGTGGCAACCGTGCCCTGGCGGCGTAGAGTCACAAGGTAGTCAAAGAAAAACTGCATAAAGAGAACAGAACAGCATACACATAAAAAAAAAAAAAAAAAAAAGTATACAGAGGGCTTGACTTATGGTTGTCTCTGCATATTAAGCTGGGATAGGAGAAAGTAATTTAATATTGAAAAATTGCACACAGCAGCTTTAACACTACGGTCATAATAAAGGATAGTTGAGAAGAGTAATCAAGCTACTGATTAGAGCAAAACCCCAAAGAGAATATGATTCATAATAAGCATGGTCCGTAAGGCATCAGTTCACATGTACCCTCAGAACTGCAGGGAAAATTCCCTAAGACTACAGCGAAAGCAACAGGTGGCCCAGGTGTGTTGAGGTATAGCTCGGCCTCACACACGCTGCAGGACGCCAGCACCCCCACCAAGACAAATGAAGTGTTTTATCTTCAAACGTTCTCTAGTATGAATAATAAGCGCAAGATGAAACGAAAAACATGGACATGAGGGCACCATCTGAATATCTAAATCTCATTCTAGTCTGTCCTACCTCTCTGAAATTGCTATGTGTGATTACTCTTTGAACCACATGCAACAGAGTGTGCGCAATGTCAATTAAAATTATGCAGGCATTTACTAGGCATTTACCTACTCTCAAACATCATGCATATGCATTAGCAGGGAGGAAAAAAATAGCTCTAATAAAAAAGCTAGGTAACGTGAATAAGATCCAGCCGGAAAACCTTTGTCATGGTTAACGTACATTAGTATATTTCTTTACTTGTTTTAATGGTGGCGAGATCGCTTACCTCGCAGGGTATTGTTTTCAAGGCTGAAAACAGCTTTAATTCTGATGGTGGTAAGTAATTTTCATTAAATGTCAATTTGGTATTAATTCAGAGCAAAGCTTAAATAAAATTGTGTTCATTAATCACTCTGCCGTCCAGTAGGCTGCTAATTAAAACGTTGTGGGGCTCGCTCGTTAGTCACCCGCAGACCTGATTGTTAATGTCGACTCATTGTCCTCCTTTTCACCGCTATCATTTATTTTCTTTGCTGTTCTTGTATACTCTTGTTAATTATTTAATGTCTTCTCTTTTTTTTTTTTTTGTCCTCGGTGACACTTTGTGGATAACTATCAGAGGGGTTTCAGGGGCGAGGACAGGGAGCTGTGGTCCTGAGGGCAATGAATACCAAGCAGAACATTGATCTCTATATTCTCCAGTTTTGTTTCTGCTCTCATACAGTCCTGACTGAAATTAAAGCCGCTGCCTGTTAAATCTATAAGTACATAGATTGTGCACATTTATTTTATGACTCAATAGCTTGTTTAAAGTATACACATTACGAATCAAGACATCCTAAGAATATTAAGAAATGTCCAGTTTAAGCTCATAATTTGAATGATAATTTACTGATTAATTCTTAAAAAAAAAAATAATAATAAGAGTATAATGCAATTAAAAATGTACACAATCATGTTTATTGCACTATTATGCAAATTTCATAATATGGAACTTTCCTACCATGAGAGTTGATTAGATTGAGAAAAGTCATAAAGTCTCTCTATGATAGGTTGTTGGAGTGTTGGAAGTGTTGAAAGTGACATCAGCCGAAATTGTTTTCAGGAGAAGAGCAGGCTATACAGTATGCAAGATTATGAGGTATACAATTTTTCTGGACTATAAAGAATTGTTGGTTTAACTTAAAAAAGTAAGTTACCTGGTTGCCTTAAAATTTTGAGTTCAATTAAATTAAAAATTTGAGTTAATACAATGAAGGCGATTGGTTTAATAAACAGAAACTCAAAATATTATGTTATCTGAACCACATTAATTATCTAAGATTATTTGACAAAAGAAAAAATGTTGTGATAACAAATCATGAAAATAATTTTCTACTGTGTAGCATAATTTTATCAAAATATGACCAGTAACGTATATTCAAAAAGTGAATGAGATCCCTTTTGATCTCAAGTTGACGATTTCTATGTTTAAAATGTTCTTGCAACTCCAGAAAACTAGGTGGCAGTAGATGCCTTAAGCAAATTCACATTTACAGCCACCAGATAAACTTTAAGGCTCGTTCACACCAAGAATGATTAATACAAAGGTAACTATACTGATAAATATATTTGCGTCCACACCAACGAACGGTCTGTTTATTCTAAGCTCGCTCACTGTGGTTTCAAACATGTTTTTGCTGTTCTTGTTGCACGACTTTAACTAACAGATGTCCTCAGCATGCTATGTTTCGAGTGTGCAATCGATCTAATCTAACAGTGAATTTAGCTGACGAAATCAATATAATGCAACAAAAAACGCCTAGTCTTTTTCACTGCAACTTCAAAGGAAGCAAGAAAATAATGTAGTCGAAACTAGCGCTGGATACCTGAGGTGAATTTATTTTTACACTGTTTGCTAGCTTGACATTATGATCTCATCGTTAATACTTCTCACCATTTATTCTCATCCATTTTCTTTAAAGTATCCTTGAAAATTGACTTTTGACTTGTCAAACAGTGGTGGATTTTTCGGCAATTAACTTCTCCGAAATGTTGTCTGCCATTTTAAAAGCACGGGCCCTTAAATTAGAATGGATTCTGATTGCCTGTCAGTGTTTTATCGTTTAACATGTAGAAAAAAATCTTTCCGAAAGTGATCCCAACGATATTGTTTCTCTATAGGCCTATCATTATTGTTATAGTTATGATGTGGACAGTGCTATTCTTGTATATTTAGAACGATTTTTAGAACGATATCTTTATCGTTATCTTTATCATTCTTGATGTGAATGAGCCTTAAATCTAACTTTCTTTTAGGTTAACTCCAAGCCTGTCTGAAATCACATAGTCTCTTGAGTAGGTACTTATTTTGAATTAGTAATTACTTCACGACAAAAAGCCCAAAGTACAGTATGTTCTAAATAGTATGAATGTGTGAAGTATGAATGTAATTCGATGGATGTACTACATTCATCATGTTGTCATTATCACATGACCTATCAGCATCAATTGCGTGACTTCAATGCCTTTGACAATACCTCTCCTGTGGCCTCATGGGATACTAAAGTGTCCATTGTATGTGCACTTCAGAATCTCACCGCAAGTAGTAGGTCATCCGGGCACACTTCTGAAACCTTAAATAAGAAATGGGACACCCTACAGTCTTGTGGATTTCATGATCACGAGGCAGCCATTGTAAGTCCACAAGACCACAATTGCATATGAAGTGTGACATTTGGGACAGGGCTACTTACACATCACAATAGGGAAGCAAAGACTGTCGCAACCTCCATTTCATGCTGACTTTAACTCTATTCATGAATCCGGATCTTTCTGTGCGATGCTGGACAGAGCAAAGGAGTAGAGGCAATAACCAGAAGTATTACCGCCAGTTACATATAAGATTCATTTTGCACTGCACCACTGCAGGATTACAGCATTCAGCATTTGAACAGCATTACATGTTGGGAAATTAAATTTCAACACTGTTCTGTTTTCCTGGACTCACATTTCAAAATTAATGTGCTACAATGGATCGAAATGTTCATAGAGCATTCCCTGCTTGAGAGGACGTTGCTTCTTATGACATCAGCCTGATGTTTGAGCACGAGCTACGTTTGTGAGGAACTGACTGGACTGTGATCTTGCTGGTTAGCCCAGCAAACTAATCATGGCTGTAGGGGGAGCAGAAGCTTCTGTGGAAAGCTCTGGAATTACAGGGTATGAGGAGGCAGTTTGAGCTGTGGCGTTTACCTTCTGTTGCATCAGCTCGCATGCTGGATTTGTTTAAAGCTTATTAGGTAAACATTCATATTTGTTTCTTGTACTTTATACTCGCAATTCATTAACAAATTGCCTGGGTGCTTTGAATTTGCACTGGGAACCAATATTCCTGGATTTTTGGAGCAGAAGATGTCTCTTAAGCTGCATCTACACTGCAAGGCTTTATGCACAGATCCAATATTTGTTTTTGTCCCATATGTTTGCATTAACTTAAGACGTACAGATGTAAAAGTTTTTAAAAAATCTTTTCCAATCTGTACATTTTATATACACATTTAATGATGATATCTTCTATGAATTACACTGAAATTTAAATAGAGAAAAAATGGGTGCAAGTATGTTAGACGGTTAGATATATTAAATATATTTGAAAGACAGGCTGAATAAGATGGGAAAATCCTGTCTTGTTGTTTTTGCCTTTTACACACCTGCAACAAGATCCAATCTGTGCCATTGAAAATTTTGGAATTGGTTGACAGTGTAAATGCAGCTTTAGTGGAACAACTTTTGAGAAGTTTGACACTTTTTCATCGTGAACATTAAATGTGCTGCCTTGTAATGCATTGATTGAGTACCAGCACCACCTGCCTTGAATTTGATTGCTTTTCTTGCTCTACAGCACTAAAAAGTACAATCTTATTGCCAAAACTGTCCTGCTATAGACCACAGGGGCCTTTTTAAATCTCTCCTTTCCTCATTTTTCCATTTCTATTGAAAGGATCTTGGAGTACTAATTTAATTGAGATGAAACTGATCTCTAATATTTGCTCTGATTGAAGGGTTTAGACTAGCCTTCTGAAAAGACCTTTAACATGTCTGGTGCTGGAACACTTGGTCAACCCGGTCATGAATTGAGAAATCAACTTTTCTTTGAGCTTTTGAAATATAAGATATCGTCATCGTACTATAAGTATATTCTGTAAGTTTCAGAACTGAAAACTTCCTTGTTAGTCCAATAAAAGCTTTTATTGACAGCAGGCCCAGCGAATGACTCCTTGAATGTGCCTATCTATAGGTGACGCCTTCTTCATCACTGCAACGTTAGCCCTGCCCACTGGCGTGATAATGAGATGACGAGGAGAGAAGAGCGTTACAGGACTAACAATAACATTACCTTTCAAAGGATCCTAATGCTAGGAATATGGTTATTTCTTTTCAAAAATGTGAATGTCTCAGTTGAGCGATCAAAGAACGCTCCCTTTACAATCGCTGAAGCTGTCAATCAAACAGCGTGAGTTTATCAGTGACTGAGTTCTGGACTCAGGCCAAAACTGCTGTTTTATTCAATGAATCTCTTAGTTACATCGCGTTTGACTGTTGTTCACTCAACAAAACGTCTGTGATCGGCTACAGCGTTCATCACTGCAACTTTTCATGCCACAATCTAAAGATAATGCCATAGATCTAAATGTAATCCTATAATCATCACTTTTTTGAAAAGTTTTCGAGAGAGTAACATTTAGCTATTTTCATATGCAAAGATGTTAGCCAATCACAGCAGTGGGCATTTACACTGAAGTCTCACAGCAGACACGCCCCTTAAAACAGAGCTTTTAAAGGTGCCCTAGAATTAAAAATTTAATTTATCTTGGCATAGTTAAATAACAAGAGTTCAGCACATGGAAATGACATACATTGAGTCTCAAACTCCATTGTTTCCTCATTCTTATATAAATCTCATTTGTTTAAAAGACCTCTGAAGAACAGGCAAATCTCAACATAACACCGACTGTTATGTAACATTCGGGGTGTACGCCCCCAATATTTGCATATGCCAGCTCATGTTCAAGGCATTACACAAGGGCAAGCAGTAATAAAGTCTGGATCTGTGCACAGCTGAATCATCAGACTAGGTAAGCAAGCAAGAACAATAGCGAAAAATGGCAGATGGAGCAATAATAACTGACATGATCCATGATATCATGATATTTTTAGTGATATTTGTAGACTGTCTTTCTAAATGTTTCGTTAGCATGTTGCTAATGTACTCTTAAATGAGGTTAAAGTTACCATTGTTTCTTACTGTATTCACGGAGACAAGACTGTCGTTATTTTCATTATTAAACACTTGCAGTCTGTATAATTCATAAACACAACTTCATTCTTTATAAATCTCTCCAACAGTGTAGCATTAGCTGTTAGCCACGGAGCACAGCCTCAAACTCATTCAGAATCAAATATAAACATCCAAATAAATACAATACTCACATAATCCGACGTATGCATGCAGCATGCATGACAAACACTTTGTAAAGATCCATTTTGAGGGTTATATTAGCTGTGTGAACTTGCAATGATAAAGTCGAGAACTCGGGAGGGGGCAGAGAGCGCGAGCAATTAAAGGGGCCGCAGCCTGAATCGGCACATTTCTAATTGTGCACCCAAAATAGGCAGTTAAAAAAAATGAATTAAAAACATCTATGGGGTATTTTGAGCTAAAACTTCAGACACATTCAGGGGACACCTTAGACTTAAATTACATCTTGTAAAAAATGTTCGATGGCACCTTTAAATAAGAGGGCTAAAATCAAGGTAGGAAAATCCTTTTATTTCTAAATTATGGCAATTGTTGATGTAAAAAGCATACTAACATTATAAGTGAACCCCAGGAAACATTATAAAACAACAAAACAATGCAGTTCATGACCCCTTTAACTTTCTCATGATTATTATTTACCAAGGAAGTCAAGTTAGTTAACCATTTGTTCTCAAATCTTGGTCACTTAATCACAAAAGTAAGATGAAAGACAACAAAGAAACAAATTGACAATTTGACAACTGCTAATAGAGGCTGTTTTCGTCTCATTTAATTAGCTAAATTAATACTGTACATGTTGTTGTTGTTGTTGTTTTATTATATAAAACTTTTCTACTTTTTTTGGTAATGTGGGCAACCAAAAACCATTTATCAGGTACTAGCATCCAAAACTCAACATACTGTATACTGGTGACCAGATATGCTGGTCTTTTCAACAGGGTGAGCACCATGAGAGAGGAGAGGCCAGGCTGAGAACTGCGCGTTTTTTAAGGTCGTCAATTATGCACGGTAGCCACCCGCTGCCATACGTCACTGTCAATTCCATTTGCCAGCGTCGTGCGCCGGTGTGCCGGTTTTGTGTGTGTTAAATAATGCAGTGCAGAAAGGTCAGAGGAGATGCAGAAAGGGCGGATGCTCGACTCGATTGTGAAGGTTTGCGCGGGGCTTGCAATACCAGCGTTAATTCACAGATCAGTTCCAATAATAAAATGCATATTGTAAATGTCAAACAGAGGCAGGCCAGGAGTAATCCACCTCTGCTGGGAAATAATGGATAGTCTCCAGGCTTATTTCAGCGTATTCCACTGGAGAACGAGACAAAAGCCAACTTTATATTGCTGCAGCGGTAATGTTAGATCAATCTTTAGAGTCAGAGATTACACTATAAATCTTCCTTAGCATTTGCATACTTCCTCTCAGTGTACCTCTCTCGAGCGAACGGGAAAGTCTAACAAAGAGTTTGCCAATGAGATGGATGAAGTGTCATACTCCCCTAGGCATAAAACAGCATCAATGGGAATGTCACAGGCAGTGTGGGTAACCGAAAGGGCATCGGCAGGTGCTCACGAGACAATTAAGTGCACAGCGTATCGCTTTCCTTTAACCGTTAAAAATTATTGCAATGATCAAGAGGAAGGTGACAGCAACAAATATCTCTGCGTTCGTGTATGTGCGTGACGCTCACTACCGCCGTCGAGATCAGAAGAGCTGAAGGTGAACGTGAGTCATTCTCCTACATTATCAGAGCTTGTTTGGCAGCAATGTCAGAGGCAAAGACGCATCCTCCCTTTATCCTGAGGGCCTCTTCATCACAACATGTGGCAGGGGAGGCGGCGGAGAGGGAGTGGGAAAATGACGAACGGCCTATTGTGTAATTAATGAGGACTGTGTTGATTTCCGCAGATAATTTAGCACGCTTGTGAGCATTTGACTTCTGATCTCCATTTACCCTCCTTTATGGGCTTGGAATTGCTGGTGTAGAGTGTTAACCTTGGGTGAGTATTGCAAGCACTCGCTCGACACACACACTGCATGTTATAGCTCTGATGTGAATTTAAAGGGTTAGTTCACCCAAAAATGAAAATTTCGATTTTTCTGAAATTTCACAAACTAAGATATTTTTGATAAAATCTGATAGCTCAGTGAGGCCTGCATTGCCAGCAAGACAAATAACACTTTAATTGCCCAGAAAGCTACTAAAGACGTATTTAAAACAGTTCATGTGACTAAAGTGGTTCAACCTTAATGTTATGAAGCGACGAGAATACTTTTTGTGCACAAAAAAACAAACAAAATAACAACTTTATTCAATAATATCTAGTGATGGGCGATTTCAAAACACTGCTTAATGAAGCTTCGAAGCTTTATGAATCTTTTGTTTCAAATCAGTGGTTTGGAGCGCCCCCCAGTGGTAAACCATTGGAATTTCAAAACACTTATGATGTAAAGAAGCCTCGTTTACTGAAATCACGTGACTTTTGCAGTTTGATAGTGCTCCAACCACTGATTCGAAATAAAAGATTTGAAGCTTCATGAATAAAGGCGTTATTTTGTTTTTTGGCGCACAAAAAGTATTCTCGTCGCTTCATAACATTAAGGTTGTACCATTGTAGTCACATGAACTGCTTTAAATACATCTTTAGTAGCTTTCTGGGTATTGAAAGTGTTAATTGTCTTGCTGGCAATGGAGGCCTTACTGAGCCATCGGATTTTATCAAAAATATCTTAATTTGTGTTCCTAAAATGTCTTACAGGTGTGGAACGGCATGAGGGTGAGTAATAAATGACAGAATTTTCATTTTTGGGTGAACTAACCCTTTAAGAATTGACTTGCTTTCAATTCGAAGTGAATTGGCCACACCCACAGGATGTTGAATTGTCAATGACAGGAAGAACAACTTACTAAATTCTAAAGAAATTCAGTTCACAAGTAGTTCAATGTTATTATTTTAAGTGCCATTTATTGTTATGATAATAATAATAATAATGATAATAATAATAATTATATTTGAATAAAATATGTATAATACTAAATATTACAATTCTGCATCCTGTGTACCTCAAATCAAATGTAAATGTATGAATTATGTCATGAAATTTTATCTTAATTTAGCTTTGAATGCCTGGTGTTTATTTTGTATGGCTCATTTGGTAAACATATTAATAGAGTAAATAAAGTCAAATGAAATAGAATGGCACTTTCTTGGCCTCCTTCCCTCTGTCCAGCCCCTGAGCCGCATGACAGATGTCAGGAGAATTTTAATGAACACTGGGTTCAAACCAGGCCCTTTCGGGCACATACCATTTAAACTCTTTTTCCACACTTGAAAGTGACCCTGCTGCCACATGGCATGCCTTGCTATGAAAAAATTATCAGCAATAATTTAGATGGAAGTGTCTCTGAAGATCTTATCTGTGGTAGAGTAATGGTATGCATATTTTGTCTGGAGATGGAATTAAAGATGCTTAGAGGTCTGTGAAGCGGGAGTGAAGGGAGCGACTGGTGATAAGGTCTCTGGTAGTTTCAAACAGGCTTCAGCGTCACCCTGCGCTAAACAAATGTTACAACCTCTCTGGTGACTTTCAGTGTTTTTAAATGTGTATAGATGAGCTCTGAGAGGTCACTGTTATGGCATGGACTGTCATATAATTCCTGATTTCCAATAATCTTAACAAGGGAACTTAAGGTAAGTTTTTGAATTTGCCATTTTATACTGTACTTTTACTTATTACACTCAGGGTTGTGCAAAATTCATAGGTGGAAATTTGAATTTAATTGAATCTCGATCTATCGTTCTACAAACCTTTAATCTTCAAAACTTTCAAATACGTCGTCAGTACTCAAAATTCGTCTCATACCTTTTTGCCTTCAAATTTGCAGTTCAGTTCTGAATAGAACACAACCTTTTTTTCTGATTTGCTCTCAGCTCAGGTAAAACAGATGTTCTTTTTGCATTTCTATTACTCCTTATTTGTCAAACAAGTGCGGTGACTTAAGTGACATTTACCAGATGATAGTTTAGGAATGTAAAACACGTCTTTGTGCTTCTCCAAGGCTGAGCATCTCAGATGTTTGCCAATTACTGTAGCAATAAATATTTAATCACTTGTTGCTCCTTTTACATTTATTTATATAGTTAGCTTCACGAATGGCTTCTAATGAGAGAAAGCAGCACTCTGGATAGGGTAAATGATCAACTATCAAACCTTACGACAAATGCGTAAATGTCATTCGTATTTTTAAATATTTTGCTCAGCCACGAGTGATGGAGGCCCTCGACTGGTGTTGTTGTAGTGCATTTACATCAAAATATCCGTATGCCGTACACTAACCCAGCTTGAGCTTTTCTAGAATGCCATGCACGCCCTCGGAGAGCAGTATTCCTCTGTTGTCAGCTGTGCCCTGAATATGTGTGTAGCATTTTAGTAGATCTGCCCATCCTAGTGGCCCGTCTAAGGGTGACTAGCTCCGTTTAATTAAAACCCACACACACACACAGTGAAGCACGACCATGCAACACCCTGCATAAATAATTCACAGGCTGAGGTACGGTTTTGGGCTTTCTGTAATGAGCTGAAAGCTAGCCGCGGGGAGCTAAACAAACTCGTCCGAGCGCTTCATCAGAGAGGCCTAACCTTGGCATGGGAAGGTCCAGGATTCCAAATGTTTGTCCCACCACATAAGCCATGCGAAACGCCCGCTACCTGCGGTGCAGCTGCCGATAAAGCCCTAATTCTTATGTAAAACTCTTACTCGACTCAACTGTGGCAGCGAAAGTCTGACAACGGCGCTCTCAACCTCGCCACGAGGAGCTCATTAAAGAGCCTGCCACACAATGTCCCTCACGGTGGCAATTTGGTCTGGTCTCAAATCCTAGCCAGAGGTGAAACAGCCCTTTAATGAATGAAACATTTTACCCAATGGTAGCACATTGAAAGCCAAGTTTTTAGGCTTCGAAAATGTGCCAACACATCTCTACGGTGCTGACTGTACTGGGTAATGCCCACGAAAAAGCATCTTTGCACTTATTAATGGCAATGAGACGTCTAACAAGATTGTTTTCTTGTCCAAAACAGATTATCCAGGCGCAAGATCAATGTGCAATTCGGTCGCTATTTGAAACAGACTCTTTGTCAAAACTGCAATTATCCATCATGATGCCGTCATAAAATTTCCAGATTTAAAGGGAAGCGGACAGAAAAGAAAAGAAAAGGCGGAAAAAGAAGATGGATCGTCACAAAAAGAGAAGAAAAAATCTGTCAAGGGTATTATGGAAGCGGCTCAAAAAGGGAGCCATACATCAAAGCAGCAGACAGCCATTTGTTAGAGAGGAATAATAGCTGTGATACATGTCAGCCCCTGTGACCTGGGGAAACAATAAAGCAGGTTTGGAGCTGCCTAAGAGCAATGACCTTGTACCGTTGAATCCAGCCCAAAAAGAAAAAAGAGATGGAAGGTGGAGAAACAATTACAATCTATATAAAGTCTGATCCTGTCCTCTACTGCTCACTGGGGGCAGAGAAGATTGCTGTCTGGTCCTCTTTAAAAAGCCTCTTTTCCAGAAGACAGTAAGCATGGAAGTTGCAATGTTAGACTTGTTCCTCAACCACTAGGCTAGTGCCTTCTAAAATTGGGTCTTGTTCGCTCACTTCCGTCAAGTCGCCTGGAATTAAAGCTATTTTATCTTTGAATTCAGTCATGGATTGTGAGGCAGGATTGCTTCAAAAGAAGATGTAGATGTAGATCTTAGTGTACCCTGTCTTGCAAGCGCTTGTGTGGTATGTCCACGGCTAAAAAGAAAGCACTAAAAGAGCCTGCAGACATAATAAGATTACTTGAATTTCAAGTGTTCCTCACTTCAGAGTTCAGTGGATCAGGACTCAGACCTTTGTCAGCTCTCAAAGAGTTTGACTTGTAAAAGCTAGTCTAAAGTTAAAGTACATCTGTCTGCCGGAAGCTAGTTATTATAGTAAATTAAGTTTTAAATATGGATTTTTTTTTACAAAATCCCATCGCTTTGCTTCAGAAGGCCTTTATTAACCCCCTGAAGCTATATGGATTATTTTTATGATGGATGGATGTATTCGTATTGTATTCGGATTGTGTTCATCTGAAAGAAGATAGTCTTATATACCTAGGATGGCTTGAGGGTGAGTAAATCATGGGTTAATATTCATTATTGGGTGAACTGTCCCTTTAAGGTTGTGTGTTATGAATAACATATGGCCAGTTTGACAATCCCTGGTCACTTTATCCTTTCTCTGTAAGGTAAGAAGCCATATGAATGATCTCAATGAAAAAAAAAGAAAAAATAAAGTAATATGGATTTAAAATGAATGAGGGTGAGTAAATCATGACATGACAAATGGACTCCATTTTTGAGTAAACTATTCCTTTTCTCCATTTTTAATTGGTTTTTAATAAGTCTAAAGGGTTTCAGTCTCAGATTGCATGAATACTCAATTTTTCACAAGTCATTAACGGTTTAGTCTTGACTCTTCATAGAACTTTGATTTGAGGTAGCAGGTGCGGTGGACCCAACTGGTAGGTTATTGCCTTTTTCCATACTGGCGAAGGCTCCCAAGCAGAAAAGCCATCTCTTTTGCACTGGAGATTGTAAGGACAAATCAAAAAGAGCCATTCACCCGGCAGAGGACAAAAGACACCAACGCAAAGCGTACTTTGTGCCATCCAGATAAAGGTCTGTGGAAATGGCAGAGCCCGACTGGCATTCACACGGTGACAAGAGGGCGAAAGGTGTGAAAGAAGCCATTGAGGAGCATCTCCCACCACTGAATGGAGGGATAAGGGTCTTCAGCGGGAATGAAAGTAGCAGAGCACAGGGCTCCGACATGTCATTGGAAATGAATGAGGAAAACGGTAAGCGCTAATCTCCGTGTGTGCGTGTCATCACTTAGTGTAAAATCACAATGCCGTGCATCTAACTGCAATAATACCGGGCAGCAGAGCCTTTCTTTTGAAGGCATGGCAGGGTCAAATGTAGATTTATTTGTTGGAATGCTTCACCGGGCATTGAGATAGACCTCACTTAATGGTCTGATAAGCGTCCAAAAATACTTGATCCCATAAAAGCAACCCTACTAAGATAGACCATTGTTCTCTTCCTTAAATAGAGGTCCTAGTAATTAATAGTCATTTTACTGAATTATACAACCATGCTAGGTGATTATAAATGAATTAATTATGAGCCAATTGAGCCTACAGCCAGTTTTCTTGGGCCTATTTTGGCATGCTCCGTACCCCCCCCCCAGAGGATTCTGGGAAGTCTTCAAGATTAAACACATGTAAGAACTTGTGCAGTCCCAACAACAAGGAAGCACGTCCTCGTGAGCTTACTCAAGGTGAAAACTATTACCGAAGCCTGGCCGGCAATAAATTTATATTGATTCTTCATATGAGCAACTTCTTCCAGATAAGCCCCAGAGCTGCTAAGATAATGATTTTTTTGCATGTGCAAGTCCATACTCGGGCCTTAAAAACATCTGAGACGAACAAAAGAGTTTGCAAACGGTAGTTGGCTCAAGTGCTGAGGAAAGTGACACAGAGTTTGGTGGTTATTTGCTCCCCGACATGGGATATGGGCTTTTAATAATTAACGAAGGGACAGGAATAGAGTAAAAGGAACAAAAACAATCACTGAGGAGGGAAACTGTTGCCAAGAACCAAGGAAAAGCACAGATAAACTATTTTAAGCATCTTATTATTTCAGCTAAGATGTAATGGTTAGCATTAACTTTGGACAAATGTTCAGAGATTATATTTTGGTGAATTAGAGAATGGTCAATTTCAAAAAGAACTTCGATTTCCCTCTGGAAATCACAGTACAATGTTGCATTTTTGTCTGTAGAGTTAATAATTCTTGGCATAACTGCTTTGTTGTGATGTTTTAATTGCTTAAGTTGACATGAAATCAAAACTGATGCTATTTACTTTCTTAATATACATCCCTGGTCTCATTTGTGCACATTATATAATGTAGAAACTTATTCTGTCCATCACCAAGCCTTTTATTTTATTTTAGTCAAAATATTATTATATCACATTGCAGAAGCAAAATGGGTGTGGACTCCATTTGAAGAAAATTAGCTATATTTTCCTCTTTCTCTTTTTCTTTCTGAGCTGACATCAGTGGGCGTGGCACTGATGGATGCTGGGATACATTGATTAGTGTGGCTGTTGGATATGTGATGTAGTAGGAATCAGGTGAGAATGTGCCCTCATAGGTCACTGATATCATTAGCGAACGGGCCAAAGTGGGGAGGCGGGACGTCTGCCTTCATGCGACAGTCAATCTGGACGGCTTGACTTTGTGTTTATTGGAGACGTTTTCTGAGGGACAATGCTTCATAAATACTTGTCACATATGATATAGAGGAAAGCATAATATTATATGCTTTTTATTATATGTATATATTGTATTTTAAGGACATTCTAGTCGAAGAATCAAAACATTCCAAAACCTCTGTCTCTTTTTTAGAACACTTTTAAAAAACTCATTTAAAGGGAAATATTTAATGTGTATTGTGTTTAATGTGTTCTTTTTGGAGCTTTTAACTTAAGGAAATGTATTGTTTGGTACATTTTGGTATTGTATTTTTGGTTTAACAGGTAATATGTCCTTTTAAATATTAAATTAATAAAGTCTCTAAGTATATCAGTCTGTCCGATCTCAAATCACAATGAGCCGTTTTATTTTGTGCGTCAGAGACGAGGTGAGAGAGCGGGATGGTACCCGATCCGAATATTCCTCCTTGGATTATGAGATGAAACACCTTCATACGGAGAGCAATATTAGCACACCATCTGGTGGGTGCCGTCCTTTGCTGTGTGGTCGGGGCTTCATTGTTGACTAATATTTCTCCAAAGAAAAATATAGAACAGAGGCATAAAGATGTGAAGGACGTGTGGAAGGTGGAGAGGAGGGATGAATGGAGGGAAAGAAGGGGGGCAAAGGAGGTATCTGTGCCTTCAATCTGAAAGCTCGCAACACGTGCTGCAAATAAATTCATCACCCAGTGAGGATGTCTTGTTCTGACACTAATTTTAGGTCCAGAGCAGTGGGTAATGAACATATTCTATGACAAATTGTGAACGCTCGCATCCGGCGCATTTGTTGGGCCTATTTGCATTCTCTGGTTTGCCTCCACAACACCTGGTGTCTGGGGTTTGAGTGCACCGTGAAAGAAACGTCTGAGAATAGAATGGCATTAGACTGTTTCTTTATGACAGTGGAATTGTTCGCTTCGTCTTGTTTTGACTGAGCGCTTTGTTTTAATTTGAGATCTTAGAGACAAGGGCAAATGGTGAGTGGCTGTGTATACAATTTCCAGAAAACCCAAGAGCACTATACAGTTATACTGTATGCCCTTGAGTGTTGTTATATCTCAGAGGAAGAGTTTCTGGGAAAGCGTTCTCTGTGGTCTCAGACATTTCAGGGACTTATGAACTCTGTAACTTGTAATAATTTAATATGCTCGAGTTGTAATTTAAGAAAGTATTTCTAAAAGGCTACAGCAGACTTTTGGAAATAAGCTTTAGTCAATCTTAGACACTTTTTATATTGTACTATATATTGCCAGTTTTTCATTTTAGAAATATATTGGACAAAATATTATAAATATTATATATACAGTTGCAAGAAAAAGTATGTGAACCACTTGCAGAATCTGTGAAAATGTAAATAATTTTAACAAAATAAGGGAGATAATACAAAATGCATGTTATTTTTTATTTAGTACTGTCCTAAGATATTTTACATAAAAGATGTTTACATGTAATCCATAAGACAAAAAAAAAATAGCTGAATTTATTAAAATAACCCCATTCGTGAACCATACTGTGTGATTCTCAATACTGTGTGTGGTTACCTGGATGATTTACGACTGCTTTTTTGTTTTGTGATGGTTCTTCATGAGTCTCTTGTTTGTTCTGAGCAGTTAAACTGAACTCTGTTCTTCAAAAAAAAAAAAATTAATACCCTGATGCTCCAGAAAAAACATGATGCATTAATAGATGGGGGTGAAAACTTTTGGAATTTGAAGATCAAGGTAAATTGTATTTAATTTGTCTTCCGGGAAAACATGCAAGTATCTTTTGCTGCTTCCGAAGGGCAGTACTAAATGAAAAAAAAAAAAAGAAAAGAAAAAAAACATATAAGACATTTAAGCGAAATAAGAATAATTTGGACCTCTTCATCTTGTTCAAAAGTTTTCACCCCCCTACTCTTAATGCATCGTGTTTCCTTCTGGAGCATCAGTGAATGTGTGAACCTTTTTTAATAGTTGTGTTTGAGTCCCTCAGTTGTCCTCAGTGTGAAAAGATTGATCTCAAAATCATACAGTCACTGCTGGAAAGGGTTCAAATATGCAAAAGATGGTGGAAAACTGAAGAACTTTTGGGACCTGGAGATTTTTTTTTTTTTTTGAAGAACAGAGTTCAGTTTAACTGCTCAGAATAAACAAGGGACTCATGAACAACCATCACACAACAAAAAAACAGTCGTGGATCATCAGATAACCACACGTATTAAGAATCAATGGTTCACAAACTTTTGAACGGGGTCATTTTAATAAATTCAGCTATTTTTTTTCTTCTTATGGATTACATATAAACATCTTTTATGTAAAATATCTTACTCAGGACAGTAATAAATAAACAATATCATGCATTTTGTATGATCTCTCTTATTTTGTTAAAATTTTGCACATTTTCACAGATTCTGCAAATGGTTCACATACTTTTTTCTTGCAACTGTATATATATATATATATATATATATATATATATATATATATATATATATATACATCAATGACCCTAAAATTTATATAAAAGAGTTGTTGTAGTAGAGTGATCTTACTATGCCGTCATTTTACGCAGGACTGCTTCACAAACGAGGGTCAGTTAAATGAAAAAAGATTAACATGACGGCGCATGCTAGTCAATCAGTTGAATCAACTCCAGAAATGTTCAGATGCATTCTAAAAGTTGTAACTTCTTTCTGAGACTCTCAATCAGTGTCCGATTCCAGTTTGAACAATGTAAGGTTGAACATTGTTACTGAAAATGGCTGTGTGAGATTCTCCAGCTTTGTTGTTGTTGAGCAACCGAAGCTAGAGCTGTTAAAGCTCATCCCTCTTTTGGAAAGAGGAGCAGCAGCTCATTTGCATTTAAAGGGACACACACAAAAATGGTGCGTTTTTGTTCACACCCAAATAGGGGCAAATTTGATAAGCTATAATAAATGATCTGTGGGGTATTCTGAGCTGAAACACCGGAGACTTGTATTACATCTTGTGAAAGGGGCATTATAGGTCCCCTTTAAATAGATTGTGTTCATTTTTAAAATTGTTTAATATAATAAAATGTTATAGAGTAGTATAAATGTACAAAATAATAAGTAAGACATTTACACTGAAAATGTACAACATAACAGGAAAAATCCAACTGGTTTTGGAGGGAAAGTTTGTATAGCAGGAAATATAAATTTTTTATTGGTGGTATTATTCTTATAATTTTCTAACCAATCAATATTGTTCTCCTTCAGGGTGAGCCAAACAGAATCTTGTGAAAGTTGTAGCAGTGCACTTCCCAATAAAATAAGTCATTCTCGCAGGCAGGTGTTTCTGTCACGTGTTGCCATTTTATCACGGGTGCCATCTTGACAGTCTCCCTCGGCAACACTCTGATAATGGTTATTAACACAAAAACACACAAAAAATCCATATTCCACAACTTGCTGTTTGTCAGTTTGACAGCTCTCCGCATTAACGATGGCGTCAGCCCGCAGGATGTAAAGCAATTACTTTGAGACTCTCAATTAATGAGCTTCCCAAAACTGTTGTCATTGTTATTATAGAACCTTATCAGACATTTCCAGGGCTCTTTATTTCCCTCTCTGAAAAAGAAACTATGTGTATTTCCAGTGGATCATTAGCATTTTCAGTCTGTCTAAGGACAAATTATTTTGCCAATACATTTTGGAGCTTCAGGTGGGCATTGGCAAAATTCCCAGCACATACAAATGGTCAGTCTCAGGTCAAATAGGTGATTTGCGAAATCCTTTTTTGCATTATGACATTCATCTCATTTTGTGCACTATGACATAGACAAACTGTTCCATTAATTATAGATTCAGAAGTTCTCATTCATTAATCATTTTTACAAATATTTGTTTTGGACATATTTTGAGTAATTTATATTATTTAAAGTGTATCTATTTTTCCTCTCATTATTCTTTTTAATAGATATGATGGTGTTATTATTATGTAACACTTTTCAAGACAAATATTTTCATTTGAAGCACCCAATACTTTGATCTCTTTCATGTTTTACCAGGTAGATCTTGATGAAACCTTGGTGAAACACATTTTGAAACTTTTTTTTTTTCTCTTTAAATCCCTGTAAAGTATAATGAGTTGCATGAGTTTCACCAAGTTTGAATCATCTGGCTCATTAGAGACCTTCAACCTATCACGTTCATGTCTTTATGTCTTTCCTTGCTTAAAAAACAAAAACAAACAAAAAAAAAACACACACACATAAGGCATGTATTTTTGTTGTTACACCTATTTCATTTACTTGAGTAAATTAGTTAACATGTTAATTTAAATAATTATGGACATTTTACACATCAAAATGAACTTGTATGACTTTCTTTCTTTTGTGGAAGATAAAAGAAGACATTTTGAAGAATGTTGTTAACCAGACTGTTTTGGCTACCATTAACTTCCATTGTATTCCATTTCTTTATGTTCCACACAAGAAAGAAAGTTATACAGATTTAAAACAAGAGAGTAAATGATGACAGAATTTTCATGTTTGGGTTAACTATAGGCTACTTTTAATATCTTTTTAAAACCCATTATTGTCACTGCATTATTTATGCAATTGTAATTGTAGTGTATGCATTTATGCCATCTCTGAGCTGTAGGTCTGTATTAGAGCTGAATGATTAATCGTTAAAAGATTGCAATCTAGATTCAGAGGGAGCTGCTGTCATATTTAGGTATGAAACAGTTTAACAAAGAGTATTTTCAACCACACAGTATCGTTATTTCTGTGTTACAAATATTCAAATTATCACAGAAGTACTGAGATAAAAGTTTATAGTTCTGTAATAAACACTGATGTCTATGATGGCGTTCAAAATACAATGTAAAACTTATTTTCATGATTTATCACAATATTGTTTCTTTTGTCAAATCAACTAGATAATACAGATTTTGTCAAATCAACATGATAATTAATGTGGCTCAGATAACATAATATCTTGAGTTTCTGTTTATTAAATCAATCGTTTTCATTGTATTAACTCAAAATTTTGAGTTCATTGAAATTAAAAGTTTAAAGCAATAATATTTAATATTTATTTATAGGCAATAATATTTATAATAATATTTATAATAATATATAATATTATAATAATATATAATATTTATTTTTTTTATTTATTTTATTTAATTTTTTTAATATAAATAAAATAAACTATGACCAACATAGCCTAAAAGTTTATGTGTAATAAATTCTATGTTGAATCAAATAAAATATTTCTTTCTAAAGCTACTTTTGTAATGTCTATTTGATGCTTTTCTCATTTAACCCAATAATGACTTTAAATTATCTTTTGGGGGTAATTTCTCAGCCAAATTTGATGTGTGATTTTAGGTTGTTTTAAGGTTGTTTAAATTTTTTCTTTTTTTTTTTTTTTTTTTTTTTTACTGGACAAAAAGACAAAAGTACTGATAACTGCTAACTTGCAGAAATTACATTCTGAAGTTTTGATCATTAGAAATAAGGGCATTTGTTGTAGCTTGATATCTTTGATAATATGATTTAATGTTTTCATTTATTTATTAAAAGCAATGTGTATGGAACAAACAAAATGGGTATTAATTGTAAATATTTTACCAAATATTTTTATATAAAACTGAAAATTGCATATAGTGAACACTAATGCATTTCTTTTTTAGCAGAGATGAAACAGTGATTCTCTGATTCATGAGGTGTGTAAAGAAATGCTATTTGTACAGAAGCTTTATTTTCAGTCCTGGCTCGAGATGTCAAAGCATTTTTTGGTTGTTTTGGCAGCCTCCAGTTAAAGGTCTTACTTTGACAGTTTTTGCCCTCAGCCATCGGCCTGCACAATCTATCTTTCTTTTTTCTTTAGATCAACCCTCTTTTATCTTGTTCCTTGGCATAGCATCAAGATGTTCTTTATTTCATCAACTGATTGCTTATCTCTCTTCTTAGATGTCTTATTGTTTTTCCCTGCAGCATTTTTCTGAGGTGGTGATGTAGCCAGAATTGAGTCTTGACAGAACATTATCAATCTGCTCATAACATTAATGATTTATAAAGAAAAAAAAAAAAGTATAAGAGGTTATGAGTGTCAGCCCATCCTTACTGTCTGATAACAACTCCATATACTTAATCATCTACCCGCTTATACATCTGCGTCTAAACCCCAACATACTTATATCAATTCCCAAAGCGGCTGCATGCCTTCCTGCCCATCCCGTGGCGTGACCCGTTTCAGCTCAGGTTATTCATATTCAAATCAGGTCAGGGAACTCAGATGCAATATCACGCACATTAGCAGGTCATGTGTGTCCGTCAGTCAGTAAGTGTATGCACTTTGACTAAATACCTTATTAGTAGAGTTGTCCTGTGGTTCATGCACTGAAAAATCAGAATGGTTAAATGGACCGAGGGCTCCTGGGGCCCTATACAATCAAGCAGACTAAATGAGGTACCCTGTGAGGAGAAAAAAAGAAGAAAAAAGCCTTAACTCAAAAGTGCTGACACAGCCAAAAACACAAAGCTCTCTTTTTCCCTCCAAATTAGCAGAATTATGGTGCCCGTTGATGCCAATCTAATTGCAGCTAAATTTGACGGAACTTAATGTGTCCTGGTGGAAAATTAAATTTCATGAATTACAGATATAAGTCATAGAATTGAAGACCAATTAAGGAAGCTGATTGATGCATTGATGGAGTTTAGAGTTATTGGTTGTGGGAAAAAAAAAAAAAATGATTTAAAGATTTAATAGGCACCTTAAAGGGATAGTTCACCTCATGTAACACAAAAAGAAAATATGTTTGAATAACTATTTGTATGTGCAAGGAAAGTCAGTGGGGTCCAAAACAACACTGGACTCCACTGACTTTCATTCATTTTTAAAAATATTTTTTGTTCCACAGGTAAAATGTTATACAGCTTTAAAATTACATGAGTTTTGAGTAAATAATGAGTCAAAGGGGTCCAGTGTTGTTTTTGACCCCATTGACTTTCATTATTTCACAATCTTCTTTTTTGTTCCACAGAAAGGTTTGGAACAACAAGAGAGTAAATAAATGATTTAAATGATTCATTTTGGGGTGAACTATCACTTTAAGAGGAGCTTTGACTTCTTTTGTTGTGGTCAAATCAGGTATTTGAAGTGGTTTGTGAGTGTGACATCAGAGTTTGGTTTATACGGTTGTTGAGAAACTCATTTTCTGAACTTGACTCTGCACCAAACCTGTTCATGGACCTCAGTACACTTAGCAACTGATATGAAA
This sequence comes from Chanodichthys erythropterus, assembly GCF_024489055.1. NCBI lineage: Eukaryota > Metazoa > Chordata > Actinopteri > Cypriniformes > Xenocyprididae > Chanodichthys > Chanodichthys erythropterus. The sequence continues at coordinate 15,620,210 of NC_090242.1, read as the reverse complement.
CCAATCCGGTCTGATTTGCAGAAGTGAACTGCTAATAATAATGTTTCATTTTTTGGACTGGCACATAATCATCATTTCCCAGAAGATTTACATGAATAAAATACATTTTTGACGCCTTCTCCCTCTGAGTAGGCAGTGGTAAACAGCTGCTGCTAGTACTCACGTTGGTTTTGATGACGCAAATGTACCACGGTTTGGAGCCAAATCATATAATATGAAAAGAGACCTGCGGGGGAGGAGGGTGGAATCGAAATTGGGTTTTGGCCAAGCAGTCGAACCAAATGTGAAAACATGGCTCCATTACAGAGCATATCTTGGCATGGTTTGCAGTGTAGTAAAAGTAACTGTTCAAAAGTAGTGATGCTGCTAACTTCAGTATATTTTCAGTGGTATGACAGTAGTTCTGCTGTTCAAAACAGTGCAGCGTGGTAGATGTTTGTAATGTCAAATTGGCTTGCAATGTCAGATTGTATTGCTCACACAGCTTTACTAAACCAATGTTTTGTTTTGTTTTTTTTTTCCCTGAGATGAATAATTGGAAAATATGATCCATTCTAGTGTATCGATTTTGGTCTTTAATGGTCCTCTCTCTCATATCTAGTGTTCAAATGTTTTAAATTCACAATATAGGTGTTTGTGAATGAAAACTGTCTGCAAAGTTTTAAAAATCAATTTGCATGACAAGTTAGTCTCTTAAAAGAAAGAATCGATTCTGATCTGCCAAAACGTGTCAATTCCTGTCTCAGGGTTCACACAAAGCGCGTTTTTGCTGCTAAAATCGTGAGACGTCAGTGGAACGCCAAAATGCACAAAGTCTAGAGACATTAAAAGTTTAAAGGGGCTATGTAAGATTTTTACTTTAATAAAGCATACAAATACCCCAATATGTTTGCAGATATTTAGGAAACATGTCAAGTTCACCTACTTGTTTCTCAGAAAAACAATGCTGCAGCCAAATATTCTACTTTGAAAATGTGCGTTCCGTGTTGGAATGTCTTGTTTTTGTTTTGGTCTGTGCGAAACCTCGTGCTGCAGTTTATCCAATAGTATTTCGACATCACAGGTTGCCAGTTGGCGGAAAACACCGCGTATTACAACCATGGAAACCAGCAAACGAACTGGGTCAGAGAATAAGGCAATAACGTCAGCTGCGCGTTCTCTCTTCTCGGTCACGGTGAAGTGACACACACCCGCGCGGGCGCCTCCTCTCTCTCGTCTCATTCGCTCCGGTAAGTAGTGCTTGTATTGCACATCATTTTAGTCATTCCCGCAGGTTTCGCAGTCACACCAAAAGCGCGCGCACCACTGAGCGGTGGAGCGGACGAGCCGCGAACAGAGACAGAAGTCAAACAGAGTCACAAGTACCAAAATGAGTGGCTTACTGAGCTTAAACTGTCAAATACATATGAAAGTATTTCAAAACCCGCGGCACACGCAATCTTGGCGAGTACACAGATAAACACTTTCAGTTTTTAATCATTAAATAGCCAAGAAAGTGAACTCATGTCGTGTGTAACATTATTGCGTCAGTTAAACACCGTTAATAATCTCTTAAAGGGACAGCAGTCCAATATTCCTGCTGCTGTCTGTCATGTTAATCTAAGAACAAAAGACAAAGAAAATCACTTTCTGCTCTTGACTGAATACATTGTATAACTTTAATGGTAAGAATTATTTGCAATAAAGACTACAGAAATTAAGGTAACCAATGCAAAATAACACAATGTGTTATTTTACATTTGATTACTTTAATTTCTGTAGTATTTCTTACCTGAATAAATACCCAGTTAACCCGAAATAGCTCTCTTTATTCTATTGCATTTATTTGAGCTGTTTATATTTTATTACTGACTTTTACTTTTTTTTTTTTATGAAAATAAAACTCTGCATTGAAGAAAAGTAGATTTTTGTTTGTATATGTTGTCATTTATAGTGCTTAGAAAGAAAATCGTAATCGCCAAAAATAGGCAATCTGCCAATCTCACAAAAAAAAATCGGAATCGGCCAAGAAAAATGCAATCGGTGCATCTCTACTAAAAAGCCTCTGAATCCATCTAAATATGTTTATGAACAACAGCATATCAAAACAGATACATTACAGTGTTTAAATCTTACAGTGTTTAAGTCTCCTCAGCTTTCATTGTCAATTGCGCTCCTATTGTTGCTGGCAACCATATGCTGTAAAAGCTGGCAACCCGCGTCTTTGAACGAGGGGGCGGGCCAAACAATATTTTTAATTTGGACTGCATTACCTATTTTGAACACTGGGTGTCATTATTACATAGAGCCTCTTTAAATTATTTTGACTTGAGCATCACATTTTTAGAATGCTGTGTCTTGCACGAGACCAAAGACTATAGATATAGAAAGATGGTTCACTCCTATTAGTTATGAATGGGAGAAACTGCAACGCGCAATATGGTGATATACATCCCGCCTTCTAAGTAAAAGAGCCAATCACTGATTTATAAAGTCATTGCATCACTGCATCTGCCGTTAGAGGCTCGTTTAGCCTGAAAAATAAGCTTTTTAACACTATTTGAGCATAAGAAACAACATTTATGGAACAGTTCATGTCAGATTTTGTTGGTGATTTGAAATATGTTATTTAATTGTGAGTTCGCCAAGCAGTTTTTGAGATTTCAGAATTTCTCCTATTCAAATACGTAGGACTTGGTCTTGGATGCCTGAAATAGCTGCCTGGAGGCGTTGTAAATATGGCCACCAAGTGAACAGACTTTCCTTAAAAGGGACTTTGACGAGACATTGCAAAAGATACGAGATGCGAGTGCAGCAGTTAAAGATGTCCGTCTAGCTCGTGATTACATTGAAAAAAATGGAAAATTAGCGCACAATGGAATGGAAAAACACGTTCTGTGTGAATCGCACATCACTTCCTGTTACATACCTACATAACAGTGTAACACATTTGCATAATGCCAGCCTATGGTCCTCATTGGCTGCCCACGAACAACGTCAACTTTGACCCGCCCTCAAACACTGTAATTGTAGCTGAGATTGGAAGAGTTTGGTTCATGTTGTTGACACGTTGAGAAGACTGTTTTCTGAGGTGCGAATCCACTTTGCATTCACTTCAAAAGGATGAGGACTTGTACTGTAAGCAGTCAACCAATCACAACAGACTTGGCCATCTGACCATTAGAGCAGAGTAGTCTCTCAGAAAGGAGGAACTAATTATTTTCAGACTCAGGTAATGTGCAATGTATATTATGAGAAAAAGAGTTTTTTGACCTTGGATGCATGTAAACCTATTGTTGGAGACGCCAAAACAAAATTAGGAACCTTTAAAATAGCTTGTGAGAGAAGCTTGAATGACAGCTTTAGAAAAGTAATTGACCATACATTCCTGTTTTCCGACTGTGTCCGATCATTATCGTTTTTTTTATGTTTTAGAAGTTCAGATTAAACATACAGCACTTGGGTATTAGCTTGATAGCATCTCCGAGAAACTTTTGTAGGTGTACTGTAATCTTCTAGTTTTCCTTCTCGGTGGGATTAAAGATATCTTCGGGGGCCTGGCAACACTTTGTGACCTTTCAAGTAAACAATTGGAGTGATAGCATTTTCAGTTGTTTCAGCCTTAATCTTAACTGTGTTTTTGGACTCGTGACATTCTCTATATGAGATAAAGTGCTCTCTTAGCTTTTCATTTCAGCCCACTCACCAGCAGTGGGAAGTTCCCATGAGCCCGCTTGTTTGGGCAGAGCCAGAAGCAATGCGATTTCTCTCTCTCACTCTCGCTCTCTTCCTCTCCCTTTCTGAGTAAAATTCTGCTGTGTGCAGATAACCCAGGATCTACCTCTCTACATGTGTAATCTTCTGTAAATAATACGTGATGTACATTGTGTTCCAGGTACTTCATTTCGAGGAGGATTTTGTCCCTTCGGTTCTGTCACATTGCCAAGGATGCCGCCTATGCTATCTGCCTATAAGCCTCTGCATATTAGACCGCTAAACACATTACAATTTAACTTATTTGTCATGGACATACAGTAAGTAATCCTGCATTATATATCTAATCAAATTCTTCTCTCCAGTTAAACCCTTTTTAAACACGAGCGGCACATCTGATGCGGTACGTCAAGAGAGACGTGTAAGACAAGTTATTATGACGATGACAAGAACGGCGGATTTGACGGTTATTCAGTCAAACAGCGCAAGGATGGAGAGCGGCGCTCGTCTCGAGAGAGGTCAAAGTCTCATTGGCGCAATTTAACTTCACTGCTCATGTGAAATTGATTTTTGATTGATCTACTCAAATCCGTATGTCAGATTTGATTTGCATTTCCAAAACCTGGAAATTTTTTAACCTATTTTCAGCCACCTCAGAGAACGTGGAGCTAATTGACGCTTGCTTCGCACAACCCTACTGATTTTCATCATTAATTTGGCAAGGAACATTGATTACATGTCACAACATGCTGACAACTAGCACTGAAATCAATGAAAATCAAACAAGTTTTTACCCAGTAGGCTTAAAGAGCGAGAGCGTCCCGTCTAATTCCCTCCCAAAGCTCATTCACTTGCACAGTGCTGCTAGGATTTGATTTAAGGCTAAAGATGACCGTGCCGACTCGAGCTGCGCATCCAGTGGGACTATAAAATAAAATCAGAGATTAGTTTTTCTCTGCTGCTGAAAAATCAGCCTTGACATCCTCATTTCCTGTTGAGTTGACATCAAGACCCTCATTATATATTGATAAAATTAATCTACCTAAAAAGAAATCGGCACTTGGCTATGAAACGTTCAAAATAATGAGTTTCTGAAATCAGAGCCTCTCAGAGGCTTATGGGTAATGATAGATAGAGGAATGTTTGCTTCCATCCATGAGTGTTACAGAAGCTCAGTCATATTTACTGGCTGTGTATGGTTAGAATGACGGCAGGATTTCTGACGTGCAGCTGGGTTTATTTTGGCTACCGTGCAGAAGAAAAAAACCCCGAACAAAGCCGCATTGATGTTTTTTAAATGCCTTGCTGGATTATTCTTTTCACCATAAACACCAGCCTTGAATCCTCATTCCCATTTATACAATATTTCCAGGCAGTTTTCACCGCTGACAAATGATGTCAGATATCAGTCCAAAGGCCAAAAGTTCAAAGCGGTTGACTACGTCTTTCATTTGTGCTTTTTCGCATTATGTCTTTTATACCACATTCATAATTAATGCACTGTAATTGTCTGCATCAGGTGATTAACTGTGACCTTGATGTTAAAATCACTTTCTATTGCATCAAACCTGCTCTCCGAAATCTCTCTCAGCTCTGTATCAGACAACTAAACATTTCATGAGCCAAGGGCCGCGGGCTTTTGCATTAGGAGCGTTTAAGGAGAAGCCCCAGATCTGCCACGGTAACATCACTCTTAATTTCACATGAACACGTCACGCCGACATATCCGCGAGCCGATGACGTGTACCAGAGATTGAACAATAGAGTGGGTGTCACCGTGAGATCTCGAGATTTGATTTCTGCATGCGAAGCGTATGACAGATGAAAGGGAACTGTGGGTGAGAAGGTGCGTAGTATATAATGCTGAAACCATGAGGCTTTTGTTTCTTGAGCATTTCGGTACATCAGATTCTCTCTCCGGGCTCTATTAAATTACACGGAGCTCAAAGTGACTTTGCTTCAGATATCCCATAAATTCAAAGGGAAATTATGCAGGAAGGTGGAGGAAGAGGAACCACCTTCGTGTAATCTCATCATCCATCGAAATGATTAGAGATCAACTGATATACATGTTGGCATGAGCATAACTTGCATTTTGAATAATAATAATAATGTTATTTCTTTATTTAAAATTGATTTCTTTTGTAATAATTTATAATAATCAATAATAAATGCTATAATAATAGCAATAATAATATCAGTTCTTCAATAATAATTAATTAATAAACATGAATGAATAAATGTTGCTGTTTCTATTTAATTTTTTTAAATAATTTATAATAATAATAACAATAATAAATGCTATAATAATAATAATAATTATTATTATTAATGATTATAAAACTTTTAGAAAGAAAAAATCACAACAATAATTTGTTTTTTATTTTTGATTATTTGAATAATTATCATTGATGAACTGAAAACCAGTTAATTACAACAAATGTGAATATTGATAATACGGGTATTAAAAATATTAATCCACCTATTCAATAATTTTATCCCTTAAAACTCATCTTTGATCACCAAAATTGACATATTTAAACATTTTTTCCTTGAAAAACAATTTGTCATGCCTTAAAATAGCTTGAATGTAACCCTTGCCTCATTTAGTATATGTGGTCTATGAATATGCAAATTAGCCCCGCCTCCACTCACTCACACCAGGGGCACGTTCAAGCTCAAACCGGTGCGCAACGTTTTGCTACGTTTTCCGGGTTGAACGACATGTTTCCTGGAAACGGTGTGCATCGGTGTGCAACGGGTTTGAGATGCGTTTTCTCTTGTTTGGTGGGTGTGTCAGAAATGTCAGCCCAATCAGCGGCAAGATGTATATAAACCACGCGTAAAGAGACAGCTTGCACAATGAGTATTAATGTAATATAAAAATACTATACTTCTATATTTTGCTGTTGTATTGAGAAGTGACACTTTAATAAACTTTTCTATACTCCTCTGATTATATATTGTTAAATATTATAATATCAAAGCACAACAACAGTGATCAGCAATAATAAGCCTAATTAATACAAACAATAAAAATAATATAGATCATAACACATTCTTAAAGGTAAGAAGTGGATTATCCTTCACCTGAAATGTTTGTCTTTTCATCCTGAAATGCAAGGCAAGTGTTGTATCACAATAATTAGAAGTTTCCACAAATCCTTTCACTGGATTGGGATGTTCTCTTTCTGAATGGCAAGGGCAGTGACTGTAACATCGAGCGTATGTTGCAGTATTAAACACTTATTTATACCAACTTCGTCAGGCTCCGAAAATTCTTCAGAAAGAACACAAAGAATGTCCTTCTCAGCTGCCATAGTTGCAACTCTTGCGTCATCAGAACAGGGTGTTCAACGAACCACCGCTTCCGTTTAAAAAACGTTTTGTAACGTTTTGTCGGGGCTGAACGCAGCCCAGCTCAGAGATCCACGTGCTGATGATCACACATTGACGTGATTGGTTACAATGTAGTTTGTGACGTCACAGAAACACCAGCGATTTCAAACTGCGTTTTTGACCCTGTCTTTGGTTCTCTGCAGTTTTAAGGAGAAAATACTCAGCAATGGTGTTGAATTTGCACACGGTTTGTCTTAAAGCACATTAAAATCGCCACATAGACATATAAACAACATTTAACAACTAGATTTTTACCTCAGAGGACTTTAAAAAATTGGTATGTCTCTAAAGATTATATTATCTTGAGCATTGAAACATAGCCAGGGAAACTATTTTTATTGTAATATCTGTGTGTATATAAATCACTCAAACAATGCATTTAAATGCACATTCTTTACAGATACTTTCTCTCTAAAGCGACTTTACAAAGCACTGCTTTTATTCAAAACCTGTATTTTACAAATGGCCCCAGGCTGGGATGCATGGGAGCAGGTAGATTCTGACAAATGCGATACCTTTTTCATCTCTCCAGTGGACTTCTTTTATCACTTTATTTGTATCCGAAGCACTCTGATCTCATTTATTTATTTTTTTCCCCTTTAAATCCATTCCATGGCAGGGTTCTGTTGTTCCTCCTTCCGCCCCTCAGGATTACTGTGGATCTAATGACACTTCTAGGTCCTCAATCACTGGCACCATTGAATGGTTTAAACCCTTTTTGGTCTTAGCCTGGGCATCTGGAGAGCTGAATATGGCTTACAGTGCCGACCCAATTCCTGCAGGGATGATTGCATCACTCGCTCCTTTCCAAAAGGGCCGGGTCCAATGTTCTCAGGACAGATTTCTTTTGAAACGTTGGCTCTGCCTGTCAGATTCTTTTTCTCTTTTTTTGATCCACTTTTTCATTCATCCCTCCTGTCGTTTTTCTTTTCAGCTATATCCTGAAGCGTGTTTTTACTGGTTGGGTGAATCTCACAGAACCTGTCAAGGTTATATTTCATCCCAAAATCAAAAGATTTTTTTACATTTTTTTTTTTTTTATTTCCAATAAGTAAATATTTTCATGATAACATAGTGTAATACAATAAAACAATGTATTTATACATCATACACTGTAAAAAAAAATATTTTCATGATTTGTTATAACATTTTTTCTCTTGCCCAATCAACTTAGTTAATTAATATAGTTCAATTAACATAATATTTTGAGTTTCTGTTGATTAAACCAATCGCCTTCATTGTTAACTCAAATTTTTAATTTCAATGAACTCAAAATTAAGGCAACCAGGTAACTTACTTTTTTAGGTTAAACCAACAATTCTACAGTGTAGAAATTGTTAATTGTTAATTGTACAGTTAAATATATGCTTAAAAAACAATTACGGTATTTTTGCATAAAGTGTCTATATTACAGTAATGAGAACCACCGTTGAAAACTGAAAACACAATCATCCTATTACATATAATATAATCAATTATATTTATATTCCCAAATATAATTAAAGAAAACATATTTGTTTGGTTGGTTGTTTATTTATTTTGTTTTACTTTATTGGATTGTGGGATTAATTGTGCCCTGGACATGTTTTTGTGAGATTCCCTCACTTATTACTACAAATACATCATTAATCTGGGTAATTCCCTATCTAATTTATGTAGTCAATCCTAATGATTTTCAAAGATTTTAAAGAAATTAAAACACGCCTGCCTTGTTTTATTGATATGTCCTCAGATATGTTTACACATTCTCCTGAGAATTTTCTACGGAAGACAAATTAGCATTGTGAAATGTTATTATGCCATTTGTTTTTTTGTGGTTTAGTGGTCTAAAAGAAAAAAAGAAAACATCGTTTCCACTGGTGTAGTACCTATGCATAATAAGCAGTTTTTCACTGTACAGCCTAAATCATACCCAATTACCGACATTGTTGTAAATTTGTTTTCACGGGCGGATTTATTACCATTCTGAGCATTCCTTACTTTATAGCATTTTTCTGCTGGATTTGATACAGTGGACAGAGAATGTGACAAGCATGCAAACGTGAAATGTGAGTGTGTAAAGTGCAATAGAAAGAATCTTGCCATCCTTTTAATGAAGGTTTGCAGATATTCAGTGTGATCCTTTTTATGACTCAAGCTTTCTCTCTCTCTCTCTCTCTCTCTTACTCCATGATTTTTCCCTACAAGTCCCTCCTAAAGCTTCGTAATGCCATAAATCACGAAGTCTTCGTCACCATAACCCATTCTTGTAATGTGGTCCTGCCAAAAAAAATGGTCTGTCATTTCTATGGTTAAATTCAATCCTGTCCACTTGAACATGCATCGACAGGGACCCAATGGGACGGGGACGTCATTCATCAACACTGAGTTGCCGCGGAGGCCTATATGTGCGCTTGTGTGTGTGTGTGCCTGCATCGCCCAGATTCCCTCTCTCTTAGACGCAGAGGGGAAGATGATGGGAGCGGGACGTGAGCAGCAAAGCAATCGAGCGTTTAAGCCCCCCGTCAGACGGCGTGAGATTAGGATTTTTTTTTCTCTTCTCTTTTTCACAGAGGGAAAAAGAACACAAGCGTTTGCTGTTTCGCTTTCCCGAGCCTGTTCCTCTGCTAAAACCCCCCCCAACCTCCCCGCCGAGCTCCAATACTGCCAATTTCAGGGTCGCAGTGGGGCAGGACGCTGGATAAAGTGAAGAGGAGGTCAGGTCATACACTTGTAAATCCACCCCTGCCTGTTTGTCTTCCTTTTCCTCATCATTTAAGACACACAACAAGGGCTAAGATTTAGAGGGGATGGATGATGAGCCAGTCGCTGTCAGCAGAGGTTTACAGTATCGTTTCATCTCTCTTAAAGTGAATTTAGGATGGGTAAGGATCAGATTGCTCAACTTTGGTGCCTATATTTTATCAGCATGAAAGGAAATTTCACACAGAAAAAATGATGTTGTATGCATTGTTTTAAGGCTTTTCACACTGTGCTTAACCCTGGGTTATCATCGTTCTAAACCCTGCTTTTAACCCCAGGCAAAAGAACGTTTCACACTTGTAATTTAGATAGCACCGCCTTTGCACTGTTAACCACGCATTGCGGTGTGAAATGATGCGGTGTTAGAATGATACGACTAGATGCTTAGAAACTGACACCCAATCACATGCCTCGTATTCATATTCTTTGGACAGTCAGGGAAACACAGCACATTGTATAAACATTTCAGTGTTTTATGGGAAAAATGGCAAACATTGACAGAAAACGTGTCAATTGTAGTGAAGAGTAGACAATGTATAATATGACGATGAGCAATGAGCTTTTATATAAACTGTTTATGTGCTGTGATCGTACAATCAACGACACTGACACTAAAACAGCAAATATGCAAATAAAGATGTTAACCCAGGGTTTAGGAATGTACCGTGTGAAACGGTAGTTTATGAATACCCAGGATTAATTGTTGATCCAATGAGCAGTGTGAAATGTGAAGCAAGATAACCCAGGACTGTGTTTACCTGGAAGTGGAAATTCGAAGCTGCGTCTTGGTATTGACACTATGGGGAATGCCATCAGCATGACTGGTGACTAAGGCACATGTAAAAATAAATGCCAAAAGTCACTGGCTGACGGCAGTCCATGACGTCACACGCAGAGTGCCCGTGAGTATAAAAGGCTGCCTGAGTCACATGTCATCAGCTTTTTTGTCTTCAGGAGCCGCTTGTTTGTATGTGTGTGTAAGATAGGAGTCTGTTGTAGCATGTTCAACTCTCAAGGGAGCTGGATGCACTCATTACATTGCATTTACATTAGGAAGTTCTTTTCTTGTTTGATTTTATTTTTTCCAAGGGTTAAAAATCTAGCATTTGTACAGAGCGTGTTCGCCTCTCAAGGGAGCTGAATGCATTCAGTGTGATGTATTCACTGTGGGATGATCCACCCATGCTTTAATCTCTCTTGAGGGATGAGAGTCCAGCATCTGCACCTCGCAGTTCGGGTTTTGTGGCCCCCGAGGAGTTTTTCCCTTTTGCTTTTATGTTTGTTCAGGAAACCGCTCTGTGGCCGTTTCTGACGTGACTGATTAATGTGACGTGTCTAATTCTGAGGAATTAGATGCAGAGAGAGTTGAGGCAGGTGTTATTAATAATCCGCCTCCTCCTCTGTCCTGCATATAAGTTTGTGAGCCTTTTATTCCTTCCACATTGAGGTGTCAAGATAATGGAGGAATATATATTTGGCTCGCATAGTTTCTCTGGAAGTCAAATTACTTGCATGTGGGAGACTTGCCTGCCTTTCCGATGGAGCAAGTCTCGCAAGTCTCTCAATGAATCTGAATGCACTCCCTGTGATTAGCCGCAGTGAAGGAGCTCCCCTCTCGCTCGACTTTTTTCTGTTGAGATGAAAGTCAGGAGTTTGCACCTTGTGGTTCAGGCCTTGTGGTTATCTGCTGAAGCAGCGTGGCATCCTTGATCGTGGGGTCACAGGTCGGTAGAGTAGAGGCAGATGTTATCCAATAAGTCTGCCTCCTATGCCTACCACCTTGCGGCCCATGCCAAGGCATATATGGAGGCAAGAAAGCGCCCAATTTCTGCTTAGCACATAACTGCCGGAGGGTCATGAGCCAACCCCCCACCCTAGGCCACAGATCTAGTCATCTATGCCACAAAGCACACTGCCGTTCTATGGTTGCTATACAGTAGTTGCCACGGAGGGGCATCTGTGATAAGGAGAAAGCATCTCCTTGATGCTTTGATCTCACACTCTGGTCTGCCAATGAGGCAATCGTACAGAGGTTTACAGAACTGGGATCTCAGTCAGCAGCTTTCAGGAGATATATCCCTATCTGGAGGTCTGTGAGGGCCCCTTAGTGTTGATGAAAAGGGAGCAGTTATGTATAGATTCCCTCTACTTCATTTACCTCCCTTCCCAACTACTGTTGGGTTTTGAAGTAGGGATATACAGTATGCTCCCCTTTGGGATGGGTGCTTTGATGGACTATAGCCCTTGTTCAACAATGCTAATAAGTAGAGGAAGTTTGCCTGCAGGGCATCCCTCCTTGTTATCTGTTGCATATTATGTTCTAGTGCTAAAAGAAAATGATGAAGCGCTATGCTATAGCAGGACTTCATTGGGGTTTAGAGCCTGGGTGATGAGAGTTATTGGGCAAACTGCATTACGTCCTGCTCTTGTTTGCCTCCCTTTTCTGAGTAATGTATGCTCTCCCTTGGATTAGTGGAAAGAAGGGAGGTACTAATTACCAATGTTTTTTAACACCTTGCAAGCTCTCTTTGGTAGGCTGCTCAAGTACCCCTTAGGGTAGAGCAAGGTGAACAGAACTATGATGAGTACTTCACAAGAGTCACTCTGTTTCATTTACCTCCCTCCCCAACTGTTGTTGGGTCTTGAAGAAGGGATATATGCTCCCTATTGGTGGGGTGCTTCTATAGGGACGATCAGTGTTACAAACTGATGAGTAAAGGTGGATCGCCAGTGGTGTCCCTCCTTATCCCTCCTTATCATTGTAGCATTAGTCTAAAGTTTAGCCATTAACTATATAGTGATTTCTGGAGAAGTGCCTTTTCTCAAGTGAGAGTATGAGCTATTCTCTCTGATCACTCTAGGGTCGTGTAGAAGCTCCCCTGCAATAAGCTGCTCCCTAAGATCCCTCTCAAATACTGGTGAGATATGCCTCACATAGTTGAGTCTATATTGGGTATTTTTCCCACTGATGCTAGTGGTGCCATATAGGGCTGAGGCCTGTCCCGCAGGAGAGGGAGGAATGTGTACTTCCCTTGCTGAAAAGCATAGAAGCTTGGGCGTCTTTCCTAATATCGGGCAGTATTGGCTTAGGGAGTAGCACCCATAAATGAGTCACATGGGATGGGCCTATGGGGTTGACATGCTTCTGACTCTAACTGAGAAGGCAATTTATGCTATGTTTGTACATATTCACAGCCAAGTGAGGCAGGCATTCACTCAGCATGGCGCAGTGGGTATTGGTTTTATTATAAATATTAATTAGTGTTTATTATTATTATGATTTGGCTTTAATTTTTTTATATTTTCAGTTTTCATTTTGATTTTAGTTTTAGTAATTTTGTTATATGCTTTTGTCATTTTTATTAGTTTTTGTTCTGTTTTAAATATTTTGTAATTAGCTAGGCTATTTAATTTTATTTCAGTTTTAGATTTAGTAGTTAGAAGTATTTCTTATTTCTACATTTTGTTTTTCATCTAAATTCTTTTAGTTTTAGGTAACAACACCACTATTCTGTGTACACTCAGCATTGCCTTTTTACTGTTGGATTATGGGTGGTGAAAGAATATGATGCATTTTTTGTTGTTGTTGTTGTTGAAAAAAAATATCGTGTTTAAAAGTGAAGAATTTTTGTCCTTTTTTGTTAAATTTGGTTGAATTTTTTGTTAAATTATACTGTCTGATTTTCTTTTTCGCCAGTTACTGAAAGATTTGGATAGATGAATTCATCTCATCGTTAAAGATCTTTAAGTTCAAATCAATCTCAATGAAAAATTTCGCCCCATTTGTTTCAATTTCAGAATGTGCTGAAAAATGAAGCCTCAGTGAACAATCAAAAATGCAGTTTTTGCATCTGCTTGCTCTCATTTTTCCTCTAATGTAGCTGATGTAATGGATGTTAGAGTGTACATAATTTATTCAGTTTGCTCAAAGCAGAACAAGCAAAATGGGACACTTTGCCAAAAAAAAAAAAAAAAGACAATGAGAAAAAAAGTGTTGTAACCTAGCCCTGTTTTTTCCCATTCATAATGTTTGTTTAGACATGTCAATCTTTCATAATAATCCTCTAATCAATCATCATTCTCATAATATCCACATTTTTCCCATCATCAGCTGAAAACTGAAGGCAACTAATGTAATGGACATTGATATCTGTTATTTGTCATTGTGCTCCAGACTTCTGGACGATTCCAGTACTTGTGAGTAACTGACTACAGATGCCTCTTTCCAAAATAATGCAGCTTTTCCAGTAACAAGCTACTTTTGCAACCTGTGGTGGTTTAGTGTAACCAAACAACAGTTTTGTGAGTGTATATATACCTCTATACATGCAATAGGTTTGTATGTTTAGGCTTTCGACTGATGCTGTTTCAGGAGTGACAGAAAGGACTGATAACCATCTGTAATTCTCTCACAGGGTGTGTCCTATAATGACAGTTTGCAGAAGATAAAATGTGAGGCACTCGACCCCAGCAAGGCTCTGAAATCACCCTGACCCTCACCTCAAGGACATAACAGTCCTAACATGAATCATGATGAAAAAGTGAAAGGAAAAAAGATATTTTATGATGAACCTGAGGTGAGGACACATTAATTAAAGTTTGCTAGTTGTTGAATAATGCACATTAAAGGAATAATTTACCTAAAAATGTAAAATTCAAACTTATATGCATCTATTTTTCCTGCTGCAGTATAGAGGTTTAGAATGATACATGGGTGAGAAAAGACAGAATTATCAATCTTGGGTGAGCTATTCCTATGTTATGCTGAAAAACAACATTAATATATATTTTAAATCAAATTAATTGCATTTATTTTTAATCAAATTAATATTTTTGTTAATATTTATTAAATGTTAATATTGTTATTTAAAGTTTTTTTTTCCATAATCAGAAATTGCTTTGGTCTTCCACACGGTCACCTTTTATTTCAGATTTCAAACTTTTCTCTGGGTTTATTATTTGCTTTAGCCTCTCGATGACCTTAAGAAATGGCGATAATAATGTATAACCACCGGTGCTAATGATAAACAAGGCAAATCCTTGGCTTATGAGGCGCTATGAAATGTTAATATTGAACAAGACAAATCCATTTCATCTACCCGACGAAAAATAAACAGATGGTGGTTTCAAAGGTCAATTACGCTGTTGATTTTCTCGGTTTCAATTTTACATTTAGATTGAGTCAATAGTCTCTTTATCAATAGAGAACGCAGGTTGTCCCTCTATCCGAAGATTGCAAAAACACGGATAAAATGCCTCCCTGCATGGCTGCTAGAGTAATACACATCTGATTTCACTGCCTTTCTCCCATTGGCAGAAGTGGGGTCTCGGTGGGGCCACACAAAACATTTATGCCTCTTTATTAGAATTATATATCTGTTTTTATGCACCTATCTCTGAAATATTTACATTAGCCAGGACACAGGGGGTTCAGGGGGCTCGCAAAGTGCCCACAATTCAAAAACAATAAAAAGCAGAGCAGATTCCCTCTTTATGGCTGCCATTTGACAAAGTGACTGGAGGCAAAAGATGATTTTATCGACTGAGCGGAGGGCACCATTCCTACTTTTGTCACTGAAGCCTTTTAGTCTGTTTTTATGGATTGTACTTTAACACCGCCTCACGGTAAATGCTGTCTTTGTCAACTGAAAGTGTCACATGGTTTGATGAATCTTTCTGGAATGAGGACACTGAGTTTGATAGTCTTGTGTAACCAGACCTTTGACTTAACAGCTAAATGTTCTGATTCTGACCGAGAACCTCCAAATTATGGTTTGTTTTGAGTTGTAGTTTCAATGTTTATATATATATATATATATATATATATATATATATATATATATATATATATATATATATATATATATATGTTTCCATACAAATTTGTGAATTTAACTTGCACAAAATTGGAATATCACAAAACATTTGTGAATAAAGTGTTTCCATCCCATGTGTTCACGAGAACGAAATCATCACTTCATGGGAAACTTGGCACAAAGTATCAGTAATGAATGGAGGTTGCTGCAATCGGGGAAGCACCGTTGTTCTTTTTTCCTACATCATAAATGACTTGCATCTCAGAGCGCGCAGATGAAACATAATAATCGCTGTCATGTTAACTTGCTTTTGGAGGCGGATGCCTGGTATTTGAGAACGCAATAACCTAGTGTTAGACACTTCTGGGAGGTCATTATACCCAACCATTTTGATGACAGACTTTGGCTTAGGCATTTCAGAAAAAACAACATTTGAGATGCTGTGCAATGAAACGGATCAGCTGGTTAGTCAAGTTATCCAATTACATCCACTGATGAGGCAAAGTCACGTAATTTTGTTCCATCAATAGTTTATGCGCATGTCTTCTTACCGGATCAAATATACAGTATATATTATATGTATGTGATATCCCAAAATGTGCATTAAAATACTGTTGTTTAAAAATTACTATATGGCTGTCCTAAAATGAATCCAAAATAGGTTGGAAATTAAAAATCAGACACATATATAGAGAGGCAACAATATAACCAAAAGGTGAACATTTATTAATAAGCAATTTAATAAATGTTTATTGTTTAATCATAATTCATTAAACATATTAAAAAATGTTAATTTATTAAACATATTAAAAAATGTTTATTTCCAGCAAGCGATACAGTAATTTTTAAACAATAGTTGAGTAAAACAAAACTACCCAGCAGGATGGGCAAACTTTTAACCCAAACACTGGGTTAAAACTACCCAATTGTTGTCTTTTGTCCATTTTCAACCCAACATGGGTTGTTTTTAACTCAGCATTTTTTTTTTAGAGTGTAGCTATTGACATAGTTTCCTAACTGTCTTTTATGATTTTATGTCACTAGTAAATTTTGGCAAATATAGTGATTAGTTCTTCTTCAAAAGACCTTGTTGTATCAACCCAGTACCATGTCTTTGATTCCAGACGTTCTCCAGGAAATTGCATAAATGTGGCCAATCAGATTAGAGCTTCCCAGATGCTTTCCAGTTTTGTGACCATCATGCTTTTGAGTTCTTGGAGCATGTAGGTCACGCATGCATTTTTATCTCCTGACAAAAGAGAAGGCTTTTTAATTAGACATTTGCTACGTATTCCTAACCAATTAAATGTAATGAGTAGTTTAATTTCAGACTAATAACTCCAATCATTATTTTTTTCTTTCTTAGTGATTGGCTATGAAATATTTAAGCTGGTCACTAGTGATGCATTTATTTTAAAGACATTGAATACTTCCGACATTGGCATCTCGTATTATCGCAAATGCTCAGAGGAGAAAACATTTCAAACACAACACGAGAAAACAATACTACTTCTTTTCTCCCAAAGAAGCCACTTTGAAGATTTTTAACGTGCTTCTTCCTTCTACGCAACAATTAAATGATAAACATCTCTGCAGTTTAGTTCCCTGTCTGTCCCTAATAAAGATAACTGATGTTTGCAACCCAAAGAGCTAAAACCATTATGCTCGCTCTACTCTGTGGGACCTCTCAGATAACAATATCTTCAGTGCTAGTGGAGCATTAGATCATGAGTGAGTCTAAGCACTCTGACTATTTGGGTACAATTCCTCTGTAGAGAGATGCCTGGCAGGCATTCTCTAATGCCCCTCCTAATGACAGCGTTATAACGAGAGGCTAAGCACTTTGGAATGAACTCACAACACAGCAGAGAGGAAGAAACCGAGATGAAGCAGTCTGCAGTTCAGCTGGGATCTGGGGGTGCAGCACTAGTTGTCTTGGTGATGTGGACCACCCTCTCAGTATAAAGATCTAACTGTCTCCATAACAACCTTATATTGTCTGTGATATTTATGGACCATCTCCTTAAACTGATTTTTTTTTTTTTCATGCATTTCTCATTTCTTCTAGGCATATTTACTTTGATTAACATCTATCGATATACTGAGGATTTTTCTGTGATATTTTCATATATTTGCATCTAGTCCTCGGGATTTTGCATTCTTTTCCCACCATTCACTGAACAGTTGTGCCACATGAAGTATTTCCGAACAAAAACCTGTTGTATTTAGTAATCAATGCAATGCTCGTAATGCACTAGATAGCATTGTGAGTATTTAAATTAAGTGAGGTCACCTTGATTTTGCCAAGTAAGCCATGTTCCTGGGTCAAATTATTTAGTTGATCCTGGAACAACATTTCTGTCTGAAATTTTATTCTTAATCCTATCCCTAACCCTACCCATAACTTATCGTTAAAATTAAAGGGTAATTATATAGATGAATAACACTGATGTAGAAGCACCAAACCCTTGTCTAAACTTGACATGAACTGTAAACCTGCCCCTCAAATCTGATTGGTTGATTGGAATGTTGTTCCAGGATCAACAAAGACGCTGATCCAGGAACATGATGTACTTGGTGAAATCACGTTCACCATTCACAAAAGTAAGCACTATTTGCCGGTGTTATTTGTCGGTGTTTACCATTGTTATTTTAGTATCATTGCTATGATGTTTAACTACAGATTATTTCAAGACTTTCCTCCTGGATATTGGGCTGTTAAAAAAAAGGTTAATATTTTGACTTTAGAGAGGCAAGTATGTAAGGCAAAGTTGTACTACTTGTACAGGTCTGAAGTGTACATCGGCATCTTAAGTTTTTCATACTTCAAGAGTAATCTGCTCTTTCGATGTGCCTTAAGAACAAACATTATTACAGTTCACGCCATCTGCAGCTCAATAACAGATTCTCTAGTGGCTTTTCATTTTGCCTCCTACATAGTCTGAATGTTCCCTGATAAGAAGGCTCTGTGTTGATTGAGTTTTTACCTCTGCGGGATTTCAGACCTTTACGCCTGACTCAGGGTTTAAACGAGTTCACTCAGTTCACGCTGACATACGCGCACTCCTACATAAAGTATTTGTGAGCCGTTGATGAACGACTGCAGTGCTTAAATGAATTCATAATTTTGTCACCCCAAAATTAAAGGTGCCATTGAACGTTTTTTATACAAGATGTAATATAAGTTAAGTTAATATAAGTCTAAGGTGTCCCCTGAATGTGTCTGTGAACTTTCAGCTCAAAACACCCCATAATTTTTTTTTTTAATTCATTTTTTTAACTTCCTATTTTGGGGCATCATTAGAAATGTGCCGATTCATGTTGTGGCCCCTTTAAATGCTCACGCTCCCTGACCCCCGCAGCTCGCGCTTGCCTTAAACAGTGCATAAACAAAGTTTACACTGCTAATATAACCCTCAAAATAGATCTTTACAAAGTGTTCGTCATGCATACTGCATGCATGCGTCTGAGTATTGTATGTGAGTATTGTATTTATTTGGATGTTTACATTTGATTCTGAATGAGTTTGATGGTGCTCCGTGGCTAACGGCTAATGCTACACTGTTGGAGAAATTTATAAATAATGAATTTGTGTTTATGAATTAAACAATCTGCAAGTGTTTAACAATAAAACAAAATACGGCTCTTGTCTCCATGAATACAGTAAGAAACGATGGTAACTTTAACCACATTTAACAGTACATTAGCAACATGCTAACGAAACATTTAGAAAGACAATTTACAAATATTACTAAAAATATCATGTTATCATGAATCATGTCAGTTATTATATCTCCATCTGCCATTTTTTGCTATTGTTCTTGCTTGCTTACCTAGTCTGATGATTCAGTTGTGCACATCCAGACGTCCTGCCCATGTGTGATGCTTGAACATGAGCTGGCATATGCAAATATTGGGGGCGTACATATTAATGATCCGGACTGTTACGTAACAGTCGGTGTTATGTTGAGATTCGCCTGTTCTTCAGAGGTCTTTAAAACAAATGAGATTTATATAAGAAGGAGGAAACAATATATATATATATATATATATCTCACTGTAAAAGCAAAAAGTGAAATTAATTAAATGAAATGAGTTTGTTTCACTCAAATAATAATGAAAGTTAATTGTACTTAATAGAAAAAAGTTGTGTGAACTCAAAATTTGATTGTAGTATACAATATAGTACAGTATATGTACACAATGTAGTATACAACTTATTATAAAATGGTTAGTTCCTGTCCTTGATTCTGATATTCATGATAAAACATAGTTTTAAAAACAACAGTTCTGTGTATCACTAAACAACACCCTTAGCAACCACTCTTAGCAATGTAAACTTTATGTTCTCAATTGATATTGTTCATTTAAACGTACTGCATTATGTGAAAGAGATTGAGTGAGTGAGTTTATTACCTGCATTCAGATTTAGCATTTTCCTTCAGGTCAGTCCTATGTTCATAATAAAAAATCAGTTTAAATGTCCGATGTATTATCTTGTCCTTTTAACAGTTAAAGGGTTTTCCCATGACTGACAGCGCTAGTCAAAGCATTTGTCTTTTGCATCCCTTTCCGTATTCACAACAATTCAGTCTTTTCAATGTACTTTTCAAGTCTTCGCTACTGACTGACACACTCATAAAGACAGTCTTTGCTGCCATCTAATGGCATAATAATGTAACTTATGTTGCTATTCACAGTCAGGGACTATTTTTTCCAGCGGAAGGAAGGCTTTTATTGAAAGTTTACTTAATGAAAGTTGCATTGATACGTATTTTTGGCTTGAATATTTGTATTGTTTAGTAAACGTTTTATAAAAGCAATAAGGTACTCAGGGCTAGTGCTGTATTGTGAATAAGTCACAGCTGAAGGGCATTGTTAGACACAACGTGAAGCGGATACAGCACAGCCTCTCGTACCTTATTGCTTACATATACAGTACTGTGCGAACGTCTTAGGCACATTATCATTTTCACCCCAAAAAATGGATTTAAGACAGTTATTTAAATATTTTGCTGTAGTGTGTCAGTAGGAAATATCAATTTACATTTCCAAACATTCATATATATTGTTATATATTAGTGGTGGGCCGTTATCGGTGTTAACGTGCTGCGTTAACGTGAGACTCTTATCGGGCGATAAAAAAAATATCGCCGTTAAGCTATTCTCAAAGTTGGGTTTGGAGCTGGGTCTATTCTACGCAAGTTATGATGACTTTCACCTTGATAGTTTAGCGCAGATGTATACCTAGCCAAACTGACCCTTTGCAAAGACCCGTCCCCCTTAATTACTGTTGCTTTGTCCGACAAGCCGTGGCGCTGTCACGTCACATGCAGTGATAAATGCATCACGGAGCAAAGAGGACACTGACAACACGTCGACAGACAAGACAGAGCAGGTTACTTATGATATTTAACAAAGTCACAGCTTTAAAACTGTAGTTTTTTTTTTAAGAATTTCAAACAATAAAAACCGTTTTGTTTTTAATATGTCTTTGCTCTTTAATATGTCGTGACCGATTGCTGTAGCGCCTCAGCTCAAGAGGCTCGTAAACCAATCATCTCTTACGATGTACATGAATGAACATGAGAATCAATGTTGTTTAAACCACGGAAAGATGTCAATATACACAATTTTTCAAGTTTAACTCCACCGAGGTTAATCTTCTAACTCTTATCTGCTTTGTCGGACAAAATGGCGGATTACTTTTAGTCATTTGCTGCGTCCCAATTCGCCTACTTATAATACGCCCTAAAAGTATGTACTCTTTCTGTGAACAAAAAGTACTTACTTTTGAGTGTGTAGCAAAAGAGTAGACAAACTTTGGGACATACTATCACGTCATACAATTGACCTTTCGCCGGGAGTTTGACTGACAAGCGATCTAACCAATCAGAACGCCGCATCCGCCATTTTGTCCGACAAAGCAGCCAGTAGTTAAAAAATTAACCTCGGTGGAGTTAAACTTGAAAAGTGTGGATTGACGTCTTTCCGCGTTTGAAACAACATTCATTCTCATGTTCATGGACTAATAGGAAGAGATGATCGTTTTTTACGAGCGGTTGAGCTGAGGATCTACAGCTATCTGTCACGACCATGGTCACGACACATTAAAGAGCAACAAAACGATTTTTATTGTTTGAATTTTTTTAATAACGGGCGAGAGCCGTGAGGGAACGGCGCGAGGCCGGTGACGCGAGTGATAATGAGCATCACCTGCGAGGCGTGCCGGCCTCGAGTCTCTCACGGAGGAGCTCCGGAGGCATAAAAGGAGGAGCGACTACAATGAAGGACGAGAGAGGACCAGGCCTGGATATTATTTTATGTTTTATTATGTTTGTGTGGCCGGCAGACGTCCGCGGGGGTCTGCCGGCATTATTTTCGTTTCGTTCTTTGTTTATTTTATATTAAAGTTTTGTTGAATGTTCGCCGGTTCCCGCCTCCTTCTTCCCGTATCTACTGACCACGTTACATATACATAAGTTAGTGTTTAATGTTGTGTTATGTTGGGGTTTTTAGGGGGTTCTGTTATGTTAGTTTTGTAGGGTTACCATTGTGGTAAAGAGTAGAGCCTGTGGTTAGGCTGAGGATGGGCTGCAAAACTTTTAAGACCATATACACTGTATGTTGTTTGATTATATAAGTAAGTATATAATGACAGTCTCTTTGATAGTTATTAATAGCATTTGTTATTTCCTGTCTAACATTTAAAAACATAGTGGGGCACTTTAAATGAGGAATACTGTGATGTGTACATTCCTGGAAGAAAGCTCAAGACTACAATCGAGGTGTCTCAGGGAGTTCAGAAACAGTGCTTACTGATATAGCTAATAACTCCCTTTGGAGTGACTTTGTAACTTTGCAGACATTTTTCACACTCAAACAGCAACATTACACACTAGAGAAATTTGAAAATGTAAAAAAAAAAAAAAAAAAAAGAAAGAAAAAAGAAGCATAATAGGTCCTCTTTAACAAAGAAAACTTGGACAGTGAGGAAATGAGCAGTCGAAAATGATGCATTACTATGACCTGGACATTTTTTTTAGTTAGATGTACCAATGCACATGCTTATGTGTATCTCTACTGCCCACTTATAAAAACAGACGCACACCTCCCTTGAGCAGGATCATGTGGTTTTACTGGACAGAACTCCAGACACAGGAACATCTGCTCTACTTCTCTTCAGTCTGGGGCCAAATCTCCAACCTGACCAGACTGCACACAGCAGGTCAACATGAGTAATGCACACACAGGAGGTCAGCTATTGCATAACACACACACACACACAAGGCCAGACAATTGCATACACATACACTAACACAGACAGATAAGAGCAAACACACACACAAACACATGAAGTCACTACAGTGTTCATAACTTGATGTGCTTATTTATGTTATAAAATCCTGGCACATATCACTTCACAAACTACACTTTTAAAGTTCAATTATACCTTTTTGGAAAAAGTAGTTCATGCTATAATAAAGTATAACTGAGTAGCTAACTGCATTTCAATAGGTAGCAGGCAATATCAGTATTAATAATATAAATATTTCTCATATTACAATTATTCATATTGTTAATATTTTGCCATACTGAAAATGTGGCATAGTTAGTAACATCTTTATTCTGTAAATTACCTTAGTTCCTACCAGCATTGCACTCAACATATTCGAAAACATGTACAACAATGTGGTGACGACAAAGAATTGTATGTGCACACATATACACACATCATTTGCAGAATATTATAACCTACAAAATAGCAATTTCAGCTTCAATTTTTTCCCCCTGTATATCGTCCGCTTCCGTCCTGTCTCTTCATAACCCCCCCACCCTCACTCTTTTTTGAGTCGCTCTTTGTCTGACAGGGTGCGATGTCATTATCTGAAGGATAGAGAAATGTTCCGGTGTGCTGTCAATTGCTGTCTCTTCCCCATCACCACAGTGCTTTTCTCTTACATTCTGGGTCGCCGTCTCTTTCTCGCTGTCTTTTTCCCTTCCTCTATTTCCCTTATCAATATTTCAGAAGGAGAATGGACAATTTTGCCATAGCTTGTTTTGGTGGAGAGGAAAATTGCCCAACTATTTGTTAAACCATTCTGAAAGCTTTTGAAGACGTTACTGATTTTGCTCAGTAATAAAGCATTGACTTGTATCCAATTTCACTGGCATTTTCAGCTGGAATTTTTCATTAACCAAACATGCAGGTCATATCCTCAGTTTAAATTTAGTTTTGAATTTAGGTTTTGCATTTTGTAAATCAATATATATCTAAAGGGTTTTCTGGGTTAAATTCTAAGGACAGAATATGTTTTGTGCCAAGTGTTTTTAAATTCAGTTTCAAAATGTAATATTCATATCTCTGAAAACAAAGATTATTGTATTAATGAGTATTGCTGGCAAAAAGTGTTTGTCTAAAATATATTTCATTAAGACAACTCTTGGAATAGTTTTAGCATTGTATATGGTAATGTTAATGTATTTGGTTCAGAGCAAGTATGGACCTGCTACTGCTAATAGATGCACATAAGAACTGCTGTGAGCAAGGAGGATATGCTGCTGCTGCATAAACCCCATCGCAGATCTAGGCAGGTGGAACTGGGGGAGGTGGAGGGTTGCAGAGGACTAGCTTACAGAAAACAATGAACCAAACAGCTTGCCCCATGCGGTAATGATGTAAAGGACTAATCAGCCTGTGCCCTATAGAGTTTCATGACTGAACTAGATATAGGCCTACAGGTGCTGGTCATATAATAAATCATCAAAAAGTTGATTTATTTCACTAATTTCATTCAAAAAGTGAAACTTGTATATTATATTCATTCATTACACACAGACTGATATATTTCAAATGTTTATTTCTTTTAATTTTGATGATTATAACTGACAACTAAGGAAAATCCCAAATTCAGTATCTCAGAAAATTAGAATATTACTTAAGACCAATACAAAGAAAGGATTTTTAGAAATCTTGGCCAACTGAAAAGTATGAACATGAAAAGTATGAGCATGTACAGCACTCAATACTTAGTTGGGGCTCCTTTTGCCTGAATTACTGCAGCAATGTGGCGTGGCATGGAGTCGATCAGTCTGTGGCACTGCTCAGGTGTTATGAGAGCCCAGGTTGCTCTGATAGTGGCCTTCAGCTCTTCTGCATTGTTGGGTCTGGCATATCGCATCTTCCTCTTCATAATACCCCATAGATTTTCTATGGGGTTAAGGTCAGGCCAGTTTGCTGGCCAATTAAGAACAGGGATACCATGGTCCTTAAACCAGGTACTGGTAGCTTTGGCACTGTGTGGTGATGCCAAGTCCTGTTGGAAAATGAAATCTGCATCTCCATAAAGTTGGTCAGCAGCAGGAAGCATGAAGTGCTCTAAAACTTCCTGGTATACGGCTGCGTTGACCTTGGACCTCAGAAAACACAGTGGACCAACACCAGCAGATGACATGGCACCCCAAACCATCACTGACTGTGGAAACTTTACACTGGACCTCAAGCAACGTCGATTGTGTGCCTCTCCTCTCTTCCTTCAGACTCTGGGACCCTGATTTCCAAAGGAAATGCAAAATTTACTTTCATCAGAGAACATTACTTTGGACCACTTAGCAGCAGTCCAGTCCTTTTTGTCTTTAACCCAGGCGAGACGCTTCTGACGCTTTCTGTTGTTCAAGAGTGGCTTGACACAAGGAATGCAACAGCTGAAACCCATGTCTTGCATACGTCTGTGCGTAGTGGTTCTTGAAGCACTGACTCCAGCTGCAGTCCACTCTTTGTGAATCTCCCCCACATTTTTGAATGGGTTTTGTTTCACAATCCTCTCCAGGGTGCGGTTATCCCTATTGCTTGTACACTTTTTTCTACCACATCTTTTCCTTCCCTTTGCCTCTCTATTAAAGGTGCAAAGCTGAATCATCAGACAAGGTAAGCAAGCAAGGAAAACAGGCAGATGGAGCAATAATAATTGACATGATCCATGATAACATGATATTTTTAATGATATTTGTAAACTGTCTTTCTAAATGTTTCATTAACATGTTGCTAATGTACTGTTAAATGTGGTTAAAGTTACCATTGTTTCTTACTGTATTCACGGAGACAAGACTGTCGTTATTTTCATTATTAAACACTTGCAGTCTGTATAATGCATAAACACAACTTCATTCTTTATGAATCTCTCCAACAGTGTAGCATTAGCCATTAGCCATGGATCACAGCCTCAAATTCATTCAGAATCAAATGTAAACAATATAACAGTATACAATACTCACATAATCCGACGCATGCATGCAGTATGCATGATGAACACTTTGTAAAGATCCATTTTGAGGGTTATATTAGCTGTGTGAACTTTGTTTATGCACTGTTTAAGGCAAGCGCGAGCTCTGGGGGCGGAGTGTGCGCGATTTAAAGAGACCGCAACCTGAATCGGCGCATTTCTAATTATACCCCAAAATAGGCAGTTAAAAAAATGAATTAAAAAAAATCTATGGGGTATTTTGAGCTGAAACTTAACAGACACGTTCAGGGGACACCTTAGACTTATATTACCTATAAAACATTCAATGGCACGCTCATGTTGTTCCAAACCTGTATGAGTTTCATTCTTCTGTTGAACACAAAATACGATATCTTAAAGTCCCTGTAAAGTCAATTCTGAGAATTCTTTCTAAACACTTTATAAATGTTACAAATGTATTGCTGAAACACATTGCAAAGTCTGTGAATTGAGTAATGCTTAATTTTGAAGTTAGAGCGTTAAACAGTTTTTCACCAAGTCTCTGCTCAGGATTTTTTGGGCGGAGCTAAAACGGGGGTCTAATGACGCACTTGGACCCCCGAGCATAGCCCCGCCCCTAACACTATATAACAGTCGATGACGCACCGAGCGTGGCGCCGCCTCTAACTCTACAGCGGTTCACTCGCTCAATCTCGAGTGTCAATGCCTTCGTCACGCAAATGCATATTACATGGTTGTTAAAATATACAATATGCTCGGTCTCCTTATTTAAATTTACTAAAACGATGATATGAAGGATTCTAAAGTGATCGTTCTACACCGGATAATTTTACAAACTTTCATCAGACAGCTGGAATTCACAGATAATCCGCTGTTTTTGGTGAATGTGACTGAACAGACCTCGGCCCCCCTCCCGCCTCGGCCTTCTTACCGTCCCGACGATAACCGATGATATATGGGGCCGGACAGAGTCTCTCCCGTCCCGGCCTTCATCCTCCCGTCTCGCGGCACCGTCATTTGTCGACTCGACAACAGTCCGGCAGTACGTGCCCAATGAGTGTAAGTTATCAAGTTTGCGTATGTTATAATTAGTAGGTAGTCCACAGTAACTCTACTAAAATGTGCAACCCTCTAACGTGATTCTTTTGTTTATGCATCAGTATGTTTGACTCATTAGACAAGTAAGTTGAGATGGCAGCTCTCGCGAGTGGGTGTGGTTTCAGCGCCGACAGCGGACACGCCCCCAGCGTTTGAGAGCAGAGAGCGCTGCCTATTTTTTCGAGATTTTGATAACTTATTTCATTTACTTGCAGATTTTTTTAATCATTCAGATTTGGCTGGGTGGTTAATAACACATTTTTCTGTGGTGTGAAAAGCTCAAAACACATACTTTAAAATGACTTTACAGGGACTTTAAAGAATGTTGGTAACCAGACGGTTAATGGTGCCATCAGCTGTCTGGTTACCAACATTCTTTAAAATATCTTCTTTTTAGTTCAACAGAAGAAAGAAACTTATACAAGTTTGGAACAATTGAGGGTGAGTAAGTAATGAAAATATTTTATATAGTTTTGGGTGAACTATCCCTTTAATCATTTTAAATAAATCATATTTACTGCAGTGTGCTTTCAATGGAAGTCTACTGGGCAAGGCATTTCAGAGGGTTTATATGAATGTGCAGCTTGTTTATCATTACTTTAAACACAGTTTTTGTACTACTCTTTTTTTCTGTGAAAGTCTTATTGGTATTGAACTCAAAACATTGCTTTAAATTGATTCAAGGTAAATAATCAAACAGCACTACTGAAATATCAGTGAATAAATGTAATGAACATGTTTCCAGCTTCTTTTGTTGAAGTAATGAATGACACAGATCCTCCAGTGAGAGATATATTTAGAGTACACACGCTTCACTTCATTCTATTTGTCATTTATAAAGAACTTTCATGACCCAATACAGTCACGAGGATCAAAGGGAAGGCATGTGATACGTCTGAACTGCGATCTCATATCCAGCTCTCATGTGAATTCACCAGTTGAATTTTAATGTGAAACTCATACAGCGATACTTTTCTTCCCTCTTTAACATTTTCATTTCCAGCAGGGCCCAAAGAGACCCCCCTCATCCCCCATGAAAATGCATTCAGTTATTTGTTTGGGGGTATTTGTTAAAAGCATGCATAAAATATGGAAGAAAAAAAATCTATTCTGTGATGCAAGGCCTCCCACCAAACTGCAACATTGGCATTTCCATTTAAATTTTTAAAGTCCCAAACACTATTTGTGAAAAATGCAAATGCTGTATTAATATTCCACATGAAAGAGGAGCATTAGTCATGGATTATATAATTCAAATGAAAATGTTTTGTATTAGGTAACATTTGCAATAGAGAATAATGGACAAGGCAAGGCGAGGAAAAGAAAAAAACTTGAGCACAGCAGTTTTGCGAGAGAGAAGCGAACGCTGCACATCACTACCATGATGACACCTTACAGAAACCACTGACATTGAAAAATAACGAGGGAAAAAAACTCACCCAGGTCCGAGTAACGCAGTTTTTTTCCTCAAAGTCAGTTCAGCATTGTAGCGGAGCAGAGCCCAAGACGGGAGCATCGCTGATGACACAGTAAAAACTGATTCATAATTAAGTCAGACCAGCCGAGCTTCAAGCTCCCATTATGAGGGCCGAGAATACATGTCCATTAAGAGCCACTTTACGCTGCACTGGGGAGATGCCGCTGCTCTTAATGATGAAGTTAGCTATAATTTAGACTTGTGTATCATGGCCTTTCGTTCTCCCAAATGCAGGCATAATGATTTTATTGATGGAGTCGGAGATCATAGTCTCACAGCCGTGAGTGTAGGCCTACGCTTTTTGTGCTGTCCAACTACATTCATATTTATAGTTATTTATATTGTTAATGGATTAAAAATTGTACTGGAATTAATTACATCACATGCAGATTAATTAAACCAAATGAATCGCATATCACTATATGACCCCCAATGAGGGAAAATTCGGACATAAATATTGTGGCAGACAAAAGCATCAAATAAACATTTGCTTTGAATTCAATATTTTAAGCAATATTACATGAGCGAAAGTGCTGTAGTTATTCAAAACAAACAATGGTAAATTTGACAACACTTTGCATTTTAGACATAACATCGCCAGTTTTTTTTGCCTATATTGAAAACAGTTCCATGAATTTAGCAGAATTCGGTGTCATGTATCTCCAAGGAACACAGAATGAATCAGTTGAGGAAATGATTCAATGACTCTTTCATAAAGACAGTTGCTGTATACTAGGTACTACATTTGGTTTGAAACCTTGTGACTGTTAAAAAAATATGTTCTATATAGTATAGAAGTGTGTAGTATGAATTAAATTTGGACGTACTACGCCTAGACTGTATAAAACAACGTACGAACTAGTGGCGATGAAAGCAAACTGTGGGGTTGGCTCACATCGGCAGCGTCTGGGTCCAAAGTTACCCTGACACCAAACCAATGCTCAACAGCTGACGGCCAAGTAGCACATCCATGTTGCGCCTGCGTAAGATGAAATGCTTTTCCATACCAGCAGGTGGCAGTAGCTGAACAGCCAATCAGAATGATCAGATGGCCCGACGGACCGACGACCTCCGACGACCTCCGACGCCAATTCAACATGTTGAATTCGCCGAAAAAAAGGCCACGAGGACCAACTTCCACCGACAGTTCGGAATAAACTGAGAAAACTTAGTTGGCTGTGTTAGTAAATGTTACGCTATTTATGAAATACAGACGTAACATTTTATGACAACATTTCAGACTGTTTTATACAGCCTTCAGCTAATCACAGTCTGTTGGATTCTGGAGTTCAGTAAAGTTTGACATAAAATTCTAAATAATAAATAAATTATTTTAAGTAAATTAATAAATACAATTATATTAGAATTTCACTCACTGGACATAATGGAAGCCAGACTTATTGGATGGTCTGTTAGTACAATTAACTGCACAGCAAGCCATATTGTTTGATAACTGTATGAAATAATCCTGAAAAAAGCACAAACATGGCAGAGATGCCAAGTTCTGCGGCTGGAATTAGCTGAGGTGATGTGACGGCTAACAGACTGCAGACAAATGGCTAATAGTGACAGATGTGGCAATTCACCTGTCACTCAAGTGGCCACGCCCTTAATTATGCAGAACTTTAAGGCTTAATAGAATTTAAATGGATGAGTTATAAAAAGAATTCACCCCCCTCACAGTTGCCAAGAAGGGCAAAATTAGCTATATAGAACAAAACCATTTTTTGTAGCAGGCTGTAAACTTTTTTGTTTTTTTTTCTGCTGTAAAGTTGGGCATTAAAACTTTAACCTGAGCTAACTTGATCACGTTGAGCTAGGCAGGTGTTGTTTCAGCAACTAGGCACATCAGCTCCACCCACATCCCTCCTCTTTGCCCATTTTTGGTTATCCGAGAGTGACACACTGCCAGAATGTGCCACGGCCGGCTCCGCCCACTTTGGACTTCAAAAATGCTCTTCAAGGCAGGAACACACCAAACCAACGGTCGGCCATCGGGCAGTTTTTGTTAAAGGTGCCCTAGATTATGTTTTTAAAAGATGTAATATAAGTCTAAGGTGTCCCCTGAACGTGTCTGTGAAGTTTCAGATCAAAATACCCCATAGATTTTTTTATCTGCCTATTTTGGGGCATCATTATAAAGGCGCCGATTTTATGCTGCGGCCCCTTTAAATCCCGTGGTCCACGCCCACAGAGCTTGCGCTTGCCTAAACAATCCCTAAACAAAGTTTACACAGCTAATATAACCCTCAAAATGGATCTTTACAAAGTGTTCGTCGTGCATGCGGCATGCATGCGTCGGATTATGTGAGTATTGTATACTGTTATATTGTTTACTTCTGATTCTGAATGAGTTTGATGGTGCTGCGTGGCTAACGGCTAATGCTACACTGTTGGAGAGATTTATAAAGAATGAAGTTGTGTTTATGAATTATACAGACTGCAAGTGTTTAAAAATGAAAATAGCGACGGCTTTTGTCACCGTGAATAGTAATAACCGATGGTAACTTTAACCACATTTAACAGTACATTAGCAACATGCTAACAAAACATTTAGAAAGACGGTTTACAAATATCACTAAAAATATCATGTTATCATGAATTATATCAGTTATTATTGCTCCTTCTGCCATTTTTCGCTATTGTTCTTGCTTGCTTACCTAGTTTGATGATTCAGCTCTGCACATCCAGATGTTAATACTGGCTGCCCTTGTCTAATGCCTTTTATAATATTGGAAATGTGGGCTGGCATATGCAAATATTGTTTGCATATGTTATGCAAATACTGTACACTGTTACGCAAATACTGTTACGTAACAGTCGGTGTTATGTTGATATTCGCCTGTTCTTTGGAGGTCGTTTAAACAAATGAGATTTATATAAAAAGGAGGAAACAATGGAGTTTGAGACTCACTGTATGTCATTTCCATGTACTGAACTCTTGTTATTCAACTATGCCAAGATAAATTAAATTTTTCATTCGAGGGCACCTTTAAAGGTGCTAAAGAGGATGTTTCGTTTTATACATTTTTGCAATATCACTTGAAACTGTCTTTACTAACTGATAAAAGACTATTAGGTGGACTGAAAGGAATAATATTAATATACATCATCTGTGCACGATGATGATAAAAACATCAGCCAATCATTTACGCGATCATCGCGTAAACAATTTTTTTCCCCCTCTGGCTTGTCAATCACTGCCATTACGTTCCTTGTGCGAGACTTGCGCAGCTGCGCGCTCCAGTAACTTTCCACACTCCACAGGCGCCGCATGCAATGTTTTTGTCAGGAGACAGGAGTAACAACTGCAGATTATGAGTTCCCTGTAGTGAGTCCGACATAATGAATCCACTAACACAACACAGCGAATGCCGGTGGTAAAAACTTGTGTTCCAAATACTCGTGCACGAGTTATAGGAGGCTTTCCCTCGAAATGAGCTGTGAAGGAGGAGGGTTGTTCTTACGCATGCGCTCATTTCAAAAACTCACTAAAAGTCTTTGGTTTCTCAGTCGACGAAAAGATCCTCTTTAGCACCTTTAACATGGGAGTCAATCCCATAGACCCTCCTTATGGAGCCTGTCTCTAGTGGCCAGTCAATGAATTGCACTTTAAGTCACTTCCATGTTGGATTCAAGAGAGAGACCGGAAGGTAGCCGCTTAGTACTACCCCATGTTGTCATTGTCTTGTGACATATGGCAACAGTTGCATCATTCACTTCCATTCAGAAATCCTGTTCCATGGCCTCATGGGACAGTAAAGGGTCTGTCTATTCCACACTTCAGAATCTCACTGGAAGTAGGTCATCGGGTACTTTTCACCTACTGTTTTATGAATACTATGAATTCAGACATACTACTCGACTCACATAATGTTTTTCGCCTACTTTATAGTATAAGTAGGTATATTCGCACACAGCGAGTCGCTTGTTAATTCCAGAATAAATCAATGTTTTAAATTAATCATTTGAGTGAATGAGTGAATCACTCACTCAGTCATAAAGATTTTCTCTTCTTTCTTTCATTTAATCTTATCTCATTTAT
Organism: Chanodichthys erythropterus; assembly: GCF_024489055.1. NCBI lineage: Eukaryota > Metazoa > Chordata > Actinopteri > Cypriniformes > Xenocyprididae > Chanodichthys > Chanodichthys erythropterus. The sequence goes on along the minus strand of NC_090242.1, from coordinate 15,587,696 downwards.
GGCAAAAATGATCCAGGGCTGTCTCTGATGCCCTCTTCAAAAAAAAATACATGGATAACATCCCTGAGCATGAGCGAGCGTGAGAGAGAATAGATATTGTTTGATAAGGATGAACTAGTTGGTCAGAGGTTGATGACTAAGCACTTTTTATGAAAAAAGAAAAGTGCGTGTTGAAGACAGAGAGGCAGTGACAGAGACAAAATAAGCTCCAACATGGTAAAGGGTTGGAACTCAGCCCAGTCTACTTATTAATACTTACTCCTTGGGGTCGGAAGTGGATGGGAAGTCTGACATGATGTCACCCGGTGAGAAATATGACCTACATGCACACAAACGCGTGTGCGCGCGCAATGCTCTCCCACATTACCAACCGTTGGATGGGATGTCATGTCACTTATCTTAAGCAGTGCAGAGATGTGTCAGGAGATGATAACACCGAGCCTGACTGAAAAACGCTGACTGCTTGGATTCATGAACGATCGTCAGGGACGAAACATCTCGAATCACAGCATGAATGCCTTTCAAGTTCAGTAAAAAAATGTTTGAGAAGTGAAAACCGAGCTTTGTGCCAAGTTCTTGATTAGCTGCATCAACACTTACAACTCTTCATTTGCGAATTGGAGCGCTTGACAAATTACACTGAAAGTATTGCGCTCACAGCCTCGACTAATTACATTTAATTATTTATTACTTGCCATTTTTAACTTTAGGTTCTTACTTAACTTTCTAACTTCAGAGTATTAATTTTCAATTTTCATAGTGAATGAACATGTACAAAGTGCACAGTTTTTTTTAATGAAGTCTGGATTATAACGTGCACTCTCCTCCCTTCCGATGGGGTTTAGGGAGCGCGCGCAATCTCTTGGTAATGTTGATGAGAGCATTATAGGTAATGACTTCAACAATAGCAACAGTCATACTCATTTTCATTTTCGTGATTGCGTTCAGTCTAACGTAAAGCCCTCCTCTCCTCTGTTTGCACGACGATTCAACTGAGAGCTTCCCTTAAGGGAGCTGCTTCTGATCTCATCCATACTGCATCATTCTGTCAACATGGACGTCTTGTTGCTGCCATTCACGCTGCGACTACACACTTTCCTTATCCTCTAGCTCTAAAATATTCGTCTTTAAATGCATATGCGTTATTGTTTGAACCCACAACTGTTTGTCAGCCCCCATTTACGAAGAGGGAACATCTATTTTAAGCTCTGCGCCATAGACCAGCCACCCACACGCTGCTAGTGAAGGAGAGAGAGGGAGAAGAAGGAGATAAAAGAATCAGAGAGAGAGAGAGACTAGCACATGTTATCAGAGGAGCAGAAGCTCTGGGGGAGAGAAACAGAATGAGGAGGTTTGTGTATGTGTGTCAACAGTTCATCAAAAGCAACAATGCTGTTGGCACAGCAACAGTTTATTTAACACACATACACGCATATTACAGATAGATGATACATTAGATACGATATTTTCTCCAAACAGAAATGGAACTGTCCTGAGTTTCCAAACTCGTATGACTTTCTGTCTTCTGGGCAGCACAAAAGGAGACCATTTTCCATGCTCTTATCCATGCAATTACAATGAATGGGGACTGAAGCTTTCAAGCTTTAAAAAGGATGCAAAATCACTGTGAAAGAAGCCATTTTGACTTAATATGAGTTTAGAAAAAATGTAAAATAAAAATGTTACGTAAATAAGCCAAATTTGTGACATTGAGTATTTGAAATTCTTTGTACAAAAGGTCAGATTTTCTTGCTTCCATAAAGCACAATGATTGGAGCACAAAAGAACAACATTTGAAGATTTTTATTTTATAGTGAACAATTGAAGCTTTCAAACCTAAAAAAAAATACAAAATCTCCATAAAGTATCATCATAGGCAGTGCAACGTATTCAAAGTACTATGAAGTCATAGTGTGAGAAATAGATTAAAATGTATGCTATTTTTCACAGTCATTTGTTGAACTTGTAAGAAATTGTAGTCTGCCTTGACTCAGATTCCACCCCAAAGTATATTTTAGAATGAGCTCATCCCCAAAATGGCTTAATTATCATAGAGAAGAAGAAAGTCAACTGGTATATTGTTTATGTACCATTTGGTTGATCAAATCTCTGATGAACCCAAGGTGCTATGTGTACTTTGTCACTGCTACGCTGCAATAAACTTCTTCATCGAGATCTTCAACGTCCTCATGATTTTTTCTTACAAACTGAATCAATTTGATTCATGTATGAATCATTCTGACCAGCTTTGTGAACAGAATTACTGAGTCACCAAAAATATCTGACTCAAAATAATGATGCACTCTCATGGACCTGCAAAGGAGAGATAGGTTGAATTTGATTTTGTTTTTAATAATTATTTATGACTTTTAAGTGTCTTTTTTAAAAAGTGAAATCTCCATAATTGGGCCATTCTACAGAATTGGTTCAAAGTCAAAGTTGGAAACGTCTTGGAAAAAAATGTGTATTGTATCCACATTTCTAGTAATTGTTCAGTTAATTCTCATATTGTATTTTCAGAAAGTTTTGGAATATTTTCCCTTTCCCCAAATTTGTCACTATCGAAAAACAATAATAAATAATTTAATAAGAAGGGTTACATTGACCGATTAAAATTTTGTTTACGTCTTCCTTGTAAATATATTTTTTGCTATTTAAAAAAAAAAAAACGTTCTTACAGGTAAATCGATAACAATTACAATTTTAACAATATTTAAAGTGTAATTTATGAGATTTGTTGTATTTTTCAATCCAGTCTTTCTTTGTAAAAGGCATAAAGTTTATCATACTGATTTAAAAGTTAAGGATTCATTCATTTATTTTTGGTAAAATATCCCATGTTTTGGTCGTAACTGCACATTTTTGGTAGTGATGTTTTGGTAGTGACCACATCACATTACAGAATTTTAACTCACGTACTAAAACACTATTAAAACATATTCATATACTAGTGATTTGCATGGCTGTACTAAAACTTTGTTTATTTCCCCAAAATAAAAGATTATATGTTCCATTTTGTCACTACCAAAACAATGATGACATGTTTGTTTCGGTAGGGACACTTTTAGATATTTTTGAGCCTATCCAAAGACTATAGAATAACACAAGACGTGTCACTCGTATTGTTTTGAATGGGAGAAAGTGTAACGTGCAATATGGCGGAATAAGTCTAAATAAGAGCCAATCGCCGACTGGTAAAGTCATTGCGTCACTTCAGTGGCCGTTAGAATTGCCGGTTTCTATAGAAACAGACGCGCGCCTCCGAAGAGACGCGCATTTAGGTCTGCGCATGCACATTAGCTTGATGCAGCCTGAAAAATAATTTGTTTTGTCATGATTCGAGCGTTTAGAAACTACATTTATGAGCCGGTTGTTGTTAGATTTCATTGGTGATTTCAAATATGAAATTTAATCATAAGGTTGACGAACAGTTTTGGAGAACTTGATGTTTCCCCATTCAAAGAGATAGGGCATGATGCACAGGATGCCCGAGAGGTGTTTCAAAGATGGCCGCCGAGTGAAATGACTTGTCTTAAAGGGACTTTGGCCTATCTCAAAGATGCTAATCAGCACATGGTTAGCTAGCACAGTTATGAACAGTTGTATACAGAAAAAAAACACCCTAAATTTTATCGAATAACACGCAAAAAAGTTTGCTTAATTGCAGAAAAAAGGTGTTTAGTAAAACAATGTCACAACCAAAACTTCACCACGTTTCGGTAGTGGCAATTTTAGATACTTTTGAGCCTAGCTCAAAGATGCTAATCAGCACATGGTTAGCTAGCACAGTTCTGAACAGTTGTATACACATAAAAACAAAATTTTATGGAATAACATGCAAAAAAGTTTGCTTAATTGCAGAAAAAAGGTGTTTAGTAGTGATGTTTCTAAAAGTTACACAGGTTTTCAGACTTTTGAACACATTTAACTCAAAATGATGGTACCCATCTACTATGAATGAGAGGCTATGGCTGAAACCCAAATGGCACACTTCTATGCACTTTCAGTCTTGTGGAATTACAATGGCTGCCACGTGCACATGTCCGTTAAGTCCACAAGACCGTAGGGTGTCCCATTCATCATTTTAGCTTTCAGAAGGGTACTCGCTAGCACCCCCTTTGCGTCCGCTATGCGCCCTCGTTGCGCACTTCAGCTGAGCCCGCAAGACTGTGAGCTACGCAGAGGGCTTTACCCGGCAGTCAAAGTGGCATTACGTCACGAAAGTGCGGACTCAGAGGAAGAACGTGAGGGTTTAGGCAAGCCTGCAACCTTTAGCCAAAAAAGCGTAATGGCTAATGCTAACGCTCCAGGCTCTGGCGGTACACATAGACGGTACGCAGGGAAGGAGTTTTGAACAGCGGGCACTGATGTCACTGCCATTACACAATAGGCTGAGAGGTGCTGCACATGATTAAGTTAGCCGTTACGCTTTCTTCAACGCTAAAAGATACAGACCATCTCATCTCCGTATAACATACAATCTCTGGTTTAGGGTGCCATTTGGGGATTCAGCCTATGAGAGTGGGGACACAGAGATATTTCCTGATCAAAAATATAGGGGTGTGGTTAAAATCAATCTCAGCCAATGGAACTAAAATATACACTGTTTCGGTAGTGACATGAAAATGCTTTTTTTTTTTCTTCTTTTTTACATGATTTAAGTTTCATGATTTAAAAATAAAATATATTTTTTTAACTTAACTTTTTAGAGAATATTTTCAGAACAACAATGGATAAAATTGCAAAAAATAATTCAATTTCATTTTCACAAGTTGAAATTTAGGGGTTAGTAAATTTAGTAAATGATGATTTCATATATATTAAGCTTACTGATATTTTATTGTGGTATTCAATAAATAGTAGAAGGATCTTAGTAAACATCTTAATGTTTTTTTTTAAATGTGTTTTTTTTTTTTTTTTTTTTGGTTGTGGGACAGCAGTTCGCACCAATTCTGTAGCATGGCCCAATTGTATGGGGAAAACATAATTTACACAAAACACAAAAGGTTACATAATTTGTCAAAATTTCCTTTTGTTTTCCACGTCAAGAGAGAAACTCTTACAGGCTTGCAACAGCATGAGGGTGAGTAATTGCGACGACAGATTTAATTTTTTTTTTTTTTTATACTGATTTTAGTCCTCTTAAGCGCTATTTAAAGGGGTTTCAGCACCAGAAAGTAGACTGTGACTGTGTGTATGAGTTTGTGCGCTTGTTCTTATCCTCACATCACACTATAACCACCAGGAAAATGACACATGCTGAACTCTGCAGTTGCGAAGAGGGCTTTTTTCCTCACTGTGCATTTCAGCACCACGGACAGCAGAGCACGCTCAGTACTGACCATGATTACAGCCCTTACTGAGACTCATTTTGTCCTCAAGTGCTTTCAGATTGCCTTCAACCACTGTCTGTCCATCTATCTGACTGCTCTCTTACTCTGTCCACTGCACAGCAGAAAAGGAAGGAAAGATTATTTTCTTTCTCAACAAGTTTATGCATAAAAGTTTGATTGACTAGGTATATAAAGTGCTCAGCAGCAGGAAAGTTCTAGTATGAGGAGGTATTTGGGGCTCAGCTCAGACATCTGTGGGTACATATGGGGTCATCCTTTGAATTATTGGAATATGATACACTTTCTTTTTCATTTTTTATGAAGTAAATCTTTCAGTATTACAGGAGCAAAAAAGATTTGTCTAACCTTCTCAGCCTCAAATCCACCTGAAGGTCAAAATTTGTGCATTATTTTTATCTCTGTGTGTATGGAATATGCGGTTTACAGTATAAGCAAATTTGATTTAGAAGATCCTTTTGGCCTTTTTTGACCAATACGCATTGGACAACGTTTTATAATATAATTGGATTGTTAGGTTTTTGCAGTTCTATTTAAAAGTTAGCTAGCTTTTTCAGCAAGTTCTTCTTTGAGAAAAAAAAAAAGAAATAGTATGGATTTGCCAAACTTTTCAAGGCTTATGGCACCCTGCCTTAATAAAAGAGTTTAGCAAGAACTACAAATGGCCAGGCTTGTGTTTTACAGTTTGCCAAAAAAAATTCTTGAGCACAAGTGCAGCTAGTAAAGGTGCAAAATTCCTAAATCTGTAAAATATTTAGTGCTTAAAACATACACACAGTTGACCAAAAATTAAAAAAAAAACCATTAGATTATTATTATAATTTTTTTTGCAGTAGTTGTTTGCAAAACAGACTGCTTCCCCGTTATTTAAATGTGCTGCCAACTTCGTCTTTTTTTCAGAATAAGCTATGTGCCATATTTTATGCCAATAGTCAAGAGTCTGTTTTGTGAGATTGGGTGTATAAAAAATGTAGCAGTACTGCATTATTTTATTAGTGGCCAAAAAATGGCATAAGGTGTTACTGGGAAAGACAAGGTAATAATAATAATAAAAAAACATTCAGATGTGCTGCCCATCTTCTGCTGTCTGTCTCTGGGTGGTGAGTGACTGAATGTAGCTCCATGATTGAATATGGAAAATTATTCAGTCCCATTGTTTTGATGTCTATTCATGTTATGCTATCAATATTCTTTGCATGCTATGCATCATATGCACAGCATAGACTACTGAACACATCAGAGTATCAAATATTCATATCTGTGTTTGAATGTGTGTGAATGTGTTTCATATGTTTAGTTTGTGTGCTAACTTTGCATTTTCAGGGTTTATGTGACCCAAGGTCCTGTGCATGTGAGCAATGTTGGGGAAGCTACTTGCCAACTAAGCTACCCTTGAATTAATACATGAATGTAGTTATTTGTTTGCTTGCTTGCATCTTGCTGTAATGGTCTGTATTGAATATACATGATGAAGGAATGGAACTCAGAATCATCTTTAATTGTTTTTAAACAGAATATGCACTTTAATTAAACAATACCGGAGAAACTGAGGAAACAGGGATTTATACCTACTTAAAGTCAAAGTCCCTGTAAGACAAGTCGTTTACATTTGGCGGCCATCTTCAAAACGCCTCTCTGGCATTCGAGTGCAGCTCCTATCTCTTTGAATGGGGAAACATCAAATTCACATCAAATATGCACATGGTTTGTCTCAAAGCATATTACAAACGCCACATAGACATATAAACAGCATCAAAAATTTGGTTTTAACCACAGGGGGACTTTAATTATGCCTCTTTATTCCCTGATATGTGGAATACATTCTTTCTCTGCTAATCAGACCTATTTCTCTAAACTAATGTCAGTTCTGTCAAAACAATTAACATAGACATCATATTTTAATTTTGACAAATACCATCACAAAATGTTCACCACGTTGTTTTCATTTGTTAAAATTATAAATATTGACATCAAAATTTGATTTATTTATCATTTAATATGTTCAATAAAGTATTATGATCTTTAAAGGTGCCCTAGAATTAAAAATTGAATATATATTGGCATAGTTAAATAACAAGAGTTCAGTACATGGAAAAGACATACAGTGAGTTTCAAACTCCATTGTTTCCTCCTTCTTATATAAATCTAATTTTTTTAAAAGACCTCCGGAAAACAGGTGAATCTCAACATAACACCGACTGTTACGTAACAGTCGGGGTATACGCCCCCAATATTTGCATAATGCCAGCCCATGATTGAGGTATAACACAAGGGCAGTTAGTATTACACAAGGGCAGAACGTCTGGATGTGCACTTCTGAATCATCAGACTAGGTAAGCAAGCAAGAAGAACAGCGAAAAATGGCAGATGGAGCAATAATAACTGACATGATCCATGATATCATGATATTTTTAGTGATATTTGTAAACTGTCTTTCTAAATGTTTCGTTAGCATGTTGCTAATGTACTGTTCGGGTGTGTCTCATACATTCTGAAAAGTGAAGCCACGGGCTCTTTGATCGCCCCCTGGAGGCTGGATGCAGTACAGGTCATAAACCCCGCCCTCTCAATGCAGTCGAATGAGACTTCAGTGAAAACTTAAAAATAAATTCTGCTTCAAATAAAACTTTCTGAAAGATGGTTTTGGTCATTTAAGGTAGTTGTTATCACACTGATATATATTCAATTGTTCGTTTTTGTGATGATTTAGATTTTAGCTAGCAATTTGATGCTATAAAAACGGGGCGTGTCGTCATGATTCGAAGTTGATTGACAGCTTGTCTGAGGACTGTCGGAGCTTCGAGGGGAGATTGAAGATGTATTAACTAACTGTTAATTTTCGATTTCTTTGTTATTTAACACCAACAAAATGAGTTGTTCAGCAGTAAACTGTACTAACCGACCTACAGGATCTGACGGATCACTGAACTTTTTTTCTGTAACATCAAATGTGGGCGTTATAAGCTAATTAATAAATGTTATTAGTTAAGATAACACACCTAATGTTAACCATGTCGGGAAAAAGCAGGTGATCGTTATCTGGCAGTTACTTATTATTTTTATGGGTATAAAATAATAATTAGCAGGACAAAACTAATGATAGCTTACTCTAATTACAGCAATCGATCTCCTGTAACGTTAGTTGAATTTGATTTAAAATGGCAGGACCGTTTCTGACGATTTAGAGTTGTTTCTAGTGGCATATTATATTGATTTTATCTACTGAATTTGCAGTAGACAGTGTAGTGTTAGCCAGTTAGCCACAGAGCATAGCCTCAAACTCATTCAATATCAAATGTAAACACTCAGATAAATACAATACTGACATAATCCGACGCATGTATTCAGTATGCATGACGAACACTTGGTAAAGATCCATTTTGAGGGTTATATTAGCTGTGTAAACTTTGTTTATGCTGTGATAGAGTCGAGAGCTCGGGAGGGGGCGGAGACCGCGCGATTTAAAGGGGCCGCAACCTGAAATCGGCTTGTTTCTAAATATGCCTGGCAGTTAAAAAAATGAATTTAAAAAAATCTATGGGGTATTTTGAGCTGAAACTTCACAGACACATTCAGGGGACACCTTAGACTTATATTACATCTTTTAAAAAAAAGTTCTAGGGCACCTTTAAAATAAATAAAAAGAAAAAAAACAACACTTGCTGCAGTTCTGAATTTTGAAATGTGCTCTACATTCTGTTTACAACCTCAGCTTCTCCAATTGAAGAGCTGAACTCTAATACTTGACCTTAATCTAATGAATATTCATAAACCATTTCATGACATCAGCATGTCCCCAACCTCCACCTTTCAAAACTTCAAAATTTCTTGGCCACATGTTAATACAAATCAGTCTAAATCAGTCGAAGGCTGGGTTACAAAATTCCAACAGTGTTCTGCCACTCAGACCTTCATTTATCCTTCACGCATCCTCATTTCAGATGCATTTTCTTTCATTTTCCTTTCATTTTCCCTTGCGTTTTGCACACCTGTTCAGCAGAGGTGTGGCATGAAACTGAAGATTCACCCCGTCTCCTCAAGGCCACCTTTAACACGAGCCTCACCGTGAGGCGGAATCCTGTTTGTGGGCGGTCGGACCTGCGGAGATGGAATTCTCTATTGGAGATTGGTTTTGGAATTTGAATGGAAGTGTGGGACCCGCGGCTTGAATTGGCGAGATTGAAGTGAGATGGGTTTTAGAGGATGAGGTGGAGATGAGGTTGACCTTGACCTTTTTATCCCTCCCATCTCGACGGCACTTCCTTTTGTCCCGCCGTCGCAAATGTACTTTTAACATTGAGCTTGAGAGTTAGTCTTTTTACATCTATATCTCTTTTCATCCTCCGTCTCTTTCTCTGCTTTCTCTCTCTTTCTCACTCTGTATGAGTGCACATGTGTGTGTGGTCTTGGTATACCTTACATTATGGGGACAAAATGTCTCCACAAAGATGGCAATATTCAAAATCCTTGTTCTTGTGGGGACATTTTTTTGGTTCCCATGAGGCAAACAGCTTATAAATAAAACTGTATAAATAAAGGTAAAAATGCAGAATTCTTTTTTTGCAATGAGTAGGTGTTGGAGTAGACAAAAGTCATTATGTCTATGGGATGTCCCCATAAAACATGTGTGTGTGTTTGTGTGAGTTTGTTTATATGACATTGTGGGGACCAAATGTCCCCACAATGTAATATAAACCTGAGTTCACCTACATCGTGGGGACCAGCCACCGGTCCCCACAATGTAAATTAATTAATAAAAATACTAAATGATGTTTTTGTGAGAAAATAAAGGTGTGCACAGTTTCCTGAGATGGTTAGGTTTAGGGTTAGGGGTAGGGTAGGGGGATAGAAAGTACGGTTTGTACAGTATAAAATGCATTGCGGCCTATGGAAAGTCCCCACAATTCACAAAAACAAACATGTGTGTGTGTATGTGTGTGTGTTGATGCATAAAGAGCCCTCTGTGCCCCTGGACTGACGTACATGAAGAAGTCGACCATTCAGAGTGAGTCAGATTTCCTGATTCATAGCCAAGACCATGTCGCCTTGAGACACTATTGCGCATGAGAGAATTTGTGGGAGTGTGCATGTATGATGTAATAGAGTGCATGTGTTTTTTACAAAACCTTTCAAAAAAGGCAAAGGTCTTGACTAAACAGGCAATGACTCTTTACTGCACATGAAAAAGTCTCTCTCATAATGTTTTTATGTCATTTCACAGGTTCCTTGAACTCTCAGTTATCCTCATTCCATAAAGATGTGGTTCTCAGTTGGTTTTGCTTCACAGTCCCAGATAATAATTGCTGACTGGATGACCCAGTAAGCTGTATATATAATTCTAACCCTATTCCATTATGCACATGTACAGTATTCTGTCAATGCATGCAACATTAATGAACTGTAACCAGCCAAAAGTCAGAGTTGTAAGACAAAATACGCTATTGTTCAAAAGCTTGGGGTCAGCACGATTTTTAAAAAAGAAATTAACATTTTATTCAGCGAGAATGCATTACATTGATTAAAAGCAACAATAAAAAGACTTTTACTTTGTTCTAATAAATGTTGTTCTTTTGAACTTCATATTCATCAAAGAAAATATATAATGTTTTTCACAAAAAATAAAGCAGCACAACATTGATATTAAAGGTGGGGTATCCATTTTTTCAGCTACACTGTTTGAAAGTTAGTCGGGCTGATACCAATAACAAACATTAGCATTAGGAGGCGTATGACGGTCGAGGAGAGAAAACGAGCAAGAGGGAGATTTGAAAATAAGAAAAAAAAAAACTGCAAAACGAGAGATGGGACACAATACAAAAGAGCTCAAAAGAATATCACTGGAATGAAGGTTTATGATTGGGCAAGCGCTTTAGGACCTGCATTTATATTAGAAAAGCTTTCCAGAGCTGGAAGGAGCTAAGCGGGAAGGCCTGAAAACAGATGCGGAGGCTACTTTGATTCCGCATCTCAGTGCGAGTAACACTGGGTTTCACTGGGTACATTCATTTTTTGTGCTTCCTTGTCGTTCGTTCATCATCTGTGCTTTATTTTTCGTGAAGCAACAGTGAGAGTTTTGCAGTTAAACTACTGCACACTGGCGCCCGCTAGATAATGCAGTGTTTAACGTTATTGGTAGTGCATTCGCCTTGCATGACAGTAGCGATCGGCCCGGGGTTCAAGACCGACTCAGGGTGGCTAGGATTGGAGTGTGAGTTTTGGAGGCGGAGCAATGAAGACAGGGGTGGGTTTGTTTGGGTTGATTTCAAACATCAACAGTTCAATAACGAATTTGAGAAATGCATACATCACCTTTAAAAAGAAAAGTTTCTGGAGCACCAAATCAGCATATTAGAATGATTTCTGAAGGATCATGTGACACTGAAGACTGGAGTAACGATATTGAAATTCAGTTAATGCAAAAAAATGATTTTAATTTATTTTTGATCAAATAATGCAGCTTTAGTGAGCATAAAACACTATCAAAAACATTAAAAATCTTTTCACTGCAGACACTGTAAGGGCCAGATACTCGTAATATAAAATAAAATTCGAATTGTATCCTAATATGTTATTATTTGATATACTAATTCTAATTCCAAATTTATGTTATTTTTTACATATTACATATTATAAGGCCGGCGACACACTGGCTGCGTGAGCGTCTCAGCTGCGTGGCGTGTCCGTTTTTATTTTGGACACATATTTAACAGGTTGGAGTTTGCACACTGAGACACGCGTCTCAGGCGCGCTCGAGCCATGCAGAAAACGTGTGCACGCTAGAAATAGAACCGACGCGTGTTCTTCCAGCCCTATGGTTCCAGCAACGAGAGTGTTCTCTGGCTAGAGCGCAGAACAGCGGAGTTTGTATGGACCGAAGTGCATGTCTGAGCTTGTGTTTTGTTGCTTTGACGTTGTGGAAAATAGAATAATAGAAACAAAATGTATTAGCATTTTTACCCGTTATTATCAATTTAAATTAATCTTGTTTTTAATTTAACTTAATTTCGTTTTTCTTTATTTAAATTTTGTTTTTTCTTTATTTAAATTTCGTTTTTTCTTTAATTAAATTTAGTTTTTCTTTATTTAAATTTAGTTTTTTCTTTATTTAAATTTAGTTTTTTCTTTATTTAAATCTACCCTTACTGTGCCAATTTGTTAGAAAAATATTAGACTACCTTAAAAGTATTGCTTAATTTAACAGACCTGTGTGTGTGTGCGTTTTATAATATCACTAGTGCAGTGTCTGTTCTCGGAGCATAAGCCCTGCCCACGTGAGGTGCGCCGCTTCCCGCTCGCTCTGCTCTGACTGTATTTTACTAAAAGTTTATTAATTCCTAATGTGTCGCATCTCGTGTGTCCATCTATATTGCACCAAATGCGACACTGCACTCCCTTGTGAAGTCGATTGGATGAACGGTTCTCGAAATAATAAAAATGCAAACGGACATACAGACACAGATTCCTGCCTTTTATTAGAGAGAAAAATATGTTCAGCCCCTCTCTCCGAAGCTTCAAATAGTCGATGTTCATCAAAAAATGGTATTCGGACAAGCCCTAAACTTTTTCCTCTTACAAGGCTATTCCTGAATTCAGTATTATTCTGGGCCCGCGGGCCGCCAGTTGACGTTGCATGCTCTAGATGCTGCAGGCTGATGGGTGCTTAACGCAAACTGATGATATCTCAGCGTTGACTACTGGTAAAGGCTGATTGATTCATGTCGCATCTGCAGCCAATGAGCTTGCTGCTCACAACATTATATGGCCAGTTAGCATTTACTAACAGTTTACAGCGTTCTGTCAGAGTTCCTTGATACCCTCCACCTTCCCCAGCTCCACCTGTATAAGTTTGCTATGGGTAATTATATATACCGTATGCTACTTGTGTAGCAGCAGTATGTTTTACAAATGCACAGCAGTGTATCAGCGTTTTTATTGGAAGTAGCAAGTTCTTGTAATCAACAGCAGCAGCATTGTAGCAGATCTATTCCACCGAGACCAAATACATATCAATTACCATGCTAAAAAATCTTCAGAGAGTTGCCATGACAGAAATAAATGTAAGGAAATTTCTATTCACTCTTTGATATATTACAACATTGCTGTCAGTTTTTAATTGCTGAACATTTAATTATCTTAGTCAAGAATCTAAGAATATCTAATGTTATATTTCATATTTAGAATTTATTCAGTTCAGCCATTTAAATCTAAATGACAGCGATGATATTGAATTTTTGCATATTAAATTGTGGTTGGTCTTTTCTTTCTTATATATTTTTTTATACAGTCAAGTCACCTTTATTTATAGCACTTTATACAGAAATAAAGCTTTATACACCTTTATTTATAGTACTTTATTCTGTTTCAAAGCAGTTTTACAGTCAGGGCTAAACAGACAAATAATGATTCAGTGATGCAAACAGAGTTTAATTCTGCTGTAAAGCAGTTCTAGAAAGAAAATAGTGTCATTGTTCAGCTGAGGTCTGTTCAGTGTTGATTCAGTTCCATTCAATAACAAAATCATTAAATATGAAATTAGTTCAATTCAGCTATAAAGCAGCTCTGTAGAAAACAGTGAAGTCATTGTCCAACTCAGTTCAGTTCTCATCCAATAGCAACACAGCACACATAAGAATGAAATTATCTACAAAACAACAGAGGTTCAAGGTGAATTCATTGAAGAAAACTGTGGGAGAAGAAAGAGAATAAGAAAGTAGGAGGGATTTTAATACAGCACCGACTTGCGTACACTGTAATTTCACCTGAGGTGAAGTGGAACGCAAGTATTTGTTTTTCGCAAGACAGCAAAGAAAGCCACTACAAGCCGGTACAAACATTCTAAAGATTCCACATTCTAAAAATAAATAAATAAAAAATCCACGGTTGATCGCCCAGAGAGCTCTTTCTGTTTTCTGCATGCATAAGGGGCCTACTCATCAAATTCTGGTGGAAGTGTTCAGTGAGATGGAGCCCAATTCTGCCAAGGTACATCAGTATACTAGATCTGTCAGGAGGCTGCATGCAGCAGACTACTTGCATGACCTGCAGCTCACTCCATTGTCACATCCTGTATTGCCCTTCGGGTGAAGAACTCTGATTGGTCGAGGCGGGTATAGCTAGGCTGTCACATGCTCCTGTGTGGGGAGTGTGAATGGGCCTCGGGCTAGAAGAAGTGGTGCATGCAAACAGGTAGAACACAGACAACTCTGACCCAGGGGTAGGTCACATATACACGCGTTCACACACACGTACATATGCACAGTAACAGTACAGTGTAGAAAAAGACATGCAAGACAGACAGTGAAACACAGCATAGACTGTTTTTAAGGCATAGTTCACCCAAAAATAAAATTCTGTAATCATTTGCTTATCCTGTATGGTGGCAATTTTATGTGGAAAAATAGAGTGATAATGTGTTGAATACACTTAGGTTTGAAATCAAATTACAAGTGGTGTCTAACTTCAATGGTGTCAAAAGTCAAAGTCATGCGTTTAACACCAAGGGAATGCATAAAATTATAAGTTGTCTACCAGAAATACAATAAAAGTCACTTGGAATAAAATCATAGGCTACATGCCACTGACATTTCACTTTGGACATAAATTTGGTCAGATCCTCGCACAAATCATAATGCATGTCTTTAGCCTACACTTTACCGTTCAAAAGTTTGAGGTTGGTAAGATTTTGAAATGATTTTGGAAAGTCTCTTATGCAGTTTGAATGCAGTGCTTTAGTGTCAACAGCAAAAGTCAGACTTATAAGCCAAAATACGCTATGTTCAAAAGTTTGGTGTCGGTACGATTTTTAAAAAAGAAATTTTAACATTTTATTCAGCGAGAATGCATTACATTGATAAAAAGCAACAATAAAGACTTTTAGTTTGTTACAAAAGATTTTTATTTCAAATGAAAGCTGTTCTTTTGAATTTCATATTCATCAAAGAATCATAAAAAATGTATCCAGTTTTTCACAAAAATAAACCAGCACAGCTGTTTTCAACGTTGATATTAATGAAAAATGTTTTTTGAACAAATCAGCATATTAGAATGATTTATGAAGGATCATGTGACACTCAAGACTGAAGTAATGATGCTGAAAAAAAGGATGGTTTTACTGTATTTTTTGATCTAATAATGCAGCCTTAGTGAGCAGGCCCGGATTAAGAACACATTGGGCCCTGGGGCTATAGCAACACCGAGGGCCCCCTTTCATCTGATTGCCATTCCACAGTGTGATGGCACCAATATTTCATTGTGCATTGGACTATTTCTGTCGTTATCTAAAGGGGCAAAGAAAGCATTCATAAAAACCCTTGCTTTCATATTAAAATGGTAATTGTTTCTCATGTGGACGTCAGTAAAAATAAATTTGCATTGCACCTCAGTGCAACTCATGCATTCAGATGGAGATTTGTCCATCTGGTTTTCTATCTTGCATTTTATCTCAAAATGATAATGTTATTTTTAAAAATATAGAAATTAGCAGAAATAAGTTACTGCAGCCTCTTATTTACACGAAGTAAAGTAGACAATAATTCTTTCCTCTGATTAACACAAAATAAACTATTTTGAAGAATATGGGTAACCAAACAGTTGATGGTCCCCAGTGATTTCCACATTATTATTATTTTCCTACTATGGAAATTAATGGGGACCAGCAACTGTTAGGTTACCCACATTCTTCAAAATATTTTTGTGTGTGTGTGTGTGTGTGTGTGTGTGTGTGTGTGTGTGTGTGTGTGTGTGTGTGTGCTTTTGTTTATATTACATTGTGGGGACCAAATGTCCCCATGATGTAATATAAACCTGAGTTCACCTACATCGTGGGGACCAGCCAGCGGTCCCCACAATGTAAATGGGTTTATAAATCATATAGAATGAGTTTTTGTGAAAAAGTAAAAGTTTGCACAGTTTCCTGTGAGGGTTAGGTTTAGGGGTAGGGGCAGGGTAGGGGGATAGAATGTACAGTTTGTTCAGTGTAAAATGCATTGAAGTCTATGGAAAGTCCCCACAATTCACAAAAACAAACATGTGTGTGTGTGTGTGTGTGTGTGTGCTCAACAGAAGAAAGAAACTCATTCAGGTTTAAAACAACTTGAAAGTGAGTATGTGATTACGGATTTTAATTTTTGGGTGAACTATCCCTTTAAGGACAAGGGTCCGCATGCTAACTATAAGGATGCTGTCACTTTAAGACCTACACGCGTCCGATTTTCTCAACTTCAGACATAACCAACTGTGTTTATGTAAACCTTTTGTGTAATTGACAGTATTGTAGCGCAATCAGACGCGAAAGATGAAGTCCAGTAGTCAGGTACTGTTTGACAGGCTTAAATGTGTGTGCACGCTTCGGGTGTATGGGGTCAGAAAAGGCGCATCTCAGAACAGCACACGAATGACATGTTTAACTGGCAGGGCTTTAAAGCACATGCAAATAAAGAACTTTTGTGATTGCAAATTATTGCAGTGTTCCGTGAGTAACTCTACCGCTGTGTTAACGTGTGTTGTGAATGTGTCGAGGTCGAGTTGTACGGATGGAGCCACCAGAACTGCAACTGATAAAATGTGCTTCAAAGGCAGATATTGGAGACAAGTCACTCGACATTGGTGTTCATCAAAAAACAGTAGGAAAGTTAATTTGGGATTTTTACACGGGTGATGATGATGAGAGAAAAAAACACTGACATTCTGAATCCACGGCAATAAAATCAATCGACTCGTCCCTGTAAATGTTGAAAACACCTTACGTTTTCATGAGAAACAATTACCATCCGAATAGGGCTTAACTCATAATAAAAATAATAACTTGATGCAGCTGCTATCTCACCTTTTTTTCAACGTGCAGTGGGTGAAGATAATTGTGAGCTGCCGCTGCACGCGGGGTCTTCCACTGGCTCGGATGTTTTATGTGAACCGAAGTAGTTAGTTTTGGAATTTTTGATGTAAGGTTAGCATCCCTTTTCTCCCTTTCAAGCTTATTTTTCCTTTTTTGCGCACCACTATCACTTTTTTTATCATTTTGAACACCAGCGAGGCTGAACAAGCAATAAAGGCTTGCATAACGTCTAATGCTTGCTTGTCTAATCTACATGCATAACGCAAAGAGGCGTTTCCCGCGATGTCATATGGCGCGAATTGTAAAGTGATTTTGATTGGACGGGGATTTATCAGTCAGGCACATTTTCCAATCATTTTTTCTTGTTATTTTATTAGACAAAGATCAACCACCTATGACTTGTCAATCTCATTTCCTCCAGCCAATCACGGGCCCCCTCTACCCGCGGGCCCTGGGGCTTCAGCCCCACCTAGCCCTTATGTTAATCCGGCCCTGTTAGTGAGTATAAAATACTATCAAAAAACATCAAAAATCTTACTGACCCCAAACTTTTGACTGATAGTAGATGGACAAATCCCTAATTCTGTCATGAAACTCTAGATGCTGCAGGCTGATGGGTCCTTAATGCAAACTAATGATATCTCAGAGTTAACTACTGGCACAAGCTGATTGGTCCTCGCACAAATCATACTGCATGTCTTTAGTCTACACTTTACCCTTCAACCCTTGAGGTTGGTAAGATTTTTTAATAATTTTGGAAAGTCTCTTATGCTCACCAAGGCTTCATGTATTTGATCAGAAATACAGCAAAAACGGTAATATTGTAAAATATTTTGAACTGATTTCTATTTATATATATATATATATATATATATACACACAAACACATATATTAAAATTTAATTTATTAATGCATCCTTGCAAAATAAGTGTTAATTTTTTTCTTTTCTTTTTGTCAAAAAACAAACAATCAAAAGAAAAAAAAAAAACAACTAAAAACTACTGACCCCAAACTTTTGAATGGTGGTGTTTATGTATAATTACTTTTTTACTTGACAGCCCCAGTCCTCGCTCAGTTTTGATTTTATTGAAAAGTTTTCAGAATATTCTTTAAAAATTATATTAGTTTGACAATATTTAACAATATATAACATGACATTAAGTAAATGATTAAAACAATTTAAATTTTGGATGAACTCTCCCTTTAAATCCCACCATAATTATGAAACCATTTTTCAGCCACCTTGATTGTGTAATAACCTCTCAATGCAAAGAGCACAAATGCGCACACAAAAACTGCAATTTCACATTTATAACGGCAACATAGAGTGTTGGATCACAATTACGACTGTCCGTTTCTTTATCACTGTGGCCTTATTACCTCTAACATTTTATCAACCCTGAGGATGCAAGAGAGGGAAAAAGAGAAAAAGATCTGGCCTTGGTTAGTAGGAAAGGCTTTTGTTTTCTTAATCACATATCTCTCTGCTCTCTCTCTCTCTTTCTCTCTCTCTTATCAGGATGACAAGTGCCATACCATCCTGTGAGATGTGCCAAGACAGAATGAGCATCTGTCAAAACACGTCGGTCCCAGCGGACGCTTCGCTGATGGACGCAGACATGCAGGAGAGAGAAAGATAGACAAAAAGGCAGACAAGGGATGGCTGAAAAGAGTGGTGGATGATTTGGATGGGTGGGGTCTCGTACTCACCTGCAGAGCCCACCAGCATCCTTGAACCCCGTTTCACCTCCATCGCTGCGAGGGGTGGACGCAAAGGTCCTCCACACTTTCTCTCTTTCTCTCTCCATTTTGATTGTGCATGCTTACAAGCATACTAATGAACTCAACAATAGAGAATAGAGCGAGAACAAGAAGAGAAATGGAAATGAATGCTGTGGCTGAAAATACAATTAAGTAAAAACAACACATTTGGTTTCTCTTTGCAGTCCAATGCATCTACTCAAGAGTTGAGGCATTTGAATTGCAAAGGACTATTAAAAATTGATTGTGCAAATGCAACAGTAGGGCGAATTAATTCAGTTCCACAGCATGTTTTGCCCCCTTCATGAATCCATTTCAACAGGTTCACTCGCTCTTATTTAAAGACAAACCAGTTTTAATTTGTAGTAATATTATTGATTTTTACTATATTTCCAATCAAATAAATGTCGCTTTGGTGCGCATAAGAGACTTTTCAAAACAAACTTTCAAAAACATTTCAAAATCTTACTGTTCACAACTTTTTAACAGTGGTGCATATATTTGCTGAAAACTGTTATGCCTTGGCAGTGATGAGTAAAGATGAGGATCGATTGCAACAGTTTTAATTACATAAACAAGATGATAGAAACAGTACAGGCAAACGCAACAGACAATAACCAAACAACTAATAAATACACAGGGATATACATAATTGATTGAAGTAAATGAGAACTTGGAAACTAAAGAAAACAGGAAATAAACACAGGAAAACTAGGCACAGAAGAAATAGAACAAAATAAGAGTCTCAGAAATAAATTCTTAGCCATGACAAAAACAAGATTCAATATATTATGCAGTTTTCCTTCTATATAGCGTAAATGTTTTGATGTTTTTACTGCAAAAAAAGACAAAATACTGATTAACATTGTATGATTTTTGCATTCACATTAAATTTACGGTTGCCAGAAATCTACCATAAAAAATACAGTAGCGACGTTTTGAATTTTAGGAATTTAACTTAAATTTACAGTAAAATACTGTATTTCATTAACTGATATAATGCTAAATTACCATCCTATGGAAGAACTAATATCTGTTTTGTACCTTGTAATCCACTGGCAACCACCAAACACAATGGTAATGAGTCACATGATGAATCAAGGTTCGTCATAAGTCATCTTGAGTCTCGAGTCTGCATTTTTTTTACAGTCTACTATGGTCTGCACCATAGACTGCACATAATGAACTTGGAGCCTGAGTCTGCGCAGTAGTGAGCACGAAGTGCAGCCGCGATATCAAGGTCCCGCCCAAACTCAGAACAGCTCATTATTTCTGTGTGAAATAAACACAGTATAAACCTTTTGTTTATACTATTGTTTGTTAACATTCTGATCGTATGTGCATTATGAGCAGGCCTATTTGCAGTGTGTTTGTGTATTTGTATGTGTTGTGGACTTTTGCAGTGCATGTGTTGTCAAACTGATGAAAATGTTTTCTTTATTTGCTGGTGTGTTTTTTCTATTTGCATGTTTTTTTCTTCATTTGCTGCGCATTGAGCTCTCTCGGCCACCGTAATTAGCATTATAAACACTGAATTAATACCAACATATGAAATTAAATTAAGGACATGCAACAAAAAAATGGGAATGTTGGACAATGAATATATAACAGAAAATAACAGATTGTTTTTGCAGTGTTGTATGTTAAAGTGTCCAAAAGTAGGAATTATGCGACAATATATTGTTCGCTCAAACATGATGATCTTAAATTAATTAATTAATTTACTATTAATAAATGTGTAAAGTTGCATAAAATGGAAATACTCAATAAAGTAGGCTAACTACGTTGCCTCAGATGGTTGAATGGTTGGATTCCACAACTGGTAAAATAAAACATATATAAGACAATACAACATTTACTGTGGAGCCATACAATTTACTGATGACTTAAAGGTCCCGTTTTTCATGGTTTTTTGAAGCTTTGATTGTGTTTATAGTGTGCAATATAACATGTGTTCATGTTTTGCGTGTAAAAAACACAGTATTTTTCACATAATTTACTTATCTGTAT
This sequence comes from Chanodichthys erythropterus, assembly GCF_024489055.1. Taxonomy (NCBI): domain Eukaryota; kingdom Metazoa; phylum Chordata; class Actinopteri; order Cypriniformes; family Xenocyprididae; genus Chanodichthys; species Chanodichthys erythropterus. The sequence goes on along the minus strand of NC_090242.1, from coordinate 15,566,740 downwards.
ACCGCTGTTTCCACTGTCATAAAAACGGGCTGATGACTTCCTTGTTCTATGAAGTCCCTCCTTCAGAAATACGTAACGAGTTCTGATTGTGCCAGCGGTTCCTGTGTTGTGATTCGACAGCAGCTTAGCTTACCGGTTGTGGTCCATAAACAACGCCTTCTCCAGACAAAGAGGGAACTGCTCCATCTTTCAAGAATAATCTTTGTTCGAATCCAGCATTAAACTGACTGAGATTGAGGAAGTTGTCCTCAGCAAAATGTGCTGCACATAGTTTTACATGTGGATTATAATTTTCGGGAACCGAGTTAAACATAAATTACCATTGATCTCTAAGTACAGCGTCCCTGGGAAGGCCAAACAAAGATGATTGGACTGCGGGATGAAAATAACAGCGTTTCGACGACATGGCGACAAACACACTCTACAAACGCAACTCTTGCTCTTCTCCGTGGGAGCGCAACAAGACCACGCCCCCTTTTTGTGTATTCCTGTGGGCGGAGGTTAGTCAAAAAACTGTTTTAGTGACGTCATTAAAGAAGGAAGTAGAAGGATGTAGTCAAAACTGGCCGTTCGATGTAGACGACTTCTGTTAAATAAAATATCTCGCTTGGCATTGAACTTTAAGCTTTAAAAATTTTACAGATTTTATTTATACTCTAACAACAACATTACACACTAACTAAAGTTTGAAACATGGGATCACGAAGAACGGGACCTTTAATTTGAAAAATGTTCTATTGCGCTTTTGATTTGGTTGTGAAATTTGCCGATTTTGGGTGCATAAGATGTGAGGGATTCTATGGTACAGTTGGCATTTTCACCCCATAATGGCGGCCGCGCTACAGGAGCACCATCTAATGGCTGTTGCCCAAAAAGGATAAGAGTTTCGCCTCTTGGGTTCTATACTCTTTGATTATAGGGAGATGAGAGGGTCTGTATCTCTTACCATTGGAGAAAGCGTAACAGCTAACTTAATCACGTACTCACCTCTCAGCCTATCGTGTCGCCGTTCAAAACTCCTCCATGCGTACCGCCAAAGCGTACCGCCCATACTGCCAGTTAGTATTAGCCGTTGCTTTTTTGGCTAAAGGTTGCAGGCTTGCCTTCCAGTGGTTTTTTATTGTAAATCATACAAGTACGTGTTCTATTTAAATTCCAGAAACTGTAAAATTACATTAAATGTATGGTTAGATTACAGTTATTCCCCGTATATAGTACGGAAACTTTGTTAACGAATTAACAGTTTTTAACTGTTGCATTTTTACAGTCTTAAAATAACAATTTTTTTGTGTTGTATAACCAATTGCCCAGATCATTTTCTTTTCTCCTTAAAACAGTCATGGACTACATTATCCAACATGAACCTTCCACCAAGTTTGTTATCTCACTTCCTGCCTCTATCAATATGTGACAAAAAAAAAAAAAAAAAAACTTTGTATTTTTTCCTCCAAAATTTTTCCTCTTTGTATTTTTTCCCTTTTGCACTTTGAATGACACTTAAAGGGGCAGGTTGGCAACAACATCAGCAGTTTAGTAAAGGTAAAGCTGCATGCTAGGATTTTCACAGTGTTTCCGCTGCATGTGCTGACTCTGTTCCTGATGGCCACAGGCAAATCAGGCTAAATGCACAGTGGGAAATCTCCTAAAAAGACAAAGTTACATTACCAATGCAAACACAAAGTAAAGCACACCACGATGGAAGCGTTAATTACGCCCCCAGACACTCTGCAGCCTCGCTAACATTCACAGCATCACCCAGATTTATGTGAGAACATGTCGTTTATTTGTAAAATGACCCTTTCAATCATTCATCCATTCATTCATTTTTTGTTATTTACAGATTGAGGGATAAATGCGCCGCCATCTGGAAGCAACAGGCGTCCCCTGATGTCGTGCCCTTGACAAGATCATGGCAAGAAAGTCTATAATCTAAAGTTGAGCACGGCTTTTGCAACCCGCTGTTTACATTGGCGCTGATTGAGCCGATCGGAGCAGTCCCTGAGGCGGCGAGACTTATCATTCACTGCAGAGGACCCGAGAACTGACAGAAGTCGTTCCTTTTTTTCCCCCCCAAGCAAATTACAGCCAGGTACACTAAATGTTCCCATCATCTCACACCTGCAATACAAAGACAAACAGGGGACTTTTTCTCTCTCTCTCTCTTGCTCTCTCTGCAGGTCTGCTAGATCCTGCTTCATTAGACGTGCAGCTGTTGAGTAGAAAGGCGGTAGAATGAGAGAGAGAACCCAGGAGAGGCTAGCAGACATGTGACAGATGAAGAGAGAGAGAGAGAAGGAGAGGGAGCGAGAGAAAAAGGGAGGGAGGAAAACTAACAATGGCCTGTCATTCTGAGCGGCTGCCAAGCGATGCCCATAATTGATTGCTCGTCCCATTTTCAAAAGCTTTCTAGACACGGACACACGCACACACACAGACTGTTTGAACATAGACTATGGTAATAGAGGATGAATCAGTGCAAATCACAGACTCACATACCGTGAATTTGTGAAATGGAATATTTAGGTTTATAAAGGACAGTTCTGACTCTACATTCTGATTGGATGAACAGTGTTTGAGGCCGTTATGATGCGGATAAATGCACACCTGTGACTCCATATTCTATATCAAAACACCAAGTTGCATAGTTCCTCAGCAACCGTAAACAGCCTACTGATGTGAAAATGAAAATTCGGTCGTTACAAACTTTTATTAACTTTTACTTTTTTTCATTCTGTGGAACACAAAAAAAAGCCGTTTTGAACAACAACAACAATGTAAGTCAGTGGGTCCAAAACCAATTTTTTGGCCATTTTACACAAAACACACTAGTTATTTTCTATATAAGGCATGTAGGTAGTGGCCCACACAGCAAAAGCTAAAACAATTTATATTTTTTTCAAAGATAAAATTATTTTATTTTTTGCTTATGTAGCAGCCATGTCAGTCCAATCTTCATAACCAACATATGAATATTTCACTGTTCTAAAAAGAAGGATTGGGAGTGCATGAGTTTAAAGGTACATTTTATATATATATATATATATATATATATATATATATATATATATATATATATATATATATATATATATATATATATATATATATATATATATATATATATATATATAAATTGAATAACACAATTTTACCTATAATTTATTCTTAGTATATTTAGCAAACATCGAAAAAAGCATAAAATGGGACTTATATTATGTATTTTAAAGAGTTAGTTCAGCCAAAAATGGAAATTTTGTCATTAATTACTCACTCTCGTGTTGTTCCACACCTGTAAGACATTCATTCATCTTCAGAACACAAATTAAGATATTTTTGATGAAATCCGATGACTCACTGAGGCCTGCATTGCCAGCGAGACGATTAACACTTTCAATGCCAGAAAGCAGCTAAAGATATATTTAAAACAGTTCAAAACAAACACTTCTTTCATGAAGCTTCAAAGCTTTTTGTTTCAAATCAGTGGTTCGGAGCGTGTATTAAGCTGCCAAAGTGGTAAACCACTGAAATTCAGAAACACTTATGACGTAACGTTGCGTAGACTTTGGCAGTTTGATACACGCTATGAACCACTGATTTGAAACAAAAGATTTGTAAAGCTTCGAAGCTTCATGAAGCAGTGTTTTCAAATCGGCCATCACTAGATATTGTTAAATAAAGTCGCTATTTTGTTTTTTTGGTGCACAAAAAGTATTCTCGTCACTTCATAACATTAAGGTTAAACCATTATAGTCACATGGACTATTTTAAATATGTCTTTAGAAGCTTTCTGGACATCTTAAAGTGTTAATTATCCTCCTGGAAATGTAGGCCTCACTGGATTTTATCAAAAATATCTAAATTTGTGTTCCGAAGATGAACAAAGGTTGTACGGGTGTGGAACGACATGAGGGTGAGTAATAAATGACATAATTTTCATTTTTAGGTGAACTAACACTTTAAAGTCTCAATGTAACAAAAGGAGTGGATTAGCAAAACAAAACAAAAAACAAATGTAGGGCGGGTCTTGGTTCAATACATCAGTCAATGATTGGATGGAAGCAGAGCTGAATATGAGCTTGTCGTTGATTGTAAAAAAGAGGCGTTTTTTTGTGGATGAAATGATTGGAAAACTCAGGCATATGTCATCAGAGAGAAGTCTGTTAATTCAGTGGAAGATCATGTTATGACATTTTTATTTAAAAATGTCAATGTCCAAAAATAAAAGAAAATAAAAAACATGCATGGATGATTTGTTCAGGACAAGATCAATAACATGCATTCAGGATACATGACAATGAAGTACTAAAAATGGAAAAGTTTTATTCATGTTTTCATTTTTGCATGTACAGACAGCAACATTGTCAAAACAATCCCCATTCACATGGATCTGCGAAAACGACTAAACGCTGTATTCTGCTGCCAGGCCACTAGTTGGCGATGTCAATTTGTAAAGAAACTCTGAACATGTAATACGCATGCGCATGACGTCACCATTTTTACAAATTCGCATTTTTGTTGTTTACATGGAGACAATCACAGTATTATTTTAAAAAAAAATGCGTTTTCAGGCCCCCAAAACATTGTTGTCATGTAAATTAATTGCAAAAAACAGTTTTTAGTTTAAAACGGTGTCATGTAAACGGCCACTTAGCAAATAAATGAAACAGACTGAAGTTCCATTTCATGTTGCAATCATTAGAATTTATTGAACATTTAATCAAAATTTGTCATAAGTTTATTGAACATTGGTGTCTTTTTTGCTAATGCTACGCTATCAACAGGTCCATAAAATCCATAAAAAGTATGGATTTCTCAAACAGTACCTCAAACGCTCTCAGCCCCGTACGTCATAAACTGACAGCCTTGTTTAGTGAAAAGAGAAGACATGAAGATGTTTGGTTGTGAGGGGTCAGCAAGCAGCCCAGTGCATGTTTGTTAGCGTATAGGCTAGTTTGTGCTCTGTTGGATGACTTAGCCTGCAGCTCTCTAAAGGGACGTCGAAATCTCCCAACCATATACCTGCTTTAATGCTGTCTGACATGCCTGGGCCTCAAAGAACGAGCCTGCAGCTCAGGTAAGTCTCTGTTAGCCATCCGTATGCACGCACACAAACACACACACACACACCGGGGAACGCATGCCAACATACACGCACACGCGCTTGTTTCCTCCCTCTCTTTCTCGCTCCGTCTCTCTCCTCTGGCTTTCCCTGTAGCTCTCTGGCAGTTTTGCGTCAGTGCTGGAACCGCAGGGACGGTTGACATTTCAGTCTGGCTATGTTTCTAGTCCCTGTGATCAGAGCCATGCTGCCTCTACGAACTTAAAGGTCACAGTTGTTGTTTGTCAAAATTTCTAGAAAAAATAAAACGGTAAATCATGAGTGTGTGTGCTGGCAAACAGTGCATCACATTCTCTTTACTGTTAGCTGATCTTAATGCACAATATGATTTGCTTCCAAAATAATTATACCCTAGTACATAAAAGCGGGCCAAACAGAGCTTCCCACATCGTAATGAGATTGAAACTGCAATGTTAAACACAGTTGTGTGAAAAAAACATTGCCTTCAGCTTTTAATTTGAACATTTTCTCTCTATGAAATATTCTGTACACATTGTTTAAAAGTATTTTACTCTGAGCCTAGGTTATGGTCTTTTAATCAGCTATGAAACTCTTTTAGTTACATAACAGTTTTATCAGATCTCTCCTTTACTTCTGGTGAAAAGTTTTAAAGTCTTTAAAAAAAAAAAAACCCTAAATAATAGATTATCTGTATTTCCAGGGATCATTAAGAATCTTATTACTGATGTAATGTTTTGCACTGCACAAATGAAGATATGGCAGCACATATGGCACATATGGCAGATATACTTGTAAAACTTGTTAATTGTATACTGTGGTTCATCCAGAACTGTAGTTGATATACCTCAGATGATTTTATAGACAATTTTTTGATGTTCATCTGTTCTGAGTGTCACAAACTGAGTGTGGTTTATTCAAAGGGCCACCGATCCCCAGATGTTGCAATTTGCCACAAATATATGTACTGAGATATATCATGTTGTAGGGTTTGCTAATTAATGCAATTTGACTATTAACTATTTGCTCCCTAATTTTCTAATGTTAATATAAATTAAAGGGTTAGTTGGGTTACCCGGAAATGAAAATTCTGTCATTAATTACTCACCCTCATGTAGTTTCACACCCGTAAGACCTTCGTTCATCTTTGGAACACAAGTTAAGATATTTTTTGATGAAATCCGAGAGGTATATGACTCATCCATACAGCACTTTCAAGGAAAGGTCTAGAAAGGTAGTAAAGACATTGTTAAAACAGTCAACATGACTCCAGTGGTTCAACCGTAATTTTATGAAGCGACGAGAATACTTTTTGTGTACAAAAACAAAACAAAAATAACAACTTTATTCTTTATCTCTTCTCTTCCCTGTCATTATCCTTATGACATTGCCTTAACAATGTCTTTAGTACCTTTCTGGACCTTGAAAGTGTCGCTTAAATTGCTGTCTATGGACGAGAATATACCTCTTGGATTTCATCAAAAATATCTTGTGTTCCGAAGATGAACGAACATCTTAGGGGTGTGGAACGATATGAGGGTGAGTAATTAATGACAGAATTTTTTGGGGTGAACTAACCCTTTAAAGGCTAGATCGAGGTCGCTTATTCAAAACAAAGGTATAGCCTTGATTTTTGCGGAATCATGGGAGGTGTTGTCTTCATGTCTACAGCTGGTGGAAAAGAATCCGACGAAACTTGGGCAGAAATCATATTCATGGATGAGCTAATGTACTAAAGATTTATTAACTGTAGTATGAAGCAGGGTGTGGCTGAAAGCCATTTAAGTGGAACGAGGTCATTTTAGCAATTGCTAAACAGAGACGAGCGTGACACACGGCTCGAGAGCAGTGGAGCTTTTATTATGCCGCAGACGAGCGCTTTAGCTTCTTCCGGCTGTGAGTATGTGGGGTAACGCAGCACTTTTTTTATCATATTAGACAGTGGCGGCTTGTCAGGGGAGGCAAGGGAGGCACAGCCTACCCAAAATTTTGATTAGAAAATTGGAAAAGGATGATTTAATGTTAATAAAATTCCCAGTTATTCATTTCATTTCATGTCTCAGAGTGTGTATTTTTTGTTTGTAATTTCTCTGCTGTGTAACACCGTAACATGTTACTGAAATCGAAAGCACCGCTGTTCTTTCACGAACATGCCGAATCTGCCAATGTCATTAGGGGATAGAGAAGGGGAGGGGGAGAATAATAGAAAATGGGAGGGGGGGCACATGAGCCGAGCTCGTCTTGTGCCTCAGTTGGTAAAAAAGTAGCCAATCACCATTGAGTGTTTTATATTCAGCACTTAGGAGAGTTGAGAAAATATACATAGCAGGGGAAGATAGCCTCACTTATATCAGCCAAACATCGTAGAGACGTGAATTACGTGAATAACGTGATATAAGTTTTGAACTGCTACCGCTGCGCTGATAATGTACCACGTATCTTAATTATGGACAGTAATGATATTGAATATTTGATTACCAATAAATTTACCAAGCTATCATTCAAACATTCTACAAATTAAAGGTGCCATCGAACGTTTTTTTTACAAGATGTAATATAAGTCTAAGGTGTGCCCTGAATGTGTCTGTGAAGTTTTAGCTCAAAATACCCCATAGATTTTTTTTAATACATTTTTTTAACTGCCTATTTTGAGGCATAATTAGAAATGCGCCGATTCAGGCTGCGGCCCCTTTAATTGCTTGCGCTCTCCGCCCCCTCCCGAGCTCTCGACTCTATCATTGCATAAACAAAGTTCACACAGCTAATATAACCCTCAAAATGGATCTTTACAAAGTGTCCGTCATGCAGCATGTCTAATCGCGTAAATATGGTATTTATTTGGATGTTTACGTTTGATTCTGAATGAGTTTGATAGTGCTCCGTGGCTAACAGCTAATGCTACACTGTTGGAGAGATTTATAAAGAATGAAGTTGTGTTTATGCATTATACAGACTGCAAGTGTTTAAAAATGAAAATAGCGACGGCTCTTGTCTCCGTGAATACAGTAAGAAACGATGGTAACTTTAACCACATTTAACAGTACATTAGCAACATGCTAACAAATCATTTAGAAAGTCAATTTACAAATATCACTAAAAATATCATGTTATCATAGATCATGCCAGTTATTATTGCTCCATCTGCCATTTTTCTAGTCTGATGATTCAGCTGTGCACAGATCCAGACGTTAATGCTGGCTGCCCTTGTGTAATGCCTCGATCATGAGCTGGCATATGCAAATATTGGGGGTGTATACCCCGACTGTTACGTAACAGTCGGTGTTATGTTGAGATTCGCCTGTTCTTCGGAGGTCTTTTAAACAAATGAGATTTATATAAGAAGGAGGAAACAATGGAGTTTGAGACTCACTGAATGTCATTTCTATGTACTGAACACTTGTTATTCAACTATGCCGAGGTAAATTCAATTTTCAATTCGATGGCACCTTTAAAAAGACGCATAAGTTGCAAATATAGGCTACAGCAGCCAGCTTTACTAAATGGCCCAACACGCTCTTTTAACACAGGCATATTTGTGTTATCTTGCTATATATGTCATTTTCTTTAAATTTTCTGTCTAAATGTGTTATGCTAACAGTTAATGCTAATAATAATAATCGGCATGGGATCCCCAGACCAATAGAATTTAGTGTGCCTCCTCTATTTTAAAACCCACGAGCCGCCACTGATATTAGATACATTTGTGTGTCATAAGTTGTTATAATGCTACTTTGTGTGTTCACTCGGCGGCTACTATGAGACACTTGTTGCATGCTGCAGTAAGCTAGACCGATATTAGGCATGGTAAAACATGGTACTGTAAATCAAGAAAACAAGATTTAAACAATAAGACTTACTGTGTCCAGCTATAGAACAATTATTAGTTTTGAATGTATCCAAACAGTTGCTCTCCTGACTAATAAAACACATAATATATTAAAGCGTTTTGCCGTTTCCATGGTTTCTACAAAATAAAACTTATTAAGGGAAATTAAGGGTAACGCGGGTATGATGTCATGGTTAAAATGGCTTATTTCTCTGGATTGAAACATTCTTGGAAACATTAGGATAAGTACACAAGTCAACAAAATATATAACATTATTCTAGTGGTTTTTGGGTATTTTAATCTAAAAATCTTACATATTGTGCCTTTAAAAGTCTTGGTAAGGACTTGATCTTGACACAATTATTTTTATACTGTACAAACTGTATATTCTATCCCTCCCCTAACCCTACCCCTAAACACAACCCTTAAAGAAAACTTTCTGCATTTTTACATTTTCAAGCTGTTTTTCTCAAGGAGACCAAAAGAAGTCCCCACAAGGTCAAACATTTCTGGTATTACTATCTTTTGTGTTTGGTCCCCATAACGTAGGGTATCACACACACACCTCTGCCTGTACAACACACTCAACATTCTTAAGTACTATGTACTAAATTTGCTTAGTTTAACTATTGCATCCACCTAAAAGTTCACACTACACAGCCTAATCAAGTTAAATCAACAAATTTTCCAAAATCAGTTAATTTTACAAGTTTTTCTTAAGTAGATTCAGCAATTACTTTTTACAGTGCATGCATTATACAAAGGAAGCCAATGATGTCAGAGTACTTTAGCGCATTGGGCTGAACCATACTAATGTATTGCTTTTGGGAACCATGTTAGAGATTCAGCCTCTCAAAAAGTGTTCCATGCAGCTCTCTTTCCCAAAGGACTGATTATGTATCAGTAACAGATTTCAAACCTGTGAGGGGTGGTATGTATTTGTGAAAGGTCCATGCTTGTATGCACAGATTATCCCATCCTGTTCAGGGCCACACTCAATGAGTGGAAGTAGAGAAATCAAGGCGGATGATATACGACACGTCATATTTTTAGCGGAGGAGAAGGACAGAGTGAACCTCCAGGGAGTGCTTGATGATCTCGTCCTAAGACTGTTGCCCATTCGCTCGCATTTCCCTCTCTTTCACATCGTAGCTCCATGCATCTGCTCTCTGCAAGAATAATGAGTGAAGAGAGGAAAAGAATACCATGCTGGAAAGAGGACTGTGTGTGTGTTCCTCTGACAAACTGTTGTCCGTAAACAACCTCAAAGATAAGCGTCTTCCATCTCATCTCCAAACACACACTTGCACACAAAGAATTTCCCTTCCTGCTTGTTTGAAGAGAGCACTGCTTTATCCCCAAGTCTTCCAGCGGGACCTACTGGGGTGAGTTGGAGGCAACAGAAGAGGCTTTGAAACCATTCCAGAAAAATCATCCCAGACCTGCAGCAGAGCTTAAGAGGACACACACATAAATGTCTCAAAGCTTTGTGGATGATGTGCAGTTTATATTCCTTTTTTGACTAGAAATCAATGTTTGAAGTGAGAGTTTGAAACTCGTCTGAATAATGCCACTGTAAATGTGCATAGTGGACTGATTAACATATTTGAGCAAAATTAAACATATTTAAAGGAAGTCGTGAACGTGCCTCAGAGGTTTTATGACTGACAATGTCAAAAGAATATTGAACAAATAATGATGAATTATAAATGAAGTCACACTGCCTCCGACCTGTCCTACACCACTCGACCCAAGTCTCAGACTCAGATAAAGGCAAAACAATGTCGTTATACAGTGACTTTACTTTTAATGTTGAAGCTTTTAATTATTTAAATTATTTATTTTACTTTTAATTATTTCCAAGTTATCAAAATAATTAAATGGCGCAAAGTCATTAAAGGGTTAGTTCACCCAAAAATGAAAATTATGTCATTTATTACTTACCCTCATGCCGTTCCACACCCGTAAGACCTTCGTTAATCTTCAGGACACAAATTAAGATATTTTAGTTGAAATCCGATAGCTCCGTGAGGCCTCCATAGGGAGCAATGGACATTTCCGCTCTCAAGATCCATAAAGGTACTAAAACATATTTAAATCGGTTCATGTGAGTACAGTGGTTCAATATTAATATTATAAAGAGGCGAGAATATTTTTGGAGCGCCAAAAAAACAAAATAACAACTTATTTAGCTATGGCCGATTTCAAAACAATACTTCAGGAAGCATCGGAGCATAAATGAATCAGTGTGTCGAATCATGATTCATAATGAATCATGTGACTTTTGCACTCCGAACAGCAGATGCGATACGCTGATTCATAATGCTCCGATGCTTCATGAAGCAGTGTTTTGAAATCGGCCATCACTAAATAAGTTGAATTTTCATAAACTACAATATTTTTGGTTTTATGTCAATGTTTTATGATACATGATGAACAGTATTAGATTTGTTTTTAACTGTCTACATTTGCAATTTAAATAATATTCACAAAAAAACGTAATGAAATTCAAAGAATATAATTATTCAGCAAAAGAATAAATTCCACAAATTTATTCAATACAAACAACATTTCTGAGGAAAAATATTAACTATATACACTTACACTTATTTTAAGTTATTTCCACTATTGCGTGTTGTTGCCATATGGCAACATATCATAAAGTACCTTAAAATAATATTTTTTTTCCAAATTTCTTTTGGAAAAGAAAAAAGAGTCAAATATTTTTTTTTATAAATTTATCATAATTTAATTTAGAGGGTTAATTTCCTCTGTATAACCAATCATTGTCAGGGCTGACCATATAAGCCAATCAGCTTTTAGTATCACGGGTCGTCAGACCTCAACCCCTCTTGTTGTTTCAACGGAAAATTTTGAATTTAGCCAAAATTATCGAGGAAAAAAGTGAAACCGAACGTCAGGGACATATATACATTATCCACAATGGATTATGAAGTTGATCTTCGAATAGGTGAGTAGATATTAGATAGAATGGAGCTTTCCATTCGTGTATAAATGCGTATAATGATCATATTCTGTATGACGCGTTCCGTTGATTTGTGTCAGTGTTTGAAGAGACATTAATAACATTATTCATCAGGACTAGGCCTATGTTGAAATCTCAGTAGAGATATTATATGTTAGCATAATTATCAACATTATATATATATATATATATATATATATATATATATATATATATATATATATATATATATATATATATATATATATATATATATATAAGGTTTATAAGGTTTATATATATATATATAAGGTTTATAAGGTTTATATATATATATATATAAACCTTTATTTGTTTGATTTGCATATGCCTTCCCGTCCAAAAAAAATTCCCTTGCGGGCCGCAGCTGTTGCTGTCAAGTTTTTTTTTTATTTTTTTTTATTGAATTTGACTTTGAACTGAGCTAATCCAGTCTGTCAACCTCTGTCAAAAGTCTATTTCTGCAAGACTAACAAGACCCTATATTAATATAAAATGATGCATCAAATGTATTTTGCAAATGAAAGAAGCCCAACAAATAATGGTTAGGTCTGAGTCAAGTGAAGAAAATTAATTTCTCTTATGCTTTCCTCACTATACACCTTTTTCAATACATACACATAGGCAAACACAAATGCTCAAATTGCTTTGCTAACCATTATTATTATGGCATAAAGAATGGCTGTCGTTTTTTATGGGGGCCTGAGACTTATATTTGTTTGAACATTTATTAATTAATACGTTTTTGCAACATCATTCAATGAGCAATGCACCAACCACGGTCCCATATGGTACAGGAAAGTTAAATATTACATTTCACCCTCTGTGCAAAACATTCACAAAGTCTAGAATGTACAGCCAAATTGCATTCCTTGTGTGGAGGAGAAATATTAACGATTCATATTTGCATTTTTGGCTCAAAAAAATCAACTTTTGAACAAAAGTTTCACTCTCCCTGGGTATATCTAATCTGTGTTACAATGCAGCCAGAAATCTCTGAGTTTACAATCTGTCCAGAAAAATAAAGAGCGATAAACCCTCGGGCAGGCAATCCGTGTTTATAACTGCATGTATTTCCTCATTTTATTAGCAGAAATAATCGAATCCATATGACACAGAAATGCCCAGATAGGCCATTTGGGATTTTTTCTCTTTTTTCCCCAACACATTTATATTCTTTATTTGGTCACCTAATTAAAATATTGACCAAAAAAGTTTTTCAGCTGTTCGTTCTGGTTCAGGTAAATTTTTCATTTGTAACTTTTTTTGAATATATTGAAAAAAATCTATTTAAAACATAATATTACGTAGAACATTTTATATTTAAATTTTAACAGCTCATTTTGTGAACACATGCACACATAACTCATATATTTGAGTCAGAACTTGTGACAGCTCGTGGTTACTTAATCTGTGTGTCTATGCATATACAAGTCAGGCTCTTATCTCATTGGTTATTCTGAATCCAAATTTAGTTCATGCTGACACATGCATAAATCCAAGAACCTTACATTTTGTGACGAATATAAATCCTTTTTAATCCAATGCATTTAGGGGGATTGAGTACGAATGTATTGTGCCTTGTTGGTGTTGGTGAATCAGCCAGGGTGAGGTGAGGTGTACCACTGCTCTGGGTTTATTGAGAGCTTGTTATCTATTGGCTTGGAGTGGTTTGTTTCCCAGCAGCATACTTTCACCGGGGTGTATGCTTCTGTTCATGTGCAGTATGATACCTGGCGACTGTGTGTGCGTGTGTACGTGTGTCTATATTTACTGTTCACCAGATGAGCTCTGATCAGGAGATGGACCATAGAATTGAGGTGGGAGGTTTGTGTGTGTGTGTGTGTGTGTGTGTGTGTGTGTGTGGCTTATTGGGAATTTGAAGTGTGATTGACAGGGGAGAAGTCTATTAGCTGAGATTGTTAACTCCAGGGCACAGTAGAGGCTGTTATCGGCTGCAGACAGCCGTGAAAGGGCCCGGCTGATTCACAGGAAAGCCATTGTGCATTTCAAAGGTGTTGTCTGAGTGATTCGGGTCTGGGCTGACACCACAGAGAGGCAGAGAGAGAGTGAAAACACAGGAGAGAATGTGCTGGAATCCACAATGATCAATGGACGTTTAGACATCCCCATACACCCCCTCTCCCTCCCGCCCGCCGTCTCTCCGAGGAACTCGTGTGACAGTCGTGGATAGAAAGGCTAGGGTGAAAGGAGAGTTAAATGTTTAAAGTTAAACTGGAGTGATTGAGGCGGTTTGTCTGGCTGCCGGCTCGCATTGGTGTGTGGGCTGTGATTGGCATTGCATTGGAGTCATCCTTCTCTAGGATGGCCGCTTGTGTCTGACTGCCGCTCGCGGCAGTTTGTCCATTAGGTGTAGAAAGAATGGAAGTGTACCGCACCTTAATGTAACTTGACTGTGGGATATATATTTGTTGTGAATTTGTGTGTATTAGGTGCATTGGTGGCAGACTTCAAAGTCTCCTCTTTTCTTTGGTAATGATATCATTCTTTTGAGCATGAATCTAGTTTGCCAAAAATTGGTCTGAAAGATTTGTTCACAAATCAGACTGTATAAGTTTGAGTGCTTGTTAAAAAGATAGTTCACCCAAAAATGAAAATTCTATCATTTATTCACTGTCAAGTTGTTCCAAACCTGTATGAATTTCTTTCTTCTGCTGAACACAAAAGAAGATATTTTAAAGAATGTCGGTAACCAAACAGTTGATGGACGCCATTGACTTCATAGTATGGGGGAAAAAAATACTATGGAAGTTAATGGGGCCCGTCAACTGTTTGGTTACCGACATTCTTTAAAATATCTTCTTTTGTGTTCACCAAATTCATTTTGGAAAGACTTGAGGGTGAGTAAATAATGACAGAATTTTCATTTTTGTGTGAACTATTCCTTTAAGGCCTGTTCACACCTAGAATGATAACTATAATGATAACTAAAATGCTTCCCATAAGGTTTTGTGAGACTGTGGTAGGTGGAATATGGTCCCCCAAAATAATATTTTGTACATTTTAAAGTTAAATGCATCAATCTGGTGCACTTTGAGAGAAGAATTAAGAGCTCTAGCCCATAGAAACATAGCATTTTCCTGGAATTTTAAAGGACTCATTTGGGGATTATTTGCTTTAACACTGTAAAACTAATTTTTACATTCAGGAACAATGCAATAGTGGCCTACCTATTTTCTTCTGATGCCATGTGGCTGTCCAGCTTCCATCTTTCACTGTCTCTGTCTTTATATTTCACTATCTGTCTCCCATTTTCTGTCTTTAACTCTTTATCTGTGGAACTCAGGCAAGACAACCAATCCTGTGACATCACAGGTTGTAGTACTGCAAAATTAATGAATGAATGAACGAACGAACAAACGAACGAACGAATGAGGAATTAATATATAGCACTTTGGGGGCTGTTCACACAAAATGCGTTTTTCCATTCAGCTGCACTTTTCCATTGATTTTCAACGGACGTCTTTAACCATTGCGCGTGGGTCTCGCATCTTTTGCAGAGTCTCGTGCATGGCACAGCGCTCTAAGAACACTGCGCTCAAGCTAAAAGAAGTTTAACTTAACTTTTTTAAAATCTGAAACTCGCCTCTACGTGTGCACACTTTGAGTGTGTGCAGATCTGCACCCAGACAACGGCACACAAGTACCGAATTGAGTTCTCCTTTGCCTCTTCTTTCACTAGAATGGTTTAAAATCACTTGAATGTGTAAATTGGCAAGACAAAACATGCAAATAATAATCTTTCACCCTACACTCTAAAAAATGCTGGGTTAAATATGGACAAACCCAGGGATTGGGTTGTTTTCACCCAGACATTTTTTTCAACCAATTTTGGATTTATTTTTTTAGCCAGCAATATAGTAATATAGTAAAAGGCATGTTTTTACTCACCCCCAAATAGGGGCAAATTTGTGGGGTATTTTAAGCTGAAACTTGACCAGACCAGAGACTTATATTACATCTTGTGAAAGAGGGCGTAAAAGGTGCCCAACTTGGGTTGTTTTTAACCCAGCATTTTTTAGAGTGATGATGGTTAAATTTTGCAACTAAATCACAAATCACATCCGTGCCAAACCGTGAGGTCAACTACAGTATGATCCGTTTAATCCCTAATATTTATAAATATGCTACATTCATATTATAGAGTCAACACTGACAGGCACTCACACCTACTATCATTTAGGTTTTCATCTACTTTTTGCTGTCGAGGACAAAACTATCTGACAGTGTTATAATAAATGAGTGCTTTACACACTACTTGGTGTCAGATTTTGTCATATTTATTCTGTTTTATTTTTCTACTGTTGATTATTGTCTCATCCAAATGTTTCTGGCTCTCTTGCCTCCTCTGATAAATCAGCCCTGGATCATTCCTGAACTTCTTCTGACCCTGAGAGATGCAAACGCAGGGTTTTCTAGATGACAAAGAGGGAGAATGGAAAATGTAGATAGATCTCCTGGACTGGTGATCAAGTGAGAAACAGCTGGGGTTTTTTGTCCTTAAGTTCTTACTTATGCGCATTGTTACATTTCCTTTGCTACGCTGTTTGAATCTACAGTGATATGGCAAAAGAAATAATAATTCATCCGAGTTGTGAGTTTGCAATCTAATTCGAATGTGATGGGATAAGAATCAAATCAGCAAATCATTGGTAAGAAAATATGATTTCTCTTCATGTGTCTTCGAAGTCTGCACGGAAAACAAACAAAGATTCACAAGCAAATTCCCTCTTATGAGCCAGATCTCTTGATGAATTGTTCAAAAACACTCATGGGAAAATGGTTTCCATCTCAGGGGCCATTTTCACAACACTTTCAACTAAAAACGTTTGTGGGCCTGGAAATGCAAACTTTTGAAAACTGGTTTCAAAGTGCAAGTTTTTGAAAACAATACCGTCTAGACTACAGAAATGATCATTTGTGAAAATTGTGATGTGTATTTCGGTGATGTTACGTGATGCGTGTATTACATTTTCAGACCAGCACACCCTTGGGCGCACAAATGGGCGCAAATGTATTTGCTATTTAAACAACGTGGCGCAGGACGTGAAAATGATAACTGCGGTGGGCTGAAACCAACAAAAAACACTTGCGTCTCACCTGGTGCCGCATCACGTCTGGTGCCGCATTGCGCCGGGTGTATGATAGGGCCCAAAGTTAGCTATCTGAACAAGCCACACCATGTTTCCTGAACACCAACACGTTCCTCTCTTTGCTATCCCGTTAGCAGCTGAAACATTTCTGCTGTCAACCTTAAGTTAGGGTGTAACTAGCTAATTAATCTTCATTATACTGACTCTAGGCTTGTCTGAATCTCGCAATAATTACTGTATCGGCTTGTCACGCGATATATGACCTCAGTAATTTTTGGTGATGTGATATTTGGCCTGTTATCTCTTATGGAAAGAAAATATATTTCCCTATATACACTGAAAAAAATTATTTTTTGATGCTGTTCATTTTATTTAAACAACTTATTTTGATTCAACACCATTGTATCAGGTTTCTGGTTTAAATTTGATTGATTCATGTTAAATTGACTTGAAATGATTACTCTGACTTATGCTTTGCAAAGGGGCTGAACTAGGAGTGTAAATGTTGAAATAAAGTGTTATTTTAAGCAGTTTTTAGGAAGATGAGAAAATGGAAAGACTTTTAATGTTTACTGTTCTATTATGTTGGTATTTAAAAGTTTCTGTTAATTAATAGTTTTAGGGTTACCATTGTGGTGAATTGTTGCACTTGTGCTTGGGTTGAGGACCTGCTAACAAACTTTCAAATTACTTTAATAAGAAAGTAATCACTGTGGTAGTGCTCTGGGTTGCATTGTAAGCCTATGTTGACTGTAAAACCATTGCCACCAATGGACTTAAGATCAATTTAGGCTTTACAATGTTTTTGATTAAGGCAATTTAGGATGAATCCAGTATCACATCTAGATTTCTAACACAGAACATCACAAAAGTTATGTAAATCACAAAATTAAACAAGAAGAATTAATTGTAAAAATCAATGTATATGAAAAAATGTATTTATTTATTTTATTTTAAATGAACACAATTGATTCTAGTTCATTTAACATGGTTGATTCTATTGGATTTTACATGTCTCAATCATGTGGAACCACTGTCCATGATTAGTAAGTTGGACATAACTATTTTACATAGATTCTTCCTTAGTCAGTTGTTTTGTCACAACGCAAGGATTTTGCATAGAGTAAAAATAAACCTTTAATGTTAATAAATAAGTTGGTTGTGTTGACCCAATGTAAGTACATTAAATTGGAATAACAGAATTGCATAATGCTGAAATAAAGCAACTTAATCATGTGGAAATCCTTTCCATGATTTTTTTTATGTTCGTTCAAAGAGGTTTTTTTTTTTTGTGTATGAATGATCAATATATTACATGACTTAACAGTATATTTGAAAATATACAGAAAAATATAGTGCGTAAATATATTACAATATGTTGAATAATACCGCTTTTCATATATTGAAAAATATGTGATAATATACTTACTAATATATCATAATTTATGTGATTTTATGTTCAGTAATATACTTCATAATATATAGATTTATATGTAAACAGATATGGTGCTGCATTCATAATTTATTGCAGATATATTTACTCATGCAGTATAAACACATATATGGTAAAATATATTATGTAACACATTTCTTATATTTATAATAATAATAATTTACATTTTAAATGTTTCATATTTTCAAGTTGGTTAAAATCACACCGGCATGTACGAAGCAAAGCATGTCTGAAGCCAAGCATGCTGGGATCTAGAAGTCTGTTGTAACCACTGATTGTAACATATTCCATGAATGTGTGTATATATGTGTGTACAATACATTCACATTTATATGGTAACATCATACATGTATGTGCAATATATGTACTCAATAAAAGATAAAACTTTATGAATGTAATGCTATTTTGTCTTCAAAAATATTTTATATGTATCAATATATAGCCATACATGGTCAATGCATATATTGCAGCATATTGAAAAATATAAGCACTAGTTTCCCATGTATGGAAATGTATTATGTAATATATCACATTATATTTTGTAGTATGTTCCCATATATTTTTGTTCCGTAAGGGATGTTTACATAAAAATGAGTGGGGCTCAGGCAGCTCTATCAGGACACCATCAGGAGAAGAAAAGGCATTAGTTAAGGCGTTATAGTGTTTTCTTGACAACTACAGGAAGTCAAACTGAACTCGGTTTCAAAGTCGCAATCCACTGGTGCAAATATAAATGTGACTGATTAGCATTAGGGCCATTCACAGAAAATGCGTTTTTGCAGTCCAATGCGCTGTTTTCTATGGATAGCCATTCCTTAGTTTTTCCATTGTTTTTATGTAGCCTAAATGTGCTCTAGACAGACATGTTTGACCATCGTTGCATCTTTTGCAGTGTCTCGTACGTGAAGTAGTGTGTGTGCACATATGCGCAAAACACATTTTTTTTTCCCCCATTAAATCCAAAGGTATGAATGAAAAATTGACATTGCAGATTTGTTGATTAATAGGGAGGATTCTAGTTTTGTTGTGTCATGTTTCATGCTTGTAGTCAAATTGTCACATCCTTTTGCATCACCTTTTTATAATTGGAGTGTTCTAGTTCATTCTAGTTTTTTGAGTGTGTTTTGTATATCTCTCATATTTCAAGTGTAGATGGCTTAATTTATTATAATGGAACCATTGTAGGTTGTTGTCACATTGTGTTGCTCACTTGCAGTCTACACCAATTGATCATAATGGGTATGTTCTAGTGCTTGCTTGAAGTGTAGACATGTCAAAGTTCAATCTAATTTCGTTGCATCATGTCTCATCGCTTGTAATGGGAACTAAAGTTCACTGAATATCTCATTTTTGTTTGTTGTCATGTTCCTTGCTTGCTTGCACAGGATTCAGTCTAATTTTGCCACATCATACCATTTATAATGGTGTGTGTTTGTCATGGCGAATTGCTTACTTGCAGTATAGAAGACTTTGTTGATTTATAATAAGAACATTTTTTGGATTTGTCATGTAATGTTGGTTGTAATGTGAGCATTCTACTTTGGCTGCAGATGTTACATACTTGCAAAGCATAACTAGTACATTTGGTGTATTTTTGATCATACAGAGTGTCGCTTTAGAGCAAGAGAGAACATGCTTTACCATTTGAAATCTTTCCCTGTTTTTGTTCTCGTTTCAAAAAGCATTCAGCGACATGCACAGCGCTTCAAAAATCATTTCCGCGACACAGCAGAGGGATTGAGAGAGACATGCCACTATTTTTCCATGCTCTCCCTGCAGCACAGAGCATACTGTTCTCTAATCAGCTGCTCTCCCTGTGAGTTCGCCTCCACTGATGGCAGAATTGGCTCTCTGGAAGCGAACACTGCCTGCATTTTGTTGACTCTCAGCGGTGGAAAAAGCTTCATAAATTGAGATGCGTTCTCTCCCTCTCCCTCTTTTTGCCTCCTCCCCAAACACATAATCGCTGTAAACAAGCGCGCTGAGAGTGAGTGCATGTGTGATTTGGATGTTGTCATGGTTTATTTTCCCCGGTTAGAGATGCTGCCAGCATCATCGTCATCCTCCCTCGTTCTCTTCCTCTCCCCACACAACCGTCGTAGCAGCAATTTCTCCCGCTGTCACAGCGCAGAGGCGGCACCTCTCTCCCTCTCGCTGGCTGTCCGCCCGGTAATTTCTTTTCATGCAAGCTGCAAATGTTTCTGTTGCTCTGACAGTGGGTAGACAGTAGATTAAGAGAAAGGAATTGCAGAGTGTGGAGGATACAACAGCCCATCCACCTTCAACAGGAACAGACTGACTGCACGCTCAAACGCAGATAAGACATCGGGCTGACTGGGGTACTGGGCCACTGATCACTGTGTGATTTCACCCTGCAAGTGTGACGGATGCTATCCCACAATCAAAAAGTGAACTGAAAAGCTGAATGCTTTTATTAGACTCTATATACATTAGGCTTGAGTACATTAGGCTGAGTTTTTTACACAGGTGGTGTTATACCTGTACTGCCCAACTCTTTCATACTCAACCAATGTATTGTCTTTCGTAAAAGGGTCCTTCACGCCTTCATCTAAAGTGGCCCCAAAAGCTATTTTGTCAACTATGGCAGTCTTAAAAATTTGTGAATGCCTTTGCATGAAATTATAAAGTACCAAACAAAGTTGTGGTCGACCAATATTTTTTTTTATTTCTTAATGCTGATGTTGATGCAAATATCTTAAAAGCTGCTGCACAATTAATCGTTAAAAGATGGTGATCTCGATTCAAACACCCATCCTAAATGACAATGATTCTATATCTATTAAACCATTGACAAAATCACACCAGAACATTCAAATTTAATTTCAAAAGGTATGTCCGCCTGTGGTCCTCAAGAAGAGATGTGGTTTTCTGCTCTGCTCTGCAAAAGCAAATTCTTTTTGTAAGCACTTCCAAAGGATAAGGATGTGAAAAGTCAGTGGTTAAAATTACCACAGCAGTATAACCTTTTTACTAGAGATGCACCGATATAAAAATGTTGTCCGATATGCTAACCGATAATTCTTTATATTTGAAAGCCGATAACCGATATATTGGCCAAAGTTTTTTTTACATAATTTTTGAGAGCCTGATTACAAAAACAAAAGTTTCACAATTAAAAGCCATGTCCCAAGTACACAGTTATAATGTTCTCATTATAATTTTATTTAGCTTGTATGACAGACTTGCGTTGCACATGTTGCACTTAACTGTATTTTCCTTTTTGAAGTTATTTCAACCATATTTTAAGCAATTCAAACCCATTATGGTAAACAGTGCACATCTGAAGTGTCCATTATTTATCAGCTTTAATATATCGGCCAAATTTTCTTAGCTTGCTAATAACGATAACATTAAAAATGAACATATATCAGCCTATACTGATATGGTGTCCGATATATAGTGCATCCCTAATTTTGAAAATTGCTTCTCAAATCTCTGTGAGGTCTAA
The DNA here is from genome assembly GCF_024489055.1 of Chanodichthys erythropterus. NCBI lineage: Eukaryota > Metazoa > Chordata > Actinopteri > Cypriniformes > Xenocyprididae > Chanodichthys > Chanodichthys erythropterus. Next base: position 15,544,796 of record NC_090242.1, on the reverse strand, counting down.
ATGGGATTTACAAAACGTTTATTAATGATGAGACAGCACCCACTTTATTTGGGTATATATATATTTTCTACCAGGTGTTCAAAATATGTAGTTTGAGTATATATGTAGTTTACTTTGAGTAATGATAAAGATTGGAGCAAGATGTGTTTTACAAACTTTAATGTTACATCAGTCATTCACATTTGTGCTTAGCTAATGCATGCGCTGTTATTGATACAGTTAATGATACAGTTTCCACATGTGCTCTGCAATAAATTAGAAATATACAGTTTGTTGATGGACATACACTTGTTAATGCTGATGGTGAGGAATTACAGTTGCAACATCTCATAATGTACCTCAAACTGAGTAGTGTATCACTGAGAAATGTCCTGCTCAAGTCGTCCTTGCGATGGAGGTTTGGGTTGAATAACTAGTTCCAGTGTTATATCATCGGACTCGCACTTGGAGTGATATGGTAAACTCAGCAGCATAGTTACTGTCTTTACAGTGATCGCTGAGCTTTAGGAAGACTCCGGGTCTGAAATTCAGTTATGGCATTTTGTTTCCAACACGCGCTGTAGAGGTAGACCAATCGCCAATCAGTGGTAGACCTAGCTGGCCAATCAAAGCAGAGTAGGCTTTCAGAATGGAGGGATTTAGAGAGACGGATTCTTCAGATGAGTCATTTGAGAATCGTTGAAAATGTGGTGATGTGCAATGTATATTATGAGAAAGTGAAAGTGTTTTTTGACCTTTGATGCATGTAAACCTGTTATAGGAGATCTCCAAAACAAAATTAGGAGGAACCTTTAAAATAGCATAGCATTGAATTGAATTGAATTGAATTGAATTGAATATACTTTATTGTCCCACTGCTGGGAAATTCATCTTGGACAACCATGACATAGCCAGTACAACATTAAACTCGCATAAACAGTACAAACATAATAAATTACTAATAACCACAAGCCAACAATACCCTACCTGTTCTTTCATTTAAGTAATTCCATATTAAATAGTTTGACTGCAGCTGGCACTTTAAATGTGTGAATGTCTTTATGATAAAATATCAAACCAAGTGGCATACATTTTAAAAGAAGGGTATGGACACTTTGTATGCAGAAGCCAATTAGTTTTATATATTTTGTTTCTATAATTCAGTTTAAAAGACGTTTTAAGTGTGATGTGGCTAAAAGTGTCCCAATATACCTTTTTGGGGCCACTGTATGTTAAATATGAAAATGCTAGTTTTTGGTTGTGATGTTGTTACTTTCTACATTAATTAAATTTCATCTTATCAAAAGACATTTACATATACAGTAAGAAAGATAGATGGTTCATAGAGAGGGTGGAAAGGATATGTAAAACTAAATATCATTTTTAGTGCAATAAACTCTGACTAACCTAATAAGTGGTCCTTTTACAGAGGGAATTATGTTATGACCCCTTTAAGATAGACACAGTAAATGTTTAATTCAAAAGAGTTAATGATCATGAGTCAGATTCTTGAGTTTTCTCATTGTGTTCCTACTAAGTCGTTTCCAGCGCGCCCACTCCATCATAAAGATCTATGCGGATGTACAGCATCAGCCTCCGGCTCATGTCCCGTGGGTCATTTCATTCAGCAACCACAAATAAACTTAGCTCTCTTTCTGAATCTCCAATGAGGAATAAAAAGAGGATTCTGAGATATATTTAGTTTGATTATATAGCGAAGTATGCCCGCACTTTTTTTTTTTTCTTCATCTCTCTCTGAACAACTTTGGAAAGCTCATCTCTGGTGTAATGCGTTCGCCATGTCCAATTCTCAAAAGGCAAAACGCTGTAATCTGAAGAATTTATAAGTGACAGTACAGCATTTGTGTGCTGGTATTTACACAGTCATCTTCATAAAAACTCTGAAATATTCAATGACATTTCAAATCAACCGTAGCCTTAAACATCCAATTTACTGTCACAATAACTCAGGGAGGTGCAAGGAAACGAATAGAGAGTGTAACTATGACAACATACGTATGTGTGGACGCATGGGGTGAGATTCAATATAGATGGCAGGATGCAAGGATTTGGCTGAAATGAACTTGTGGCGGGGAGGGAAATGAAAGTAGCGATGGGTGGAATGAGTAAACGTGTGGGTCCATTTCCTCACGCGGCAATGGGATGGATCCCTAGATTAAAGCTTTATGTGGGAAAGAGGGGATGTGGGCCATGGCCTGGCAGAGACGATAAGAGAAGGCCTACCCTCACATCTCGGCAGATGCATTATTGATCAAGACTACCGGTAGCTGAGGGGTTCTCCCATACGGGCTCGGCCCCTCTGGTTGTGGGGCTTTGCAGAAGGATGGAGACCTGCTGGAACTATCATAGGCTTTTGATGTTATTACCTGCACTCATCCGTTAAAGTGCACATGGAATTTGATCTGTGTCCAAATTCTGAAGTTTTTTAAATGAAATTTGATGATGTTTTAAATAAAAAAGATTGTCATCCCAGAAGGAAATTTTGTTGTTCAGAGTTTTTTTCATAGTAAAGTTCTTACTTGCACTACTAATTAAAAATCGGGGTCAGTAAGAAGTAATTAATACATTTATTCAGCAATTATGCATTAAATTGATCATAAGTGATGGTAAGGAAATTGATAATAGATTTCTAAAAGATTTCTGTTTAAAATAAATTCTGTTCTATTTGAACTTTCGGTAACATTGTTCCATCATTAATGAATAACTAGGAACAAAAGAGTAACGCATTATTAACACTCTAGTAGCTACTATTAACTTACAAGAAACTCTTATTAACGAATTATTAAGTAATAGTGCTTAGTCAAATGTGGTAGTTCACTATTAGCTAATCAATAACTACTATTTTTTCATACCTCCCAGAGGACTAAGAACTACTATATAAAGGTTCATAATTAATATGAATAATGCATAATGTATAATTAATTCTGGTCACACTTTAGGGTCCAATTCTTGGGCCAGTTCTCAGTTCATAACTATTAACTATGACTTTTGCCTCAAACACCTAATTATTGCTTATTAATAGCTAGTAAGCAGGGACGTGCACAGGGGGGATGCTCAGGTTGCCCATATGCCCTTCTTGACTCAAGTTGCCCTTCCGAGGTGGAAAAAAATAAATAAAAAAATCGTACAATGGATGCAGAATTTCACGTAGGCCTAGATAAAAATAAATAAATAAATAAATAAAAAATCGCAAAGCCTCATTCACTTCCATATTCGGGCACCCGTCCGAAAGTGAAAGTCAGTAGGGGAAGGGCAAACTCTGCTTGGTAGGGGAGTGCCCTTTTTAGGTCAGAGCAACTGCCCCTCAAAATTCCTGTGCTAGTAAGGCTGTTGTGTTTAGGAATAAGGTATGTAGAATATGCAGAATAAGGCATTAGTATGTGCTTTATAAGTACTAATACACAGCCAGTATCCTAGTAAAATGCATGTACTAGCACCTAGTTAATAGTGAGAATTGGACCTCAAACTATTAATTCTAAAGTGAAGATCATGGTAACCCACTAGTAATGACTCAAGTATTACCAAATCCTTCAGAAGGAATTAATAATTATTTGAATCAGTATTCTATAGTGGAAAAATGATAACTCTAGTAATGACTTAAGTCATTGTAAGCTTTTGAGGTTTTTGTATGTTTTTGTGAGGTTTTTGATAGTAAAGTCTCAAGTATTACTACATCCTTCTAAAGGAACTAATTATTTGGAACAGTATTCTAAACTGAAAAGCATGATAGCTCCAATGTCTGAAGCCGCTGTAAGCTTTTGAGGTTTTTGTAAGGTTTTGGGTAGTAATTCCTTCTGATGGATTTTGTAACACTTGAGTCATTACTAGTAGGTTACCATGATCTTCACGTTATAGTATTAATCCAAATAATTGGTAATTCCATTAGAAGGATGTAGAAACACTTCAGTCATTACTAGTAGGTTACCATGATCTTCACGTTAGAGTATTAATCCAAATAATTGGTAATTCCATTAGAAGGGTGTAGAAACACTTGAGTCATTACTATCCAAAACCTCACAAAAACCTTAAAAGCTTACAGTGATTTCAGTTATTCCTAGGGAATTATCATGCTTTTAACTTTAGAATACTGATCCAAGTAATTAGAAATTCCTTCTGAAGAAGTTGTTAATACTAGAGTCATTTCTAGTGGGTTACCATGGCCTTCACTTTAGAATTAATTATACATTATGAATTATTCACATCAATTATGAACCTGTATAAAGTAGTTCTTAGTAGTCCTCTGGGAGGTAAGAAAAAAAAAAATCATAGTTACTGATTAGCTAATAGTGAACTACCACATTTCAGTAAGCACTATTACTTACTAATTCTTTAATCAGAGTTTCTTGTCAGTTAATAGTAAAATGTTAATAGTGCGTTACTCATTTGTTCCTTCCATTGTATGGCCAGCAGCCATATCACCCTGTAGCCCAAGACTGATTGCCCACTGAAGCCAAGCAGGGCTGAGCCTGGTTAGTACCTGGATGGGAGACCTCCTGGGAAAAACTAGGTTGCTGCTGGAAGAGGTGTTAGTGAGGCCAGCAGGGAATGCTCACGCTGTGGTCTGTGTGGGTCCTAATGCCCCAGTATAGTGATGGGGACACTATACTGTCAAAAAGCACCGTCCTTCGGATGAGACATTAAACCGAGGTCCTCTCTCTGTGGTCATTAAAAAACCCAGGATGTCCTTCAAAAAAAGTAGGGGTGTAACCTCGACATCCTGGCCAAATTTGCCCATTGGCCTCTGTCCATCATGGCCTCCTAATCATCCCCATATACTGATTGGCTTCATCACTCTGTCTCCTCTCCACCAATAAGCTGGTGTGTTGTGGGCGTTCTGGCACAATATGGCTGCCGTCGCATCATCCAGGTGGATGCTGCACATTGGTGGTGGTTGAGGAGATTCCCCCAACTATATATGTAAAGCGCTTTGAGTACCCAGAAAAGCACTATATAAATGTAACTAATTATAATTATAATTATAATTATTATTATTCCAGTTTAGTTATTCATTAATGATGGAACAGTATTATAAAGTGTTACCGAACTTTGTTCATCAAAGAATCCTGAAAAAAAAAAAAAAAAAAAGTATCACAGCATAATGGCTGATTCAGCTTTGTCATCACAAGAATAAATTACATTTTAAGTATATAAAAAACATATTTTACAATATTACTGTTCTTACTGTATTTTTGAGCCTTGGTGAGCATAATAGACTTTTCTAACATTAAAAAAAATCTTACAGACTACAAACCTTTTATAAAGGTACAGTAAATCTTTGTCTTTGTGAACTTTGTCTCATATGTCTCAGAACTTTGTCTGCTAAATACTTTATTAGAAATAAAATGAGACATTTGTGAAAAAGAATAAAAAGTGTAGAGCTCTTGCACTTACACAGTTTGCACTTAACATTTGGTCTTCATTTTGTCCAGTTGCTGTTAAGGAGAAATTGAGATATCACATTTTTTCTTATAGGATGAAGTACAAGGTAAATCTAGATTTCAGATATGATTTTTTCAATTCTATTTAAATAAAAAAATAAAAAAAAAAACTCTGTGCTCCAAGCAGAAGACAAAAAAAAAAACAAAAAAAAAACCACCAACAACTCCAAAATAGTTTAAAAGCTCCAGGTACTGTCGAGCAACCTTGGATTTTAACTAGTGTAGAAAGTTATGAGGAGCTCAAAACAATCTTTTAAAAGTTATCATTTCTGTCCCATAAAGTGTGTGCACGTAAAAAGAAAGTAAAAAGTTTTAAAGGAGATCTGTAACAGAGGTCTAATCAGACTCAAGGTGTCAGTTTCTCAGTCTTTTTACACTCCCTCCTTCTCTTTCTCTCCCTCTGTCTCCCTCTTTCTCTCTCTCACTATCAGTCTGGGAGAGTGTGCTAAGATGCACTTTTTCCTGTTCCAAGGCTCTTGGCTTTCCCTAGATTAATTGAACAGACCCAGTTGTGCTTTAATTAGTGTTAAAAGATCAATGATTTTCGATACAGAGATGCCTGCTCTTAACCCTTTCCTGCCCGCCATGTTTTTTTTTTTTTTTTTTTCCCATGATCCCTCCATCTTATCAGTTTGGTTCTCACTATCAGCAACCTGTAGTTCTGTGCATATTTAAATCTGTTGGCATGGCTTTCAAATCCCATGGCCTGATGACATACAAACACATGCACGAATCACAAGATGTTGCTTTGCTTCTCGCCAGGACAATAAATGTTCTTTTGGCGACAAATCTAATGACAATTAAAAAGAGTTAATTATTTCTGCCACAATGATCAAGAGCATGTTAGGCATGAGGAAGAGGGAGCGTGTGCAAGGAGATTTCCTTTTAACCAGTGTAAAGCCTGAGGCATAGTTAACTATCTGAAGGATTCTTTCAAAGCTCTATGATTAATATAAATATAGTAGGATGCTTACAACAATGCATGACACCCATCTATTATAGGCCCTATCTATTTTCTAAATGCATGTTATTGATCTTATTGTGAATGATTATGCCTTGTGTATATGATTTTTTGATGTCGTAACGTTTAATCAAAATGTCATAACTCGATTTTCTGGTGAAAATGACAGACTTATCTATCTCTGGTGACGTATGGTGGACTTCTCCAATCATTTAGTCTGCTTGCATTCATTTTTGAGCACGACGGTTACATCTCGAAATCCAATTAACATCCAATAAATAGAACCAAGATCTGTAGCTTTTGTTTTGATCATGACTTGACAATTGTTCATGCAAAAATGAAAATGATCTTTTTCTCACCCTCATTCCAAATCCATAAGGTTAATTTTGTACACTATAAAAATGATTTCATAATTATATTGTGATTAAAACAGATAAAAGTATGTTTTGCAAGAAAATACTATTTCAGTCTTTCTACTTCAAAATGTCAGTAAATCCTACTTTTTTGTTCAGTGTAGAATAGACAAGGAGAGATTTAAGTAATTTACTGATAATCTTTCCCTCCAAGTTTAAATATTTAGATTCACTAATAAAATGGTTGCATTTATAGTTACATTTTGTTCTGTTTTTTACACAAATCTGTCGTATGGCGTCAGAAGACTTGGAATATAGTAATATGGACTACTTTATGGTTCTTTAAATTATTCTTTTTTAGCACCTGATCACTGTATACTTTTATTATATGGAAAAACAGCATGAACATTATTCAAACTTTATCTTTTGAACAACTAGAGTTGTCAAAAGTACCAACTTCAGTACCAAGTCGGTACTGAAATTTTAAAAATTTGACTATACCAGCATTTCCTCCTAGCATGTTGAGCACATTTTTAAACATCTCTGATTGGCCATTGTGTTCACGCACTCAACAGATATGTCTGTGATTGGCTACAATTATCAATGCTTCAAAAACATGTTGTAATTAGAAATCTTTGACGCTCTTCAGCGAGTGCTTACACAGATACGTACACACGGGAGCGATTGAAAACAGGCATCTGTCAGCGGATCCCTACTATATCTGCCGATAGACGGATCCACTGATAGATGCCTGCTTTCAAACGCTCCCTGTGTATCTATGTAAGCGCTCAGTGAATTGTAATTGTGAATCATTGTAGCCAATCACAGACATATTTCTTTTGCACATGAACACAAATGGCCAATCAGAGGTGTTTAAGAATCTGCTCAACAGCGCTCAAGATGATGCTAGAGGGAAATGCTGGTATCGTCACATTTTTAAAATTTCAGTACCGACTTGGTACCAAAGTCAGAATTTAATTAGCTCCTGTGTAAATTCCCGTCACATCTCCTCAACCCCCCCCTCCACATGTCTTCTGCTTGTTCACCTGACTTACACCAAGGCCTGCCATTCTATGTGCAAGTGAGTAAGTGTGTGTGAGAGACAGAAGGGAATGTGACCCACTGTATTTTGTGCAAGGGTCTGATGGATGTGTGGTGACACATTCACTTGAGTCCAGATCCATCACGGTAACTGGAGACGCTACAGACGCAGGGAAATTAAAAGTGGAGCACTGAGTGGCAGGGGCCAATGGCTGAGGCTAAATATGGACTCTGCCAAATAATTACTCTGGTGATTGGCCAAAACACCTTCAGATCATCTGCACCAAGAGTTTCTTAATGCGACTGACTTGCATTGTCTGTGATTTCCAGAAAAGCTTAGGGATTATTCAGGTAGAATTCAGATCTTTTAACATCATTACAATTAGCAGTTTAAGTTTGGAAGTAATGTGCTTTTGCGGAGACATACATTTTATGGTGAATGAGAATATGTGCCCTCATGAGATTTTAAACGCCATTATGACATATGTTACACAACAAAGGCTAGTTATTGATTGACCAGAACAGGCATAAGAAAGAAGGGTTAACAAACATGCTTTTGTAATTCAGTGACTCAAGCATCCCTTGGATAAAACTTTATCTGTTTTCACTCAATTCGCAACATTTGGTTCAGGTTACAGAGAGGCCACTTGCAATGTCAAAGGTTTATAAAGCTGATGGATCAGCAAAAAATATATATTAATCAAACATTGAATAAATAAAGTGATATAGGGGTCCAAACTAGTCTGTTGCAGCAGTTTTAGATTATTTACAGTATATATATTTGCTGACACAGCTGCCTCAGGTTCAATTCAACTTAAGTCTATGACTGCCAAAGCGCAATGTCACCAAAAATCATGTCATATTTCTGTATAAAAGGTGTGTGCGAATTGCGAATGTACTGTATGTGTATATTGGAATAAATATACTCTTGTTTTGGAGAAGAAAAGGAACATTACATATTTTGCTTCTTTTGATTTAATAATTCATCCATAAAATAGTTCTATCCAAAGAATGCACAGAATAATAAATCAGCAAAGTGGTAGAGGGAAAAGCTGCCTGCATTATCGGTTCTTTAGATGTTTATGCATATATGAAATTATGCTGCCTGTGAGTGTATGAGAACACGTCAAAGCAACAGGCATCAATCCCAGTATAATAGTTGAAACTTGCTCTATGATATGCAAATACGTAAAATAATGCAAGCAAACTATGAAAGGAAAATTATTGCAGTGTATTATTAAGACCTTGTGGAGGGTCTTACAGTGTTTCTTTGTGGTGTGGTCTAATTCATAATACTATATTTCATCATGTTTGTACATTTTTTTGAAGATATTCATGTAGATTAAATCAGATAACAAATGATATTTGATGTTGCTACAGTAATATGTAATATGTTTTACACAAGAACAAGTAACTCTAAGAATGATGTTGCTATAGTTGATTATATGTATGATTTATAGTGAGTCATAACCTTTTAGCAGTACTTCATATCCAGTCGTTTATACGAAGGAGGGGTGCTGAGATCTGTCAATACTCTCCACATGTTAAACAGAAACATTTTCATTGTCTCAGCTCTAATGTGCTTGAACCGAATTGCAAAACAGCTCAATAGCACAGAATTGGCTTTTTATGTAATGTTATGACCATAAATGATGGAGTCATAAACCCTGGGTGAATGCTTAAGTGTTTGAATTATTGTCATAATCATCATTACTTCGCTGTGTGTAATGTGTATTACTAGAAATGGCAGAACAAAATTTGAATTTGTTATCAGAGAAAGAAGCTCTATTCTTGGAGCCGAGACCTTATTCATGAAGAGAGCGACGCTGTGTTTCTGATCCTGGATCAGAGCTCATCTCTCGCTTTCTGCTTTTTTTCTCTCTCTCTCTGTCGCTCTCTCTCCAATCTCCCCCATTTTGCTCTTCGCCCAACTCTACGGGAAGCTTTCCTATCCAATTTTCTCCTTTCTGTCTCTTCTCTCTGAGTGCAGAGTTTAGATTTGGTGACAGAAAGCTTCATAAACTATTTCCTCCCCCTGCCGTCGAGCCATTTTGCCCCGGTAGTGTGTGAACGCCATTCCAATTTCCCGAATCCATACTTCACAGATATTTCTTCCTCCTTACTGCGCTTGTCTCGTAACCTTTCCTTCCCTCTCTCACTCTTTCTCCATTCTTGTTACAGTACCTGTCTGGAGATTGTTCTTGTCTTGCAGTAACACTGGATAGTTATGTCCCCACCAAGGCTGGTGGTGTGTTGGCAATTTACTCCTGTGTACCAGGATCCTCCACTGCTGCATGTAGATGTCCTCTGATCATCTGATCTCAAACCTTGCTTGTTTATACTGTATATCCTGTCGTGAGGAAAATAATCTGCACCGAGAAAAAGGTCTAGTGAATAATATAGAAAAATAATGTAATTTTTTAGTTTACTTACTGTGTTTTAGCTACATTCAGGACCATGAATATTGCATCTGGATGCAGCTTTTCAATTTTGATTTTTTTACTGGCTCTGGGGCATGAATGAACTTGATTTTGTGGTCATGTTTAGTAATTTATTATCTTGTGATTTCAGGATGCACTGTAAAAAAAATCCCGTTGTTTCTACGGAAAAATACCGGCAGCTGTGGTTACCAGAACAATACTGTAAAAATGACATCAAACCGTAAACATACTTACGGAGTTACATGTGAATTTTACATTTTAAATCTGTTAAATTTACAGTAAAATAACGTATTTCATTAACTGATATAATGTTAATTTACCAACCTAATGAAGTACTAATATCTGTTTTGTACCTTTATAATACACTGACAGTCACCAAACACAGTGGTGATAAGAGTCACATGATGAATCAAAGTTCATCACAAGCAGCTTTTCCACAAGCTTAGAAGCACAATACTAATATATAGAAGGTGCACACAGTGTCATTCACACACACACTAAACACCATCATGGTAACATGCATGACATTTTATAAATGCAATAAACATTAATTTAACAACATTAGATGTAACATAAAACCCTAATGTACATAACTGATTAGAAAAAAATGAGAAAAACTAAGAAGAAACAGATTTATTTCAACAAAAATATATCAAATGTGAAGTATCACGCAGGGAATTGTGGGAATGTAAATATACGGTTTTTCACTGTAAATTTTACAATGAATTGTTATTTTTCACTTCCAAAAACTGTGAATTTAACGGTATTTTACCGTAAAATTACATTAAATGTACCATTAGATCTATTACAGTTATTCACCGTATATAGTACGGAAACTTTCTGTAAACCAATCAACAGTTTTTCACCGCAGCATTTTTACAGTCTTTTACTGTTAAAATCACGGTCATTTTTTACAGTGTGTGTTTATTCCTCTCAGTTAGTTGATTGTTACCCTTTTTGCATTTTGTGTACCAACTGTTGAGGTCCCCTTGTGTCATTGTAAGGCATTCAATTAGTTTTTGTAGTGATGGACCAGTGTAGTAGACAACCAATTTTTTTAGCTATTTTGAGATTATTGCTGTTGGCTGATAACCGTTCACTTATCATGATTATTGATAAAATCATATGGGCCAATTAATAAATTTTGTATTTTATTTTATTTTTTGTCTTGAGTTTTCAATAATTAAAGACAAAAACTCCATGACATTAAAATTTCCCATGGATACCATATAAGTAGGGAACACGTTATATAGATTCTTTGTAAGCTAATATGCCTTCTTAGGGCATGACCACCTTAGCGAAATTTCATTGAAATAGACCGAAAAAACATTGTCCATTGTCACTTACACTGTAAAAAACCCAAACAAACAAACAAACAAACAAAAAAAATCATAAAAAATTGTCAAATGACTGGCAGAAACAAAAAACATCAAATTAAAGTAAAATATCTTAATTTAAACAAGGGGGAAAAAGTAAAATAACATTATTTTTCACTAAAACTTTTAATGAAATTTCCTGTAAAATTGTTTTTTGCACTTTATTTGAGTTACGATTTTATTTTAATTTTACGTTTTTTGTTTGGCAGCCATAGCTGCCAATCATTTACCATTTTCACATATATATATATATATATATATATATATATATATATATATATATATATATATATATATATATTTATAAATAATTTTTTTTATTTTTTTATTTTCTTCTTCCAAGTGTATATAGCAATGCATGAAGCACCACTTGTACAGAATTTTAATTTTTAAACCAAGCAGCTTTCTTTTTGGCAATGCTGCAAATTCGCTTGACCAACTTGAACACGAACAGAATCTGTGCGGGGATGTTTTTTACCCTCGTGTGAAACTTGCAATCTTGAATGATGAATAATGAAGGCAGATTTTTTTTTTATTTGCATGTACATTTGCCAAACACTTGGCAAACTAAATCAGGTCATGCATTCGATGGAAAATAGAAGCCAAGACACTGGTGTTGTTATCTCCAAGCTCTACTGTTTAGCTTGCAGAAATGTAACTTGGTGGCAACTTGACAGGGTGTTTTCACACCTGGCTTGTTTGGAGTGTATGTTTCGGAACCTGGTGCGTTTTCTCTGTTAGTTTGGTTCGTTAAGGCATACATGAACACGGCAATCGTGCTCAGATCCACACCAAAACTATCGCTCCGAGAGCGCCTAAACAAGGTTGTCTCGGTGCGATTGAAAACGAACTCTGGGGCAGTCCGGGTAAGGTGAGAAAGCAATCCGACCCAATGGACCAACAAACCAAGCGGTATAATAATTCATAATGGGAAATGGGTTATAACGCAGCAGTGTCTGATTCTGTGAGCACATTAGTTATTGCAGTTGAAAACCAAAGACTGCCTCTTCATTTTAAAATGTTGTGAAACTGACCAAAAAGAGGACAGTTGTACTCACATGACTTGCAACATACTGTATTTTGGTAACCTTTGAAATGTTGCGTTGTGAAAGCAAACTGAACCAAAAAGAAAATACAACATTGTAACAAATGAAGTCCCTGTTTCGGAACCAAGCAAACAATCTACAGGTCTGAAAATATTTACATATAGTAATAATTAAGCAAATGAATCTTCCAAATGTGTTGGAATGAAAAAGCACTGCAAAGTTTTTTTTTTTTTTTTCCAGTGTATGGATGCCCTGTGGACATCTGATCTCATAAACCTCACGTTTATACTGTATATCCTGTTGCAAAATAATAATCTGGTCTCCATCTCAATCATTGTGATTTTCCTCAAGGGAAAAATCCAATGAGATGCAATAATAACAACTGTAGAAAGTATAGAGCCTGAGGCGACAGCTCTCTGTTTGGTAGTCACATTTGCTCTCGTTCCCTTGGTGGACGGGCCTGACTAAATCTCCCGTAACATTATGAGCCATGCATCATGGCAAGGTTGTGTTTATTAGATGCTGTGTATAACTGGATTGTTTCTGACCTCGACTGGAGACAAAAGGTGAGGGGAAAAACGGACAAGCTGCTATAAACGGGAATTAGAATAAGACAAAGGAGGCGCCGTCGCTGGTTCTTCTGGGGGTGAATAAAGATGAATGGCGTTTGTGAACCGTGAGTCCAGATTGCAGGATCTTCAGAGGCGTCTGCCTGTTGCAAATGTGTGTCCTGATGAGGGCAGCTGGTACTTGTTTTTGTCTGGGTATTATCATGTGTAGCAGGACCATGTGCATTCATTCTCCCCATAGTGAAAGGAGAGAAGAGAGGACAGCCTTGCCACAGTGACATAAAGGTCAAGGCAGATTTTCTGTTAAAATACAGCAGACTTGTCTCAAATGAAGAGTGATGAAAACATGCATATGTCTGTCTTTTAATTTTGGATTAGATTTTTAGGAATAGCTCTCTAAGAAAGAACAAATTTTGACATTTCCTCCCCGTCATGTTGTTCCAAACCTTTATGACAAAAGAAGTTGGGCAGCCTTTTAAGGCAAGACACCCAATTTTTAACTCCAACCGTTGTAGTCTGTCAGTCTTATAATGCATGGCAATGGGAACTCCATCTATAAGAGTAAAAAAAAAAAACGTGCACAGACAAATCCAAATTAAACCCTGCGGCTTGTGACAACACATTGATGTCCTAAGACACGAAACGATCGGTTTGTGCGAGAAGGTGAATAGGATAAAAAAATGTATTGCCATAGTTCCCTAGTTGATTGATTACATTAAGAATCACATTTTTTTATTGCAAGTTTTATGAATATGAATTTTAGTCTGAACAAATCTGAACATTTAAGTCAGATTCAAAATTCTTGTTTCATTTTGTTGATATATTAGTCAAATGGAATGATGTCAACATCCAGAAAAAAAATAATGTTTTTAGGAATAAGGCCATCCTTAAAAATATTTTGGTTTGCAGTAACAGTAAAAAAAAAAAAAAGGTAGGTCGGTCTATATATTTTTTTTCAAGTTTCCATGTAAAAAGAAAAAAGTACAATTTTGGTGATGGTGATTAGGTAGATATGAATTTAAACAAATTAGCATATCGTGACGTCACTGACTGGGTCTTTCAACCCGTGCCTTCGGGCGCAGCCGTGTTTCCACTGTCGGGCCTAAAGCGGGCGTGCTAGTGCGTGCCAGGGCCAGTCGCGTTTCCACTGTCACTTCCGGAGCTTGATCGTGCCTCATCGGGGCTTCCTCGGGGCCAACGGCCCGGGTTTTTCGGCCCGCCGAATAACTTGGTCCAAAGCGGGCCAGCTCGGACTTGAGGAGGGAGTGGTTATGAGCAAAGGCGGAGTTTATCTGTGTGTGGAGACGGAGGCGCTGATGATTACATGTAGGTTACCAGCTAACACCAGCATTAAAGACTTTTAAAATCATTTTAGCTCAAAACTCACTTTCAGACAAATAACTTATGTTTGTGATCTGATGTTGATTCTGATCACCAAGACTATGCGCGCTATTACCATAGTAAACATGGCAAATACGACGGCCTAGGCTATTTATATATTTACAATACTTACTAAAATATAATTAATATTATTTTATTGCTTTTGTATTAGTTGTTTGAAGAGTAAAAAAAAAAGGTCGATCTTAACGCAAATTTACAACCTGCAAGTGGGTCGGACTTAAAGCAAAAAAAAAAAAAAAATTTGAGTCGGTCCGAAATTGACAGGGTCGGTCGGGTTACGGCAAACAAGAATATTTTAAGGATGGCCTAAAATGTTATAAATCAGGCAAATAACATATGAGCAAACACCTCTGTAAAAAAAAAAAAAAAAAAAAACATTCAGACTATAGATAAGAATAAAACTGTAAAAGTTTGTATGTACAGTAAGTGCTACTGAAGTGGAGAATTCTGGCTCAGTGCATGAGAAAAATCTTATTTTGAGAAAACAGCCTTTAAAGATATGTATTTTAGATTAAATCTACAGACACCAATAGATAAGGTGCAATAAAATATATATAACATTTAAAAGTGTGTTCGGCATGTTTTCCAAAATCTCAAAATTGAAATGCTATAAACCTTGTCTTATACACAGTATTCTGAAGTCAAATGAAATTTGTGTGAAGAACAGACCAAATTTAAGTTGTTATTCATTGAAAACACCTCCACTGTTGTTTGGTGTGATCGGCATTATCCTGGTAGAGGGGAGGGGAATATTTTCAGCAAAGATTGATTTCAATTTCAGTCTGTTCCTCACAAAAAGCTGCCATATGACATCAGAAGACTGAATATAGTGTGTGAGTCATATGAACTTATTTTATAATGCTTTTTTGAGCTTGACAGCATGTGTCCACTCTCACTTTCATTGAATGGGAAAGAGCTGCCTAACATGAAATCTACTCCTTGAGTGCAAAATTCGAAAGTTTGTAGTATTATACTGCAATTTAAGAGATTTAGAAGGTACTACTGTAGCTGAAACCTGAGGAATGAGGCCACGTTAAACACATCTGCATTCAGAGCTATTTTTAAAAGCTTTTTTTTTTTTTTTTTTTTTTTACAGAATTGTATTCTGGTCTGGGCCCTTGTCTTTACCATCTCTGCATCTGAATGCATGTGTGTTAGCCAGAGGGCAGTAAATGAAGTTAATTCCTAATGACAGCTTGCAGGACCACAGACACAAACGATTTCTCTTTCTCTGTCTTTGGCCACATATAGAATAAACATCAGATTTACCCATTCTTACTGCTTATGTTATATGGCTGCAAAAGAGGTAAAAGTACTGATTATTTATTTATATTAATTATAATAATATTAATTTATTATTTTTTACTTTTATAATTAATATGACACACAATTTTCTCGTTTCTTTTGGTCCGGACCATAAAAGAAATTGTACATTTAGTCCTGATTCAATTAAAGTTTGCGCTGTCGTTTTAAAGAATGAACCTAAGAAAAAAAAAGTATATTTTGAAAAAAAAATGTAAAAAAAATTATATTTTGCGACGGAACTTACCAAACATCCAAAACAATGCTGTGTGCTTGGCTAAACACACTTGTTGTATTTGTACTCTCTAAAAAATAATGTTGGCTCCACAAAAAAAAACAAAACAAAAAAAAATAATTAAAATAAATTAAATTAACTGTTACGGAACAGTTTACATCCATTTTTTTGAGTTATGACAATTTTGAGCGAATTTATTTAACCAACAAGCTACATTGAGATAGAGGAACTTATTTTTTTGAATAATCAACTTAAAAATGTGTATTTATGCTACAAATTATGTCGCTTCAACTACCAGAGTTGTAGACCTGGAATAAATTTATCTTATCTATTTCACACTTTGGGCCCTATTTTAACGATCTGAAACGCAAGTGTCAAAGCGCGAAGCGCAAGTAACTTTGTGGGCGGGTCTCGGCGCTGTTGCTATTTTCCCGGCGGGATAAATGGCTCTTGCGCCCGGCTCAAATCTAAAATGGGTTGGTCTGAAGTAGCTTCATTATTCATAGGTGTGGTTTGGGCGTAACGTGAAATAAACCAATCAGAGCGTCATCCAACATTCCCTTTAAAAGCAGGTGCGCAAGTTCCATTATGGATTGCTATTATTATGGCATATTTACCAGGCGCACGCCAGGAGCGGTTCACAGCCGAGGAGACTGATGTTCTTGTAAGAGCAGTGAAAGACAGAGAAGTTGTGTTGTATGGGGATGGGAGAAACCCACCCAAAATAGCGTCGGTTAAACAGGTTTTTTCACATCTTCGTGACACACCACAATGATTTCGGTCATCTCATGTGTTAATATTTTTTTAGTGTAACATATGATTTGCAAAAATAACTGTTGCATCTGTGTAGATTACATGAGCAAAGTGTATGCGCGTTGTGCACGCTATACATTATGGTCAAGCATGCGCCCTTAAAAAAGCATAATGAACAACGCGCAACGCACCACTGACTTTAGACTAGGTTTTTTCTGGTCAGTGGCGCAATTGTTTAATGGAACAGCAAAATGGCACCAGGGATTGTTTGCGCCGGAACACGCCTCCTTTTTTGCGCTGAACTGCCCAGGGAGCGCAAGTTCATTCACTAGTTTAGCGACGTGCTTCTGTGGAGGGAAAAGCGCGCTTTGCGCGGGTGCAAAATAGGAATGACACATGCGTCGGTGTACAAAGTCAATTGCGCTGGGTGCAAGATAGGGCCCTTTAAATCAACAGCTATCATAGCACATGCTAACCTATTTAACATGTATATTTAATGAACAAGTAAGATATTTCTTATCACTGGCATTAGCACAGTCATTGCTAATAGAGTCAATGTAGTGTTTACCTTCATGTATCTACTCTTCAGCACAATGGTAACCACAAAAACTCTTTTAAATGTCAAACATAACAGCATTAAACACTATGTCTTTCCTTTCACTGAAAACAAATAAATTAACTTAATTTCAACATTTATTATCCTTATCCAGTCCTAAGCAAAGCATGCTGGGAACTAGAAACCCATTGTCACAGACACGTCAGGTTCCAACGTTTCTCGTTTGCATACTCTTACAAGTTTATGCTTACCTCAAGGACTCTTCGAATACCTACCTGTCTCCATTCCAACACCTCTAATAAACCACTATGTCCAACTGCCTTGAGCATCTGGTGTGTGAGATCTGAAAACATGCTCTGATGCCGGAGGTGATCTCTCGCACGTATTTGTCAATGAGTGCGAGAGATCACTTCCGGCGTCAGAGTGCATTCAGAATGAAGTCACCTATATCTTGGATGCCCTGGGGGTAAGCAGATAAACATAAAATTTTCATTTTTGGGTGAACTATCCCTTTAAGTTTATCAACATAATTATGTCAAAAGAACACAACAAAATAATGTCTGCAACCTAAAAGCTTTATTTAAATAATAAATTACAAATTTTAACTTAAAACCATACATTTATTTAAGTTGTGATAACAGGTCTCCAAATTATTTATTAATTTATTTATTTTTTTGAACCACCTGAGGACTGAAGAGCTGAAGAGCTTATAAAATGTGCAAATGAGCCAAAACAGCTCAAGGAATTCCTCCATTACACACACAAATGAAGATCTGCTGCAAGGAGACGGCATTTCCGATGCTCTGTACCAAACTCAAATAGGCAACACCGTGACTATCACGAGAAAAACCAGGTGTGCTTGAGCATTCTTTTCTTTTTTAGGGGTGCGTCTTGTCACATCCTGTTTTTTGGTTAGTTTAGATGTATTTGGTCCATGTTGCATTCATATTTCAGTCAAACCGCACCAGAATTCGTCTGGCACTTGTTTGGTGTTCACCAGCATTGGGATGACAGCGTTCACACTTACTCAAATTTACCGCACTAACAGAGCAATCGCACCAGAGTTGGTTTTAATTGAACCAAACCTGCTAAGTGTGAACACCCTGAGTACTAATGAAGTACATGAACAACTAATCTTCTTTACATGGTATCATATTCTTATGGCAGCTCTCCATACACACATGTAGTATTTTTAGGAATCTCCAGGCAACATTTAGACAAAATACATGAAACTTGTCGCTTCTTAATACATGAAACTCTCAATGCAGCTAAAAGGGTGAAATTTTAGTCATCATAACAGTCGATATATTTGAAATAACACGGTTATGTTCAGTCATACGCACAGTGATACAAGCGTCATTCGGTGATGCCATAAAACCTTATGAGCGGTAAAATTCAAAGTAACTGGTGTGTTAATCGCCCTAAATGAACATCGATAAAGCATATAGCTAATTGCCCTTAAAATGGCAGAGCAAGATCACAAATCCCAGCGTGCTTTTGTTTTTAGGCTGGCTAGCGCCCCTCATAATCACTGTATTAGAGCTCTGTTGAGAGATGTCTGTCTGCGCCAGGTTATAAGATAAAGTGGCCTTTCTGCACGCTTTTCCATCAGCAGTGCTGAGGCGAGAATGAGTATTTTCAGAGGCTAATTAACTGGGGGCCGTCTTCATCACATGGCCATTATAGTGAGAGGCAAGGCCTAGAGGGGCGCCCGTCTCTCTCTCTACGCACTTAGCCCTGCTACTGCTTTAATTGTGCAGAAAATGTAATTTGTGTCTCAGTTCAAGTTCCCTCAGAGAGCGCTGTTCACTGTGGGAGACTCCAGTCACATGAATAGCTCTGCCATTCAACCAACCATGGGTCAGGTGGTGGGAGTAGGCAGGTTTGGTGCGCGTGTGTGTGTGTGTGTGTGTGTGTGTGTGTGTGTGTGTGTGTGTGTGTGTGTGTGTGTGTGTGTGTGTGTGTGTGTGTGTGCAGAGTCCTTGTGTAAACCAGTGCAAGTTCACTGCATGTTGCCACAACAACTTGTCACTCATGATATCACAGCAATAACATACCACATCGATTCAACCATCCAATCAATTCCCAACAAACAAAATCAGTCCTACATTTTTTTCTTTCTCGAAGTTCTCAGAATAGATAATATTTTCGAGAATTGCCAGGAAACATTCAGACTATGTGTTTGTCCTGTTTGCTCTTGCTTTTTAATACATGAAACTCCTCACCGTACATTGCCACACCGCCTCTAAAAATCACACCAAGTGAGATTCGCTGCTAGCCACACTAAAAAGCATAGCAATCATTAGTTGAATTGTTACCTCTTTCATAGTTAGTCATTACAGACACTGTGAGAAGATAATAGGTTGGATCCTATGTCATTTTTTTGTACTACACAGCACAATGGGTAACTTGATTTTTATAACAAATGCCATGTGTGCCGCAATCAGTCCCTCATTGGCAGGAAAATACGGTGGACAGAGGGGGAAAAAGGGCCGGGACAGGATGGAAGGGGAATTGCATTGTGTGGGACTGGTGTGAAACAATACGTGGCGTAGTTTTAAAAGAGATGCCATGATCTTAGCTGGTTATCATCTAATAGGCTGTGACAGCAAGGCATTATGGGAGTTCAGAGGAGAGCAGGGGTTTTGGCGGTCAGAGAAAGAGAGAAAATTGGGAGGGGGATTGGTTAAGGGGTAGAAAAAGAAAAAAGTGTAAAGAGAAAAAGAGGGAGGGTGAAGGACGAAAAGATGAAAGAAGCAGAGCGAGCGAGAGGAAGGAAAGGAACGAGAGAGACCGTCGCTAGAGAAATCCTCTACACATGTCACTCTTTACATGGATCTACTATTCCTGTGGTGGAAAAGTGCTGATGGGTGGTGTTCCAGTGAGCTTTTCAGCTCAGAAAAAAGTGCTTACTGGCTCTCACTGGAATGAAGAAGGGCTTGAGGAACTCTTCCCTCGCTTCACGCTTTTGTCTGAAGACTTTGCAGCGGCTAGCATTTTCTATCTTCTCCTCCTATCTGCTCTCATTTTCTTATTTATTCCTTTCACTCTCCTGTCTCTCTGCTCACTTGCAATGGTGTGTCAGTAAAGATTGTACTATTTTTTTTCTTTTCTTTTTTTGTCCATCCTTTCTTTAAACCTTTACATTTTTCTGGCCCATTTTATATTGGGCATATCATGGAAATATTATTTTCTTTTCTCTAAAAGAGTATGTGCTGTGTGGAGATGCTCTAACGTGCACAAAGCAATCCTCTCTCCTCAGTCTACCCATGCCTTTTGTTTAAACTAGGATGTACAAATGGCCAGGAGGACATTAACATATGACCGCCCACGTTTACATATCAACGCCTATTCAATATTCATTCATTTGGCCGGCAGTGATGGAAGATAATCATAACCCAGGTCATTTACATGTAGAAGTCTTAAAGGTATAGTAGCAAAACCTATTTAAAGGTCAGGCAAGAGCAGAAATTGGTCATGCAAAAGTAGATTTAGGCTGTTTTTTGTGCAAGAATTCTTGACTTACATTACCCTTGAAGTATTACTCGAGTCATATGTTTCTGTATTAAAGGGTTAGTTCACCCAAAAATTAAAATTATGTAATTTATTACTCACCCTCATGTCGTTCTACACCCGTAAGACCTTCGTTCATCTTCAGAACACAAATTAAGATATTTTTGATTAAATCTGATGGCTCAGTGAGGCCTCTATTGCCAGCAAGTTAATTTACACTTTCAATGCCCAGAAAACTACTAAGTGTAAATTAACTTGCTGGCAATAGAGGCCTCACTGAGCCATCGGATTTAATCAAAAATATCTTAATTTGTGTTCTGGAGATGAACGAAGGTCTTACGGGTGTAGAACGACATGAGGGTGATTTTGGGGTGAACTAAACCTTTTAGCGTACAGTGGTTTTGTTTTCTAACAGCCATAGTTATGCACAACCGTTCAAAACGTCTTGATAGAATATATTTTTTTATTCAGCAAGGATAGATTAAATTGATCAAAAGTGACAGTAAAGACATTTAAAATGTTACAAAAGATATCCATTTCAAATAAATGCTGTTCTTTTGAACGTTCATCAAAAAATCCTGAAAGAAAAAAATGGATCACAGAGTCCACAAAAAACTGTTTTCAACTTTGATAATAACAATAAGACATGTTTCTTGAGGACCAAATGAGCATATTAAAATTATTTCTGAAGGATCATGTGACACTAAAGACAAGAATAATGGCTGCTGAAAATTCAGCTTTGCCATTGCAGGAATAAATTAAATTTTATGTTTTGTTTTTTTGTTTTTTTACTGTGATAATATCTTGCAATACTACTGTTTTTACTGAATGTGTGTAGCCTTAGTCCCTAGTCTGCAAGAAGTTGCTTTTTTGATTGAAGCTCTCAATTTTCACAAGTGCTTACTAGTTTATTGTGCAATATGCATCAGGCTGTCAGTGAAAGGACTGTAGGCGGTCCGTAGGTGTTCCGTCTGAGGCTGAGACTTTATCACTGATGTTGCAAGATTATTTATAAAGACTGATCTGTTCTGTATTACAATTATGATGTGGCCTGCTACTTTTTTTGTACGTTCAAGTCCCTTTTTCTAGCAAACATCTTATTGGAATTCAAGGTTGGACAAAACGTGTTTCATGCCCACTATGTTCCTAAGATCGAAAATAATTTCCTTTCATTCATAGATTTTTGTGTAAAACAGTGTTATCTTGCTTTCGTTCTCAGCCTCCTTTCCTCTCCTCTTTCTGCTTTTTTAGGTCTCATTCTCGACCCTGTTATAAGCCAAAGTCTCGATCTGGGTGTCCATTACTAATCGATTTAAAGTAGAGAGTGCAACGTGAAATAATAGCTCATCCATGAGGAGAAAGAACAAGGGAATTATCCCATCTCAAGGTTTGTCTTCCCATTCAGAAACCCCTATGGCTTTGTAATCAGTCTTTATAAACCACCTTAATCTTTTAATTCACTTGTATCACTCCACCGGCTGGCCTTCTTTTATTTCTGGCGGGCACTTTGTAGCCGTTAATCCTCTAAACTGCGGGAGATTTCCTCCCCGTTTCCGAACCACCACCCTGACACCTTACAAGACAGGACCCACATGAAAATTAAGCACAAAATTAATTGTGGTTTTAAATATCGGTGTGTCATTTAGAAGCAGACCTCTTAGAGCAGAAACTTGGTTTATTTTAGTGTTAGTGAATGTGGACAGCACCCTAAGAAAGGACTGCATGGTTCGAACTGTTCATTAATGATGCATGTTAAATGAGGGTTGAACATCACTTTGTATAATAATGGAGTCGATCAGTTGCTTCTTTGTGATTGCAATAAAAAAGGATTACAATAATTACATGGTTAAGGACACAAAGTATGTAAACAGACACACAGCAGCCTTCTGTGAATGATTTGAAGTTGAGCTAAGACTCAGGATTCTAAAGCAGTAAATATCTTTTCTTTTCTTTTTTTTTAGATCCCATTTTCACCCTTTGCCACTAGCTTTCTTTTGCTTTTAAATAATAGAGAAAAGTTTGAACTTCTTCTGACGTCTGAAATAAATTGCATGTACAAGATCCAAATTA
The DNA here is from genome assembly GCF_024489055.1 of Chanodichthys erythropterus. Taxonomy (NCBI): domain Eukaryota; kingdom Metazoa; phylum Chordata; class Actinopteri; order Cypriniformes; family Xenocyprididae; genus Chanodichthys; species Chanodichthys erythropterus. The sequence goes on along the minus strand of NC_090242.1, from coordinate 15,521,741 downwards.
CATTGTTTAACCTCAGAATTATTGGCCCTCACTTCTCTCCTGTGGCCTGCCGCTCAATGATGTATGGCTTCGGTTTACTCTCCGCAAATCCCAGGGTGCACTGCAGCCCCGGGGGTGGGCGGAGGGCGCGGCTGCTCAGATGGAGTGGCCTTTTATGTTTTATAAGCCCCCCTGCACTCCTCTTTAATTTAGAAATATGAGAGTATATGTGGAAAAAGAGGATTATTAGCTACTACTAATCTCCATGTTTGCTCTTGTACCCTCCGTCATCCAAATCTCCACTGTTGGGAGAACAGGGAGAGAGAAGGAAAAGAGAGGCAATAGTGAGGAATTAAGAAACAAACAAACAAACATAAAGGAAGAAAGAAAAAGAGAGAAGGATGAGTGAACAGACAGACAGACATGCATACAGACAGATAGATAGATCTGACCATATCTTCTCATAATTATCTATGAGTAGATATGGGTATGAAAAGATATACACATGCAGCCTTATTTTTATTGTAAATAAAGATATATAAAGAGATAGATACATTATGTGTAGATATGGATAGCTAGATATAGACTAACGTGTTGCAGAATTATAGATAGATGGCTAGATAGACGAAGGATGAATGGACGGACTGATAGACGGAATGATAGCCGGATCAATAGAATAGTCAGATGGATGCATATTTTTATTGTAAATTAAGATATATATATATATAGACAAATGTATGCAGTAGATATCTACTGTATATTTTGTTGTAAATAAGGATGGATGGATGGATGGATGGATGAATAAATAGATGGATGGCCGGATAGATGGATGAGCGAGTGGATGGATAAATGGATGGATAGTCCAATGGATGGATGGATAAATTGATGGATGGATAGATGGTCCGATGGATGGATGAGTGGGTGGATGGATAAATGGATGGATAGTCCAATGGATAGATGGATGGATGGATGGATGGATAAATGGGTGGATGGATGGATAAATTGATGGATGGATGAGTGGGTGGGTGGATGGATGGATGGTCCGATGGATGGATGAGTGGGTGGATGGATAAATGAATGGATAGCCTGATGGATGGATGGATGGATGGATGGATGGATGGATGGATGGATGGATGGATGGATGGATGGATGGTCCGATGGATGGTCCGATGGATGGATGGATGGTCCGATGGATGGATGGACAGTCCGATGGATGCATGGATGGATGGATGGATGGTCCAATGGATGGATGAGTGGGTGGATGGATGGATGGATGAGTGGGAGGATGGATAAATGTATGGATAGTCCGATGGATAGATGGATGGATGGATGAGTGGGAGGATGGATAAATGGATGGATAGTCCGATGGATAGATGGATGGATGGATGAGTGGGAGGATGGATAAATGGATGGATGGATGGATAGATGGATGGAGGGATAGATAAATGGATGGATAAATGGATGGATGGATGAATGGTTGGATTGTCCAATATATAGATGAATGGATGGATAAATGGATGAATGGATAGGTGGTCCGATATATGGATGGGTGAATGGATGGTCCGATATATAGATGGAAGGATGGTTGGATGGATGGTCCGATATATGGATTGATGTTCTGATAGATAGATAGATAGATAGATAGATAGATAGATAGATAGATAGATAGATAGATAGATAGATAGATAGATAGATAGATAGATAGATAGATAGATAGATAGATAGATAGATAGATAGATAGATAGATAGATAGTTTTTGAGACAGATGGACAGAGAGAGACAGATAGATGAGCTCAGTTTGAGAGTGCTGGTGGGGGGAGATACACTCTTTCATTGAGGCAGCTGTGCAGTCTGTATTTAAAGGGGAGGAGACGAGCTGACAGAAACACTGCCCTCTCTCCACTCACCCTTTTGTGAGGAGATTGCAGCGGCCGTCATAATCACACACGGACAAAAGACGAGAGCTGTGGTGACCGTGTGATGGAACACTCTCGGCCTGACAGGCTTTTCACCTTTTCATCCATCTATCAACACGCCACTGTCATTTGTTTCAGGTCCAAATCATAACAGTAATAACAGCACTGCAAGGCTTTTAGATATATATTTATATACATATTAGTCACACGCTCAGGTTTTTTTTTTTTTTTTTTGCCATTTCTTGCAGAAACTTGTTAAAAAAGACACCCACACATGACAGAGACTAGCTTCGCACAAATCAATGGTGTGCGTAATGAACACCGGCGATGAGCAAAAAATGGCCCCATTTAGAACACGACGCACCGGCGAACGTGCGCTTACCTGTGTCTGCGGATTCAGCACATCACCATGGCAATTACAGCCTCTGTTTCCTCTCCAAGGCTGGGTGACCAAAGAAAGAGGGCCGTTTATTAGCCCCAGCGGGTGGCCAACTTTGGAATGCACACTCTGTTTATTCCCGGTTTCTGTTCCCGCTGACAGCCCGCATCGCCAAACTCTTCCAGGGCAGGACCCAGCCTTAGTGCTTTTTATGCATTCAAATACCTAGAAAGAGCCATCTGGATGGGAAGATATTAATGACACACGCAGATCCCAGCATGCATCCCAGTTCTAATCAGGCGGCGCTTGCTCCGCAGCTCTGTTTTCCAGGGAATTGGGGAGTGTGCGGGTAAGTTTAGGGGGGCCGCCTGTACGCAAAGCACGATTGATGCTTTGTGTGGCATGTGAATACAAATGAAGGATTTGTCAAACCGCAATATTTGGGTCCCCATAGATTAGCATACGGCAGTTGGGTAATTATACTCACACTTGATTGAATGGAGTCAAAACAGGGGGACGAGTAAACTTCTGACAGCTTTTGATTTCAATGGAAATGGGGGCAACTAGATAGATGCATATCACACACGCACATTTTCAAACAAATGGCCTCCATTTTGTGTTTGCTATGACAGATGTGTCCTTTTTAGTAGATAGATTGATACTTAGATGGGTGCATAGAAATGTGAAATGCTTTGTTCGTTTCAAGTGTAGACCTTCTGCCGAGTGAATGATTTCATCTAACAACAAAAAGACATTTACAGCTGACGGAATTACATTTACCTTTTATTGAGTCGTATGTTATTGTAATATTCAGAATGGTGGTACTTCAGGTTGTTTCTGCTTACACTTGTATGCTGTCCTTCAGTACCTGCTGTTTTAGTTAAGCCCAGAGGGGCATCATCTAAATAGACTGAATTAAATCACACACTGAGATTTGAGAAGCATGTAATTTGTATTTTTTAATAGGTTTGAGTGGTTGACGCTGGACTTCTGCGTCGTCTGGTGAATAAGAACTCGAAGGTTAAGCAGGAATTTAAATAAGAACGTACAGTAATTTAGTTCTATTTGATTAACGTTGTATTCCCCTAAAAAGCCAATACATTTTTTTTTTCATCTTCTTATTTTAATTCATGTTTCTTTTGATTACTATTCCAACAGAATTAAACCCAGCATGATCTAAATCCCTGAGGAATTTAATATTTTATTATCAAACAGACGTGCACACACAAACACTTTCACATCAGTGGATTTTATCATGTTTCTTTTGTTCAAATGATTTCACTTTAATTTATTTCTGTAATCATCAGAGGCGCTTTCTTTTATTTTTCTTCATATTTTGTTTTTGGATTTCTAGTGTAGTATCATTCATTCTTTTCTTTCTTTTTTTTTTCTTGTAAAACAAATTTATTCCAAACATAAAAGGCGATTATTTAAAAAAACAAACAAAAAAAACACTGCAGCTTTTAATCAAAAGAAAATTGCAATACGTTCTTCAATGTCAACACAAAATTAATTTGCAAGATTATTTCAAGTAATGAGGGGAAAGCCTGAAAGCATGTTCCTTCTGACTTACTGTATGACCTGTAGAATGCTTTGGATGGAATTTCCTAGGACTTCTCCAACCATTGATTTATTATTAATTTACCTCCAAAAGATGGTGGGAAAAATTTATGTCAGTAGGACATTTTAAAGGGTTAGTTCACCCAAAAATTCTGTCATTAATTACTCACCCTCATGTTGTTCCACACCACAAGACCTTCATTCATCTTTGGAACGCAAATTAAGATATTTCTGATAAAAGCTGATGGCTCAGTGAGGCCTCCATTGCCAGAAAGGTAATTAACACTTTCAGATGCCCAGAAAGCTACTAAAGACATATTGAAACAGTTCATGTGACTACAGTGGTTCAACCTCAATGTTATGAAGCGACGAGAATACTTTTTTTGCGCCAAAAAAAACAACTTTAGTCAACAGTATCTAGTGATGGGTGATTTCAAAACGCTGCTTAATGAAGCTTCGAAGCTTTACAAATTTTTTGTTTCAAATCAGTGATTCGGAGCGTGTATCAAACTGCCAAAGTCACGTAATTTCATTAAACCCCTCTTCGTTACATTATGCGGGTTTCGAAATTTCAATGGTTCACCACTGGGGGCGTGACTGTGGCAGTTTGATACACGCTCTGAACCATTGATTTCATGAAGCAGTGTTTTGAAATCGGAAATCACTACATATTGTTGAATAAAGTCTTTATTTTGGGTTTTTTTTTGCGCACAAGAAGTATTCTCATTGCTTCGTAACATTAAGGTTGAACCACTGTAGTCACATGAACTGTTTTAAATATGTCTTTTGTAGCTTTCTGGACACTGAAAGTGTTAATTATCTTACTGGCAATGGAGGCCTCACTGAGCCATCAGATTTTATTAAAAATATCTTAATTTGTGTTCCGAAGATGAGCAAAGGTCTTATGGGTGTGAAACGACATGAGGGTGAGTAATTAATGACAGAGTTTTCATTTTTGGGTGAACTAACCCTTTGATGGTCGCTACGCCCCTGTATTGCTGTATTAGGATGTATTGCTAAATCTATCAGTACAATGTAATACAAAAAGTAAAAGAGCCGCATTATGAAGCATTGAGTTTTTTAACTATGATTTGAGACCTGAATAGTGCCTAGGCATGAGCAGGAACTATTAGCCCAGGCTGACTCGAGCTGTACTCTATTGCATCAGCGATGCGTCTATGACAGACTGTTCTATTCCCCAGGATCCTCGGAGGCGGCTGGCTCTCTCATTCTGAACCCCGTCCGATGTTCTTTCTTTCTCTCTGTAGTTGGCAGGGCCATTTTGAGAAGCTACTGTGCATGGCGGCCTTTAGCAGAGAATGTAATTTCAGGCTCCAACGGGGGAATAAGAAAAAAAGAGGGAGAGAAGAATGATAATACTGTGGAAGGTCAAATATTGATCATGCTATAGAGAGCAGCTTTAGGCAGGCTCACCATGAGAACTTTCAACAGGCTTTCGCTCTCTCTCTCCCACTCAGGGATCCGTCCTTCATCTCGGGGGAGAAAAAGAGAGTGAATGAGGGAGGAAAAAGTGTGATAGAGAAAGAAAGATATAGCAAGAGAACATTTGGGTCGAGTGAATGAATGCCGTGTGCCTCCTCTGCTGATTTGAGTGAGTGTAGGGAAAGAGAGTGCTCTTCAATTCCGTGCCTGTCCAATAGTGTTTACGCCAGGTGGGAATATCCAGACTGTGTCCTTGTAAGACAAGAGGCCCCAGCGGATTCAGATGAGGTGGTTCACTGCCGTTGCATACATCGGCTCGCCGCATATTTCCCGGTGCTTTATCCTGGCCAGAGAGAGGCTTGAGAGCATAAGAAATGTCCTCGACAATCAGCAGAAACCCCCTCAACCTTGGGCTCTCTGGCGACCTGAGCCCTCGTCTCTGTGAGAGTAACTGAAAGAGACACACAGACAGGGGCTGTTAGCAAGTCTTATTTACGTACTTGGAAATCTCAGCCAGTGTTAAAATACTTCATTCCAGAAACATCTGGCCAACTGACACAGGCCTTTCGCAATTTCTTTCTTGAATGTTTTTTTTTTTTTTTTTGCCCACAGTTTTAGGAATTTTGGAGTTACCAAAACCCATTTGTTCCGAGTGATGCTGTCTATTTGTTACTTTAGCATTTAACACTGGTGTCTTTTCAGCTATGGGCATTTTTGGTCCTTTAGATTTTTAGAAATGTATTAAATAGATAGTTCACCCAAAAATGAAAATTACCCCATGTTTTACTCACCCTCAATCCATCCAAGGCGTATATGACTTCTTTCAGACGAACACAATCGGAGATATAAACGCTTCTGCGTTTGTCATGCGTCAGGTCAGGAGATACTCTTCCGCCAGAAACCAATGCCTACAGCCGTCTGTAGGTCGAGATAAAATGTTGAGAATAAAGTCATTAAATTACGAGAAAAAAGTCGTTAAATTACGAGAACAAATTTGTTAAATTACGAGAAAAATGTTGTTAAATTTCGAGAAAAGTCTAGATAAAATGTTGAGAATAAACTCATTAAATTATGAGTTTATTCTCAACATTTTATCTCGACTTTTTTCTCGAAATTTAATGAGTTTATTCTCAACATTTTATTTTGACTTTTTTCTCGAAATTTAACAACTTTAATCTCGACATGGTTTTAATTTTTTATTATTGCTTGGCCCTAATCCTCTTCCATAAACCTCAGGGCTCAATGCTAAGGATTTTTCCTCCAGTCGGGCCAGTGTTTCAAATTTTCACTTGCCCCGCAACAAAAAATTAATAAAGTAACAGAAAAGAAAATGGACCTATAAAATAAGCCAAGTTATTGTTTTCGTTGTTTTTGATACATGTAACCTTAATAAATAAGGTTATGACACCAAAAGGCATTTTAATAAACTAAATCACGCTCAGTGAAAGCGCACACTCTAAATATCCATGCGCATTAGTCTAACCTAACTGTTAGGCTACTAGACTACGTCACGTATTGCATGCGTGCATTCAATGGGTGTGCTTTTGCTTGGTTTTGTAAATTGAGGGACATACTCGATAATTTCAGATTGTTAAATCAACAATTACGATATCATAGACATAGACGATATATATCGCACACCCTACAGCATTGGCCTGATCGGACAAGTGACCATTCCGTCTACTGTCCCGAGCGTCGTTCACACTGGCCCCGGGCCATCGGGGAGTTCTTATTGTCGAGCCCTGCACCTCATATACACCTTGGATGGCTTGAGGGTGAGTAAATCATGGGGTAATTTTCATTTTTGGGTGAACTAACCCTTTAAGTCCCCCTATAGGTTTTATTTTATATATAATTTTTTCCCCTTGTCTTTCTAATTTCATAGTTAGCATTTTATTTATTCTAAATACACATAATTAAATAATAATGTCATCACTTTACAACTGTTTTTGTAAATATGTTTCGTTCACAAGTGATAATAATCTTGATTTATCACGATTTCTTTTTTTTTATTTTCTTTATTTCATTGGTTTAGATTGCTCTTTTTATTTTTTAAGAAATTTATTAGAGGAATACATTGCTCAGTAGTTACACAGATTTATGCCCATTTACAGTCTATTTACTTAAAGGATGGCTGGCACATCCTCATTATGCCGCCATATGAGATGACAGAAGTCTGAATGGCATTTATGTTAAGGTCACTCTATTTTGTTTACTCAACTGAGGCCTGAGTCTGTTGATCTATTGTTCGCATTGGGAGAGTTAAGTAACTTAGCCTTTCTCCACAAGAATGCTCACAGTTGCCGCAAAGCAGATTTCCAGTCACTTAACATTCGGCTCACTGAGCAGCGAAGAGCAGTCATTTACTAAATGGTCAAAAGATGCTAAGAAGTAACCCTAGAAGACAGCAATTTAGCATAAATAGCTATATGGTTTGTTTTAAGTAAATTTGTTTATGGTGTTCACTCACTGAGACGTATGTGATGTGTAGAGCGTAAGAACGATTTAGCAAATATCCAAACAGTAGATAATTGCTGAAACTTAATAACTTCAGAGGAGGAATGTTCATAGGGAGTGAACGCAGTTGAGGGCAATAGTATTTAAAGAAACGTTCAGTAACATTTTATCTCATTATGATGGAATATGAAAGTTTATTTAATATTAGGGATGAACTTGTTAGTGAGCGCCTGTTTGGTGAATTTTGTGGGTTATGATGGGCCAGTGTTGGTCTTGAGCTGTTTTATTAAGTCCCAGTCCATCATTGCTAGTTTGTTTTCTTGCTACTCTATAAGAAAAAAAACCTTGCTGTGTCTGGTGGGATTATGATGAATTTGATCATTTCACTCCAAATTAATCTCTTACTTACCATATAAATCAAAGGTCAAGAGATCCCCTGTACTTTTTGTCTTCATCCTGTATATATTTAAACTCCAGTTCGGTCATTACCACAAACTAGACTCCAAGGACTGAGATCTATCACCTCTGATAGATTCAGAGCCGAGGCTGGAGGACACGGGGCCTGTAAAACACCACCGCAGTGATTCGCTTGTAAAATATGCCGTGATTTCATGAACTGAGGAGCATCAGCTATGCATGATATATGGTAGTGGCATAGCAGCTTAGTATAAGATCATGGGTTTCTTTTGAACATGACACCTGAAAGAAAAGTAAATGACTGAGTGTATTAGAAAATCATTTTAGACCGTATTATGCCATTTTAGCCAAGCTTAAACACCAAAAGAACATGTGAAAAGGCAAATGTCATGGAGTGCTTAGAGTTTTTGCAACAAAATTGCTGGTTAGGATACTTAATAGAAATTTTAAAAATGGCTTCAAATTAGACTTCAGTATGAAAATGGTTAAATTATTTATTTAAGTGGAATAGTAGAAAAAAAGTATTACCTTTCATGCAGTGTGTAATATTATATAGCTGAATAGATTCTGAACTGCCGAAACGAGTCTTCAGCAATTCCAGTCTCATTACCGGCTTCATATGTAACAAATTTACATAATGCCAGCCTATGGTCTTCTTTTGGTCCCCATGAACAACGACTACTTTGACTCACTCTCAAACACTGTAGTTTTAGCTGAGGCCTGGAAGATTTTGGTTTGTGTTGTCAACATGTCAAGAAGATGCCATTTTCAGTAGTGCAAATCCACTTTGTATACAAGTTCTGAGGAACACCTGGAGCTGAAATTCAAATATTGTAATGGACGTTTAGTTTTCAACATGCACTGTAAGTGGTAGACCAGTCACAAAGAACTGGGCCATCAGACCAATCAGAGCAGAGCAGTCTCTCAGAAAGGAGGGGTTTAGAGAGACTTAATCTTTGAACAAACTGTTTTCAGACTCTGAGAAATGAGGTGATGTGGAATGTATATTATGAGAGTTTTTTTTTTTTCTGCATGTAAATGTCTTTTTCTATTTAGCTTCATGTTATTTCAGTTTTAGTTTTAGCCATTGTAGTATTTCAGTTTATTTTATTTTAGCTTCAACTTATTTTATTTCTAATTTTCAGTATTTTTCATAGTTTTTTTCATATATCATATGTTTTTTCATCTTTTTTTTAATTAATGAACAAAAATAGTAATAATTTTATCAACAAGAACAAAACTGGTTTGCAGCTCTTTTATGTATTTACATTCATATTTATACTATGAATCAACAGTTTGAATAAAAAGGCTTTGAACTATTTTCACATTAGAGTTTGCCTTGGACCCATTCCAGTCAAAACATTTCTGCTTCAAATAGTTAAGAAAATGCATGATAAAAAATGTTGATAAATGCAGATATTTGAGTGACTGTACTAATTTCAGTCACACTTGTCCACTGTGGCTATTCACAGTTTTCCAAACATTGTGTGGCTATGGGTGTTATTGTACAACAGCCAGACACTGCAGTGTGGTGCAGTTAGCGGAAATAACGACAAATTGAAGTGTGCAAATAAAACGCAGTCTGTGAGCTCACTCACTGTGGGCTCTCGCCGACCAGTAAAGTGTAATTATGTACAACTCTTTAAGCAGTTCTCCTGGAAGATGGGTTTGCAAAAAAACAAGTCGCTGTATGAAGACAGAAAGCTTCTATTAGCGCACAAGTGTGTAAACGCACAATAGGCAAGTTTGAAAACTTAAATCTTACTTTTCCTGCCAACGGCGTAAACTGGAGGCTGACGAAAGTGTTTTATGCGGCATCGGCGATTTATTCTGTCTGAATGAGTAATCGAACGTGCCCTGAGTGATTCAGTTTGTAACAGAATTCATTATTCATATGGTGAATAGCTCATTTACTGGTAATTTCTAATGGTTTTATTTGGATGTGACTTTTGAAATTCTACTAAATGTTCCTCTGCCACTGCTTATTAGTGTAATGCATTTATGAGTCAGTCATTTTTGTTAATATTTTTGTGCTTTGAAAATGCGTGTGGCCATTCGAATGCTTATGCAAGTGGAGGGAAAAAGGTTTAGTAACAATTTGTTTACTAAAAGTCATTGTGGGCCATTCTCATCTTCTATACCCCCATCCCACCCAACATTCATTAGAGTGACTGGACTAATTAAAAGCACCACTTTTGAGTGTGTCTTTGTGTGTGTTTGTGCTTCGTTATCTTTGTGAGTTCCTCTGGCCGCAGTGGAGGGAGCTGGATAACCTTCTAACTGTGCTCGTTTAGAATCTGAGAGAAGCTTTACGTTTCCTCCTCTTGCGCAGTGTGGACAGGGAAAAGATATCGAACCTGTAGGGCAGTTTTTTTTATATATATTAGATGTCAAACTGCAGATAAAGATTCAAGCCACTGGCTAACCACTTTGACAGCTGCTATAGAGGATATTTTGTCTGTGAAATGCAGTCAGGAGCTCTTCAGGAGAAGGAGGGAGAGAGAGAAAGAAACTAGGGAAGCTTATGCATAGGCCCGAAACATTCTCTATGTAAATATGTGAACACAAATATGCAAATGATTCTAGCAACGCAATAAATTCATGTGTTGTTGAGTTGCGAAATGTGGCAGGCCGTGTACGGTGTGTATAAATACATTAACAGGAGAATTCTGTCTTTTATTTTACAGTGTCATTTTCACCAAATTAAATTCTGTAATTGTTTGGTAGCATTTTGTGGTGAAAATTACACTTTAAAATATTTTTGAAACAAAATAGCTAACTCCTTTGTGTTGCTAAGCCAAATTTTATAGCTACACAGTGAAAACTGTTTTTTAGGGTAAAAAGCTGTAGTTGTCAGAACATTTCATGTATTACAAATTGGCATATAGTAACCTTATATAACCTTTTTTTTACCGTATACGGTGAGGTAACTAAGTTAACCAATTAACAGGTTTTTATTGTAACATTTTTATTGTAACAAGTTTTTACAGGGTAGCAATTTTGTAATAGTGTTGTCAAAAGTACCGACCGTGATACCAAGTTGGTACTGAAATTTTGAAAATGTCACACTTTGAGTGCTGTCGTACGCACCTCTGATTGGCCAATGTGTTCGTGCACTCATCACATATGTCTGTGATTGGCTACAATGATCAACACTTCAGAAACATGTTGTAAATAGACATTAATGACGCTCTTCACCGACCGCTTACACAGACACACATGGCAGGGTTTGAAAGCAGGCGTCTATCAGTGGATAGTAGGGATGTAACAATATCAAAATCTCACGATACAATAATATCTCAATATAAAGTCCACGATATGATATTTATTGCGATATAAAAAAAAAAAAAAAAAAAAAAAAAAATACTTTGTCAGTTTGAAACAGAAACTTCCAGTGCAGTATTTTCAGTTTTCATAATAAGGAAAAAAATATTAAACAACCAATAAAAAATAGTAGTAAGGGAAAAAAATGCACAATATACAACCTTTTTGTGTTTATTATACTTGTAAAATGAGTTTAACAGACTGCTAATCTCAGCAAATTCACTAACACTTCACAAATAAGGTTCATTATTTAAAAGTTAACTACATTAAAAGTGCCCTAGAACGTCTTTTTAAAAGATGTAATATAAGTCTAAGGTGTCCCCTGAATGTGTCTGTGAAGTTTCAGCTCAAAATACCCCATAGTTTTTTTTTTTTAATTCATTTTTTTAACTTACTATTTTGGGGCATCATTAACTATGCACCGATATATAGGCTGCGGCCCCTTTAATTCTTGTGCTCCCCGCCCCCGGAGCTCGCGCTTGCCTTGAACAGCATAAACACAGATCACCGCTAATATAACCCTCAAAATGGATCTTTACAAAGTGTTCGTTATGCAGCATGTCTAATCGCGTAAGTACAGTATTTATTTGGATTTACATTTGATTCTGAATGAGTTTGAGGCTATGCTCCGTGGCTAACAGCTAATGCTACACTGTTGGAGAGATTTATAAAGAATGAAGTTGTGTTTATGAATTATACAGACTGCAAGTGTTTAATAATGAAAATAGCGACGGCTCTTGTCTCCGTGAATACAGTAAGAAACGATGGTAACTTTAACCACATTTAACAGTACATTAGCAACATGCTAACGAAACATTTAGAAAGACAATTTACAAATATCACTAAAAATATCTTGCTTGCTTACCTAGTCTGATGATTCAGCTGTGCACAGATCCAGACGTTAATACTGGCTGCCCTTGTCTAATGCCTTGAACATGAGCTGGCATATGCAAATATTGGGGGCGTACATATTAATGATCCCGACTGTTACGTAACAGTCAGTGTTATGTAACAATGGAGTTTGAAATGTATGTCTTTTCCATGTTCTGAACTCTTGTTATTCAACTATGCCAAGGTAAATTCAATATTTAATTCTAGGGCACCTTTAACTAATAATGAACTGCATTTCTACAGCATTCATTAATCTTTAACCTTAATTTCAACATTTACTAATACATCATTAATATCAAGAGTCGTATTTGTTAACATTATTTAATGCACTGTAAACTAACATGAACAATATGAACAACTGTATTTTTATTAACTAACATTAACAAAGATTAACAAATATATAGACTTGTGCCGATATTCGGTAATGCGATAAATCGCGATAATGAATATACACGATATTGTAATCGTCGGCATTTCAGAATACCGTAAATAATAATGTATTACCAATTATTATTTTTTTATAAGGCAATTAAGAATACTTTACCCATCAATCGTATAAAATGCACAACACCGCTGTATTCTGCGTCAAAAGGACACGCGCTCAGATGTAAACAATCCCAACGTAAACGAAAAGCACATGGCGGAATCAGTGAAGGAGACGAGCTGAATGAAAGTGCGCGTTCACTCTCTGACAGCAGAGGGGGCTGATGGAAAAGCAGCGTGCAGCGGTTACCACGGAAACCATGCAAACAAAGTAACTGCGCTAGTAAAGTTTTTAAAATGCTTCAAACAGCCATTAATTTTTTGTAATCTCAGTGTTGTTCATCACAGCACCAAATACTGAATACTTAAAAAAGACTTAAAAGGATATTTATTTTCAAACCTAAACATTTTTATATTTTAATCTGGACTACAATTGATGTTATTGATGTCCTAATGATTAGAAATGTTCTTATTATTTGTTATTGTTCAGTAAAACTTTGAAAACATACAGCTTCATTAGTTAACGTGTTAATTCATTATCACTAAACTGACAATAAAAATACTTATAAAGTATTAATTATTATTAATTAATGTTAATTTCTTAGTTACTATTTAATAACATTACTAAAATCAAAATAACTTATTTAATGGACCTGAGATAAAACGTCTCGGTTACTTATGTAACCTTAGTTCCCTGAAGAGGGAACGAGACGTTGCGTCGAGATATTGACGCTTTGGGAACGCAACGCGTGATGTCGTCATGAAGCACATGTGAAATCCGTCCAATGGTGTGACGAGACGTCAGAGGCGGGTGACGTCACGACCAGGAAACTATAAAGCACACTCAAACAAAGCAGCGCTAGCTTCAAGAGTCTGAAGTAGTCACTGACAAGCATGCAGGAAGTATGGCAGGGCGACACAACATCTCGTTCCCTCTTCAGGGAACTAAGGTTACATAAGTAACCGAGACGTTCCCTTTCAAGGGAACTCGCGTTGCGTCGAGATATTGACGCTTTGGGAACGTATATACCCACGCAGCCATATTGACCAATGCCTGTCTAATTGACTCGTCAGCACTAGACAGAACCCTGGCCCCAGGAGTGGAGCCAAGGTCAAGGTCATAAAACCTGACGAATGTATGCGGTGAGGACCAGCCTGCCGCATCACAAACGTCTTGTAAGGATACTCCTGAAAGCAGAGCCTTAGAAGCCGCCATACTCCTAGTGGAGTGGGCCCGGACTGCCAAAGGGGAAGGAAGCCCGGCCGACTCATACGCAAGTGAGATAGCCTCAACTATCCACTTACTCATTCTCTGCTTAGACGCTGGAGCCCCAACACTAGGGGACCCAAAACATACGAACAACTGCTCTGACTTACGCCCCAGGGCAGTTCTATGTACATAAGTGTCTAATGCCCTGAACAGGACAAAGCAGATTGAAGCGTTCCTGGTCTGAATCCCTAAAAGGGGGAGGACAGAAGGCTTGCAGTACAATGGGTCTAGCCACATTAGTGGGGACCTTAGGGACGTAACCAGGTCTGGGATAAAGGAAAGCTTTAACCATACCAGGTGCAAATTCCAAGCACGACAGAGACACCGAAAGAGCTTGCAAATCCCCAATTCTCTTGACAGAAGAAATAGCGAGGAGGAAAGAGTTTTTAAAATGACAAACTTAATTGGCACCTCCTCAATATGCTCAAAGGGAGCTAGGGAAAGGCCCTGGAGCACCACGGCCAAATCCCACGCCGGAACCCTCGAGCGTACCGCAGGCCTCAGCCTCAGAGTGCCACGAAGGAAGCGGGTGATCAGAGGGTCCCTCCCCAGGGATACCCCAGCCAAAGGTACATGGTAAGCCGCAATGGCCGCCACATAAACTTTAAGGGTGGAGGGAGATAACCCTGCAGAGAACTTCTCCTGCAAAAATTTGAGAACTGAACCAACAGGACAGATAACTGGGTCCAACTGACGAACAGTACACCAAGCAGTGAAAAGCTTCCATTTCAGCGCATATAACTTCCTCGTGGAGGGAGCCCTAGAATGAAGAATGGTACTAACAACCTCGGCTGAAAGACCAGAGTCTATGAGCTGAGCCCCCTCAGAGGCCAAGCCCACAGGCTCCAAAGTTCTGGGCGAGGGTGAAATATTGAGTCCCCCGCCTGAGACAGTAGATCCCTCCTGATCGGAATCTCCCAAGGAGAGCCATCGAGAAGGGATATTAGGTCTGAGAACCTTACTCTGCCTGGCCAACAAGGGGCTATCAGGATGAGCCGGACCTGGTCCTGGCGAACTCTTTCCAGGACTCCCGGGAGCAGAGCGATCGGGGGAAAAGCGTACAGACGAAGCCTCGGCCACGTCTGTACCATGGCATCCAGCCCTAGAGGAGCTGGATGCGTGAGGGAGAACCAGAGTGGACAGTGGGACGTCTCCCGAGACGCAAACAAGTCCACCTGAGCCTTTCCGAACACCCCCCAAATTTGTTCCACCACCTGGGGATGGAGCCTCCATTCCCCCGGCCTCAGCCCCTGCCTCTACAGGACGTCTGCTCCGATATTCTGGACCCCCGGAATATAGGCTGCACGAAGTGACAACAATTTCCCTTGGGACCACAGGAGAATTTGGTGAGCCAGTTTGTAAAGCTGGCGAGAACGCAAACCCCCCTGATGATTTATGTAGGCAACCACCGATGTGTTGTCTGACCGGACAAGAACATGGTGGCCCCTGAGGTCTGGGAGAAAATTCTTGAAAGCCAGAAAAACAGCCATCATCTCCAGGCAGTTGATGTGCCAGGAGAGGTGATGTCTGCTCCACAGACCCTGAGTTGAGCATCCATCTAGGATCGCTCCCCAACCCGTGAGGGAAGCATCTGTCGTTAGCATCTTGCGACGACAAGGAGCTCCCAACACCGGGCCTTGGGATAGAAACCAGGGTTTCTTCCACATGTCGAGGGCACGTAAGCATCGCCGCGTGACCTTGATCATGCGAAAAGGATTCCCCCTCGGAGAGAACCCCCTGGTTCTGAGCCACCACTGTAGGGGTCTCATGTACAGCAGGCCAAACGGAATCACGTTGGACGCTGCTGCCATCAGCCCCAATAGTCTCTGAAACTGTTTCACAGTAAGTGACTGGCCTAGCTTCATTCGGTTTACAGTACAAAGGATCGATTCTATACGAGCAGGCAACAGACGCGCCTGCATCGTTACTGAGTCCCAAACCACGCCCAGAAAAGTGGTCCTCTGAACCGGAGAAAGCAAACTCTTTTTGGCGTTTAACCTGAGCCCCAACTTTCCCATGTGAGCGAGGACGACATCTCGATGCCGAATCGCTAACTGCTGTGACTGTGCTAATATTAGCCAATCGTCGATATAGTTGAGGATGCGAATTCCCTGAAGACGAAGAGGTGCCAGGGCTGCATCCATACACTTGGTGAAAGTGCGGGGTGAAAGCGCTAGGCCGAACGGAAGAACCCGATACTGGTAAGCTTTGCCCCCAAAAGCGAACCTTAGGAACTTCCAGTGATGTGGAAGGATGGAGATGTGGAAGTATGCGTCTTTGAGATCGATCGTGACAAACCAGTCCTCGGACCTGATTTGTGACACGATTTGTCGTAAAGTCAACATTTTGAATTTGAGCTTCATAACTGACTGGTTCAGTAGACGCAGATCCAGAATGGGACGCAATCCCCCGTCCTTTTTTGGAACTATGAAGTACCGGCTGTAAAACCCGGTTTCCCTGTTGGAGGGAGGTACATATTCTATGGCCCCTTTCTCTAACAGAGTGTTTACTTCCTGTTCCATAACCAGAACCTGCTCGGGGCCCACCACTGTGGGCAGGACCCCCATAAACCTGGGCGGGCGAGACCCGAACTGAATGGCATAACCTCTTTCGATTGTACGCAGGACCCATTGAGAAATATTTGGCAGTAGTTTCCATGCTGTCAGATATTCTACTAAGGGAACCAGTCTCTCGAGACTGGCCTCTGGTGTAATTTGAACAATCAATTCGGTGCCCTGAAGCGACGCACCGGCAGGGGGCACCAGAATTGAGTGTTCTGAGACCCTCCTCAGAGGGAGCGAGCACCCCAGTGCCGCTACGTTTCCGGGCGGACACATGGATAAATGCTCGCTGGGGACCACTGCGCCCTGAAACACACGAGGTGGCAGGGTTAGCAGAACGGCCCCCTGAGGGCACTGAAGGGAACTGGGCACCGTAAGAGGAGCTGTACACCATTTCCCTCCAGAGGGGGCTGCCCTCAGAGTCCTGATGCTCATGGCGTCAGGACTTTTTTGCCGCAGCCTTCTTGGCGATAATGACATTCCTCAGATCTGTCCTACCCCTTGAAGGCTGCGGCTGAGCACGACCACCCGACCCCCCGTATCTTTGAGGAGGAGCGCAGGTAGTGACGCTCTGTTTTTGAGTGGCATGGTGTTGCTGTGAGGAGCTGGCTTTTGATGTTTGGGGCTGCTGGTGTTGCTGAGCAGCCCCGGGGATATGAGATCTACGGGGGAGGAGCTTTTGGAACGCCGCCGCTTGCTTATTAGCTTCCTGAAACCTCTCGATGACGAAGAGGCCAGGGGGGCGCAAGCGGGGCGTCCATAAGGAAGTTTTTATCTTTATCCTTGATGCAACTAAGATTCAGCCATAGGTGTCTCTCCGTGGCCACTAGAGCTGCCATAGCGCGGCCTACAGATTTGGCCGTTTCTTTGGTGGCACGGAGAGATAAATCTGCAGCCCGATGTAACTCATCGACTACGTCGGGCGAAATACCCCCGTTCTCATCAATATCCCCCAATAATTCAGCCTGGTAGGCTTGCAGCACGCCCATGGTGTGAAGACATGCTGCCGCCTGACCAGAAGCTGTATAAGCTTTGCCCATCAAACCAGATGTGACTCTGACTGGATTAGTGGGCAGCGTCGGGGCCTTTAGGGACGATGCTGACTGTGGAGAAAGATAGCTCGCGAGCGTCTCCTCCACTTTAGGCATGGCCCCATAACCGTGCTCTTTAAGCCCCGTTATCGATGCATAGTGCGTGGTCTGAGCACTATGCACACGATACGAGGCTGGTTTCTTCCAAGATCTCGACACCTCGGTGTGGAGATCTGGAAAAAACGTGAGACCCCGACGCGGAGGTTGTGCTCGCGAGAGCAGGAAGCGTTCATCTAATTTGCTTTTAGGACGAACGTCCTGCCTTTCTGCTGGCCAGTCAAGATTTAATCTAGCAACAGCGCGAGTAACAACCTCCACCAACTCCTCATAAGCCGGAGAGTGGGATGGCGAGTCCACACTCTCCGCTGCATCGATGCTCTCCACATCCAACTCCTCAGAGCTGTACGCTTTGAGCACCGGTGCCTGATCCAGTGTGGAAGGAACCGCAGAGCGTGCTTCCAAACACTGAGAAAAGGCACTGGATCTATCAGGTAAAGGCTGAGATAAGGCAGCGCCCGTCTCAAACCCCTCTGATAAATCCATTTGCGATCCCCAAGATCTAGATCGACGCTGTGCTTCGGCAGCAGCGGGACCCGAACCCTGAGGACCGCGAGCCTGAGCGCCTTCCTCAAAGAGCGCCAGGCGGGAGCGGAGCGTCCGTAAAGGAAGCAGCTCACACTGCTCACAGCCAGCACCCTCGAGTGCTGACCGTGCATGCTCCACTCCCAAACAAGCAACACAAAGACCATGTGTGTCCCCACTCGTAATAAAACGTGGGCAGGGATGCACACACGGTCTGAACTGCTGATCCGCCATTTTTATATAAATATATATATATATATATATATATAAATATATATATATATATATATATATATATATATATATATATATAGAGTCACAAACAACACCAAATAAGACAAACGAGTCACATAAAGCGCTACTGAAGACACAGAAGCTAGCGCTGCTTTGTTTGAGTGTGCTTTATAGTTTCCTGGTCGTGACGTCACCCGCCTCTGACGTCTCGTCACACCATTGGACGGATTTCACATGTGCTTCATGACGACATCACGCGTTGCGTTCCCAAAGCGTCAATATCTCGACGCAACGCGAGTTCCCTTGAAAGGGAACTAACAATGATCAGTTGTGTTTCTAAACTAACATTAACAAAAAATAACACTTTCTGTAACAAATGTAGCTATTGCTCAATCTTAGTTAATGCATTAAATAGAGTAAAGTGTTATCTGTTGTTCTTTATAGCCTAATTCTTTTGCATTTTAATCTGTTTGAAAATTTCAGTCAGAGTTGTTTTTGTTTTATTACACAAAGAGTTCTTAAACCTGTTAAACTATGACAAAAATGGTTTTGCAACTTATTTTAATATCGTGATAATACCGTGATAAAAGCTTCATCAATTAATCGCAACATGAAAATTTGATACCGTCACATGCCTACAAATACAGTAACAAGTGTATTGCTCATGGTTAGTTCATGTTAGTTAATACATTAACTAATGATAACAAATGAAACTTATTGTAAAGTGTTACCACAAATTCAACACAAATTGGATTCATAGACGTCACTAGTCACTAGTTTCTGAAAGAACGATTCAGTGATACAGTTTTTACAATATTTTTTTGCCACCTACTGGCGTAACAATGCAATTGATATATTAGTTAGCCTATTTGAAGCATTTTCAAAAGGTGATTTTTTGATCAGTAACGTAGACAGCGTTTATCTGAATAATAAACTTTTGTATACTTCTGTGATAATTGGAATATTTGTAACAGAAATAATGATACTGTGTGTTTGAAAAGATTGTTTGTGAAGCTGTTTATATCTAAACATGACAACTGCTCTAGATCAATGGTAGCGCGAACGCAGATTTGAATGTCGTGATTTTATTTTTGTCAAAGGTTTAATATAGCCTACACGGGCGAATCGTTGTCATTTAGGAATTAGATCATATGGGTGATAAAATCGAGAACGCAATCTTTTAAAGACTAATCGTCCAGCTTTGTGCACCTCTCTATCCTTGCATTGACGTATACAAATAGCGGTCAGACGTCTCTATTAAAGGATACGCTCCTTGCACTTCGTTCTGGATAAGAACCGTTTCTCGGTTCCCAACCCTAGTGACCACTTCCCTCCATTCTGCTCCAATGGACTGAAACAAAAAAAAATACACTTTTTGCCCGGAAGACATATCGTTTCATACAGTTGTGTGACCACGATGATATCGAGATACCACGATATTGATAATACCGTTACATCCCTAGTGGATAGACAAATTCAAACAATTCTGTGTGCTTTCAAATGCTCCCCTGCGTTGATCATTGTAGCCAATTACAGACAAATCTGTTGAGCGTGTGAACTCAAAGGCAAATCAGAGGTGTTTGCAATTCCGCTCAACAGAGCTCAAAGCGGCAGAATTTTTAAATTCCAGAACCAACTTGGTAATGCGGTTGGTACTTTTGACAATACTATTTGTAATTGTTTGTAAAAGTATGAAAAAAAGGCTTCTTTAGAGCCGCCGCCATAAACTAAAATTCGAAAATTCGACTGATCCATATCCATGAAATAAACACGTTTTAGACCACCAGATATAAATACATCTTAGATACACAATTTCAGCGGTTTTACCATGAATACAGACAAGTGACAGCACCCCGACCAAACATAATTAATTGTGTCTGATTAACTATAAAACATTGAAACCGTAACAAACTCATTGCAACCCGTTTAACAGATGCATAATTTTACGGTAAGTTAGAACAGCCTGAACTGCATCTGGTGACAAACAATAACATGCATGCAGTGAAATAATTAACTAACTATGACCAATTATCTAGCCCTCTAAAAAAAGCATTTCATCATACATGTAGCCTATTCATTAGAGCTGGGAAGTTGTCGAATGTGCCAATTAAGATAAGTGTGTTCTTAACTAAAAATGTTGCTATAGTAGCCTAATATTAATGCTTAAAAGCCTATGCACTTGGCATTTGTGATTTTTTTTTTATTTTATTTTTTTTAATAGTCTGTTGGGTCATTCCGTGTCAAATCTACCAAGTTTCGGAAACTTCCCTGGCTCAAATTTTTGTTTTTGTCAATATTTTTTCTTAAGAATGATAAATATAAATAGTGATGAAAGCCAAAAGAGAGGTATATTTACTGAGTAATCCACAGGGGGGTCAAAATGGCAATTTTTTGGGATTTGGGGCCCTGTTTTAACGATTTAAACGCAAAGTGTAAAGCGCACGGCGCAGGTGCACTCAGGGCGTGTCCAAATCCACTTTTGCTATTTTAACGATGGAAAAACGGTCCGTGCGCCAGGGCGCATTTTTGAAATGGGTTGTCCCTATTCTCTTAATGAGTAATGGGTGTAACGTTAAATAAACCAATCAGAGTGTCATCTCCCATTTCATTTAAGAGCGAGATGCGCTCGCGCCATGGCGGATTGCTATTTACATGGCGGAATTTGTTGGCGGAAAAGCTGAAAGCTTTTCAAGCAAAGAAACCGATCTGCTCGTGCGCAAAGTTAAAGCGGGCTTGCAAATGCGGGCTTTCAAAAATAGCTCAGCGCGATGAATCAGTTAATATATATATGTGTGTGTATTAGACTTGTGCCGATATTCGGTAATGCGATAAATCGCGATAATGAATATGCACGATATTGTAATCGTCGGCACTTCAGAATACCGTAAATAATAATTTATGACCAATTATTAATTTTTTATAAGGCAATTAAGAATACTTTACCCATCAGTCGTATAAAATGTATAAAATGAGACACGAGCTCAGATGTAAACAATCCCAACGTGCACGAGAAGCACATGGCGGAATCAGTGAAGGAGACGCGCTGAATGAAAGTGCGCGTTCACTCTCTGACAGCAGAGGGCGCTGATGGAACAGCAGCGTGCAGCGGTTACCACGGAAACCGTGCAAACAAAGTAACTGCGCTAGTGAAGTTTTTAAAATGCTTCAAACAGCCATTCATTTTTTTGTAATCTCAGTGTTGTTCATCACAGCACCAAATACTGAATACTTAAAAAAGA
This sequence comes from Chanodichthys erythropterus, assembly GCF_024489055.1. Lineage (NCBI taxonomy): Eukaryota > Metazoa > Chordata > Actinopteri > Cypriniformes > Xenocyprididae > Chanodichthys > Chanodichthys erythropterus. The sequence goes on along the minus strand of NC_090242.1, from coordinate 15,499,915 downwards.
CAAAAGGATATTTATTTTCAAACCTAAACATTTTTATATTTTAATCTGGACTACAACATGCCCTAATGATTAGAAATGTTCTGATTATTTCTTATTGTTCAGTAAAACTTTGAAAACATACAGCTTCATTAGTTAACGTGTTAATTCATTATCACTAAACTGACAATAAAAATACTTATAAAGTATTAATTATTATTAATTAATTTTAATTTCTTAGTTACTGTTTAATAACATTACTAAAATCAAAATAACTTATTTAATGGACCTGAGATAAAACTAACAATGATCAGTTGTGTTTCTAAACTAACATTAACAAAAAATTACACTTTCTGTAACAAATGTAGCTATTGCTCAATCTTATGCCTGGCTCACACTACAGGAGTTTTAAAATCCTATCCAATTGTAAAATCTGGTTGCAGCACACACTTCAGGAGAATCTTTGCAGATTTTCTTCCCTCAAATCTTAAACATGCTCACACTACAAGATTTGAAATTCACGGAGCATCACACACTACAAAATATTAAGATTATCTGCCAGAGGAAGCGCGTCACGTGATCTACGCAGCAGATCGAAAGCGGATGTAAACAAAATGGATAGGCTACTGAAACAAGGAAACTTGCTGTAGCAATAATAATCGTTTGTTGTGAGAAAACACAAAAGCGGAAGAATAAACGAGTGTGGATGAAAAAATGGTTGAGGAGACGGGCTCAACGTGGATTGTCCTTCAGCGAGAAATGGAGGTAAAAATTACCTTTTATTACTATCGTAGTGTGCTAGAATGTTTATCGTTATAATATTGCCTGCCTACTGTAGTTCAAAAGCGCTAATGTCACCTTTTACATTGTAGATTCCTTGATCTTGGTTTTGCGGTCGCCATTTCGAAATGTCTGTCACTTCTGTCGCGTCGCATACTTGTTTCCTATTGGCTATTGTGACAGTACTGATGTTATTACAATCTTGGTCATCCCGATAAATATCAAACATGTTTGATATGATCGGGGTGAGCCCGATTTGTGTGAGATCAGATCAGGAGGTGCAAGATTTTATCTGTGAACGTCTCACATTACCAGATAATCTGCACCGAACATCGGAACCGATCGAGGTCGTGGACAAGATTTTTTCTCAGATTCTCGGGAGGGGAAAATCGGGCATAAATCGGCCTAAAACTCCTGTAGTGTGAGCCAGGCATTAGTTAACGCATTAAATAGAGTAGTGTTATCTGTTGTTCTTTATAGCCTAATTCTGTTTGAAAATTTCAGTCAGAGTTGTTTTGTTTTATTACAAAAAGAGTTCTTAAACCTGTTAAACTATGACAAAAATGGTTTTGCAATTTATTTTAATATCGTGATAATACCGTATACTGTGATAAAAGCTTCATCAATTAATCGCAACATGAAAATTTGATACCGTCACATGCCTAGGGTGTATTGGCACGATTGTTCAATTAATTAGCCAATTTCGTTCATCATTATAAGTAGTAATAGGCTGAATTGAAAATAGGTAGCATAATTCTAATACACGCAATGACTATTCATGATTACATTTTTATATTTATGCAGCCTACACAATAATATTCTTTTACACTGTAATCCTTTTGTTTTTAATATTTGGCATATTTGTGTGATGCGCATCCCTGTGTGTAATAAGCAAAGTCAACGCGCACTGTGGACGCGCCCAGAGGCGCAGTTTCTACCAACGCGCTCTAACAAAAAAATATTGCGCCACTGACTTTAGACTTTAGACCAGGTTTGAGTTGGTCTATGGCGCAGTCTATTTTCAGCTCCTTAAAATAGCAATGCGCCGGCAATGCGCCTGAACACACCTCTTTTTTAGACCAGCACGCCCATGGGCGCACTAACTGGCGCAAATGCATTTACTAATTTAAGGACGTGGCGCTGAACGGGAAAACGCGAACGGCGCCGGACACAAACTAGCAAACACACTTGCGCTGCGCCTTGCGTCGCATTGCGCCGGGTGTATTATAGGGCCAAATTGGAGCCAATTTACAAGGGTGTAAAAATAACTTTAGAATTACAATTTACTGGGGACCTCAGGTTGAGTTGACACAGAAAGACCCTATTCTGTTTCATCATTAAAATCTATTTTCACTTTCACCTTAACTGGGGGGGCAGGATAGTCCAACAACCTCCACCCCCACCCCGTGGCGCCTACCATGTTGCTTTTGTGATATTCATTAATAACAAAATGTATTCAATTTTATGGTAGCACTTTTATTAGATGGTAGGCTGTGGCTTAACTCTGGCTTAACCTGGTAGCATTGTTTTGGATCATGCTTGCTGGTTTCCAGTTGGTCCTATAGCTTGTCATTAGCTTGAACTAGCTAGAAAGCAGCTAAGTTCCAAAACACAGCTACTAATTTAAACTGAATTTTCCAGCAGAGCATACTGCCGGTTTTCTCTCCAAGGTCAACAGCTCTTGCGAAAGAAATTTTGGCTAGCTACCTGAACAATAACAAATCTTGTTTAATGGCACAGACATTTGAAGCTAAATCTGTCGATCCCTTCAGTACTGAGGTTTATCCTAGCCACAGCAATATGTTTAACGGACCTCGCTTGCGATGTGTTAGACAAACATTTACATACTTATGTAAAATATGTTTCTGGCCTTACCTCCTTATGACCCCAATCATTTAAAGAACTCAACTTTTTATATTAATAAATGTTCTACAGTCATTTGAAACATCCACCCAAGAGTATCTGTCCTTTATGGGGTTTTGAAATGTGCAGTGCTGGAATTTTTACAGTGCTGACCATGGCTTAGCATACTCATAAAATATTTTATGAGTATGCTATTTTTTCATCTTTAATATTTAATATCGCAAGTCTTATAAAGGTAATATTTGTTATAAAAATGTAACATTTTCAAATATATACTTTACAATGTATGTCATCAAATTTTGGCCCAGTCAGCGAAAAATAACGTTTCTCTTTGAACCTGTTATTCCCAGCTGACTTGTTATGCAGCAACTGTCAGTAATATCATTTGTCCGTGACAGTTATTCAAGAGTTTGATTGATTATTTGAGGATTTGGGGCTATACTACAACTGCAGGGTTCAAAGAAAAACCCAATTTTAATGTAGAACGTAATGCAAAACTCATGCGTCTACACGATTTTTCTTCTGCATTGACGTTGCAAGTCTACCTTAATTTCTTTGTTCATCTGTGATGCTGCAACCTCCAGTTGCAAAAGTTAGCACAGCTTTGGTGTGGTCCATATAATGCAAATATTTATTCATAAATCTGTTCTCATATTCTATTCAATTTTTAGTCAGAAAATGTGTGTGCGCAGTCAAGTCGGTTCGTTGTTTGTGAGTACATGTGTATCTGTGTGTGTGTGTGTGTGTGTGTGTGTGTGTGTGTGTGTGTGTGTGTGTGTGTGTGTGTGTGTGTGTGTGTGTGTGTGCGTGCGTGCGTGCGCGTGTGTGTGTGTGTGTGCGTGTCTGTAAAAAAAAAAAAAAAAAGACAGGAGAGATTTTTAGAGTGTGTGTGAACCCACAGAACGCCTAATTAAATTCCTATTCAAATCCAGCAGTATTTCATGACAGCTTGTGATAAAAACCCCATTGTGTGTAATGATATGCTTTGTGAATGTGTGTGAGGAGAGATGGAACAGAAAGCTTTGGGGGGAAGCGGGAGGAGGGAAGCTCAGAGCTTCCTACAGTCGAAAGAGAAAATGGTAATACAAACATGAAAGTAGCCCTTGAACTACTTTTTCACCTCTGTTACAGACCTAGAATTTCTGAATCAGCAACCGTCTTTTTCTCCAGGTGTCCATGATCCACTCACAGTATATTGATTAGAGAATATGAGCAGGGAGCTCATCTAATTTGCCCTGGAGTTTTATAGAGTATGCTATGCTATAACAGACCATTCAATGATTTATAATATAAAAGTCCCTTATCATTAAAACACCCTGTAAATTGACTTTAATAGCCAGTAAAAGCAGCATCTCCTTTATACTGTATTAGATATAATTATGGTTCCCTTCATTGCTCTGTCACTCTCGGATTGGGTATGTTGAATTTTTGTGATATAAAATTAAGCAACATTGTAAGTAATACAATAATTGTAATGTTTTTATATATATATATATATATATATATATATATATATATATATATATATATATATATATATATATATATATATAATTTATTTATTTTTTTATTCGACCATAAGGTTTACAATAGGCCAATTAATTAAGTAGTTTGGCAATCCTTTCTTGTCTCATGCCTAGTATGAGAGCACTAATTGGCACTAAGCGGAATAATGATAAATATAATGGTTGCTTTCAAACAGGTTTCCTGAAAATCAAGGACAAAAACTGTAACAAAAACTGTAATTAATAATCTAGGTTTCTAATTCTTTGAGAATAGGGAAGTCCATGCCACAACTATAACAAGAACAGCACAGAGGAATAATATCGGTAGAACTGCTTTCATAATGAGCTGATTAACGTTAAAATCATTGACAGCCAATCAAGCTTTAGCATTTATGACAATGACAAAACACAACCATGCGCTTATAATAAACAATGTTATTGTGTGCTGGTGTGGATGCTTATAAAGTTATAGTTATCTACATTGTTATTGTTCTTGGTGCGAATGGCCCTAAACCCTAACACTCAAAATAATTAATTGGTTTGGTTAGGATAAAAAAATTAGTTCAGTCAAATTAACTTTTATGAGTATTTATCACTTTCTTTTCCTTTTAAGTTCACAGAACTGATATATTTTAAGTAAACTGAACTGTTGCATTGTTTTGAGATTTATGAACTTATTTGAGCCATGTACATTGTTTTACATTAAATGTATATTATATTTCTCTCAAATCGCCGTTAATGTACATACTGACTTCACCCTGTGCTGCAAGATACATCAGTTCCACATTCTTAGTTTAACAGCTTGAATAAAGTCTAAAAATGTATAATAAACATTACAATAAGCATTTTCTTTCCTTTTGCTTTTTTTCCATGTACACTAACCTCAGTGTGAAATATTAAAGCATAGGCATGTAACGTTTCCCTGTTGACGTAAAACACTCCTTTTGTGCAGCTCTTCTATCAGGAGTTGATTCAAAATTGAGCTCGCACGTATATAATGTGCGCGGCCGGTGTGCGATACCTGTGAGTTGTCAGAGACGCGATGCTGCGCAGCGCCGAGCTTCGCGTCCGGTGTGCTACCCCCTTTATGCTAATTTAGAAGAGTTTCTGTTAATGTTTGTTTTAAGAGAGTTACCATGGTGACAAGTGGCACATGCGGCTTGGTTTGAGAGAAAGTATGTTAAATTCTTTATATTGCTGCCCATTCAGCAACTGCTATACAATGCTATTGTTAAAGGTCCCGTTCTTCGTGATCCCATGTTTCAAACTTTAGTTAGTGTGTAATGTTGTTGTTAGAGTATAAATAAAATCTGTAAAATTTTAAAGCTCAAAGTTCAATGCCAAGCGAGATATTTTATTTAACAGAAGTCGCCTACATCGAACGGCCAGTTTGGACTACATCCCTCTACTTCCTTCTTTAATGACGTCACTAAAACAGTTTTTTGACTAACCTCCGCCCACAGGAATACACAAGAGTTGCGTTTGTAGAGTGTGTTTGTCGCCATGTCGTCAAAACGCTGTTATTTTCATCCCGCAGTTCAATCACCGGGTCTGATTCCGGCTCAGATTGATAGGGTAAAATTAAAGACATGTTTACAATAACACTGAGCGCGTGCATCTCCACGTTATGGTAAGAGGCGTGACCTTTCCAGGCAAAATGCGCTCAGATTTTAATTTAAATGTATGATTTAGTGTACTCAAACATTTCAAGTTAAAAACAATTAAAATGTATGAGTACATAAAAAAAAAAAAATAAAAAAAATATCTGCCAGTTCTGCTTAATCTGATTGACTTTTTTTCTTTTCTTTTTTTTTTAGTTTTGTCAACTTGGGTTTACAGTGTGTATTCTAGTCAGTTGAAAACTCATTCATTAAATTAATTTAGTCAAAACTTCGATTTACAGATTCAGTTGCATTATCGTTGCATTTATAAGTCCCTGTTTGGCATTTTTGAAGTATTAAATGTTTAGTAAAAATAGTCAAATATTTTTATATTTCAATATTATTATTCTTGCTTTATTTAAATCTAGATTAATGCACTGTGAACAAATAAAGTATTGTATTTGTATTAACATATATTAACAAAGATTAATGCTGTAAAAATATATAAATGGCTTATTGTTATTTCATGTTAGCTAATGCATTAACCTAACTAATCTGAACAAATGAGACTTATTGTAAAGTTTTACGATTTTATGATCTAGCCTATATTTTTTTAACCATGCATAGTTTTGTCCATAGTTTTCAAGGATGTCATGCAACGTCAGTGTTTGCCAGGAGAATTTAAATATAGGTTACAACAAAGCAACACCAGCAACTCTAGTTACCCTTCCTTCTCAAGCTCGCTTTAACTCGTTCTCTCTGTCTCTCCATCCCTTTCCTGTCTTTTTCGCTCGGACAGTCTCCTGTTTTCAGCTGGAGGCAGAGTTCTGTCTGTAAACCTCTGGAGACGCGCTCTCTCTATCTCTCTCACTCGTTTCTCTCGCTCTGTCTCTCTGACAACTGCTGCAGGGGTAAAAGCCCGTTGTGTTTCTTGGTGTTTGTTTTGGGAGGCTGCATGTTAAGTGACCTGTCCATCCAAAACACTCTCTCCATCTGATCTCTCGTTACATCTCAGTCAGACATACAGCAGACAGCGGTATTCATTAATATAGTAGCAACCTATACGGCAGACTCACATAACCCCAAACCTAGCACACGTGCACACACACACACACACTGACCAGCAGCAATAAAACAGCACACCTCCGGAAAGCAGTTTGTGTCACATTCTCTGTACACCCTAAGGGAGTTCATAGTATTACAGAGGAGAGATAGACACGTTTCCTGCACTGTAAACAGCCGACTAGATGTGTGAAGAAAATGTGAATGGTGTTTGTGCAAAAGCTTGTTACCTTGAGGTGTGTTGCTAGGGTGTTCTAGTTGGTTGCTAGGGTGTTGCTGATGGTTTCTTGTGTGTTCTAGGTGATTCACTGTAAAAAAAATAAATAAATAAATAAATAAATATATATATATATATATATATATATAAATGTACAACTGACTAAAATCTGTATCATGTCTCATGTATCTCATGTATCGTGTTTCAACGGTGGAAAGATGTCAATAATTTTGCAAATTATGTCACGTATAACATTTACCTCAGAAAAGGCATTCAATGTTCATAAACTCGTTAGTCAGTTATACTCATTATGTTAGACTCTAAATATATGTACTGTATTCATTGTATTTTTACTTAACCTTTTATTCAATATTTAATGTATGTTTGAATAAATCCATCATGTTTTATCACAGCCACCATTTAAATGTTTATATTTCAAAAAACGAGTAGAAACATAATTGTCATTATAAAGTTATTATTATAGCTATGTTATTTTTATAAAAACTTATTACTTATGTGCAATTTTAATGTGAGGAGTCTATACAAACCTTAAATATTATAGTAATGTACCAACTAGGATTCCCTATGGTTTACAGCATTAGTTGAGAGATTTGATTCATACAATGCCGCATGCCCCAGTTAATGGATATTGAATCGAATTGAATCGAAATCAAAATTTAATTGAATCGCAAGCGTGTGAATCGAATTGAATGGAATTGTGAAATTTGTGGCAATACCCTGCCTTTGTAGGGTGTTGGGAGGTTCACTCAAAAAAAAAAAAAAAAAAAAACATTTAACACATTAAAAATATATTTATTTTATTACAAATCATTTTAAAAGTTAATTAAAATATTTAAAAATATTATACGGTAACATTTTATTTTACAGTGCCATAGTAACACATTACTACATGTACTTACTATAGTAATAACAGTAAATTATGCATAATTACAAGTAACTAACCCCAAACCAATCCCTAACCCTAACTGTAACTCTATACATGTAGTTAATTAATAGTACTCAGTACTTATTTGAGTAATTACAATGTAACTACGGATCTGTAAAATAAAGTTTTACTATTATAAAACCTATTATACAAATTTTAAACCTATTATTCAAATATTTTAATATATTTTATAATATAGAAATTATTGTATGATCATTTATAAAAGGTACCATTTATGTCCGAAAGTAGAAACGGTGGTGAAGTGATGAAGTTTAATACTTAGCGTTAGGAGTTTCCTGAAACCCAAACCTTTAGTATGAGCAATAGTAGTAATGCTTTCTTTAGCATGCACCACTAATAAGGCATAGGGTGGTGAAGGGCCCTGTTGTGTCCCCTCCTGTGTGCTTGCATTCCCCTAGCTAAATGATGTGGCCTGTGTGGCGATATAGTGAACCTTGACATGTGCTGTGGAACATTTATCCTCATTAGGGCTGGTCTTTAATGCAGCTGTGCTGTGTTACTATTGTATGACACTCCATCACGGTCTCTCCAGGCGCAATGACATCCCTGTTACACCAGCCACACATGAAACCACCAATTTAAGCCCTTTTTTTGTACAACGATTGAGTCATACTAACAATTTATTTCTATGAAGTGTAAGAATTGGTGTGCTTTCATGAAAAAAACATATTACATCAAGAGTTTTAGTAACAAGACAAATAGGAGTGGTTCTCAGAGAGCTAGTGGCTTTGAGACTTTATTCACAAAAATATAGGGGAGACCAGAGCTAGTTGTCACACAGGAAGCTTGTCAGAAGTCTGCTTACACGATTATACACTTTTTTTTCTTATCAAACACCTACAATTAAAAAATATATCAATTTTTGCTTTAGCTGTTATATACAAAAAAAAAAAAAAACTGAATAAACTGAAAACTAACAACAGGTGTACTTTTTCTCTCTGTTTTGGCCTTCTATCCACACTGAGGCAGCATTTTTGTCAATAAAAACTGAGCTTTTTGAAAACGCTCTCCCAAGTGGATAAATCACTGACACATATTTAGTCATGTGTTACATATTTTACTCATACAATATGTATAATAATATAGATATCAATGTGCCTGCTGTTTACTTTCATAGTAAAGAGAAATGTTCTTTTTTTTACAATCATCATATTGCATTCCTGCAAAGATGACAGAAAATGTACTTACAGTTGCAGTCCTAAGGCAAATTTTGAGAGCAACCTGGATGCAACACTGAGTGGTGGGACATTTTGTTCCTAAAATGATCATGCCAGACGATCTTGTGAGCTTTTATTACATTTTTATAAAAACGTTAAAACTTGCTTGAAAACGTGGACAAGGACAAGGAGCGTTTTGAAATGAAAAAGGCATTTTCAAATTTATCCGGAATAATGTAGACATAACCTTAGAGTAGGATTAATTATGATGTTGTTGAAAGTTGTCACTTTTTTTTATTTGGCAGGTTGTCACATGTATTTATAAATAGTGTTGTCGGAAGTACAGACTTCGATACCAAGTCAGTACTGAAATTTAAAAAAATTGATGCTTTGAGCACTGTTAAAGGTGCCATGATGAACCTTCGAAAAGACCTCCGAAGAACAGGCGAATCTCAACATAACATGACTGCTACGTAACAGTCGGGATCATTAATATGTACGCCCCCCAGTATTTGCATATGCCAGCCCATGATCGAGGCATTACACAAGGGCAGCCAGTATTAACGTCTGGTTCTGTGCACAGCTAAATCATCTAGGTAAGCAAGGACAATAGCGAAAAATGGCAGATGGAGCGTTAATAACTGACATGATTCATGATAACATGATATTTTTAGTGATATTTTTAAATTGTCTTTCTAAATGTTTCGTTAGCATGTTGCTAATGTACTGTTAAATGTGGTTGAAGTTACCATTGTTTATTACTGTATTCACAGAGACAAGACTGTCGTTATTTTCATTTTTAAACACTTGCAGTCTGTATAATTCATAAACACAACTTCATTCTTTATAAATCTCTCCAACAGTGTAGCATTAGCCGTTAGCCACGGAGCATAGCCTCAAACTCATTCAGAATCGAATGTAAACATCCAAATAAATACCATACTTACGCGATTAGACATACTGCATGACAAACACTTTGTAAAGATCCATTTTGAGGGTTGTATTAGCTGTGTAAACGTTGTTTATGCAGTGATAGAGACGAGAGCTCGGGAGGGGGCGGAGAGCGCGTGATTTAAAGGGGCCACAGCATGAATCGGCGCATTTCTAATTATGCCTCAAAGCTGCAACTTCACAGACACATTCAGGGGACACCTTAGTCTTATATTACATCTTGTAAAAAAAAACGTTCAATGGCACCTTTAAGTGGATTTGTAAACACAATATGTTGTTGAAACGTTGATCATTGTAGCCAATCACAGACATATCTGATGAGCACGTGAACATATAGGCCAATCAAAGGTGTTTACGAATGTAAGCGTCAAAGCGTCACATTTTCAAAATTTCAGTATTCGGTACTTTTGACAACACTAATCTTAAATGCTACAAATTTACACAATCATGTATTCAATCATTCAATCATACATTATTTAATTGTAAATAATTATTGGTCAGAACCAACCAATTGATATTTTTGTGTTATCTTATATACTACATTTTAATTGTATCATTACTTTTAAAGTTGGCGTGAAATGGAAGTTGCGATTTGTCTTTTCTTCCATATTGTGACTTTTCCAAGTGAAACGGTTTCAAGAAAAAATGTAGGGCTGGACTTGTTCATTGGGAATTGATTGGAACGTTGGATGGTTGTGGTTTGCTATTGGTCGAGCTCAGGTGCTCATGCTCATGTGTTGTCCTGCCTTCGTGCCGGTAAACACATCATCAGAGAAAAGCCGCTGTGAGACAGTTGGTAAGTTATTTTGATTAAGGATAACAATGGCACATGAATCTTATAAAAAAAAATGATGTGCATGGATAAATCATTTATAATAAATATTGTAAGTAGCCTATAATAAGTTGTTTATAGGCTGCTTGCAGAATTATTATATAATTATAGCTGTATATATTTACAGTTCGTAAATATGGGAAGAAGGAGGCAGGAACCGGCGAACATTCAACGTAACTTTAATGTAAAATAAACAAAGAACAAAACGAAAGTAATGCCGGCAGACCCTCGTGGACGTCTGCCGGCCACACAAACATAATAAAACATAAAATAAAGTCCAGGCCTGGTCCTCTCTCGTCCTTCACTGATGTCGCTCCTCCTTTTATGCCTCCAGAGCTCCTCCGTGAGAGACTCGAGGCCGGCACGCCTCGCAGGTGACGCTCATTATCACTCGTGTCTCCCTCACGGCTCTCGCCCGCCCTGCTCGTCACAATATATATATATATATATATATATATATATATATATATATATATATATATATATATATAAATATATAAATATATAATTATAGCTGTTTGGCAGGTTCCACTGTGACAACTTTCCCACATAATGTAGGGCATGCTGTTAAAATATACAAAAGGTCAGTGTGTTTTCAATTTTTCCTAGGCAATACCAGTGGAAATGTTCATATATTTTTTGTAGACTTTAAAGTTGAAAGTTTTCTCAGTAAGGGAGATTTTCAGAGCCAAGCAGAGTTCAGGCCTGTGGGGGCAGGGATGGGTGAGCGTACCCAGGTGGAAGATGAACAAACAGCCTGTCAAGGTCAATCACATCCAGCCATGTGAAGACCTCCAGCTCTGACAGTCTCTGAGTCTCTGCCCCAGCAGGAGACTCTCACTAGCCCAGACCCAGGAAGGGAAGGTGCTGGGGGAGAAACAAGCTCTCCTGACAGTCCAAACATGCTAGAACAACAGATTTACTTGTATTTCCATCTGGATGCCACAAATGAGTTGGGGTGTGTGTTTATCTCATGAGATGCAGAATGTGTTAGTGTAGATTTAAAGGTTGATGTATGTCCTTTTCAATGACAAGAAACCTTTTATTAGTTTCTATCAATAATTTAGGTAGATCTGAACAAATTTTGTTATTTCTACTGTAATAATAATCGTCTTCATGATTGAACAGATTTTGAGTATGAGTTTGTCCCATATGGCTTAGATACACATGCAGCTTAAAGGGATCGTTCCCCCAAAAACTGAAAATTGTCATCATGTACTCAACCTCAAGTTGTTCCAAACCTGTGTGAATTTCTTTCTTCTGTTGGGTAATATATTTTGAAGAATATGGGTAACCAAACAGTTGATGGACACCATTGACTTTCATAGTATCGAAAATACCGTAGAAGTCGTCAACTGTTTGGATACCAACATTCTTCAAAATATCTTCTTGCGTTCAGCAGAAGAATGAAATTCATACAGGTTTTGAGGGTGAGTAAATGATGACAGAATTTTCATTTTTGGGTGAACTATTCCTTTAAACCCACTATAGTTTGCCATGTAAATCTAACCAAATTAGGCCTTACACTGTGAAAAGTGACAATGTGCATTAAACTACTACTTTTATACTAGTCTGACCCTTAAATTACTTCTGCTGGAATACAAGAAATGTTCCCTCTAATTTTTTTTTCTCGCTGAGCAAAACTTTTGTCTGTTGAGCGCACATTTTGGCCACCTGAGCAAAAACACTCTTTATATCAGACCTGTACAGTGTACGTAAACACGCAAAAAAAAAAAAAAAAAGTTTTATCATGCAACTGTAACTTTTAACGTTAATGTGCCATTTCTATTTTATTTGACCCTTGATGTAACTTAGTGATATATTAAATCATATGTTTGAAAACAAGCAGTTCAGTCACTAAATTAAGCACATTTTAGGTTACTTGAGATTTTTTCACATTGTTGTGTTAACTGTACCAGTCTTTACCAAGAAATTCTATTAAAAATAATTTAAAAATCTCCTGCAGGACAGTTATTCTTTATAATAATATGAGCAGTTACACTGATGGTTTAGGACAACCATAATGTGTTTTTGTACCGTAAATTATTAGCAACAGACAGTGTTAAACCATCAAAATTACATGTTTATTGCTTATGAATTTCCCAGATTTTCTATACCAGAAGTTTCAAGATTTTTAGTGGCAAGAGTCCATAAACAATCCCCTTGAGATCAATTTTTTATTAGGCTGACATTAAATTATAATATAATAAAATATAATATAGCCTAATCCTGAAGGATTTAAACTGATATATAGTATTTTTTATCAGTTTAAATGCTTCAATTTGTTTTAATATATTATAATATGAAAACAAACTTAAGCATTTAAACAGATCTGACAGCTAAATATTAAGAAAAGTGAACCCGATAAAAATAAAAATATAGTTATCTAAACATTCCACACCACCACCACACACAAAAATTATTTAAACTGAGGTATATCACTGATGTATTTTGAGTTTGCAAGCCACACCTGTGGTGTGGTGGGAGTGTAATTGTAAATGTCTCAAGAGTTTTGTTAGCATTCTGTGCCCATCATCCATTATTTCCACCACGTTTCATTAAAATATGACGTTTTATTTCACATTTCTTTTCGTTTTGCGTTGCCTCTCGTATTTTGGTATTTAGTCCGCAAACACGACAGCATTCTTACCGCAACTGATTTGGCTCAGGGCCAGCCAGCTCAAGCACGCTCAATCGTTCTCTTTCTATGAAACCTGTAAACCGCATTAACCAGTTCTAACTCTATAGCGACAATAACTCTATAGCGGTTGACCAGAGCACTGTAATTATTTCTCATTTAAATTAAAATCAAATGGATTTGCCCACATTGAACATTGAATACAAGGTTGGTTCGGTTGAGTTTTAAATAATATTTAGACTTGAATAAAACTTTATAATACAAACATTTGTAATTAATACATTTAAATATATACATTGATTATTATTTTTTATATATGTATTTATTTATGTATTATTTATATATTCTTTTACAGTGCGTGCAGAATTATTAGGCAAGTTGATTTTCTGATCATATTTTTTTCCAGGCACATCTTACCAATTCCAAACCACATTAATCTTAATAACTACTATTAATTTTATATCTATTCATTTATAATGATAATTGTTCATGAAGGCTGGAAATGAAAAGTGCCTTATATGCAGGTGTGCATAATTATTAGGTACGTTTTCTTTTACAGCTAAAAATGAGCCAAAAAAGAGATTTAACTCAGGCTGAAAGGTAAAAAAATATTAAATGCCCATGAGAAGGACGCAATACTAATGCAATACTAGAAATTGCAGTTAAGGCATGACCATTGGACAATGAAATGCTCGTTGGGTCAGCAGGGACAGACAAAAACAGGTGGAAAAGAAAAGACACGTTAACTGCAAAAGAATTAAGAATCAAGGTGCAGAATTAAGTGTTAAACCATCAGGAACCCTTTATGTTAACCATCAGGACCCCCCAATGAAAACCAGCATGAAAGTATACATTTATCCAGGACGTGGTTTTAACAGGTAATTTTAAAAGGTTTCTATAATTTTAGAAGGTTTAATAATTTATTGATAATGTTTTTTCTGCTGCAAAAGATGAAGACTGCGATGTTGATTCGTCATATCCGCAGTAGTGGATGCGATATGCATGTTTCATACAGATTACATAATCTGAGAACATGTATTTTCCATTTGAATTGGTTCGATTAAAAGTAGACATTTCAAGCTTTCTATAGATATATTTCTTGTGTCTGTAAGGGAAGTACGGTTCATGTTTGTTATGTGCTTAAAGGTGCTAAAGAGGATGCTTTGTTTTATACATTTTTGCAATATTACTTAAAACTGTATTTACTAACTGATAAAAGACTATTTATTAGGTGCACTGAAACGAATAATATTAATATACATCATTTGTGCACGAGGTAGGGACTTAAAAACAACATTCAATTGGCCCTCTGGCTTGTCAATCACTGCCGTGACGTTCCTTGTGAGAGACTTGCTCCAGTAACTTTCCACACTCCACAGGCGCTGCATGCAATGTTTTTGTCAGGATACAGGAGTAACAACTGCAGATTATGAGTTACCAGCGGTGAGTCCGACATAATGAATCCACTAACACGACACAGCGAATGCTGGTGGTAAACACTCGTGTTCCAATACGAGTGTTTACGAGTTTTGGGAGGCGTTCCTTTGAAATACTTTTTCAAAAACTAAGTAACAGTCTTTGGATTCTCAGTCGACAAAAAAAAATCATCTCTATCACCTTTAAGTTCAAAGAGACAATCAGAACGCACATCCTGGTTGTTTTCAATTTACAAAAGCACAATGTTTTCTGTTATTGTGAGTTTACAGAAATAAAAGTAATAAAAAGTAAAAGTAAAAGTATACCCTTTACACTTTGGATTACTCTTATCTGTATGACCAAAATGACGGAGTATTTTAAGTGATCGCACCGGCGCCTCCATGTCATGCAGTGAGCACGCTCTCCACCCAAGCATGGATACACACCTAATAATACCGCATATTTATCTATCCCTGCATCTCAATCAGTTCCCTTGCTCCCTAGGTCGTGAATCAGTATATCATGTAAATGAATGTGGCTGATTCCCTGATCAGTGCCCTGACTACTGAACTAATAGCCGTCAAAACACAGCCCTGACGTCTAGGCTAAAACGAGGCAAAATTTGGGCAGTCAGTGAAAATCGAATAGACATCTAACCATAACCCAAGAGTAGACTAGTCATCAATTAGACCGCTGTTGAACAACTACATATTTCTGTCTAATAGACAGTGAATATTGGTCTAGGCTAAAACAAGGCTGAATTTGGACTGACAGTGAAAATTTAATAGCAGCCTAAAGAATAGCCTAAACATTTTACAACTTTATAGAAAATAAAAAAGGTTAACAATGTTTTTTTGGTTGGTTTTATTTCCATAGCATTCTTTAACTCAAACTCTGTTGCCACTGGAAAGTTCATCTGCCAAATAAGAAAAGAAAAAAATGCATGAGAAAAGCATTGTTGACATCAGGGAGTCATTTTCTTTTCTTTGGATGCACACTAGGGCTGGCCAATATAGTTTTTAGGAATATATGGATATATTTTTCAAAGCAATATAGATTGAGACTATATCATTTAATATAGCATGATGTCACATTAAAAGAATTTATTGAACCAGTTCTTAAAAAAAGATAAATATTGTTTATCACCATTCAGCCTAAAAACAGAGATGACTGAAAGAAGTTGATTGGTCAGTGTTTAAACGCACACACATACCTCTAATGACCAAAAACAATGCAGTGTTCTCAAAAGCCTCCATCTGCAGCAGACCACCCCCCTTATACCCCCCATATTGCATTTTGACATGAAGGAATTTTTTAAACCCTAAAATATAATACAATTTAAGGTGGTTAACAGTTGCAGACAAAGACTGACATTTAAAAAATGACCGGTAAAGGAAATCTTTTTTTAAATTTCTGATTTGCGTTGTGACCACATGAAAGTACATTTCTGATCTTTTGCTACATTATGAACCATCCAGACCTCTCAGGTCATCTGGGGCAGGTCTGCTTTCTATCCCTAGAGTCAAAACTATGGTGAAGCAGCATTCAGTCTTTATGTACCATATATCTGGAACAAACTCCCAGAAAACTGCAGGTCTGTTGCAACTAGGGCTGTAGTCAAGTCCACCTTTGTCGAGTCCAAGACAAGTCCAAGTCCAGGACTAGTCAAGACTTAGTCCAAAGAGGTTCGAGTCCAAGTCAAGTCCAAGTCCAAAGAGGTTCGAGTCCAAATGAGACAGTCAGGACAGAGACAGAAAAACAATAATCCTCTTTTAAAACTAATCCTCATTTTGCATTATTATTTGTAATGATCCAAAAGCATGTTCAGAGTAGCAACACTGTAGGATCAAATAAGACCGTTTTATTTACTTTAGGTATAGTAATTACACTAAGTCACATAAAGCTGAAGTGCAACTTCACATTTTCAGTCTTTTTTATTATAGTGTAACAATCACATTTTGGGCTATATGGAAAATGGAAAAAAAATAACAAGCAACACAGGTGTCACAAAAAAAAAAAGAAAAAAAAAAAAAAGACATGTTCCCATTCTTGAACTTATTACTTGTCCTAAAGAATCCATAGTAGGCCTACAAAGTAATTAAAACAATAAACCAGTGGGGTTTTTTGCAATGACGATGACTTGCGATAAATAAACTAATAATTAAGTGTGCATATTACCTGCCTGCTTGTTTTTAAATTCACTTCAGTTGTGGTTCCCAAACATTTTACGGTCGCGTACCCCCTGAGGTATTTAACATTCTTCTGCATACCCCCTCTCTTCCACTTAGACTGCTGCAGTCACACCTTTTCCATTAAGGCACAATATTTTCCCCCTTAAACTGACTGTGCATTAAAGTGCTTTTTATTTACCTTTATATATACCTTTATAAAATAAATAATATAAATTAAATAATAATTAAAGTATTAAATATATTTAAATAATATTTTAAATTAATAATATCCAAAACAGAATAAGCAATGATGTGATAAAACGAGTGATACTTTTAAATATTAAACTAAAACCACCAGTAGGTGCCTGTAAGTCACTGTCTTAATGAGTGAGTCATCGAGTCATTCATTCATTCAGTAATGAAGCAAGCAGCGGTATTTTTGAAAGGGTAATTGAATAATTGACTCTCATGGTTTTCTTTAACGCAAATGTTTTATTTTCATTAAAAAAAAAGAAGTAAAACTCAGTAATAAAATAAGAACAAATAAAAAATATGGCAAACAGCACAAATAAATGTAATAGAATAGAGTGCTATGAAACTAAGTTTTTCAGGTTAAGTAGGTTGTTATTTAGGCAAGAAATACCTCAGAAATTTAAGTAATCAAATGTAAAATAACACATCCATGCTCAATCTTCAAATACATGAGAAGCATTTGCCTTAGCAATGCAGCATGCTTTCAGAAACCCTCCACCTTCCCCAGCTCCACCTGTATAGATCTGCTACGGATAATTCATGTACGCTATATTGTACAGCAGCAGTATTTTTTATATTTCATATATATATATATATATATATATATATATATATATATATATATATATCTATATATATATTTTGACATCAAATTGACGTCAAATTTTTGACATCAAATTGACTTAAAGTTGCTACTACTTACATGTTTCAAGTGATAAGCCATATTTGAGGTCGATGAATTACAGGTGAATGTTTGGATTTCATTCTGTTAACGATCTCTCCCTCACGAACTGCGTGACTTGTATCCAATGCCTTGAAGTGTCAAGCCAGTTTGGGATTTTTCTCAGTATATCTTGTTCACATTGTTCTTTTAACCTTCTTTTAACCACTATTGTAATTTCTTTTGGACATTTGCTTCAATGCCGTCTAGCAATAGCAGTGACATAAATGAAAATTATTGACATGATTTGATCAGCAGCTGACTGGACAGATTTGACCCAAATGTCACATCTAACCAATCACCTGCTTATTCATTTTCTTGTGGGCCAATGAGGGTCTTTTTTTTGTTCGCGCTGAAGTAAATTTAAAATAAATAAAAAAATAAAAATAAAAAGTCTGGCCAATCCGGGGCCCCTGCACGCGTGGGGCCCCTAGGCTGCAGCCTAGGCAAGCCTGTGCGTTAATCCACGCCTGAACATACCTATGCTATTTGCTGCATGAATCAAGCTTCAGATCATTGTAAAAAAGAAAGATATTGTATGTTTCATACTGGTATTGCTCAGTATATTAAATACCTATATGAAGGTTTTAACTTATCAAACATATCCAACATCCAAACAAGGCTAATAATGCTTATCGGCCTAATTGAGTCTTCAGATGTCATTTTTCAAATGAAGGTCATATCTGGTTAGAGGAGTGGCTTAGAAGTTCCTTTTCTCTGTTTAGCTCTCTCTATCTTCCTCTCTCTCTTCTCCCCCACTCTCTCTATCTAGAGGGAAATGTAATTACTTTTGGGATCAAGAAAATAGCAAAAAATGTGGCTGCACTGCGGGCTATCTGTGAGATTAGTCGTTTTACAGGAGATGTGTTCTGTAATTAGTTATAATAATAATTAAAGTATTAAATATATTTAAATAATATTTTAAATTAATAATATCCAAAACAGAATAAGCAATGATGTGATAAAACGAGTGATACTTTTAAATATTAAACTAAAACCACCAGTAGGTGCCTGTAAGTCACTGTCTTAATGAGTGAGTCATCGAGTCATTCATTCATTCAGTAATGAAGCAAGCAGCGGTATTTTTGAAAGGGTAATTGAATAATTGACTCTCATGGTTTTCTTTAACACAAATGTTTTATTTTCATTAAAAAAAAAGAAGTAAAACTCAGTAATAAAATAAGAACAAATAAAAAATATGGCAAACAGCACAAATAAATGTAATAGAATAGAGTGCTATGAAACTAAGTTTTTCAGGTTAAGTAGGTTGTTATTTAGGCAAGAAATACCTCAGAAATTTAAGTAATCAAATGTAAAATAACACATCCATGCTCAATCTTCAAATACATGAGAAGCATTTGCCTTAGCAATGCAGCATGCTTTCAGAAACCCTCCACCTTCCCCAGCTCCACCTGTATAGATCTGCTACGGATAATTCATGTACGCTATATTGTACAGCAGCAGTATTTTTTCAAATGAAGGTCATATCTGGTTAGAGGAGTGGCTTAGAAGTTCCTTTTCTCTGTTTAGCTCTCTCTATCTTCCTCTCTCTCTTCTCCCCCACTCTCTCTATCTAGAGGGAAATGTAATTACTTTTGGGATCAAGAAAATAGCAAAAAATGTGGCTGCACTGCGGGCTATCTGTGAGATTAGTCGTTTTACAGGAGATGTGTTCTGTAATTAGTTTGCTTCTCCGCGCTACAATATTGAATATCCTACTTTGAACGATTATATTTGATAGCAATAAGGATCCATAACATGCATAAAATAATTGTCATTCATAGGCAGTACGAAAAGTTTCAGGAGAATACTTCAGGAGAAAATAAATAAAAATAAATAAAAATCACTTATTCAGTGAATACATCATTGGGTATTAAATAATAATCATGCATATCAAGATCATTAATTAAATTTTTTCTTTTAAGATTGACAGTCATGTCCATGATCATCTGTGTAGAAATTTCATAATATTGTATTCCTATGCAGGCTTTCTTATTGTACTCTATCATGCTCTCATTTGTCAGGTGGCATGTACAATATTAATACAAAATAATAACAATATTAATAACAACAATAACATTATTATTATTATTATTATTATTATTATTGTTATTATAATACTTGTACAAACCAAAAATTCTGATGATAATAATAGTAATAATAATACAATTATTATTGTTGTTGTTGTTGTTGTTGTTGATGATTTTGCCAGGTATTAATAATTCATTATTTATTATAATAAATTGTTGTTATTATTATTATTATTATTATTGTTATTATTTTATGTAAAGTCTAAAAATTAATAACTAATAATTATTATCATTATTATTGTTATTATTGTTATCAATATTTATATTATTATTAATATTATTGCTCTTTTTTCGCAGGTGTTAATAATAATAATAATTATTATTATTATTATTATTAACATTATTATTATATATGTAAAGACTAAAAACTATTAACTAATAATTATTATCATTATTGTTATCAATATTGATATTATTATTATTATTATTATTATTATTGCTCTTTTTTTCCAGGTGTTGTTGATAATAATAATAATAATTATTATTATTATTAGTAGTAGTAGTAGTAGTAGTAGTAGTAGTATTACTATTATTATCATATTTGTAAATACTAAAATCTAATAACTAATAATTATTATCATTATTATTGTATTTACCAATATTGATATTATTGTTGTTATTGTTGATCTCTTTTGCCAGGTATTAATAATTTATTATTTATTATAATAAATTATTTATTAATATTATTATTATTATTATTATTATTATTATTATTATATGTAAAGACTAAAAACTAATAACTAGTAATTATTATCATTATTATTGTCATTATTGATATTATTATTAATATTATTATTGCTCTTTTTTTACAGGTGTTATTTATTATTTATTATTATTACTTATTATTATTATTAACATTATTATTATATATGTGAAGGCTAAAAACTATTAACTAATAATTATTACCATTACTATTGTTATTGTTATCTATATTGATATTAATATTATTATTATTGCTCTTTTTTGCAGGTGGTGTTGATGATGATGATGATAATAATCTTAATTATTATTATTATTATTGGTCTCTTTTGTCAGGTAATAATAATAATAATAATAATAATAATAATTAGTATTATTAATTTGTAAAGACTAAAAAAAACTTCATAATATATGGCATGCCTATGCAGATTTTCTTCCTCTGCTCAGTAATGTTCTCCTTTGTCTGGTGACCTGTTATGATGACATGTTATAAAAAGAGATGGTCAAAATAACAGACTATGAGTGTGCGACTGAGTACATTTCACTCAGATATGGCACAATAGACGCAATTATGAGACAAAAGTGTGACACATGGCTTTTATATAATTAGAATCTATTATCAAACGCACATGAATGGCCTTGGTTTCCTCACCCTCTTTACTGCTGTTCAACAATAGGTTCATTACAATTCTTAAGGGGGGAAAAAACATAATATGCTGCTTATCAGATCTCACCTTATGCTGAGTTTCTTGGTTTGGTAACTGTGTCTGTAATTATCTTGCTTTCAGGTTCTGCTGAGTATTTTGTCAAGCCCAGAGAGAGATTCATATGGCTAGTAGATACATATGAGGAACTGTGTTGCTATTATGTTAGGGCCTCCTTGAATGCTGTTTTGTTACGCTTCAGTCGGTTTCTTACCTCCGAACACATTATACGTATGGTCATTCACCAGAACATTTGTCTTGAAAATGCTTTGTCCAATTACCAATCAATTTTCCGAATGTTTCCCAGGGCTGAACATTTCATAACAGATTCCAGTCGAACCTGCGCCCAGAGGACATCTCGAGACCCGGTCCTCTCTCTACGGTATGCGTGTTTTTCTTTGAACAATAAACAACACAATTTTCAAACCAATTTTCCCCTCCTGAAACAATTCGTGTCTAATGGAGCAGGACAGGAAACAGTTCCTTCACTCCTCTTGAAATATTTAAAAAAAAAAAAAAAAAAAACAATAAAAAAAATCAAAGAAAGTTGTCTCCGTGCTGGAGAATACAATGCGAGCTTGATAGAAAACAATAGAACAATCTCTTGACTGGAGACGCGACTCGGGCTGTGATTGTTTCTTCGCTGTGCCTGCTATTGTTTCCAGGAATGCCCCGCACGCGCTGTGACACAAACAAATTCAAATTCGCATGCTTAGTTTGCACGATTTACCGTTTTGACAGCCGATCATCGTGCAGTTTATTTGTACACAATCTCACACAGAGAATAGAACTAGCGTGTGCCTTTTCCGGCAAAACCCCAGAAAAAAAGCCTTTGTGTTCCTCACAGAGGTGTAGTGACAACAATAAAAGGGATCGAACAAAATGCCTTGTGATTGAAAACACTTCAAATCAAATAGCGTTTTATTTACATCTGCTCTGATTTTGTTTAGGTTCTTTCTGCTTGTTGTCTTCCCCTTTACAAGATCTAAGTGATCTTCACTGCAGGGGCTCCCTACTAGCGCTTTGCTATCACTTTAATGATGAGCCTACAACAGAAGCCACGGTTAGCAGCCACAGGCAGGAGAGTTACGGTAGTTTGTCGTAATGTATTGCGACCTGGGATGCAGGAGATAACTTTGGGACATGGAGATGATGTTCCTGTTTGTATCAGAGCACCAGGGCTTTGAATTATGGACCTCCAAAAACCACAAAACCCATCATGGAGGTGAGTTGCCCCATCTATCCTGCTGTTCCCCCCACCCTACAAGGTTACTCTAATAGATTCCCTTCCTGACTATACGTAGACACGATTATACTGATGCTGAAATAGTTCGCTCCATTCTCATAACTCTAGGCTCATTGCTTTGCACGATATGCACTATATTGACAATGACATTACAGGTGTGAATGAAAGTTTTAAGAGTGAAAGTGCTTTTCTGGGGTCAGTATGTCCCTTTTTTAGGTTAGTTGAGATAATATTTATGTATTAATTTATTTACATTTGCAAATGTGACTTTATAGTATCAAATTTTTATAGCTTAAAAATGTATATAAATATATGCATATTATATGAATATATTATTCATTTGTATATAGCTAACTTTGTTTTAGAAAACCAAAACAGAAATCTTAAAGAATGAAATCCAATAGAATAAAATAATGGTAATTAATGTCTTTTGAAAGCAGGATTTTTCATTTTAATTTGTTAGATTTTTCATGTATTTTATTTATGTATTTATTTTTATTCACCTTTATGTTTAAAAATGGTACTTCTCAATGGAAATATTATTTGGGAATTTTTGGCATCCTTTTTTTTTTTCTTTTTTTCTCTGTTTTTCAGTTGTATATTATATTAATAATATCATGTCATATATTATTCATTAACTTTGTTTTAGAAAACCAAAACAGAAATCTTAAAGTATGCAATCCAATAGAATAAAATAATGGTAATTAATGTCATGATTTCTGTCTTTTGAAAGCAGATTTCTTTATTTTATTTTATTTGATCTGCCTTTATGTTTAAAAATGGTACCTTTTAATGGAAATACCTTTTTTTTTTTCTTTTTTTTTTTTAAAAAGTCATTTATATTCTAAAACAAATGGGGAAAAAAATCTATTAGACTTGCATTGAAGAAGAAACCCAATCCATATCTCCTGAATATTTTAGAAACTTGATGGTGGGATCTTTTGTCCTGGTAACCACCAAGTAACCACCCAAAATACCCTAGCAACCACTTACCAATGTCTTAGCAAAGCAACAAGGTTTTGGTGTTGTTCTAAAAAAAGGTTTTGGTGTTTTTCTAAATGGAGTCTATGTATTGATGTGAAAATTTTTCAATTGCTTAATACCTTTATTCTAACAGTCTCATTGTGTCTCTGTAAAATGTGTTTGTGTCACTACACTAGGGAGTCACAGTTTCTTCTATACGTCTTTGGTTTGGAATGGATGGAGAGTACTTTAGCCCATGCTTTCATGTAGTGCTCTATAGTAAGAGGTAATTGCTTTGATACTGTTCCATGTGTGGGATTTCTTGTACATTTGAACGACACCGTGCGCATATCTCTGTGTCAATAGCTTGGTGCCTGAAAGTCTATTCATGTTGAAAATGAAGCCAGTGGAGAGGAAAGGAAAGAAAGAGAGAGAGAATTTCTGTCACAAATCTCATCTGTCTGACAGCTGTCATCACTCACTTTTTGCTAGAAAAAAAGACTGGTTTAATTCTGCGGATAGATGGAGAAAATGGTATTGAATAACCCCCTTGGTCAAATATTTTTTTTCAGGATTTCAGGCAGTGTGATAAATTAGGTGCCCCCTGGATCAATACCTGCTTCTTTCTTCATAGCTCAAGATGGGATTTGTCAAAATAGGAACTAAAGGAAAGTCTATTGAGTTCAGTGTCTAAGGTGTGACCGTAATTTCTAGAAAAGTAGAAGGCGATAGGGAGATATGCTTGTATTTGAGAGTGCTGTACATGCACATGAGGTTGTGTGGTGTTATGTGGTGTCCTTTTTGTGGTTAAGTGAAGTGTGTAATTTTTTTATTTTTTGGTTCTTAAGTCCAGTCCCATATATATATATATAATTAAAAAAGTAGCAGTAAATTATATTATGCATTGAAACCTGAACTGTGGCTGTCAATGGAATAAAATAGTGATGATTAAAGGGTTAGTTCACCCAAAAAAATTTGTCATTAATTACTCATGTCATCCCAAACCCGTAAGACCTTCATTTGTCTTCAGAACACAAATTAATATATTTTTGATGAAATTCGAGGGTATCTGATCCGCATGGCAGCAGCGTCATTCGTTTGTCCTGTCATACTGCTATGCTATTTTCGTTGCAGAGCTTCCGTGTTTACGTCTGAACGTGGGCTCAGTATTGGCTTATACAGTATTATACGTTTTGCTGCTGTTTTCGCGCACAAAAAGTATTCTCATTGCTTCATAATATTTAGGTTGAACCACTGTAGTCACGTTGACTATTTTAATTGTGTGGATCAGATACCCTTGGATTTCATCAAAAATTTCTTAATTTGTGTCGAAGACAAACAAAGCTCTTACGGGTTTGGGGACGACATGAGGATGAGTAATTAATGACAGAAATTTCACTTTTGGATGAACTAACCCTTTAATGTGATGATTTCCAACAATCTTTTGAAAGCCGAATGAATTTTTTATTTTATTTTAAATATATTTCCATTGAGGGTCCCCAGACCCTAGTTTGAAAAGTACAAATAATGCACAAAAATGGTTGGAAAAATCATAGCTTCTGTCATCAACTTTGATGCTCTCTGCTTTCCTTACTTTACCCTTTCAAAACATTTTCTTATCACTCATTTTCCCATTTTTTTTTCTTCTCAGGTCATGGTTCATGTTTACAAAAAAAGGAAGCCCATCTACCCCGTTCCTAGTATTTCATGAATTTACATTAGGTGTCTTTTTCCCCACAATTCCGTGCATGTTAATGGGAGAGTCTTAATTAAAATGTCAAGGTAGCGTGATGTCCCTTTACATTTCTTTGCCTCCCTCCACCATCTCGCTCGCTTTGAACCTCCCCAGAGGCCTATTAAGCGCTGGCCGGAGTGATTGAAGTTCAAAGGGGTGAGGCTGAAGATTGTGCCTCTCCTTCCACGCGTCCCAACATCCTCCCTGCCTGACCTTTAGCAGACAGCCGTCCCGGCTAATGCGCTTGCATATCTAATGAGAGGGTCAGAGATGCCCTGACAGTCTATGCGTGCGATAAGACGCAGCCTCCCACTGCCGGGCTGTCTTTAAATGTTAGATCTTCTCTGAGTCTATCCCTCTCTCGTTCTCTCCCTATCACTCCCTCTGTTCTTTTGTCTCTCTGTTCGAGAAAGGTTAGTAGGAAGGACAGGGCACTGGCTGCTTTTCATAAATGGGTAGTTTCTGTCAGCAAGTAGAAGGCAAATTCTAATGAGGCTTTCTCTTACACATGTAATATAGTTTTGGCCTCATAAATCACGAGCTGTTGGAGGCATCAGTAATGTTTATGTGGCCATTAACAGTTGGGCTTGCACTGATTGTTTGACGTCCTTGCCAGGATGGTGAGATGGTCAAGGTGGATTGCTCTTTCAAAAGAGGGCAGTAATCTTTTCACAGAAGGGCTAGATGTGCTGCTATTTATGTTTGCTGTTTGGCAGTGTCCACCAAGTCCAGTTCAGATATGATTACTGAACACAAGCCACATTTAATATGAGAAGTACTTCTCAAATTAAAATCTTCTGTACTTCTTGCTAAACTATGTAGTTATATGCACATATCAATACATCATAATATTCTCTTGCAATTAATAGGGATTGGAGATTTCAAGCTCAGAAAGGGTGCAAAAAGCTCTGTAAAAGGATCATAAAAGTGGTCAATATTGCTCATGCATTAAATTACAAGTCTTTTAAAGCTGATGCAATAGTTTCGGTTAGAAACATATAAAAAATGTAATCGTTACTAAATTATTAAAGAGGCTGTTTTATGCCCATTTTCAAAGTCTTGATTTTGGTTTTGGGGTCTACTAAAATAGGTTTTCATGCTTAAATGTTCAATAAACGTTTCCCAAAAGCAAAATTAGCCAACTAATATCGCAGGTTCCATCGTTACTACCTTAGTTCAACGATTTGGTGTTTCCCGAAACCATAGTTCAAACGAACATTCGCAAACTGCATCGCAAACTTGTGTGGTTGGAATGACAGCTATCGAGCTGTGGTTAGAAGCATAGTTTCTTGTTTTTATGACAAGTGGACTTAATCGTTATCTTGAGCAAAATAAGCAAGCTGACATTAAGAACAATGTATAATTTTGATGTCAAATATATACAACTGTCATTTACATATTTTAGTTTATCAAGAGATTTTAAGCACTGTTTTTGAAGAGTGCGCATGTGCGTACATACTCTGGTACGTAAGAATGAGCCTATAATTGAATCTGGAAATAAAGCAAAATAACTGAGAAAAATAGGAATTAGTCCTCAGATGCCATGTCCTTAATTTATAGCAAAAAATCTAGCATTAATTAGTTCTCAGATGGATTCATTTAAAGAAGTTATTACTCCTCCACCTGCGTGACATCATTCATAAAAGTGGCTGAACAACTGGTTTGCGACAATACGGTTTTGGGAAACAGTCGTGACTAGCTAGTTGATTTGTTTACGGCATTGTATGGGAAGCTCACCCCTGTTTAGTTGCCCTTTATGAAGCCCCTCCTTCCAAAAAGGACAATGTGCTCTGATTGGTTGGCTGTGTGTTGTGATTGTTTAACTTTGAGCATGTTTCGGAAATGTCCTTATCATAACCGCAAGTTTTAACATAGGCTTACTACTAACCACTGTAACTAAACCAGGTCTCAACCCTTACATTTATATATCTGTTATTTTATTTCAATTTTTGTTGTATGCCTTGGGTGGGAATTATTTAAATGAGGAATACTGTGGTGTGTACATTCTTGGAAGAAAACTCAAGACTACAATCTGTAGTTCTGAAACAGTGCTTACTGAGAATAAGTCCCCTTGAAGTGACTTTGTACTTTTCCTTTCAACAAATAGCAATATTACACACTAAAAGTTGAACATGTAAAAAAGCATAATAGATCTTCTTTAAATTCATGCTAACACTAACATTTTGTACTGTTTCTAACCCAAAATAGTATATTAATTTATAGTATGACCATAGAAGACCTGGAATATAGTGTACAAGTTGAATGGCCTGCTTTGTTTGTATATTAAATATTTATTCACATTGACATCAAAATCCTCTCCTTTGTCACCACCCCCATCATAGAGTTTACACTAGACTTTTATTGTGTAATTTCCTGACGCCCACCTGTTTAGCGTTGATGCGTTTGCATTGTCCATTTTTTATGATTACTATACATCAAGTCAGGGAAATTGACAAGTCAGTTAATATTAGCATATTTCTGAGTACACATCCCTGCAGACTTGTGAGGTAATCCATGAATAATTCATCTTTTTTTCTTGTCTTTTTTTAGAGCAGCATCAATGAGTCACATCTCAGTATCTGAGCCTTGAAGTGTGTGACAAACTTTAAGATTAGAAAAAGACCTTTTCCTGAAAGCTAATGCATTTCATGCTGTTGA
This sequence comes from Chanodichthys erythropterus, assembly GCF_024489055.1. Taxonomy (NCBI): domain Eukaryota; kingdom Metazoa; phylum Chordata; class Actinopteri; order Cypriniformes; family Xenocyprididae; genus Chanodichthys; species Chanodichthys erythropterus. The sequence continues at coordinate 15,471,711 of NC_090242.1, read as the reverse complement.
CGCTACAAGTCCCATTCGGTTCTTCCGAGCCAGGCAAGAGATCTCTCATCAGGGATGAAGCCTCCCCTGATAAATCACTCCTCGCTGCTCTTTGACCCCTCCGGCATACCTTCAGGCCTTCACTGAGACTGCCTGCTCGGGACCTGCAACTTTTCTTCTGACCCCCTCTCAGACAATTATCCCCGAGACTGCCATCCTGCTTCACCGTCGGCCTTGCTTAATGAAGTGTGCAGCGGTGGCTAGGCCCGTAATCACTGCAGTATGCAAACGTTCACCTTCTACGGCTCATCACCGGAGATTACATTCACAAATCAATGAGGGGTGCCTCGCACTAAAAATGCTACAATTCATTTGCGTGCCGCGGGTTATAGCTTATCTTCAGCCCTTTGTGTTGACAAGCATCTCCTGTGCGATGTTTCGGGAGACGGGAGATGGTTTCCGTTAGCTGTTTTAGAAGCGGCCGTGACCCCAGACGAGGTTAGCGTAAACCAGCCGTTGGCTGTAAATGCAGTTGTCCTTTTAAATCAAATTATTCTCAATACTCAAGCTGCTAAAATTCCAATCAAGAGCCAAATGTCGTCTCCATTTCATGCCTTAGATATTAAAAACCGAGACTCTGTAATCTTAGACCTGCAAGGAACCTAACTTGAGCTATAAGAGTGTACACACACACAAGCGTGTGTGCGTGTACAGACAGAGCTGTGTTCAGCACTATCCCCTGCTTCACTGGTCCTATCTTATTAAAGGCTGTCGGTGCAGCTACTGAGGAGCTATCATAAGCTTTTCATTATTGACTGAGAAAATATGATAATTTGGAAATCAAATGCTGCCTTCCAAAGGCTCCACTGTCACTTTCAATTTTAGATTCTCTCCTCTACTTATATGAGCAATGTGATAGTGGCGACTTCATATGCTTCTCAAGTTTCCTTCTCCATTTTGTACATTTATTTATTTATTTGTGTGCGTGTTTTTTTTTTTTTTTTAATTAGAATGTTGTAATTGAGGTCTCTCACCTATTGCACCTTGGTAAAAAAAAATAAAATTTAATTAAAAGCTGTATCTCCTTTCATAGCGGAAATTGAATTATGTTTGAAGTGGGAGAGATTGCAAACTGACAACATGTTTTCTTTATTAACTCCCCTCCTCTCCGTTTCATTTCTTTCCTTGGAACACCTGACAAAATATCCATGCAATTTATTTTTTTTTTTTTTTTTTTTTTTTTTAATCTTCCTTTTTTACACTTCGCTAATTTAACATAAATAATCTTATGAGTCAAGAGAAAGCCATTTTCCATTTCATACAGTAGGTGGAAATGAGAGCGGTCCTGAATGCTATTAAAATGAAACTGATAGGCCTGAAATGTTTTAATGAATAAACGATAACAGTATTTTCAACTAAGGCAGGGATTCTTTTGCTGTGTCCCAATTTGCCTGTATATACTATGCCCTAAAGTATGCACTCTTTTGAGAAGGAAAAGTAGATACTTTTGAGTGTGTAGCAGAAGAATAGGCAAGATTTGAGACATACTTCCACATCATAAAATTGCGCTCTGTCGCAAAGTTAGGTGCAATCTGTCATCTGTAAACCGGCCTGTCAATCATCCTGTCACAGTTAACATACTCAAAAACACTCCAAATTTTATTTAATTAAATTTACACTACTCAAACTATTCTAAACAACGACCAAACAAATCTGTTTTGCGATTGTGCAATTTGTATCTTTATAAGATTGAGTGCTTGAAAACAAAACCCACTAGATAGTGCACACATGCCGAATGCATCTTTCCGCGCTCACGGCTAAAGGAGTATGCTTTGAAAGGCTCACACCCTCAACTGTGCGCGAGACGGACGGAACGTGGAAAATAAAGTATACCCGTATAAAGTATTTCCGGTGTCATTTGCTTCCAGTTATTTTTAGCTGTACAAAACAGCTTGTTAAGCTGCTTGATATTGCAAACTGGTATTTCTTACCATATTATTTTATTGTATAGCCTTAATTGTGAGCACGCTGGTTTGTAGTGTTTTTAGTTTTTACATTAAACAGTTTTACAGTTTACTGCACTTTGATATTCTTCTCGTTATTTCTCTATAGCGGCTAATAAATCAAAAGTCTTGCATATTCACAGATAACAATTTACTTCCACATTGAAAAATAAAGAGGACAGAGTGATGTCACGCCACATGAAAGAGCATCAAAACAGCATTTATTGTTTGAATTTTGTGATAAAATTGACAGAATTTGAAAGATGACACTTTGTTTCTTATTAGAAGTAACAAAACACTGAGCTTATTGCGATTATTGGTGATTAATGGCGGTTAGGCTACAACGCTGTTTTCGTCACGTACAAATGCGTACCGAACTGTAAGATGCGTACCGGAAATTTGCGGGACGAATATGCGTACTCTTACACCCCTACTATTTAGGATGGATAGTATACAAATTGGGATGCAGGGTCTTTCTATACATCTGTCACCCCATCCGAAGCATCATATATTCACTCTATAGCGCCACTATTCACACTTATCCCTAGGATTCCCAGAAATCCCAACATAATCCTTACTGTGGCATATTCCGGGCCAGCCGGAAACATATCAGGCCCTGCTGAGTAATTCTTTCACCCCGCCATCCTCTTGGTGCTGGATTGTGCTGACTCTAGGAAGTGTGATAGCCTGTAAGCTTCCCTCTGTCGGGATAAGGAGCCAGGCCTTTTTCCCAGGGCAGCGCTGAGGTAAGAGGGGAAGAGCTTCTCCGGCTGGCCAACGGAGCCCAGGATAAGCTTGATCCGTGCTAATCCTTCACACACGCCGCTCCTCGCAGATAATGGTGGCACTCTCTCTAGTCCTTATCAATCCGCCGCTGCTGCGGGATTACCTGGTGTGCGCTTGGCCTGATGGGAGATTTCTTGCTTAAATCCCATGCGGTAGTTGCTATGGTGTGCGGGGGAGACGAGAAATGAAAACAGGCTAATTCATGAGATTATTTTTATTAGGGATGATAATCAGGCGACCCAAAACTAAAGGTCTAGAAGGATTAGACAAGAAATTGGAATTAATTTTCAGAACATAAAAGGGGTTCTGCCTTTTTTGGGCCTTGTTTACCTCATATAATAATATATTTAGAACAACACCAAGTGCTTTTCGCGCTAATGGCATATGCTTTTGCCGTAATGAACCTGGTGATTTATCATGGTTCGGCTAATATTCAAACCTAGACCTGCTATTAACATTCAAGCATTCGGGATGCACTTAAAGAGATGCTGTTCTAATGAGAAGCTTTTGGATTTGTGTGATCAGTAAGCCTCCTTTGTACCTATTCCCTGATAACCCGACATAAATATTCATGAGCGCATAACTCTGTCTCTTTTCTTATAGGCTCATTCGCCGATTGGCTAAATAACCTCACTACAAGGAAAGTGTAAGTGAGAAATCTGTCAGGTTAATGCTGTTTGGTGTCTCTTGTAATTTCAGACATATAACAATGACTTAATCAGCATTTATGGAGAGAAACCACATCTTTGCTAGATGGGACCTGTACATTGTTATGAAAAACAGATGCATTTATGGCCACAGAGAGTTTCTCTCTCTCTCTTTCTCTCTCTCGCGGCAAGATCTTAAGCAGAGAAAAGTGAAAGGTGGAGAATTGGTGGAGGCGAACGGAGGTGAGCTAATGGATCAAAATTACCCCCGTCTGAAAGTTTTGACGAACGCTGACGAAATTGCTTTTCTTCCCATCTCTCCCCACCCCCCACCCCTTCTCAATAGGAGATGCAGACAGAGAAATCCATCTGTAACACAGGCATTGTCATCGCCTTGCAATTTACACCCATTCCTCTCAACAGTGGTTCTTGTGCTTGATGGCGTGATAAATTAATCTTTTTCTGTGCCACTGCGTCGATTCTTTTAAAAGAATACATTAAGGGGCGTTAGAGACTTTTTTCTCCCGGAGTAAACATTTTTTCTTTCTTTCTCTCTCTCAGTCACCATGACAAATCATATTCTCTGGAGATGAAGAGAAAAGGCCATGGAAAAAGGAAAAATGAGAGAAGGAGGGACGGGGAGGCAGAAAGCCATTTTGGAAAGCCGTCGTGCTAGCCGGATCAGTCTGAGCGCTGCTTTGACAGAGTGCTCCGTGGAAACCATCACACACACTGCCGATGATAGTTGTGGTTGTTGTTGAAGAATTAAGTATGACCTTCACTCTAATCGTGTTAGACATTGGAAGGAAAGCGTCTAATCATCAATCACTCAGCAGTCAGCAGAGTGGAAAGATCACCCAACTCAAACACAGCAGGGACAAACAACAGCATGCGGGGCTGTGACTATACCGGCCCACCTTTACCATTACCGCCAGGACTGTCCTTTGCTTATAATCTCCAAGCTAGTGCTGCTGTTTTAATGGCCTCTACTGTGTGTGGCAAGAAAGTTTCTCAGCTGGTGGGTTGCAACCCATTATTTAATAATACATTTAAAAAAATAAATAAATAATGAATATATTTTATTTCACTTTATTCATTATTTTTATTTTTAATTTATTTTATCATATTGCTGTTTTTTTTTTTTTTCAGTACTTTTTCAACATTGAATTTTTTTTTCTGTGTAGAAGCACCTCTGTAGTCCTCCATGGGGATTAAAAAAGTTAAAAACTCACAGGAACCATAAAATCATTGACATTTAAGATATCAAAATAAATATTGATAGTTTCATGTTTTGCCACAAAATAATTTTTTGTAGAAGCCAGTCAGATTAGGCAGACACCAACCCTGTTTGCGCACCATGGACCTCTACATGAACAAAACTACGCAAGGTAACCCTTACAAAAAAGAAGTATACTTCAAGTTCATTTTATCAAGTATACTTAAAGGGATAGTTCACCCAAAGATGAAAATTTGATGTTTATCTGCTTACCCCCAGCGCATCCAAGATGTAGGTGACTTTGTTTCTTCAGTAGAACACAAATGATGATTTTTAACTCCAACCGTTGCCATATGTCAGCCGTATAATGTGGGTCAATGGGAACTTCTTTTATAAGATTAAATAAAACATGCACAGACAAATCCAAATTAAACCCTGTGGCTCGTGACGGCACATTGATGTCCTAAGACACGAAACGAACGATTTGTGCGAGAAACCGAAAAGTATTTATATCATTTTTACCTCTAATACACCACTATGTCCAACTGCGTTCAGCATTCGCTTAGTGAGGTCTGATCGCGCTCTGACAATAGAAGTAATGTCTAGCACTCATTGAAGTATAAGCGTGAGACATCACTGCCATTGTCAGTCAGATACATCAATGTATCGTCATGAGCCGCAGGGTTTAATTTGGATTTGTTTAAGCAAGTTTTATTTACTCTTATAAAAGAAGTTCCCATTGACCCACATTGTACAGCTGACAGACTGCAATGGTTGGAGTTAAAAATCATCATTTGTGTTCTACTGAAGACACAAAGTCAACTACATCTTGGATGTGCTGTGGGTAAGCAGATAGACATCAAATTTTCATTTTTGGGAACTATCCCTTTAAGTATTGTTCAAGTATATTTTAAGTATACTTTATGTAGTAAGTATACTACTAGTATCAATGTACTAGTAGTAAACTTTTAAGTGTACTATTTTAATACCGCTTGGGACTAAATTGGCAATGAGCAAACCAAGGTGAGGTAGATCGAGTCCATAAACACCCCCAAAGCTTCATAGTCCTCATCCAGTAACGTTTGGAAGTTTTGATTTATATGCTGTTTAATGTTTGATGATCGCTTTGTTTTATATTTGCGCAAGTAATCTTCTATCGCTTGTTTCAGCTTCTTCTTCTCCTGCATTTTGAGCCGGAGATTCTATACTCTTTCAGAAGATGCGTAACAGCGCCCCCTACCGTATAGCCTGAAAATTCAGCCAATGGCGAGGAAATATTAAATAGATTTGAAGTAAATTCCTATGTACACTACTAGTGGACTAGCCTACACAAAAATTCAGATACTCAGAATTAGGAACATATCTGTTTTATTTATAAATAAATATTTTCAAAAAATGTACTTTTATACTATACTTTTATAAATATACTTTTAAGTATATCTCTACGTATATTAAGTATATAAGACATTATACTAAGTGACTAGTATACTAAGTGCAAAAAATTATATTTTAAAGTGTATTTCTGAGAAGTATATAAAAAGTTGACTGAAAGTATACTTTCTTACATTTTAAAAGAAGTATACTAAAAGCACACTTGAATAAACTTCTTTTTCGCAAGGGAAGACAAAGTCATGATTACATTTATTTTTAGCATAATTTGTCCCATCCACAATGTGTTTTGTATTTTTTAAAGCTATATTTTTTGTGCTTTTGCCTTTTTATTTTGGCAGGACAGTTCAAGGAAAGACAGGAAGAGATAGGACGGAGAGAAGAGAGGGGAACGAGATCAGGAAAGGACCATGAGATGGTACTCAAAGTCAGGTTGTGCTACAATATACACTACCATTCAAAACCCTGGGGTCGGTAAGGTGTTTGAAAGTCTCTTATGCTTACCATGACTACATTTATTTGATCAAAATTACAGTAAAATATTTTTTAAATATACTGACTATTTAAAATAACTTTTCGAATATATTTTAAAATGTAAATTATTCCTGTGACATTTCTTATTATTATCAATGTTGAAAACAGTTCAATATTTTTGTGGAAACCATGATTTTTTTTTTTTTTTTTTTAAACTACACTAAATTTCCAGGAGTGACACCGCATTTAAAGGAGTTTCATGTGTTTGGTATCCGCAATTCTGATCGAAGAAATATTACAGCCACAAAAGACTTGTTATGTTCAGCAATTTTAACTAAAGCACAGTCGACGGAGGCGTCATGTTTTGCTTATGCTTGAAAAGTCTGCTTCACGGATTGTGCTCTTGCTGTGTTGCCATGTTCACTAATTATAAGCCTTTTTTAGGGCTTGTTGTTTAAGCTTGCTAAGTTGTTAAGTTTACAGATTTATTAAAGTGAGCAGGTGTGGGTCACGATTTTTTGGTTTATTGTTTTTTTGGTTTATTATTTCAGTTTATTGTGGGCTTGTTCTTGTTCACTGTTTTTCTAGCAAGATCTGGCAACACATATACGTCCAGACTCGTACCACTTTCCCTGTGATTTCCTGCACAGCACATAAAGAAGAGAGAAACATTTCTGATGCACGTTAAAATATGTCATAATCAAACAGTTTTTCAGTAAATGCGATTGTCACTACCTGCATTTTTCGGGAGTTAATTTGGTTGTAGAAAGCAGATGTCACTCTCTTATATTACTGAATTGTGAATAAAAGTATTAATTTCTTAAAAAAAAAAAAAATCTCATTAACTCCAAACATTTGAATATATATATTGACTGTATATGTCATAGTGCTGCACACAAGACAGTGAATTGTTTGTTGCTGAGAGCATGAAACCATCACAGTTCAAGAGACATTTAGAACTCAAAATTGTCAATTTCCTTCCCAATCTTTGTAATGTTATTATTATTTTTTTAAATATTGTTTTTACTTTTGTACAAACCCAGTTCCAAAAAGTTGGGACACTGTAAAAATTGTAAATAAAAACAGAATGCAACACTCTAAAAAATGCTGGGTTAAAAACAACCCAAGTTGGGTTGAAAATGGACAAACCCAGCAATTGGGTTGTTTTAACCCAGCGGTAGGGTTAAATGTTTGCCCAACCTGCTGGGTAATTTTATTTAACTCAACTATTTTTTTTTTTTTAAATTACTGTATTGCTTAATTAAAATGAAACCAAAGTATGTTGGAAATGAACATTTATTAATGTTCAATGAATAATTATTAAACAATAAACATTTATTAAATTGCTTATTAATAAATTTATATTAATAAACTATTAAACTATTACATTTATATTAATAAAATATTAAAGCTTATTAATAAACATTCACCTTTTGTCTATTTTTGTTACCTCTAATTGCATCTGGTTTTTAATTTCCCAACTATTTTGGGTTCATTTTAAGCTAGCCATATAGCAATTTTTAAACAATAGTTGGTTTAAATAAAACTACCCAGCAGATTGGGCAAATATTTAACCCAACCGCTGGGTTAAAACAACCCAGTCGCTGGGTTTGTCCATTTTCAACCCAACTTGGGTTGTTTTTAACCCAGCATTTTTTAGAGTGAATGATGTGGAAGTTTAAATTTCAATATTTTATTCAGAATACAACATCGATGACATATCAAATTTTTAAACTGAGAAAATGTATAATTATAAGGTAAAAATAAGTTGATTTTAAATTTCATGGCATCAACACATCTCAAAAAAGTTTGGACAAGGCCTGTGTGGCATCCCTTCTTCTTTTTATAACAGTCTGCAAACGTCTGGGGAATGAGGAGATAAGTTGCTCAAATTTAGGAATAGGGATGTTGTCCCATTCTTGTCTAATACAGGCTTCTAGTTGCTCAACTGTCTTAGGTCTTCTTTGTCGCATCTTCCTCTTTATGATGCATCAAATGTTTTCTATAGGTGAAAGATCTGGACTGCAGGCTGGGCATTTCAGTACCTGGATCCTTCTTCTACGCAGTCATGATGTTGTAATTGATGCAGTATGTGGTCTGGCATTGTCATGTTAGAAAATGCAAGGTCTTCCCTGAAAGAGACGACGCCTGGATGGGAGCATATGTTGTTCTAGAACTTGGATATACCTTTCAGCATTGATGGTGCCTTTCCAGATGTGTAAGCTGCCCATGCCACACGCACTCATGCAACCCCATACCATCAGAGATGCAGGCTTCTGAACTGAGCGCTGATAACAACTTGGGTTGTCCTTGTCCTCTTTAGTCTGGATGACATGGCATCCCAGTTTTCCAAAAAGAACTTTAAATTTGTATTTGTCTGACCACAGAACAGTTTTCCACTTTGCCACATTCCTGTATGTGATGCAGTGCCATCTAAGGGCCCGAAGATCACGGGCAACCAGTATGGTTTTCCGGCCTTGACCCTTACGCACAGAGATTGTTCCTGATTCTCTGAATCTTTGGCTGATATTATCCACTGTAGATGATGATAACTTCAAACTCTTTGCTCTTTTTATACCCAATATTGCCAATTGACCTAATAAGTTGCAAATTGGTCCTCCAGCTGTTCCTTATATGTACATTTAACTTTTCCGGCCTCTTATTGCTACCTGTCCCAACTTTTTTGGAATGAGCTCTCATGAAGTCCAAAATGAGCCTATATTTGGCATGACATTTTAATTGTCTCACTTTCAACATTTGATATGTTATCTATATTCTATTGTGAATAAAATATAAGTTTATGAGATTTGTAAATTATCGCATTCCTTTTTTATTCACAATTTATACAGTGTCCCCACTTTTTTGAAATCGGGTTTGTATGATAAAAAATTTTGGTACTGTTGTACCATATATCCAACATAAAGCCAAACTAGTTGAGAACCACTGTGCTGCCTGGTGTGCAGTAAGAATTGGGCTGAATATCCATCCTGATCCTTATTTTAAATCTCCCTAGAGGAAAAGAGAGAGAGAGAGAGAGAGAGAAGCAGGCAGGTGAAGCATGGGTCCGAATGCAGATGTGACGCAAGTTCAAAGGGCTTGTGCTCCCTGCGGACATCCCTCTGCCTCCGAGCAGCCATAGTGCATCACTTACCCAAGCCCACTGCGGTGCCCTACTCATAAAAGACTCACTTTTAAGGGGATGAGAGGCAAATAAATCTCCTTTACAGGGGTTATAAAAGTAAAATGCAGGATTAAGGCTGCCCTGCACAACCAGTGCACATACACAAACATATATATGTACATCGTTTCCCCCTTTTTCCAGAGCATAACCTACTGTAATTTCAAAGTGACCCCCGTGGGGTCCTCAGGACACGTTTTGAATGTCATCATATGGTGGACAGCTGGAATAAGGCCTTTAGGATACGCCACCATAAGATGAGGTCAGTTTACTATAAGTGACCATAAAGAACCAATGCAGTATTTGATCTGTCTGCCTGTATGTGTCTGCAGATATGCATACATCTAATGAAAATGTTTTTTATACTTCTGCTTTAATTACGGCTTGCTCGGATCCAAGTTTCTTTCCCCTTTATTTTCCTCACTCTCTTTCCCTATCTATCCATCAGCTCCCTATCTCTATTTAAATACAAATGGAGGGCTCTTAAAAAGAAATTGTCCTCAAAATGCCAGAGTCCCTTTTGTGTTTCACACTCAGGGAGCATGTCGCACCAGCCGCACACGTGTTGAAAGTGTGTGCCGAGAATTATTGGCGCCTGTGCCTCGTTTCCAAGGTTACAGGTTATTATTGGTTTGAGTGGGCTTCACGTGGCATGATGCAGCACGGGCTCTGAGAGGTGTTTATGGCAGGAGAAAATGATCCAGTTTTTAAAAGCAGTATTAGAAGGTTTGGCCCAGAACACATGTTGAGTTGTGAGCTCATGACCTGTACTATTTATTTTAGATAAACTGATTAATTTCCCTGTTGCTAAGTCGCAGTGATTTGCATTCTTTACAGGCACCCTCTTTCTCGCTTGAACTCAGACTTCTTGTGTGGTTTTTTTGTGCTTCTTTGAGGAATTTAAGAGAATCTACAAGTGCCCAGAGAGGTGAACTGATTTACTTGATGTGTGTTTGGAGGTTGTTTCAGATTTTTTTATATTACCCTTATGAAAAATAAGCATACTTCAAGTTCATTTTATTAAGTATACTTAAGTAAAGTTCAAGTTTATTTTTAAGTATCCTTTATGTAGTAAGTATACCAATATCAATGCACTAGGTGTAAACTTGTAAGTGCGCAGCTCAATACTACTTGAGACTAAATTGGCACACTTTTTAGTGTATAAAAGTGAGCCTGGTCTCATTAGAAAAACGTACCTGTGGGAACATTTTTGCGTAGTAATGCTAAAGTGTAATGCTCCATTATTTTTAAAAATAACGTACCACCATCACTACACCTAAACTCAATAGCGTTAACAAAAGTAAATGTGACATAAAAAGCATCCGTGATTGTGCCGTTTTAGCCTCTCATCTTTGAGCTCTTTTACCGCAACTCGTTTTTCCCCGGATTCATACCCAAGGCTTTCTCGACCTAACCTACCGAACAAGCTTGTTATGTCAGAAAAGCAAAACATATGGAGCTGGTTAACCGATGCAAAGTCCAAAATATATTCATTTACAAATCGTGCACTTTGGTAAAAAGCATTTTGAAGTTATAACATAATATTGTGCAAGGAGACATAAAAACAAGTCTTTATTAATCCATAATCTGACCCTGTAATCACAACTGTGTATGAAAACGATTAAAAGTGCTTGCTGTTTTACTGTTCATTTCTGTTGGAAACTGAAGTGATATGTACGTATTGGTACGTATTTTTGCGACTTGTGAAAACGTTCCCACAAGTACATCTTTCCATGAGACCAAGTTGATAAAAGTATACTTTTATGTATACTTTAAGTGTAACAGTACAGTACAGTACAGTACAGTACATTTAATGTTTGATTATCGCGTTATTTCACATTTGCGTAAGCAATCTTCTGTCATTTGTTTCTGCTTTTTCTTCATCTGTGTTTTGATCCGGAGATTCTGTACTAGAAGATGCGTAATGGCACCCCCTACCATATAACAGTGACAACATGGATAGCCGGAAAAATCAATCAATGGCGGGGAAAGAGTAAAGTACATTTGAAGTAAATTTCTATGTACCCTTCCAGTGGACTAGCCTACACAAAATTGGTTCAGATACTCAGAATTAGGAGGAACATATCTGTTTTCTATAACAATATATATTTTTAAACAATGTAAGTTTATAAGACAGTATGCAAAACTATGTGAACAAGTATTTAACAGGCTATACACAACTACAAGCCAAGTAGAATACTTAATTATACTTTTAAGTATATCTCAATCAAAAGATTGTATGGCATGTTCCTCCAAGTGCAATTTAAAGGCAGTGTCCAATAAGAATTTAATACTTTTTTGTTAAATTCATCAAAAGTGTCAGTTAAAAGCCTGTTCACACCAAGAACAATAACAATAAAGATAACAATAATGATATCTATATTAATGTCCACAAAATATCGTTCTGTTTATTCTAAGCATGAGCTTTAAATGCTCAAGCTCTTTAAAGCAGGATGGATTCTGACTCTCAATGTTTTAATCGTTCATCAGCTAGAATATAATTGTCTCGTGTCTTTTTTTTCTGCTAAAGAATAAGGAAAAACATCTAAAGCAGAGATGATAGTTAAATGAAACACCTGAGAATTCCATTAAGTCTCTTGAACTGTGAAAGAGCAGTAAACTTTTCCTCTGAGAAACGAGAGGATGTTTGAAATTTGAACAGCAAACAAACTGACATCCTCAAAAGGCAACAAGATTTGATGGCAAAGATGAGAGAAATGGATCTGTGAGATTTTGTGACCATAGAGCAGAACACCCGTTGAGAAGGACTGAAGTGTCTGTCTGTGTTTGGCTGGCTTCAGGGGGCAGGTGCGTGGCAGTCTCGAATCCTTTCGCTATGCTTTTCCTCCTGTACGTCTTTGTACAATGAGAAAGCGAGGAGGGGGGAGAAAGGACCTTGTGAAGACGAAGCCTCCTGCAAAGACGCAATTAACAGCATAGCCCTGTCAAATTCTCTCACTCTCTCTTTCTCCTCAGTCTCCTCTAACAAGGCCACAAAATGACTCACCTCTCATTGGGCGGGTGAGGTGCCCTGAGAAACAGCACAGAGCATCACACCAGAGTATTTCCACTCTCCAGCACCACTGAGATTCATTCCTCCTCGTATTCAAGACTCTTCTGTGAAAATGAATGCAGTCAGCCAAGGTCAGTAATACTGTAATCTTGTGCAACACTCGGAATATGGAATATAAGCCAGGCAGCTTTTATGCAGAGGAGAGGAAGTCGAAATCCCCTGTTGGAAGCTCGGATGGTGAAAACCACCCTCATTGCATGTTATGTATGCATACTGTATGTGCGAAGCAAACACATGAATTATGTATTGCATAAATGACAGCGATGACAGAACTCTAGATCTGTTCAGCAGCTGAACTGAAATAGCAGAGGACTTTTGTGGTCCGTAGAATTCTTTAGGAATATCTCACTTGCTTTATCAACCCCCCACCCCAACCCTTAATGTTATTTTGTGATGCATATCATTATTCTGATAAAACTGTCAATTGTTTTACAACACAACACAACACAACACAGTGTGACACTTAGAACAATATGACCTGAAAGGTTAAATTCATGCTGAACATTGAATGAACTATGGGTGTGTAGGAGTGTGTGTGTGTGCACATCTCAGATCAGGGATCAAATTTCTAAATATCTGTATATTTATCTGAATATATATAGAGGGGTTTGTAGTCTGCATGTGTGTGTATCTATCCATCCATCCATTCATCGCTCTAAAAATTTGCTGGGTTAAAACCAACCCAAGTTTGGTTGAAAATGGACAAAACCAGCAATTGGGTTGTTTTAACCCAACAAATGGGTGCCAAAAGTTTTATTTTACTCAACTATTGTTCAAAAATGACTGTACTGCTTGGTTAAAATGAACCCAAAATATGTTGTAAATTAACATTTATTAATAAGTTTAATGCATAGTAATTAAACAATTAACATTTATTAAATTGCTTATTAATAAATGTTCACCTTTTGATTATTATTGTTGCCTCTAGTAATTATATGTCTGATTTTTAATTTCCAACTTATTTTGGGTTCATTTTAAGCTGCCATATAGTAATTTTTTAACAATAGTTTGTTTAAATAAAACTGCCCAGCACACTGCGCAAACATTTATCCCAACCGCTGGGTTTGTCCATTTTCAACCCAACTTGGGTTGTTTTTAACCCAGCATTGTTTAGAGTCCGTCTGTCCGGACGGTTCAGGTATATCCTACGTTATGGGGACAAAATGTCCCCACAAAGATTGCAATATCCAAAATCCTTGAGGGGACGTTTTTTGGTTTCCATGAGAAAAACGGTAACACTTAAACGCTGTAACAACTACCTTACTAACTAATGATGTTTTATTAGCAAAGTTTGGGAGGAGCACGTTCAGATAATTAACCTAATTAACACGAGAGGAGCGCATTCAGTTAATCAACTCAATTATCGATAAGAGGTGTATATGTACAGCAGACTTACCTCCGTTTGTTGACAGTTTATCAGCATCCCTCTGCCAACTCCTCACTTCTAGTCCTAACAATTCTTACCACAACCGGGGGGAGTACTCTGGGTTCGGGGCCAAAATTCAGAGCCTGGAGCCCTCCCCTGACAGCACGCCAAATACGCATAACCTTTGCTCTACTTAATTCATTTTAAGTGTGAACTCGTGAAATAAGCAGTAAATTAAGAGTTTATTGAGGCAGAATTCATAGTTAATAGTGAATATGTGTTCCCCATACCATGCTAGCAGAAAAAAACATATAAATTATGTTTTTATAAAAATCCAGAAAGCTTTCTGTGATGTGTAGGATTAGGGTTAGGGGATAAAATATACAGTTTGTACAGTATAAAAATCATCTCACACATAGATAAATCTCCTTCACATGAACCCCCATTGGGTTCCACTTTTTTGGAGCCAATTTATACAGTATATAATCTGTTATTAAGAACTACAACACCAAACTGATGATCCAGAGTAGGTTTGAAAATGGATTAGAAATGATCAGACTGCACAGGGATCACCGCAGTCTCTCAAGCAGTTTCATAATTCAGAGATTCATCAACTGTTTTAGTGTTGCATCAATTCACCATCCCACATTACAAAGGTTTTGAATTGTGTTTTGTCTCAAATGGTATAGCACATTACCCATTACCTTGAATTTAATATATGGTAATTTGACAGATACCAGCTTATAAGCAAATGCAAAGTTAATTTTAGAAATGTGCTGGAGCAGTTTTGTTGGACTGGATGATTAAAAAAAAACATAAAAACAGTTTTGCATTATAGTACTCCTGCATATGTATACACACCAAAAAACTCTATTATATTAGAAAATATAATATATATATATATATATATATATATATATATATATATATATATATATATATATATATATATATATATATATATATATATATATATATATATATATATATATATATATATATATATATATATATATATATATATATATATATATATATATATATATATATATATATATATAAAATATAACTCTATTATGTTTTTTTATCATCTCTCAGAGCAGTTATCAAAATATTTGATTACATGTGACAGGTGAATTAGGATTCATCTCGTAAAATTACATTATATTATTTACCCCTTTCACTGTTTCCCCTTTCAGTCTTTCTGACATCTTTAAAAAAAAAAAAAAAAACAGTGTCCGGAATATATCAGTCCAGGCTCCGGGCCTGAAAACAAGAGACGGATATATTCTGGCCGCCATTTTTCGTTAAGCTGTAGACAGTGAAGATAAGTGAAGTGTGTGGATTTTTGTGTATATATGCATGTGTGTCTGTGTTTGTATGCCGTCGCCGCTGCTCTTCTTCACTCGCTGCCAAAGGGAGGAGGGAGCGTGTGTAATTTGGCTGTGGGAAGAGCGGCAGAAAACAATTATGTGCACGAGGTGGCCACGGAGATGAGGCAATCGCCGCACGCTATAATGGAGAGGACGGTTGACACATGGGCTTTATCCTGCTCTGGTATTGTTTGAATGTGGGCAAAATGACTCCACTATATTGTCAGGACCTAAAATGAATTGCCAATTATATCCGATGGCATCCCATTGGAGAGTAGGTAACATTTAAAGTGATGGATAGAGACAGGGAGGATCTTTAGTGGATGCCTTTTTTATTCAGAAATGGCTAAAATTTCCTCACATTGTGAGTCTGGTGAGCAAGTTAAGTTGGGAATGTGAAATAAACAGTGAACAAACAACAGCTTTAAACAGATTTTCATTGAATCATATGGTTGCTGTCAGAGGTAAATCGATTTTGAAGTTCCGATTTTTATTTTTCTTAACCTTAAGTTGAAATCTGGCACTCCCTGTTGTGTCTTCAAGATGTTGTAGAAGAAGACTTTTGTTTTTCTTCTTTGAGAAATCACTGTTCTCAAATGGCAGTTGTTTGCCTTGTTTTTGACATCTTTGTAGTGCAATTTGTGTGTTTTATTCACCAGGCAATGCAGCTATAAGCTCTACCATGCTCTTTATAACTTACAAGTATTCTCAGATGGTAGTAGTTGTTTTGTTGGGGGGAGATTTAACATCTTTGTGTTTGTAAGGCCATTTTTTTTGTGTGTATTTCAAATCTTGCTTACTCAAGTCCAACTGTAAACTCTAACATATTATTCAGAACTTATGAGTGTGTGCTTGTTATCCAATGAACTCAGTGTCCATTACAATATTTCTGCACATCAGTTTCATCCGTGATTTTTTTTCTTTCTGTAAGAAAGAATGCAGAATCTGAGAGAGAGACTAATCCTCCCACCTCTGTTCACCCACGGTGCAGCTGTGTGAATGAAGCTCAGCTAATAAGCAGGATCAACCATGTTCCATTCCAACTTATTTAAGTGCATCTCCAAATACCAAGATACTTTTTCACATGTTCCATTTTTCGCCATTCCTCGCTTTTTACCTGTTCTCACTCTCACTCTGTTCATTTTCTTTGAGTGAGCATGGTTAACTGCATGGCTGATTTATGTCAGGTACACCCTGTCTGAACATAGAAATCAACCCTGTTACATCCATTTCTACCATTACTTTCACTTTAATTTAGACTGTTATGTCGACATATGAGATTCTCCTGAAATCCTAATATTATAAGGGAAAATCTTATGAAACATGCAGAGTATGGGTCAAATTTCAACCTAAAAAAACAAAAAAAGTATCCATTGTCATACATGTATACCATTCAAAAGTAAGATTTTTTTTCCCCTTTTTTTAAGAAAAAAATATTTAAGTTATTATACTCAGAAAGGATGCATTAATTTGATCTGAAGTAACATTTCTAACATTATAAAAGATTTTGATTTCTAATAAATGCTGTTCTTTTGACCTTTCTGTTTATCAAAGAATCCTAAAAAAGTTTTCAACATTGAAAATAAAAAGGAATATTACTTCCAAATCACCATATTAGAATGATTTCTTAAGGTGCACAACAGTTTTCAACATTGATAATAATAAGCAATGCTTCTTAATCACCAGATCAGCATATTAAATGATTTCTGAAGGAGCATGTGACACTGAAGACTGAAGTAATGATGCTGAAAATGCTGCTTTGCCATCACAGGAATAAATTACATTTAAAAATATTGTAGCAAGGTTAGTAGATGTGGGAAGAAGGACCAACAACAAAATGAAAGTAATGGCGGCAGTACCTCATGGAAGACTGCCGCACACACAAACATAATAAAACACAACATAAAGGCTAGGCCTGGTCCTCTCTCGTCCTTCACTGTCGTCACTCCTCCCTTTATGCTGCGTGAGATACGAGACCGGTGCAGCGTGCAGCTGACTCTCATTATCACTTGCACCACCAGCCTCGCGCCGTTCTCTCATGGCTGTCGCCTCACCCTGCTTGTCACAAATATATAAAAGAAAAAACAGTTAACTTACATTGAAATATTATTTCACAGTATTATTTTTAATGTATTTTTGATCAAATAAATGCAGACTTGGTGAGCATAAGAGACTTTTTTGTTTGGTATGTATATAAGTAAAAAAAATATATATTTGTTTGCATTGTGATATTTTCATGAGTGAACCTCATTTATATTGTAGTGCAACACTTGATTTTATCCATCAGGATTTGTAAAAACATAATACATCATTTTATTTAGAGCATTTTATTGTGGGTTCAATTCCCAGAGAACTCACAGTACTGTAAAAGCATTTATCTTGAATGCACTGTAAGCTGTTTTAGATGAAAGTGTCTGCCAAATAAGTCCAAGGACATTTGATGAGAAAATAAATTAACATTAATATTGCTATTACATTAAAATAATAAAGCTTTATTTCTTTTACATATCACTCTATGTCTGCTTCTACTTGTGTGAATAACCATGCTCATTTTTGATTTTCCATCTGCATTTCTCACTGTGTTTGTGACCCACGCGCTGCAGATGCTCGAGCAGCCCAGAGTCCCCGTCCTGACACGTGTGACTGACTGACAGACAGGACAGACGCAGGGAGAATGATGCACTGTATGTCTAACTGCCCCACAACCTTCTGGAATCCCCGCCAAGAGCTGGGAGTCATTAACTTTTAAAGCAGGTAGACTGAGCGAGAGCAATGGAAAGAGAGGGGTCAGACAGACACAGGGGCCAGTGTCCATACTGCTGCTCTGTGGCATACCAATCCCTCCCAAAACCCCTTCAAACGGGTCTGATGGACAAGAGCGAGAGGGCAGGGCGCAACCCAGCAATAGTGGGGTGTCACTGCTGTCATCCGCCATGGCGCAGGTGGCACAGGTGGCATTGAGGATACGGGCAGGTATGTGCACAAGTGTGTGCATCAGAGGAACAAGAGGGTTGATTGACAGGTCTCATCAGAGACAGCCTAATGACACCCCCAACCACCAATTAAGGCTCATCAAGGTCCCCAATTGAATGTCGCTGATAAATAATGTATGCCCTCAGTAATTCCACATAATCTTGATACTGGAGAGTCAAAGGTGTATGCATTATTAATGGGGCCAAATTGGACTTTAATAACTGCCTCAGTGAATCCTACACGGTGGAGGAATTCACTTATGTTAATATGGCTTTATTATTAATGGGGTGACGGTTTTCTAAAATGTTAACTGACTGAAGCACTCCAGAGGCAATTCCCAAGATTGACGAGTCCACCATCCAGGAGAACTGGAGCATTCTTATTTATTTACCGGCCTACCTGTGGTGCGTCGGCCCACACCATTAGATCAATAATTTGTTCATCAAATCATTAGCTTGTATCAGAGTGGCACAATTATGCGGGCGGCACGTTCGGAAGACAGGGCGACATTAATCGCATATTAGCTCGAGACGGACCGGCTTACTCTTAACAAACACAGATGAGATGATAAAGGTGGCACTATATAGTTTGTTTGGAGTGTTGCTGTTGCCTTATTTGATTGACAGTGAGTTGGCTGATGGGATCCTGGAGAATATCACTAAATGATGAGCATTTAATCTGAAAAGATCTCCCAGGGATTAAAGTATCAGCACATCATGGTGTTTTGATTGAAAAGACTAATATTTATTGTAAACCTGTTTAGTTGTTAGACTGAGGAGCAATTCTCTTATCTGTTCCCACTGTTGAGGGCCTGATACAGGAGCACTTTGTAAACACAACTTATAGGAGAAGTTTCTGTGGGTTTAAACTGGTTCTTAGCTTCTGTAAGCTTGTTGAAACTTCAGATATCATGTCTGTGCATGCGTCCCAGAAAGGAAGGAAAGTGATTGAATTGTTTGTGCGTTTCTTGTGCATTTGCATACGTCCACAGCGCATCAGAGGCGCGGTTCTGCTTCGCTTCTCTGAGCTAATCTACCTGGCAGAGGCTCTGAGATGTTGCTGGCACGTACACGGATCACAGCCCACTTGCACAACATCACAAAGAAGCCAAATGAAAATATGTGTTTTCCATTTGTGTCTAGAAACCTCTGTGATGATTAAGAGATGCTTGTTTTTGAACTTATTCGGATTTTGGAGGTACAAAGTTCTAAATCAATTACGCAGCGTAAACACTGAGCTTCAGTATGAGTGCAAACGGATGCATACAAACAACAAGTTTCAAGGGGTAACTTTTTTGTTTTTCTGTTCGTGAAAAAATATATACAGTGTCTATAGAAAGTCATAATACCCTGTGAAAATCTTTACATTTTGTCACATTACACCCTGGAAAATAAAATAAATTAAGTCACATCACATCATCACACATCATAACCCTCATCAACAAAGTGAAATTAACATGTTAAAACATTTGGAGTATTATTAAAAATTAATTGGTGAAATACCTGGTTTGGTAAAATGATCAGCCCGCTCAGGTGCAAGCAGTCAACTTCCCGATCAAACACCAGGTTAATTGTCCCACCTGACACCAATTGTACTGGTTTTGATTACTTCAGAATAAAACCAGCTGTTTCTTGATGATTCCATGGTTAATAGTGCATGGTACTGTGAAGAATTCACCATGGTTGGGAAAGTGCTTTCAAAAGGCCTCTGGGATAAAGTTGTAGAAAGGCACAAGATAGGAGAAGGCTACAAAAACATTTCGAAGGCTTTAGCTATCCCTCTGAGTACTGTTCAGAGCATCATTAAGAAGTGGAAAGCGTATGGCACCACCAACACAATTCCTAGATCAGGGCGTCCGTCCAAACTGGATGACCAAGCCAGGAGGACACTCATCAGAGAACCTACCAAGAGGCCAAATGCAACTTTGAAGGACTTACAAGGCTTTCTCTTCAGCAGGGACTGGGTGATTGATCAGGATTGAAGGGAAAATTGATGCTGCCAAGTACATCCAAATTCTTGAGGAAAACTTTCATCCCTCAGCTACACAGCTGAAGATGGGCAAGTAATTCAACTTCCAACACAACAATGATCCTAAACATACCACCAAAAGAACAATGCAATGGCTAATGGATAGGAAGGTGAATGTCCTTGACTGGCCAAGTCAGAGCCCTGACTTAAATCTGATCCGGATGGACTTCGGAGAGCAGTCCATTGCCTCTCACCATGGAATTTGACTGAACTTGAGCAATTCGGCAAGGAAGAATGGGCAAATATTCAATACCCAGTCTATCTAGGTGTGCAAAGCTACTACGGACATATCCAAAAAGGCTAATGGCTGTAATTAAAGCAAAAGGTAGCTTTACGAAGTATTAAATAGGGGGACTTTTCTGACCCTGTTTTTTTTTTTTTTTTTTTTTTCCAAAACTGCTGCCTTTTTTCTTTTTCTCTTTTTTTTTTTTTTTTTTTTTGGTTAGGCAAAATTTGTAAATAAAGCTGTAAAAGGTTTTTTTTTCTTTGGAATGGGTTTTGATTTTAGGCTGTATGACAAAGTAACTATTTCAAAGGGGTATGATGATTTTCTATAGCACTGTATATTTACCTTCTTTCATTGGCTCTTTTGTGACATGGTACTTTCATGGTTTATTCAATCATTTTTCCTCCAAAATTGGTTTATGTTCCTTTTTAGCTGTTTCTTCTGATTTAATTTCTCCTCATCTTGCAAAACTGCATTTCTCTATATACCAGAAGTATGTTTTGACTTCCTGAAAAGTATCAAGTGTGTTGCTTGCTGCAACTATGCTTGGTGCCCAACCGATTGAGAAGCAATAAAATCTCCTGTATATCAGATACTGGTGTCAATAAAAATGCAGCATGCAGGTTATGCATTATTTTTATATTTTAAGAGATCATTAACGCCAAGAACTGATTTCATCACTTCACGGTTACAGTTAAATTCAAATACATTTATCTTTCGTGATGTTTCCTGTTCAGTGTGTTGTAGAGGTGCTGTGTGTTAAGCGGATTTCCAGGAGGCTGGCGTGATCTGCATGTGCATGTATCAGGTCAGTCTAATCTAGGTAACTGTGGTTGCCTGGGAAACAGTATTGTTTGTGGACTTAATTAATGAGAAATATTAGATGGCAGACATTAGCGCAGCTGGAGTTGCTCTCTTTCTACCTTGTTAACCTCTTCTTGCACTCACTCTCACTCCATCACCTCCATCCCCCACTTCCTCTCTCTTCATTACATGTTCATCTGGCCGTGCGACTTGGCTTCGTGTGCGTGGCTGATACGGCAGATCGAACAGGACAGGTGTTTTCCGTTTCATCACGGCCTGTGTCTGAGGTTCGGGCAGTTAGAGTAACGGAAAAGCGAAAGGAGGGGGCAGACAGACGCAGGGCTGGCAGTTCATCGTCTGCATACGGCAGAAGCCTAACAGACTTCCTGACATCCCATCGATATATTGACAGCCGCTGTCACTTGGGCAGCTTTAGTGATGTGCAGAGCTCTGGCACATGAGGCTGATGGCTTGGCTTCGATTGGTTGTGTGTTTTTCCACGCTGTCTTAATACCAACAGCATTCTGGGCAGGTCATTTCGATGGCAGCACGGACACTCGCTTTGCCAACATTTGTGCCAGTGCTTGCTATTAGATTAAAATGGCCTTTTTCATCTCAGAATATCCTCCAGCACTTAATGTTTTTACTGGCCTGGTGTATCTCTTTTGTCTGTTTGTTTCCTGCGGTACATTTATTGTTTCTTGCGGTAGATTTAGCCATTGATCTCACCATAAATCTTGCTCATCAAGCCAGTCCGAATTAAAGTTTAGATAGGTCTGAATATCCAGTTCCTTTGTTCTCCGTCTTTTCCAACCAATAAGTATTGCTCCACATAAATTACTTCTTAACCACCCCAGCTCTCTGTTTTGGCCAGCAATGAAAGTTGGAGCTGAAATGGGACTTTATCTTTTTCTTATCACAAAATTGTTTTCTTTTGTTAAATCATATTAGATAATTAATGTGGTTCAGAAAACATAATATTTTTAGATGAGATGAAAATGTCATGTTTATCTGCTTACCCCAAACAGATCCAAGATGTAGGTGATTTTGTTTCTTCAGTAGAACACAAATGATGATTTTTAACTCCAACTGTTGTGGTCTGTCAGTTGTATAATGTGTGGCAATGGGAACTCCATCTATAAGAGTAAATAAAACATGCACAGACAAATCCAAATTAAACCCTGCGGCTCGTGACAACACATTGATGTACTAAGACATGAAACTATTGGTTTGTGCAAGAAACCGAACAGTATTTATATAATTTTTTTACCTCTAATAAACCACTTTGTCCAACTGTCGTGCGCATCCGGTGTGTGAGGTCTGAATGCACTCTGATGCTGGAAGTGATCTCTCGCACTCGTAGATATATACACGCAAGAGATCACTTCCGGCATCAGAGCACGTTTTCAGACCTCACACACCGGATGCGCACGACAGTTGGACATAGTGGTGTATTAGAGGTAAAAAAAATTATATAAATACTGTTCGTTTCTCGCACAAACCAATAGTTTCATGTCTTAGTACATCAATGTGTCGTCATGAGCCGCAGGGTTTAATTTGGATTTGTCTGTGCATGTTGTTTTTTTACTCTTATAGATGGAGTTCCCATTGCCATGCATTATACGACTGACAGACTGCAACTGTTGGAGTTAAAAATCATCATTTGTGTTCTACTGAAGAAACAAAGTCACCTACATCTTGGATGCACTGGGGGTAAGCAGATAAACATCAAATTTTCATTTTCAGGTTAACTATCCCTTTAAGGCAACCAGGTAACTTACTTTAAGTTATATCAACAATTCTTTTTTACAGTGAAGTGATGCTGCCTTAGAATTTGGTCAAAAAATGTCATCTTGCACAAATAGTTCCTTTTGAAAGAAATATCTGTCTAGATAGGTGGTTCACTGCAGTAGATTTTGGAGCAGAGCATCTCCTGCACAAAGTATATAGGTTTGTTCTCCATGTTTTTACATCCAGCGATGTCACGGTCTAGGGAAGCTTATCTCAAGAAGGGTGTCTGAGTATAGAGTCAACTGCGGAGAGCAGATCCTAAATTTCCGTTGACATTTACAGAAGGTCTCCTTCCAATTAACCTTCAAGTGTCTCCTCACCTCCTCATGCTGATTACATTTTTCCCTAACAAACAGGCTAATTTGTTATTAGCAGGCTGTTGGAGAACTTGCGTTCATTTTCATCAATAGGAAATTGTGATGGGGGAGTGATTGCTTGGATTTCTTTCTGTCAGTTGGCTTGCATTGTTCGATTTTCCTTCTATTCATCTGCTTACCAGTAGCACCACTAGGATCAGTTTATATGGACCGCTGCTGCTGCTGTACACACCACAATATACTTTCACTCAGACACATTCTCTCTTTCCTCAATTCTCCCATCAGTGATATTTAACTCTGGAGAGAGACAATTGTTTCCCACCTGCATTTCCACTCTTCTGAAAACACTCTCACTCAAACATATACATAGAAACATGCAGATGTTTAGCGTGGCGTATGGGGAGATTGCTCCCGTGGGCAGGAAGGCACAGCAGGGGTGCGCGTTTGCAGGGTTCAGCCAGGCGAGAGTAAGTAAAACAGAGAGGGAAAGTAAAAAAGCAGGGGGAGGGGAATGTATACCCAGCCTGCCTTGTGCTGCCCTGATAACGCTCCCCTCCTCTCCTCGCCGCAGGCCTGTGGAGGAGGGCGCAGAGGCCCTTGCCTGCAGCCAACCCACCCAGGAATCTTATCTTTCCTGCAGACTGTGCTGCTGACTGAAACCCCATCAGACCCTGGGACTTGGTCACTCACCACACACATATACAGATGGTCACATGTGCTGCAGATGCATACCAAATTGCTTTGTTTGAGAGAAAAAAAAAGAAAAGTCCACTACATTCAGAAAACCGACAGTACAAAAAAAATCATATTCCAGTGTTGTGCGCAATTCAGAATTTAATTGAGAATACACTTTAAATTCCTTAGCAGTTTCAGGGTGCAGAATTGCAACTGGAATTAGAATTAAGATTAACTGAAATTCCAAAAAAGAAAAAGAAAATCTTGTGTAAACGATACATTAAAATTCATATAACTTAATATTTTTAACTAGAAATGACAAGACAAACTTGTATTGCATTGAAAAGCCTTGTCTGAAAATTTCTATTAAAAAATAGACAGATGGGTGGATGGACAGACTGATTGATTGATTGATTGATTGATTGATTGATTGAATGATT
Source organism: Chanodichthys erythropterus (assembly GCF_024489055.1). Taxonomy (NCBI): domain Eukaryota; kingdom Metazoa; phylum Chordata; class Actinopteri; order Cypriniformes; family Xenocyprididae; genus Chanodichthys; species Chanodichthys erythropterus. The sequence goes on along the minus strand of NC_090242.1, from coordinate 15,446,973 downwards.
GATTGATTGATTGATTGATTGATTGATTGATTGATTGATTGATTGATTGATTGATTGATTGATTGATTGATTGATTGATTGATTGATTGAGTCAATTCAGTAAATTCCTCTACCTGTCATTCCAAGTCAAATTCCAATTGAACTTCCTGTAGGGTGTGGCCAATTCGATTCAAATTAAATAATGAATGAACTGAAATATATCACCAGTTCTTCAAAACTAAATTGTGCCCAACCCTTTCAGATCCATGTTGATATCTTTGCATTTGCATGACAGCCATGAGTTTATCAGTGGCACTTTTCTCTCGACGGTTCGGTGGGGCATCTGTCATGCTGTGAGCCAGGTGACTCCTGCCTGCTTCCCTACTCTCCCGAAATGCGTATTGACATCTCGCTTCCCTTCTAAACTGTGTCTTGACAAGACGTGAATCCGAGCCAAAGGGAACAGACTGCAGCTGTGTGAGTTTAGGAAACTGGGTTTTTGGGAGCCTAACCGTACAAAGCCTTTCCTTTTAATCATTCCTGTCTTGTTCTGATGATGATTCTGACAGATTACAAGAAAAAATCAGAACAGAAACAGCAGATTGTCAATGGTTAATTGCTTGTTGTGTTTGTTTGGGCCTGTTAGGCCTATTGCTGAAATTGCTTATTCTGCTTAACTGCTAAAGAGCTCTTGTAGCTTAACTTGTGGAGTTTGGCGCTAGTAATGCCAAGGTCATGCTGTATATTAACATTGAACATATACACTATACTGATAAAATGTATAACTATAAAAGTGTCTGTAAAAAAAACAAACAAACATGAATATAGATGTAAAAATAGAGATTCACACATTATAATGAGGCACTGTGAATGAGATAACTGTGAACAACATTGACTTTATCACTGTTTGGACTGGCATTAGCATCTGTCTAGGGTGATCCATTCATCAAAACTGATTGCTGTTTACACATGTTATTAACTTGCATCTTGAGTGCCTCTCTATTGACCACTTGTGATTGGATTTCATTAATTGAAGGGTCTCTGATTTCATGATAAATTGCTTGGTATGTCAGTGTGTTAACTGCATTTTTGTTTCAAGCATTGTGAAAATGTTCTTGTGCATTTGTGATCTGCTCTATCCTTTTGAGTCACTCTGACCCAGAAACATATTTGTGTTTTATGCGCTGAAGTAAAAAGGAAAGTCTTTGCTTTCCAATTGTTTTGTTTCTATGTGCTCCAAGACCATTGAAGGATAACTGCTTAAATACTGGCTTAGACGACTTTTCTTTTTAGTGCATAAAACTTGAAATATTTTTCTGGGTCAGAGTGACCTAAATTGATGGATCAAGTCAAATATGTATGGGGAATTGTTCAAACCTTTTGTTTGGGTAATAGTTTTAAAAGTTTAGTTTTGGTACATTGTGTTAGGTCGAAAGTGCTTCAGCTTTTTGGGATAAAAAAGTAAGATTGGAGACACTTTGGACCCTGTATAGCACTGCCCACTTCCGATTTGATCACAGGAGATGGATGTTAATTCCTAGCATGTGTAATAAAATGAGTTACTGCCAATCACATTAGCTAAATTTAAAAAAAAAAAAAAGTTTTCTCCTCTATATTTTAAAATGAATTTTATTTTTCTGAATGGAAAGCTGAATTTTCAGCATCATGACACATGATCTTTCAGAAATAATTCTAATATGCAGATCTGGTGCTCAAGAAACTTTTTATTATTTTTATTATTATTATCAATAATTTAAATGGTTGTGCTTCTTTGTTTTTATGGCAATTCTGAAACATTTTGATGGAAACTGTCACTTTTGATCAGTTTAATGCATCCAAGCTGTATTCATTTCTTTAAAAAAAAAAAAAATCTTACCTCAAACTTTTGAATGGTAGTGTGGTTTACCGCTATTTTCGGTACTATTTAATGTATTGTTTAAGATCTGCTTTGCCTCTTACAGTCTATTTATTCAAATCAAGCTAAATAGGATCATTTTTTTCTTTGCATTGTTTTTGTTTGTTTGTTTGTTTCAGTTGAGGTATTTGTCAGTTTACTAACATATTGTTAGGCTGTATGTGACAAAACCTTAATTGACCCTTCGCCGGGAGTTTGATTGACAGGCGATCTAACCAATCATAATGCTGCATCCACCTTTTTTTCCGACAAAGCAGTCAGGGGAGTTAGTGGATTAAAGTCGGTGGACTTGAACTTGAAAAATGGTGTGTACTGATGTCTTTCCGCATTTGAAACAACATTCCTTATGTTCATTCATGTTTATTTGATGCTATAAATGAACTAGGAGGAAGAGATGAGCCGCCTGAACTGAGGCGCCACAGCAAACTGTCACGACACATTAAAGAGCCACAAAACAGTATTAATTATAATTAATAAGTTTCTTTAAAAATTACAACATTTGAAATTTGACACTTTGTTTCATATCAAAAGTAACATGCTCTGTCTTGTCTATCGATACATTGTCAGTGTCCCCTTTGCTCCGCGGTGTATTTTTTCACTATGTGAGAACATGATGTGTGTGGAATGAGAGCGGCATGGCTTGTCCTGTGGGCTTGTTGGAAGTAGCAACACTAACTAAAGGGGGTGGGTCTTTGCGAACGTTCAATTGACCCTATTACTTGTTAAACTTGACTGGTTACTCCTACAAGTCTTTTTTAGGGGTCAAATGAGCTAAAAATACATCTGCATTTGTTCAGTTGTTTACACTATTTTGTAAAATGAGGTGGACTGTGTTTATGGATTACAATGAATCACACTGCATGTGTGAAACACAGAAAAAGCGTTTGTCGTACTGAGCTTATGCGGTTTGTATCTCTCTGGAGATGATGCCATGTAAGTCTCTGTGTTTATGTGGCGGTCCTGCAGCATTAGAACCCCCCCCTGAGCATTGAACAAATTACTGACGCATTAGAGTGAAGATCTCTTTGTGTGTATGTGCAATTTAAGGAGCTCTGGGAGCCTAGGGGCTCGTCCCCAAACTTCATCTCTAATTAATATTGCCCCTCGACAACAACTTACAAAACACGTTCAGGCTATGACCACTCTTGCAGTGGTTGTTATGAGTGAAAAATATCAAGTTCAACAACAGTCAGCGTGCTTCCAAGGCAGCCTGTGAGTTAAGACATCAAGGCGACACTAAAAGGGGTCAATGTTCTGGGATACTGGACACTTGACCTGCTTTTATATGGTAATTAGCTACATTCACGTACAACTCCCATATGGCACAGGAGGAGATCTGATAGAATAAGAGCATCTGAGTCACCACCGCAGGCATTTTCAGACACCTGTGTGTGTGTGTGTGTGCGTGTGGGAGTGAGCCTCTGGCCCCATGAGACTGTGCTCGTCAGGGGGCCGTAGTTGTCGATGCTATTTTGATGTGTTTGTATGAGTATATACCGTATATGTGTGAGTGTGATAGACATATGGAGGTCATTAGGAGAAGGAAGCACAACTGGAGATGGACCTCAACAGCTGTGTCCACATTACATACATCTGTTTCAGGGAGAGAACTCAGTGTGATCTAAACGGTGTGTGTGTGTGTTTGTGTGTAAGTGCTCTTATGTAAGGATGAAGTGAAGAACTTTTCTCGCTTTCCATCAAGTTACTAAGGAAATAACCTACTGATGTATCACATGGCAGAGAATTTCTTAACGAGTCGCATTTTACTGGATTTCTGCTAATTAAGATGTTTGAGAAGCCAATTACAGTAAATATCATCTTCCTCTGCCTCCCTAATTACAGATAGAGGAGGTGGAAGGATATGAAAAAGAATAGCAGCCCTTTATAAAAGATTTGTCCTTTCATCTTAAGGGTTTGTTTGCAGACCCTATTTGCATACTCTAACAGTTGCCAAATGAAAAACAGAAATCTAAATGTGGACTTTAAATGATATTTAAACTCAATTATTACTAGAGCTGCAATTAGGCCTCACAAAATATGAAAATTATTAAAATGACTTAGTAAAGGTTTTTTTCTGCATTTATCTGCTTGAATTTGAATCTACTCTGTGAAAATACAGTTTAGATTGTGTCCATAGAAATATGTATGAAAATTTAAAGGATTAGTTCACTTTAAAATGAAAATTAGCCCAAGCTTTACTCACCCTCAAGCCATCCTAAGTGTATACGACTATCTTCTTTCAGATTAATACAATCGGAGATATATTAATAAACATCCTGATGTATCCAAGCTTTATAATGGCAGTGAATGGGACTACCGAGTATGAAGCTGAAGAAAGTGCATCCATCCATCATAAACGTACTCCACATGGCTTGGGGGGGTTAAAAAACGCCTTCAAAAGCAAACCGATGCGTTTATGTAAGGAAAATATCCATATTTAACAAATTTTAAAGTAAAATATCTAGCTTCCGCCGGACTGCCTTCCGTAATCAGATTGTGTTCATCAGAAAGAAGAAAGTCATATACGCCTATGGCTTGAGGGTGACTAAAGCTTGGGATGATTTTCTTTCAAAGGTGCCCTAGAACTTTTTTTAAAAGATGTAATATAAGTATAAGGTGTCCCCTGAATGTGTCTGTGAAGTTTCAGCTCAAAATACCCCACAGATTTTTTTTATTTTTTTTATTCATTTTTTAACTGCCTATTTTGGGGCATAATTAGAAATGAGCCGATTCTGGGTGTGTGGCCCTTTAAATCTGGTGCTCCACACGCCAAGAGCTCGCGCTTGCCTTAAACAACATAAAAAAAAAAAGTTCAAACAGCTAATATAACCCTCAAAATGGATCTTTACAAAGTGTTCGTTATGCAGCATGTCTAATCGCGTGAGTACAGTGTTTATTTGGATGTTTACATTGATTCTGAATGAGTTTGAGGCTGTGCTCCGTGGCTAACGGCTAATGCTACACTGTTGAAGAGATTTATAAAGAATGAAGTTGTGTTTATGAATTATACAGACTGCAAGTGTTTAAAAATGAAAATAGCGACGGCTCTTGTCTCTGTGAATACAGTAAGAAACAATGGTAACTTTAAATATCATGTTATCATGAATAATGTCAGTTATTATTGCTCCATCTGCCATTTTTCGCTATTGTCCTTGCTTGCTTACCTAGTCTGTTGATTCACCTGTGCAGATCCAGACATTAATACTGTCTGCCCTTGTCTAATGCCTTTCATAATGTTGGGAACATGAGCTGGCATATGCAAATATTGGGGGCGTACATATTAATGATCCCGACTGTTACGTAACAGTCGGTGTTATGTTGAGATTCGCCTGTTCTTCGGAGGTCTTTTAAACAAATGAGATTTATATAAGAAGGAGGAAACAATGGAGTTTGAGACTCACTGTATGTCATTTCCATGTACTGAACTCTTGTTATTTAACTATGCCGATGTAAATTCAATTTTTGAATCTAGGGCACCTTTAAAAGTGAACTAATCCTTTAAAAGCTTAAAAGTAATAGTTCACCCAAAAATAATAGTTCACCTTCATGTCACACCAATCCCATATGACTTTCATGGTGTCTAAGCTGTTGTGATGTCTTTTAAATATTTTTAAATTTTTAAAACAGTACTGTACTATAAGAATACAATCTCTAAAAAAGAATAATTAACATGAATGCTTAACAAAGAGTGGCATAACCTTATTACCCATAATTCAGCAGACTACTAGATTGCACCGTTTTAGCTTATGTCTGCTGCTTAATTTGGAGGAAAGATACTAATGAGGGTGTTTTCAAGAAAACAGTGAGCAATCTCTACATCCTGTGAAAGTCATGAAATGATTAATTTGCCTTCCTCCCTCCCTCTCTGCCCCTCTCTCTTCATCTCTCTTGTTCTCTCATTCTGTATTCTACCGGTGCATTGCATTTATTGTATGATAATACTGAAGGTAGATTGTTGTGTTATCTTGTCTACAGTCCATATATAAATGTTAATGTCATCTGTGCATGACTCAGACACACACACATTCATGCAGAGCACATTTCGCATTTGTTGCAAAGGATGATGCAAGAGTGCTGTTAAATTCAGTCACTGAACATTTCCATGGATATAGTGAGTGGATTATAATCCGTTCCACTTTAGCTCAGCAACTTGTGTTCACCCATAAATGATAATAATGATTATTTACTAATCCTCATTTTATTTAAAAGATATATGACTTTCATTCTGCCAAAAATAGGAGATGTCTGAACTGTCTGAACTGCCTCACTCGCTTTATTCAACAGTATCTAATAATGGATGATTTCAAAACACTGCTTCATGAAGCTTTGAAGCTTTACGAATCTTTTGTTTCGAATCAATGCAAAACTGCCAAAGGCACACCCCCCAGTGGTGAACCATTGAAATTTCAAAATGTTTCAAAACCGTTATTACGTAACAAAGCCTCGTTTACTGAAATCAAGTGACTTTGGCAGTTTGATACGCGCTACGGACCACTGATTCGAAACAAATGATTTGTCAAGCTTCATGAAGCAGTGTTATGAAATCATCCATCACTAGATATTGTTGAATAAAGTCGCTATTTTGTTTTTTGGCACACAAAAAGTATACTTGTCGCTTCATAACATTAAGGTTAAACCACTGTAGTCTTAGTTTTAAATATGTCTTTTGTAGCTTTCTGGACATTGAAAGTGTTAATTGTCTTGCTGGTAATGAAGGCCTCACTGAGCCATCAGATTTTATGAAAAATATCTTAAATTGTGTTACGAAGATGAACTAAGGTCTTATGGGTGTGGAACAACTTCAACAAAGGTGATTCAAATTTATTCAAATTTATTTTAGAAAACCTCAATCATACTTAAAAATATATTTAAATAAATTATATGTAAATTAATGGAAATTAATATTTAAATGAATTGTATTTATATATGCCCATTGATTAACCTTTTTGATTGAAGAAAAAAAAAGAAAAAAACACATTTTAAACATCCACTATCCGCTTAGCATACATTGGAAAAAGTGAGCAGATCCTCTAACAGAAGTATACGTTAGCAGCGCGACTCTTTGAACTAGTTGCAGTGACTTAAGACGACAGAGTGCAAACCAGTTTAAAGATATCTGGCAGATGCTCCTTAAGGAGGTGTGATGAAAGAGCTCATTCTGCTGTACTGTATGTTTGTGTGTGTGTGGCAAATGTGCAACTTTTTCTTTAAAATGAATGGTTATGGCAATCTGTGTGTGCGTGTTTGTGTGTGTATCAGGGGTGGGCAGCACTTCGCTGCCGTCTCCCGGGCGGCTGGCATTTGATGCAAGCTATCTCATCATTCCCCATTCTCATGCTAATGAAGCTAAAGATCATGGCTGTGACGGATGGACGGGTAGAGTGAGAGGAGGGGCTGTGGGAGCGTGCTGTTCGGTGTCACTTGCTATCCTGACACATATTAAAAAAAGAGCACCATAACTGAGAAACCCAACAAACTCAACTGAACTTAGTCAAACATTTAGGGTCAGTCCACTGACACAAATGGCTTAACTGTAGTTGGCTGATTGGTTGGTTAAAATGTCTCAGGTTTGGTTTAGTCATATGGTAAGATAAAAAAAGACTGTTGATTTCTCTGAACACTGATTTTAGCTTCTCATCTAATTTTATGCTCCTCTTCATCATCTGAGCTCTGCCTTCATGGACAACTGGGTTATTTCATCTCATTTGTAACCTTTCAAAGCTGTACTGTTTGCCATGAGTGGCATTGTGTAAACTACTTTTAATGCTGTTCTTTTGAAATATCTATTCATCAAAGAATCCTGAACAAATGTATCAGTTTTCACAAAAATATTAAAGGGTTAGTTCACCCAAAAATGAAAATGATCCCATGATTTACTCACCCTCAAGCCATCCTAGGTATATATGACTATCTTCTTTTAGACGAATACAATCAGAGATATATTTGAAAATATCCTGGCTCTTCTAAGATTTATGATGGTAGTGAATAGGGGGCCAGATTTTAAAGCCTAAAAAAATTAATCCATCCATTATAAAAAAAATAATAATAATCCATACTGCTTCAGGGGGTTAATAAAGGCCTTTTGAATCGGAGTGATGGGTTTTTGTAAGAAAAACATCCATATTTAAAAATTTATAAATTCAAATAACTAGCTTACTTTTCTCTTTAAAAATTCTCATTTTAGACTTCTAATTCATGACCGGTGTTTTCTTTTGCTCTATCCTCTGCGCTTCCACGTTTGTCATTACATCATGCATCGGGTCAGAGGTCACTCTTCCACCGCAAATCGATGTGTACGGCCATCTCCCGGAAGCTAGTTATTATAGTTATTATTTTATTTTTCTTACAAAAACCCATCGCTTCACTTAAGAATTAACTCCCTGGAGCCGTATGAATTATTTTATGTTAGATAGATGCATTTTTTTGGCTTCGAAATCTCACCTCCCTTTCACTACCATTATAAAGCTTGGAGGAGCAAGGATATTTTTAAATATATCTCGGATAGTCTCAAAGAAGATAGTGCTTTAACATCACATCTGCTTTTAACAATGATAATAATACTAAAAGATTCTTGAGCACCAAATCAGTATATTAGAATGAAGGATCATGTGACACTGAAGATTGGAGTAATGATGCTAAAAAAATTAATTATGCATTCAGAGGAATAAACTGCTTTTTAAAATATATTAAAAACATATATTAAAGGTGTTTTAAATTGTTGTTGATATGCAGCCTTGGTGCGAGAATATGAGACTTCTTTCAAAAGCATGAAAACAATTTTACTGTTAACAAACTTTTGAACAGTGGTGTTTTTCCCTGGTATAATGATAATAATTATTATAATGTGAAGATTTTATTTTTAATCATAATTTGATATTAAATTGCTGACATTTTGTTTTGATTTAAAAACAAATATTTGACCCTATAATTGGATATTGAATCTCTAAGATTCTGGACAGTCATCAGCATCAGCAAGGCCAAACAACTCTGCATATCTTCACAAATTTACAGATCCTACTATGGCAAAGGCTTATGAATATTAATTAGCATATGTGTTTGGGCAGCCCAGAAAAATTATGTCAGCTTGACCTCCTAATTAATATTCATGAGATAAGCCATCATGTCATAAAAAGAGCATCATGCCCACAATTTTAAAATGGCTATTTTGGCACCACTGCACATGTTAAAGGGATAGTTGACCCAAAAATGAAAATTTGATGTTTATCTGCTTACCCCCAGGGCATCCAAGATGTAGGTGACTTTGTTTCTTCAGTATCAATGTGTCGTCACGAGCCACAGGGTTTAATTAGGATTTGTCTGTGCATGTTTTTTTTACTCTTATAGATGGAGTTCCTATTGACACGCATTATACGGCTGACAGACAGCAACGTTTGGAGTTAAAAATCATTGTTTGTGTTCTACTGAAGAAACAAAATCACCTACATCTTGGATGCCCTGGGGGTAAGCAGATAAACATAAAATTGTCATCTTTGGATGAACTATCCCTTTAAGTCAAGCCAAGTCACCTTATTTATATAGTGCTTTTTACAATGCAGATTGTGTTAAGTAACATTATGTGTTCTGTCTATGCAGCTTACAGGCTCTCTAAAATGGAGATATGGACGGAAATGTGACTGTCTATCTGCCCCTCACCCCCCACGACTCATCCAGGTATGTTTGCTTGATGTCTGGCTCTTTCTAACAATGCTTTTAAGAAGCAAAGCAAAGTCTAATGGCTCGGGCAGGGTGCCAGAGAGAAGGTCGCGTCGGGGTCAGTGGATGTTAACCTCCTAAAGAGCACCCTGGGGCCTGTTCTAAATATACAGCATGTGAGCACAGCATCTCAACCCCGTCATTAGATAATAGCGTTACAGTTACTTCGCATTCTCCCAGGAGCGGAGTGAGATTAAACTCTGCCAATTCCGAGGACATGGCCCATGTCAGATGTCAGAGACGATGGGTTGGATGTCTGCAGACACAAACATTTGCTCTTGTAATCCAGTAGAGGTCTTTGTAATGCTGCTTAAGTGCCTTACGTGTAGTTGTGGGAAGCCTGGCAAGGTCAGACATCTAATTGACCCCATTTCCTCTGGTTTGTGCCACATTAACTTGGCAAGAGACATTGCACATTGTAGTGCCTTCTGAAATGACTCGCATAGACTTGACATGCTTTCATTGGAGACAATGAACATGTCTAACCACAGTGTATACAAAGACTATGTAAAGAATCTAGTTTCTGAATGCACATTTAATAGCTTAAAAACACTGAAAGCTCAAAGATATATTTATTGTATTTTGCTGGAATAATAGCATATCTGTGCTATTGTTAAAAATCAGTATTCTTGAGCTGTTCTCATTTGTTAAAGGTGTTCCAGATAATGCAGACAGCCTGATGACTAGTTGCTGTAAAATTTAATATAAGCTCAGTGTGGGTTACATTAATAACTTCTCACAAACTGTCATTCTTGCACAGCAATTAAGCCTTCGTATATACAAACCTGATTCCAAAAACGTTGGGACACTGTACAAATTGTGAATAAAAAAGGAATGCAATAATTTACAAATCTCATAAACTTATATTTTATTCACAATGGAATATAGATAACATGTCAAATGTTGAAAGTGAGACATTTTGAAATGTCATGCCAAATATTGGCTCATTTTGGATTTCATGAGAGCTACACATTCCAAAAAAGTTGGGACAGGTAGCAATAAGAGGCCAGAAAAGTTAAATGTACATATACGGAACAGCTGGAGGACCAATTTGCAACTTATTAGGTCAGTTGGCAACATGATTGGGTATAAAAAGAGCCTCTCAGAGTGGCAGTGTCTCTCAGAAGTCAAGATGGGCAGAGGATCACCAATTCCCCCAATGCTGCGGCGAAAAATAGTGGAGTAATATCAGAAAGGAGCTTCTCAGAGAAAAAGTGCAAAGCGTTTGAAGTTATCATCATCTACAGTGCATAATATCATCCAAAGATTCAGAGAATCCAGAAAAATCTCTGTGCGTAAGGGTCAAGGCCGGAAAACCAAACTGGATGCCTGTGATCTTCGGGCCCTTAGACGGCACTGCATCACATACAGGAATGCTACTGTAATGGAAATCACAACATGGGCTCTGGAATACTTCCTGTGTCGGTGAACACAATCCACCGTGCCATTCGCCGTTGCCAGCTAAAACTCTATAGGTCAAAAAAGAAGCCATATCTAAACATGATCCAGAAGGGCAGGCATTTTCTCTGGCCCAAGGCTCATTTAAAATGGACTGTGGCAAAGTGGAAAACTGTTCTGTGGTCAGACGAATCAAAATTTGAAGTTCTTTTTGGAAAACTGGGATGCCATGTCATCCGGACTAAAGAGGACAAGGACAACCCAAGTTGTTATCAGCGCTCAGTTCAGAAGCCTGCATCTCTGATGGTATGGGGTTGCATGAGTGCGTGTGGCATGGGCAGCTTACACATCTGGAAAGGCACCATCAATGCTGAAAGGTATATCCAAGTTCTAGAACAACATATGCTCCCATCCAGACGTCGTCTCTTTCAGGGAAGACCTTGCATTTTCTAACATGACAATGCCAGACCACATACTGCATCAATTACAACATCATGGCTGCGAAGAAGAAGGATCCGGGTACTGAAATGCCCAGCCTGCAGTCCAGATCTTTCACCCATAGAAAACATTTGGTGCATCATAAAGAGGAAGATGTGACAAAGAAGACCTAAGACAGTTGAGCAACTAGAAGCCTGTATTAGACAAGAATGGGACAACATCCCTATTCCTAAACTTGAGCAACTTGTCTCCTCAGTCCCCAGACGTTTGCAGACTGTTATAAAAAGAAGAGGGGATGCCACACAGTGGTAAATATGGCCTTGTCCCAACTTTTTTGAGATGTGTTGAGATCAACGGTTTTGAGATCAACTTATTTTTCTCTTAAAATGATACATTTTCTCAGTTTAAACATTTGATATGTCATCGATGTTGTATTCTGAATAAAATATTGAAATTTGAAATTTCCACATCATTGCATTCTGTTTTTATTCACAATTTGTACAGTGTCCCAACTTTTTCGGAATCGGGTTTGTATTATTGTGATATGTTTTAGTTGTGGTTGTCAAGCCCCATGGTAAGCACATGTGTAATTCACTTTCACAATATGGTTTTTATTTTAAGCATGCTGGGTTCCTTCATTAGAAGTCTTTGAAATGACATGGATCAGTTGTCTATCATCTTTTTCATAGTTACTGTCAATCAGACACATTGGGATACAGGTACACATAATAAACCACTTCTGTGTGATTTGTGTTGTTTTTTTTGTTAGCAGTTTGTATCATCTGAAACGCCCTTAAAAATGAAAACAGCTCTATGTAAAGTATGCTGATTTTAAAACAGTTCATGTGACTACAGTGGTTCAATCTTAATGTTATGAAGTGACGAGAATACTTTTTGTGTGGCAAAAAGTCAAAATGGGCGATTTCAAAGCACTGCTTCATGAAGCTTCGAAGCTATACAAATCTTTTGTTTCAAATCAGTGGTTCGGAGCACGTATCAAACTGCCAAAGTCACATGAACCATTGAAATTTCGAAACACTTAGGACGTAACGAAGCCTCGTTTACTGAAATCACATGACTTTGCCGCTCCGAACCATTGATACAAAACAAAAGATTCGTAAAGGTCTTACGGGTGTGGAACGACATGAGGGTGAGTAATTAATGAAAGAATTTTCATTTTTGGGTGAACTAACCCTTTAATGTAAAAGGTAGATTGCATATACCCTGTTTTAGTGTTTTTGTAGCTATTAATTAGGCCTGTTTAATTATGGCAAAATCATAATCATTATTATTTCAATAATAAATGATGATTATTTAACATGATTATTGGTGGGTAATATGATCAAAATCTTATTTCATGATATCGTGTAATTTTAAATTTTCAGGAAGATGTAACAGTGGTATTCAGGTAAGTAATAGCCGAGATAATACCAGGTGTAACAGTAGTTCGTCTTGGCCGACCACTTGTGATTGCTACACCGAAAACACATCTTTCCAGGTGGAAACAGGCTTTTTCTCTCTCTCGCTCACTCTCTTGATTTCCAGGATATTGTATATAATTTGCAGGCATCAGGTAGCCGCTATCAATATACAGGAAACTCCCGGACCTTACGGGAGAGGTGGGATGTCTGTTGTTTTATGTTGTTAATCTTGTTTTCTTCATGGAAGCCAAAATTGAAATCGAAAAATCAATTACGAATAATCGCACAGCCCTATTATTAAATGCCTTGAAAGCAGGCCATAGCTATAGTAGTAGTATACTAAGCATACCTTGATTAAAATGTCTGCTGTGTGTTCTGCAAAAAAAGATAGGGGATACGTTATTTGTTTCTTATAACATAGTTGACACTCATCTGCTCTTAATGGATGCCTATACAGATTATATTGTCCCGAAAAATTCCTTTTAACCAGGTATTCTGTTGCATACTTTACACAGAATGAATGTATATGGTTCTTGAAAAGGGTCCCCAAAGAGCTCCAAGTAATTTAGCTCAGTGGCAGTATTTTAAAATTCCCCCTGGGTCTTTTTAAAGGATACAACAGTTAAAAGGTACAACAGGTTGTTTATGCCTTCTTGTAGCGGCTGACAGGCTGGCTATTTCCACAGAAATACCTCATAAAGCATGTCGGAGCTTTTTCCATTGTCACCTTTTTCTCCCTTTGGAGTGGTTGCTGCCCAGAAACAGCACCTGAAACATAAACACATGATAGGAAGTTTATGGTGTCTTCTGAGTATTTGAGACTGACTGATTGTCCAATCATTTCATGTAATTGCTTGCACCTGGTTTAGCAGAAGGAAAATTGGTCCTGAGTGACTTTGCTGTCTCCATAGGCACAGTTTTTCACTTCGAAGGAGCCAACATTGTCACTCGTCGCAACCGTGCAGTCATTTCGTCTTGCTTTCTCTTTATCTCTCCCCCCATTTGGAATGGTCTTTGGCAGCACCATGTGTTATATTTTCAGCAGTCATGCTGAGCCCCAGGCCCTCCGCTCTCCTCCATCGCTGTAGGGCAGTGGCAGGTGGCTTCGCCCACCTTCTCTAACACCCTCCCGGGGGAGCAATCAGGGGCTCTGTGGGGCCAGACACCCAGACACCACAGTCACTGTAAAAGAGCGGAGTGGAGCTGACATGACAGCGAGGTGACACGTCTGGCTGTGGCACAGGTGCTGTGAGACAGGCGAGGGGTCAGAGGTCACAGGATCCCAAACCACTGATTAAAGAGATGGGACTGACATCAAGAGAAGTTAGAAGCCACATACATGTGAGAACCTCTCTCTCTCTTTCTTTCTCTGTTTAGTTCTGGTGGAGATAAAGTAACAAGGAATTCACATGTTGTCGAATTCATCAGTATGCATCATGGGAAGCATTAATGTGTGCTGTTAAGAAAGAAAAAAGTGTTTTTGTTGTTGTTGTTGGTGGTGGTAGTGGTTTGTTTTTAGTCAAAAGAAGGCAATCAAGTCCTCATTAATTTTTAAAGGAATAGTACACAAAAAAAAAAAAAATTATATATATATATTCAGGTCAGTCCTATGTTCAAAATAAAAAAACCTGTTTAAATGTCCGATGTATCATCTTGTCCTTTTAACAGTTTAGACAGCGTTTGTCAGTTGCGTGTTGTTCCGTTTTCAAAACAATTCAGTCTTTTCAATATAACAGTCTTTGCTACTGACTGACACACTCATAAAGACAGTTTTTGCCGCCATATAATGGCGTGAATATGTAACTTCTGTTGCTGTTCATGGTCAGGGACTATTTTTTCCGGCGGAAGGAAGGCTTGTAAGAGTTTACTTCATGAAAGTTGCATTGATACATATTTTTGGCTTTAATATTTGTATTGTGTGGTAACCGTTTTATAAAAGCAATAAGGTACTTGAGGCTGGTGCTGTATTGTGAATAAGTCACGGGGTTGTTAGGCACGACACGAAGCGGAGACAACGCCCTTCAGCTGTGACTTATTCATGATACAGCACAGCCTCTCGTACCTTATTGCTTACACACACACACACACACACACACACATATATATATAATATATATATATATATATATATATATATATATATATATATACAGCTTCAACTCTTCTGGGAAGGCTTTCCACAAGGTTTAGGAGTGTGTTTATGGGAATTTTGGACCATTCTTCTAGAAGCGCATTTGTGAGGTCAGGCAGCGATGTTGGCGAGAAGGTCTGGCTCACAGTCTCCGCTCTAATTCATCCCAAAGGTGTTCTAGAGGTCAGGACTTTGTGCAGGCCAGTTAAGTTCCTCCACACCAAACTCGCTCATCCATGTCTTTACGGACCTTGCTTTGTGCATTGGTGCGCAGTCATGTTGGAAAAGGAAGGGGCCATTCCCAAATTGTTCCCACAAAGTTGGGAGCATGTAATTGTCCACAATGTCTTGGTATGCTGAAGCATTAAGAGTTCCTTTCACTGGAACTAAGGGGCCAAGTCCAACCCCTGAAAAACAACCCAACACCATAATCCCCCTCCACCAAACTTTACACTTGGCACAATGCAGTCATGCAAGTACCGTCCTCCTGGCAACTGCCAAACACGGACTCGTCCATCAGATTGCCAGACAGAGAAGCATGATTCATCACTCCAGAAATCACGTCTCCACTGCTCTAGAGTCCAGTGGCGGTGTGCTTTACACCACTGCATCCAACACTTTGCATTGCACTTGGTGATGTAAGACTTGGATGCAGCTGCTCGGCCATGGAAACCCATTCCATTAAGCTCTCTACACACTGTTCTTGAGCTAATCTTAAGGCCACACGAAGTTTGGAGGGCTGTAGCTACTGACTCTGCAGAAAGTTGGCAACTTCTGCACACTGTGTGCCTCAGCATGCGCTGACCCCGCTTTGTGATTTTTTTTTTTTTTTTTTTTTCATGGCCTACCACTTCATGGCTGAGTTGCTGTTGTTCTCAATTGCTTCCACTTTGTTATGATACCACTAACAGTTGACCGTGGAATATTTAATATTGAGGAAATTTCACGAATGGACTTATTGCACAGGTGACAACCTATCTAGGTGCTTGATTTTATACACCTGTGGCCATGGAAGTGATTGGAACACCTGAATTCAATGACTGCGAGGGGTGTCCCAATACTTTTGGTAATATAGTTTATAGTATTTATATAATATATACTATTTATAGTATATATATAATATAGTTTGTGTATATATATATCAGAGGTTGCGTTAGACTTTAACATTGTCCGTCATTTTGACGGACAGGGTCGTAAAAATTCCGTCATAATCTATTACTACCCGTCATTTTAATTTTCATATTTTAATTATAATAACACATTTAATTGCTTTTATTTTTGTTCACAAATAAAAGCAATTAAATGTGTTATTATAACATTTGAACAAAAATAAAAGCAATTAAATGTGTTATTATAATTAAAATATGAAAATTAATATGACTGGTAATTCACACGCGAAATTTCTCTGTAACGTGACTGTTGTCTAGGCTATGTGTTGGTAGCCATTAAAGAAAACATAGTTTCATATTTATGTTTAAATAGTCCTATGTTATATTTTAAATTCATCTATTTGATTATGAAAAGTTAACAGCATGATGCATCATGAGATGCGCAGTATATCCGGAGACATGACATGTCAGACATGATTTTAAACACTTCATTAAGTTTTATTTTCTAGAAAGCCTTTCTTTAAAGTGAATTTCGTTTTGTAAAAATTGTATCTTAATTTTAATCAATGTTTCATTAACCAATTGCCTGGATGTAATAAATAAGAAGCAAATATAACAGACAATATAATCATGACATGGAGGCGCGGGCGCGATCACTGGCGCGTGAACTGGAGCGCGTCTTACAGGCTAAATGAAACGAAACTCAGCGGCTGCTTGCCTCACATACATGAGAAATATATCTACAGAAAGCTTTAAATACCTACTTTAACGAAAACGAATTAATTCAAAACGAAAAGAAATAGGCTACTCTGATTATGTAGACTAAACCGAATGAAGTGCATTCTCTCTCTAGCGCATCCATAGATGATGAGAGTCAATATCAACTTCATCTTTGCAGCCGACACTGATTCAGAAAACATTACTTTATTAATAAACAATTAAAATGTCTCCTTGCTGTTTTGCGCATTCGTGAGACCAATATCGATTCGTAAACCATAGTCGATCTCTTGGTAGGCTATGCTGTTTTCAGTTGATGATTAAACAGTGCATTGTGCGCCTCCCATCCAATAAATCGCAATAGGCTTAACGCTTTGTTGCTTTTGATATGGAACAAAAGTCTCAGATTTCAAATTCTGTCCATTTCATTAAGAAATTCAAGCAATAAATACCGTTTTGGCGCTCTTTAATGTGGCGTGATAGAGAGTTGTAGCTTCTGGGTACTCGCCTGTGCGTTATCAGTATCAAACGCATAGCAAAAGATTCGTGCCAGTTTCTTTTGTTCCGGATCCAGTGCTCTGCTGCTACATTGGAGCGCACTCGCCACCAACTGGACAGGGGTGTTAATTACAGTTACAATTTACAGTAGATCACCCTGAGTGTAATCTGTCACCGTGACGGACGGCCTTCAGATTTTTCCGTCATTGATAAAAATATTCCGTCAATGATGGAAAATTTTCGGTTAACGCGACCTCTGATATATATATATATATATATATATATATATATATATATATATATATATATATATATATATATATATATATATAATATTATATTATAATATACTGCTGCTGCTTGACAGGGGGTGTGGCTTAGGTCACTGCAATTTTGGCCTTTTCCTCTGAGAGAGTTCATCTTGTCCTCTGAACTGGGATAATGTTGTTTCAGTGCTGTGGTTTTGTTCTACAGTGGGGTAGAAAATTTGAGAGTCAGCTGAGAGTTGTGATCGGGATTTAAGTTTGAAAGAAATGCCCAACTGTGTCAAGTGGTAAAGCGCTAATCTGTTTTCAATACTGCAGTAACAACCAACAGCTCCCCTCTGATGCAAAAAAAAAAAAAAAAAACCTCACTGCTCACACGATAAGCAGCTCCTCTAGTGTAAACAATAATTAAAGGGGGAAAAAACTCCACCAATGCACGCCTTTATTTGTTCCAATCCATATATGTGTCCTTCGGTGTTGATCCAAATAGTTTTTTCTTGTCAATAGAATCAGATCCTTTTCTGCAATGTAGCTGTCAGTTTTCTATAAAGTTCCTCATACTGGCATGTACAGTAATCTCAGTGGATCTGATAGTTATTGCCTTTTATATGCTTGCTTAGTTAGTTGTTTTTATTCATCTGCATTTGGCTGAAGTCACATGTCTGATTTTCTTTCTGCTTAACTCCACTCTGCGTCTTTTTCATAGCACTGCTCTGTCAAAGGTTTTTGGAGTTCTCTGCCCTTTCCCTGCTCGTCCTCCTAAATTACACTGAGATGATGAACCGCCTCTGAGGCTCAAGGCTCCCTGAGATTTAGAACTTTGTCCTGGATGAAGGACAGGTTAGGAGAGACATTAATATGCAGAACAGGTAATATCGAAAACCTCAACGTACTTTACGGTGGCTGGCGCACATTATCAATCTATTTGTGCAAGCTGCCCTGCAAGAATTTCATTTGCCACTCGTTTATTTGCCTTCCTCAACAATTACACTGCCGGAACAGGATTTGATTCAAAGTAATGTTCCAAGGGCACGAGTTATTTCAGTGCACTCTATTGTCAAAGAGTGAGAGGTGTCAAGAAAAGGCTTTTGTAA
The DNA here is from genome assembly GCF_024489055.1 of Chanodichthys erythropterus. NCBI lineage: Eukaryota > Metazoa > Chordata > Actinopteri > Cypriniformes > Xenocyprididae > Chanodichthys > Chanodichthys erythropterus. The sequence goes on along the minus strand of NC_090242.1, from coordinate 15,428,294 downwards.
CTTTCAGTCTAATGTTATAGTGGTATCTCTCAAATAAGCCTGTTTTTAGAGAGGGTCAGTAATGATGAAACCTTTGCATTTTGACTAGCTGTGAGATTATTTCAGCACCGTGGACAGCAGCTTACTGTCGTTCCAGCAGCCATGCAGAAGCGTGGAACGACAGTGCTTATTTTTAGCAGCAGGCCTGCTGTCGAAGAAAATAACATTTGGGTTTATTATTTATTTCCTGACAGGAAAAAAAATAAGTATGATTGTCATTTGATTTTAAGGCTCATGTGCATAGACATACCGCTGGGATCAAATTTTAGGATGAAGATGTGACACTCTCCTCTGGAGACCATTCCTCTGCTGAAATTTAGATTGGAGCGTTTCGGTTCCACTCCAGGTTCATTTGAGCTACATCAAACCACGCTCTCAGCGACCTATGGGGCACCCTCTGTAGACCAATTGGTCTGTAAATTACCCGTTAATTGCGTATGATTATTATTATCACGACGATGGACGTGCTCATCAGATGCTTTTCATTTGGGTCAGCTTGCGGCACATTGAAAAGCGCAAAAGAGTCGACAGGGGTGAAGAGAAAGACTGTAGGGAACAGTAATGGCAACATAACTTATATAATCGCTGCGATACTACGCACAGAACATAATTATAATGATTTGTGCTAACACATTTCGTCCTTGTATTAAAAATATGGCTCAAGGCAAGTCGGGCGTGATCTCGGGCAGCACGGCCCCAAGGGTATGCTTGCAGAACCGAGTGCAGTGCCCTGCCAAAGAAAGCGGACTGACTCAGCTGGGCTGGGTTATACTGACAGTCCGAAATGACATTAACGGGCCATTACAGCCTCTGAGTGTGGTAGGTGAGAGGGCCACTGAGTGTATTTCGTTCCCTTTTTAATGCTGCTTTGGACCACATCCAAAGATTTAAAATCGCATCGTTAAGGCCAAACACATACGAGATTATACTGTGTTTTAATATTTGACCAGTTGACCTTTGGTCAGAGCACATGCAACGGTAAGAGATTCAGTGTAGATACCAGAGCTGCTCAGCTCTAAATTAATTATTTGGAAGACTGCAATGAAGAGAAGTTGCTCTTCTAAGAAACATAGCATGATGTAATTCATTGCATTTATTGTGTTATCGTGAACTCTTTAAGAGTTAATGTTCCAATTAGAACCAAAAAGGATTTTGCAATCACGTCATGAATCATGTCATGAATAACCTTTACCATTCAAAGAACTTATTGTATTCTCTATATTTTTAGTTTTTATATATATACTGTATATACATTTACCAATTAGGCATAACATTATGACCACCTTCTTAATATTGTCTTGGTCCAAAACAGCCCTGACCTGTCAAGGCATGGACTCCACTAGACCTGATGCTCAGGTGCCCACTGTTGGAGTTTTCGGCCGTGGACAGGGGTCAGCATGAGCACCCTGACTGGTCTGCGGCTATGCAGCCCCATACACTCCATATTCTGACACCTTTCTATCAGAACCAGCATTAACTTTTTGAAATTATTTTTATCATTTATACATATTTTATTATTATTTTTAAATTATTTTATGTATTTTTATTTGAATTAATGTTTATTTTTTTTACTTTTTTTTTATCTCCCATGATCCTTATTTCCAACTCTAGAACGTTATTCAGCGAAAATGGTTCTTGGTAAGAAAAAGATTCTTGGTCATTTTTTAAACATTGAACAACCTTATGGGAAAAAAAATGTGCTTCTTAACCATTAGCCGGGTTTCCATTACAGATTTGCGCAAAAATTTTGCAATATTCTCTAAATGTCGATAAAAAAACTATTGCAAAATAACGGCATTTCCATCAACTGACGCAGCTAATGACCCAAAGATAAATATTTCAAGACTGTGTAGTTTTAGGAAACAGTGAAAAAACAATGCTAAATGCGCAAATAATGAAAAGCAATAATCATATTATTGTGCATAATTAGGATAAACTATTTAAAAATAAAGTTTCTTTGTTAGCATGTATGGTTCAGTTTTTACATCCATGAAATCTTTCAGTTGAACAAAAAATACTATGTAGTGAAAAATGTTCTTTAGACTAAGATTTTTCACACTAAGAAAAAATAAATTAATATTTATTTTTATCTTATTTTTAAGTTCCTTTTTTGTGTGTGTTTTTAATAACCTTTTGTGCAGTGGAAAGTTTCCATGGATTTTAAAGGTTCTTCATGGATCTGTAGATGCCAGCAAAGAACCTTTATTTTGCCTGAACAGGTTACGTTTGGTATTTTGTTGGATTGCCACTTGATATCAAGTGTTAATGAGTTCTGAAGCGAAACTAATTGAGAACCACTGTTCTAAACAGCTTCATCATCACCTTTCCAGTGCCTTCAGAAGGCCTCATCTAAAGTGGCTTGTGGTTTTCCTCCATTTTGAGTTCGCTTGAGCGCTCCTACCTGCCTTTGTGCCGGTGCTGAACACATGTACGCCTGTTGTTCTCTGTGGGCCTTGTGCTCAGCAGGATCTCTGAGGCAGCCTACAATTTCCCATCATTATGAGCAGGTGCTTTGGTCTCGACAGTGGTGTGTCATTGTCAGCATGAAAAACGCTGTGGTTGTGTGCTCTGGTGTGGAAATTTGAGGCTTGCATGCAACGTTTGCACTTGTGCGTACACGCTTTGACTGTCAACAGCAGTTCATATCGTGGATAAGTGGGATTTTAAAGGTGTTCAGGGCTCAGGTTAGATGTTTGGAGGCATCACTCAAACCCCCAAGCAGTGTTCATTACATCTGTTCGGTCAGTCTTCATTACATCAAGGTTGTTTTTCCTGATCAGAAAGAACAGCAGATCTCTGTGGACTCATTGATGGGTTTATGTTATTAAATTGAAGAGACACTTTGTTTTGGTTTTTTTGGCTTTAGTGAAAGAGGAGAGTTTATTGTTGAAGCAAATGCTTTGTATTAGTCATTCTCAACAGCATTTTAAACTGATGAAATCCAATGAAAGTAAGCACTAAGTGAAAAGATGTAACTATAAATAATCTCTCTAAAGAGTACTTTGAATTTCCAATGTCAGCTATTGACCCGTTGCTCTTGAATTATGTTCCAGGGACACAAAAAATTAGACCATGCTTCAGTTGTACTCTAAATGCAGCCATAAGATTTTTTCAATAGCTGTTTGTAATGTCCATTATATAATATGCATTGGTTCTGAACTGTGACAACATCCAGAATCTCTATATCTATTTCTCTCTCTCTCTCTCTCTCTCTCTCTCTGTCTCTCTCTCTGTGTGTGTGTGTGTGTGTAGGGAGATAGAAAATATGGTTTGTACAGTATAAGTGTGTGTGTTTCAGTGTATGTGTTTTGGGGACAAAATGTCCCCATGAAGATGGCAGTATCCAAAATGTTTGGTCCCCATGAGGAAAACAGTCAAGTCATACTAAGTGATGTTTTTTCAACATTTAGAAATGCTGAAAGTTTTTTTGTGATAGGTACGTTTAGGGTTACTGGATACAATATACAGTATAATGTACAGTATAAAATCATGAAAGTCCCCATAAAACATGGAAACCCAATGTGTGTGTGATATTATAATCATTCGAATCATGCCACATTTTTCTACCATATTTCAAAATAAGGTTTTTGAGCCAAAAAAAAAAAAAAAAATCTACACTCTAAAAAATGCTTAGTTAAAAACAACCCAGCGAATGGGTTGTTTTAACCCAGCGAATGGATTGTTTTAACTCAGCGGTTGGGGTAAAAAATTGCAGTATTGCTTGCAAAGTATGATGGAAATTAACATTTTTTAATGTGTTTAATAAATGAACATTTATTATTAAATTTAATGAATAATAATTAAACAATAAACATTTATTAAATTGCTTATTTATAAATGTTCACCTTTTGATTATTATTGTTGCCTCTAGTAATTATATGTCTGATTTTTAATTTCCAACATATTTTGGGTTCATTTTAAGTCAGCCATATAATAATTTTTGAACAATAGTTGGGTTAAATAAAACTGCCCAGCACGTTGGGCAAACATTTAACCCAACCACTGGGTTAAAACAACCCAATCGCTGGGTTTGTCCATTTTCAACCCAACTCGGGTTGTTTTTAACCCAACATTTGTTTTAGAGTGCAGAAATGCATTAAACCAAAACCTTACAAAACATGCTCACTGGAATTGACACTGGGTCTGAATGGGTTAAAGGTCCCTCATTGAGTGAACTATATGATACAGATTTGTATTTTTATAACCCCCATTCCTGAACACACACACACAGTAACGTGTCGCCTCCCTGCTCGTACACACCGCGCGGAGGAGCTCACAGCCCTCTTTCTGGCTCGTGCATTTGAAGAGAGGCATTGTTTTCATTCAGCGAAATACATTTTTTTTTTACGATTAAGTAAAAAAAAATATATATATAATATATATATATATATATATATATATATATATATATATATATATATATATATATATATATATATATATATATTTATATTAATAATAATAACATTGAAAGGATTTATCCCAGCGAGGTTGCATGCATAAGGCTGTTTTACCCTTGCACTTTCTGAGCGTTTCAGCACTGTCGCTGTCCAATAGTTCCCTCAGCTCTTTACAGCGAATTTGGGTGAATCCTTTGATGCTTTCCTGAGAAATGCACATAGGGGAACATTATGCATTGGAGTGCGTTTTTTTTTTTTTTTTTAATAGATTGGATGTTACTATGTAGAAGTCTAAGGTGCGTCATTCACAAGGCAGCGTACAAAGAGCTGTGTAAATGTGATATTTTCTTTATTTATAGTCCCTCTCCTTCGGCGGAACATACCATGTTACTGTATAACGATGAGAGGGGGAGAAAGAGCGTCGTGTGACATAAAGGGAGCTGCTTTTTCTCCTCTTCCTCCCCACTGCACTGAGCGCGTTTGAGACAGCCCTGTCGGTTTAAACCGGGAGGACACCCATACCGACTTCTTAATGCAAAAAAATAAAAGGGTAGCTAGAAGCAGGGGCGAGGGGAACGGAGGTAAAGCGAACTCTCACGGTCTGTCTCTCTCTCTTTCTCTCTCTCTCTCTCTCTCTCTCTCGTTTTTATTACATGAATGAATGAATTGAGTAGTAAGGGACAAATACAAGGAATCACGCCTCCGCCTGGACGACCAAACGCGTTTGATATTTGACTTGTGTTCAATGGTACGTGTTTGCATCTGTACATTTTCGGCGAAAACCAGAGTAGGACGTCTCATCCCGTCATTTGAAACACTTCAGAAGGCGTAGCAGCTGAAAGTCCTCGCGGTGAACATGGCAACTTTAACGAACGGACAGGTGGACGCCGCGGTGCACGGAGGAGCGGCCAGTACGAACGGGCTCGTGAACGGAATAAGCCACACTCACAGTCCCGCGAGCTGCGCCACCATTCCCATGAAGGACCACGATGCCATCAAACTATTCATCGGACAGATACCCCGCAACCTGGACGAGAAGGACCTTCGGCCGCTCTTCGAGGAATTTGGCAAGATCTACGAGCTCACCGTGCTGAAAGACCGCTTCACTGGCATGCACAAAGGTACGTTTCGCTCGCGAGAGCAGTTTCCCACTCGATTCCTGTCACTCTAATGTCTTGATTTGCTTTGCTTCCGTCTCAATCATAAAAAAGGATGCTATTAACGACAGGCTTGAATGAACTGGCTATTTTATATGTAAAATATGAAACATGTAAGTGAATAATTCATTCACTGGTGTACTACAAAAGTTAAGCATTGATTTAGAATACTTGACACGAAGCGAATATAGTAGCGTCAGAAGGCAAATGGTAGGCTACTTAGCTGTTTTTACGCGATCCTATTTTGTAGGATGGGGTGGCGGGGGATGGAGAGATATGGGCTTTTCACACCTGAAATCGATGTATCTTATTCTGTTTTTATTTTCTGGGTTAATTCTAGGTAGCTAGTCAAGATTTGTAAACCTTAACGTTCTTATTTGAATATTTCTAAGTTGAATAACTCTTGACAAATATTGCGCGCGACGTGTTTCAGAAATGCTTGTGCATCTGTGTGAAAAGTCGCTATGTAGAGCAAAATAAATATAGTCTATTCATCTCCATTTGACGCGTCTGCCATCGCTGTTCGACATCCTAACTCTTTCCCCTCAGACGTGGAGACTAAACACGGCGCGTGAAACTTTCAGCAAATGTACAAAGCGTATGAATATTTAATGAGGTAAGCACTGAGGCAAGTTTGTGATGGGTGTCTGTCTGTTGCTAAACAACTCGACTAACGTTTTAGCGTCGTGTTGTTTCGTTAGCGGTGCTAGTACAACCCAGGGATAAAAGTAATTCCCTTCCAAAATGGCAAGTGTGAAACGTGTTTATCCCAGGGTTACAACTGGTCTTTACGTCGTGTTGAAAAAGACATTAACCCAGGGTTAAGTGTAGTTTGAAAAGCCATGTTCTGTAGAAGGTGTCTTGAGGTCCAGCTCGCTTATAAGTCCATCACTTTGTTAGGCATTACATTAATGTGTGTGTGTGTGTGTGTGTGTGTGTGTGTGTGTGTGTTCAGGTTTTGCTTCCATTGTGCTGACTAGATGTTCAAAGATAGAAAATCCTAAAATGGTCATTGTGGGGACCAGCTAGTGTTCCTAATGATTTGACATACTAAATAAAACATATTTGAGATTTCTTAAATAGTATTAACTCGGTATAAAAACAACAGAAGCTAATGCAAAGTCTCCACCATGGTAGAAAAAAATGAATGTGTGTGTACTTGTGTATGTTTGACCTTCCATAAACATTTCCCCAATTAGTTTTCTTTAGAGATCGTGTTGTGTGCACAACAGAAAAAAACTCCCTTGTATACTATCTGAAACAAGTAGGCTATTATCTTGAGTCTTTTGTCTAAGTATAATCATGCAAGGACTAAAGGTAAATGGCAGCCGTCGAGACAATGTAAGAGAACATTATGAGCAAGGATAGGATCTGTACTGAAAGGGATCTGTCCAATAACCTCTTAATTGGGGTTGTGTAGCCATGATTGTTCCTGTTCTATTGCTTCACAATAAAATATTAATTTATGATGACAGTCCACACAATAGCATTTCAGTGTGGTGTGTTCTAGCCGTAACAGCCACCGAACTATAATTACCTCCTGCTTATCTTCTCTTTGCCAGTTGGTGTCATACGCAGCAACTCACATCTCCGGTTAGGTTCGGCCGCAACTGTGCCTTGTTTGTGCGCTCGCTCGCTCCTGCAGTGTGGTAATTACTGCTGAAGTTGTGTACCTGTGGTGTGTTCGGAAAGATCAATTCCTGAAGCCCTCAGCCAGGGGTCCAAAGGGGGATCTTCCCAGGGGTGACATTATTTCACAGGCTTGTCTAATTGATCCCCAACCCAGAGGACATTGTTTGGCTTTAGGGTCACATCAGTGGCTAATTTACCCATCCAACACTGAGAGTCGAGGGAAGAAGCTGCTTACCCAAGCCCCAGGGATGAAGTCCCTCTGTTGTAGTAAACAAAGCTGTCCTCTGTATGTGCCTAGCAAAAATGTGGCTTTGAGAAGCGGATCTGGGGAGGGTAGGAGGTTATCTTTTATTAATAGCACCGCTGGAGTACTCCCCGTCCGGTGGTTAATCATGTTGCTCGTGAACTATGGGGAGTCATGCCGGCTGATTCTAGGAACTGTCTCCTTTTTGCAATATATGGTCCTTTGTACCCATCCCCCCACTGCAGGGTCTGTATTCACTAGTGTGGTCGTCAGGCCTGCTTGGCTCTATGTTACGACTGAGTTTAGGTACTCGTTCACTCCCTCTCCACAACATAAGCACTGGCGTCAGTGTCTCTCAAAATCTATTTCCGTTTGGCAGCGGTGCCATTCTCTCCGTACCCTGCAGTACGCTGGGGCCTGTCCGTTTTGGAGCTCTCTTAGCTTCTAGAACTTAATATGCTTTTTTGTAAAACTGACCTTTCCCTTCACTTTCAGGAAAAATAGTACCTTGTCACTTGGGCAGCACCCTTAAAAAGTGCTTATATGTACACTTAAAGGGATAGATAACCTAAAATGAAAATTTTGTCATCATTTACTCGCCCTCGTGTGGTTCCAGACCTGTATGTGTTTATTGCTTCTGTTGAACAGATATTTTGACACAAGGTCACATTGGACCCAAAAAATTTCTTTTGAGTTCCACAGAAGAAAGAAAGTCTAACAGGTTTTGAATGAGATGAGGGTGAGTAAAGATGAAAGAATTATAATTTTGGGCTAATTGTCCCTTTAAAGTCGGAAGTTGTAGTTGTCTTTTCTGCTCTATTGTGACAGTGAAACAGCTTTTCAAACAAGAAAAAAATGTAGAGCGGGACTTGATTTTGTCCGTCGGGAATTGATCATTGTTTGCTAATTGCTGCGATCTCATGTGAGTGACAAGTTGCTGGAGGGAAGGGATTATTGTCCCGCTCTCTTGCCAGTGAACATGTCATCACACTCTAAAAAAAAAAAAAAAATACTGGGTTAAAAACAACCCAAGTTGGGTTGAAATTGGACAAACCCAGGTTGTTTTAACCCAGAGCTTGGGTTAAATGTTTGCCCAACCTGCTGGGTAGTTTTATTTAACCCAAGTATTGTTTAAAAATGACTGTATTGCTTACTTAAAATTAACCCAAAGTTTGTTGGAAATTAACATTTATAAATATGTTTAATAATTGAATGTTTTTAATATGTTTAATGAATAATAATTAAACAATAAACTTGCTTATTAATGTTTAACTTTTTGATTATTATTGTTGCCTCTAGTAATTATGCATCTGATTTTTAATTTCCAACCTGTTTTGGGTTCATTTTAAGCCAGCCATATAATAATTTTTAAACAATAGTTAGGTTAAATAAAACTGCCCAGCACACTGGGCAAACATTTATCACAACCGCTAGGTTAAAACAACCCAATTGCTGGGTTTGTCCATTTTCAACCCAGCTTGGGTTGTTTTTAACCCAGCATTTTTTTAGAGCAGAGAAGAGATGATTTCAAAGGGACATTAAAGGATCTACCTCAGTGACAAACTAAAAGCTAGCAAGCTACCACTGAAAAAGTGCTTTATTTTTTCTGACTGTGCCTCCCAAACAAATGATTATTCTTTAAAGCTCCATAAATATTCTATTCCTACAGTTGTCTGCCCTCCTTGATCATTAACATGATCGTATTGTCTTGTTTTTCATCATTATAGGAAGTTCTCCATCTTGGCTCTTCATCCATCTCCACCTCCACCCACTTCCTCTCTTCACACGTTATCACCTCCTCCAGCCTGCTGCATGTCTCTGCCGTCTCTCCTCTTCCAATCGTGCAATTTTTCTTTCCATTCACCGTCTAGAAGGGGTTTTGTCATCCATTTATTCACTCACTTACCCTCCTACACACATCGTTCAAGATTTACCATTACACTCCATGCTGAGATGAGGTCCTGAGAGCAGGTCTGCAGCTCTCTGTTGGGGTCTAGGATAACGGAAACAGCAGAACCTCAATATTTTCAGTGCAAATATTGGTCTCTCTTAAAGATAGTTTCTGCTTCTTGGAGATGATTGGATAGATGTTGACATGACAGACTGAGACAGCGGTATGGCAAGCCAGTGTAGACTGCTGAGATCACATCCAATCACAAAATGAAACTTCTGTCATTATTTACTCACCTTCCTGTTGTTCCAAACCTGTATGACTTTATTTCTTGCGAAGGTTGTGAAAAATGTCCATACAATTGGGATCCAATGTTGTTTGGATACCAATGTTCTTCAAAATATCTCCTTTTGTACTCCAAAGAAATAAGAAAGTCATACAGGTTTGGAACGACATGAAGGTGAGTAAATTATAACAGAATTTTCTTTTTTGGGTGAACTATGCCTTTAATTGCAGGTGGTTCATTTTCAGCAGATTCTAAAATCGTCAAGAAAACGATCCCGCGTTGTTCAGGTAAACACCAGAAGCAAACATTGTTGAGAAGCGTGAGCGTTTGAAGTTGTGATGAGCGTAGGTGGAGAGGGAGCGCGTTTGATGCTATAAAGAAGCACGTAGGAGGAGACGCTGCATTTTCATACTATGCTGCTGAATTCTATTTTTGATAGTCATTATTCTCATGCATATGGTCTACTTTTGTGCTCTGTTTTTGATATGCAGACGTGGCGTGCGGGCATACATTTGATTTTGCTATGCTGGATGCGCATCTGGAGCCATGACTGAATAAAGCACGATGCGTTTTACGTGTAGACTCTAATGAGACACTGAACGGAGAGGGCTTCATTCATCCTCATGCCTGAGCAGCCAAAGTAATGATTCTGTACATCAGTTATCTAGTCTTAAGACTCCCGTCTCTCAGGACAACGTGAGAAAGAGGCAACACTGGCTAAAGGATGGAGATCGGGAGAGTGATGGATTGAAAAAGAGAGTAGAACGAGGAGAAACAAAACAAAAAGATGGATGAAAACAGACAAAAAAAAAAAGAGTTCAGCACAGGAATGGGCTTGTGTTTTAAACTGAGTAATAGAAGTAGACAAGTAGAAAGAGAGTTGGATGGAGAAAACTGGGTACTTGGGGGGGGCAGGCCTGAGCTGGGGGGAGTTCTTGAGTCCTCCGTTCACCAGCACTTTCATTTGGCTGCTCTGCGTGACTCAGCACAGCTAATAGAGGCCATTTGTACCGGTCACCAACAGCTACAGGAAACATGCTGCGGACTGTAACATCTTCTCCTTGCACGCCTTTTAGCGTAGGGGAGATTGCCGCTATGCACCGAATGACTATCCCACCCTTCTTGCAAAGTCTGAGATTGTGATGGTTAGCATTGTCTTGTTTAGCTGGAGCTCATGACTAGCTTCCGTGTTTAAAGTCCACCTGAAAGTTTTTTTTTTTTTATATCTTTTAGTATGAATATGTTAGCCTTAAAGGGATAGTTAACCCAAAAATGAAAATTCTGTCATCATTTACTCACCCTCAAGTTGTTCCAAACCTGCATAAATTTCTTTGTTCTGCTGAACACAAAGGAAGATATTTGGAAGAATGTTTGTAACCAAGCAGATCTCACCCCACATTGACTACCATAGTAATTTCCCCCCCCTACTATGGTAGTCAATGGGAGGTGAGATCTGCATGGTTACAAACATTCTTCCAAATATCTTTTTTTGTGTGTGTGTGTTCAGCAGAACAAAAAGGTTTGGAACAACTTGAAGGTGAGTAAATGATGACAGAATTTTCATTTTTGGGTGAACTATCCCTTTAAGGTTAGGAATAAGCTGGTGTGTTCAAAAACAATGACAAAATTCACATTTAGGAGATATAAGCATTCAAAACTTAGTCTAAAATGGATCATGGATTTTTATGATATCACTGTGGACTTCAGCTTCTCATCAGATCTTCTGTCCAATCAAATGCTCTCTAGAATCTAAAGCGTCCCACCCCCTACATTATAAAGAGATGCTGAAGATGTGGCTAAAATCGGTCACTTGTTCACACATTAACTATTTTCTACATGGTGAATGGCACATAGAAATCTATGTAGGGGATATGGAATGATTCAGACAGTGTAAATATGCTTTCCATTGAGGCGAATGAAGTCTAGTTTTACGTTAGTGTCGCAGCAACACTCACACAGTCTGCTCTGGTCCAGAGACACATTAGCACAGAGTGGATCATGACAAAAGAGTCGGCGTAGACCCCAAAACATATCGGACCCATTTGAATTCTGCACAGAATGCTATATTTTAAAGTGATATGGAGGAGATTAGGAGGAGAAATGGTTAGAGATTAGAAGGAAACTTACCTAGCTTATTGGTTCTGGCCGAGCTGTGATATAAACAAAACGCTATTGGCTATTTTAAAAAAAGTGGTTGTTCGATATATCCCGCCCTGTCTTTGTTTCAGTTGAAATTACATCAACACAAACAACACAGTGGGCCTTTAAGAGGACAAATTTTATTTATTATGATTTCTAACTTTAAAATATCAATGTCTAAGATGCTTTTTATTTTCAAGACAGTTGTGTTTCAAAGGTCCTAACAAGCTCTCCTTGAAAAAAATGTACAAGTACAAATGTTTTCCATTGGGGTATCGTGTTATCTAGAGACTGTGTTAACGGGTAAGAAAATTCTGTTTCTGGGCAACCTAAACCTGAGTTTCTGGGCAGGATTTTTCTAAAAGACAATTGGATGTCCTTGCCGGAGAAAGAGAAATGCTGGGTTTTTCCTCCTGCGGCTTGGTGTTAATTCAGCTCGCGTCCTGGACTCACCATTGCATTGCTGTTGCATCATCTGCACACACAGCGTTTCTCTTTTTTTTCCTCTCTAGCTCGTTCGAATCTGCAGATGTTCCGAGCCTCGGCCCATCCCAAATCCTCTCAAGCCTCTAGTCTCCAATTGCTCATCCCCGCCGAGAAAGCGCAGACAAGCTCCCGCTTCGAGTGCGGTATCTGCGCCGCATGATCGATGCGTCTGCTTTGTTTATGAGTGAGTCGACGTGTCACTGCGGAGGTCGCCGCTGACCGTAGGTCGCCTTCTCAATATGCAGCATGTCTGCACTGAATATAAGTAGCAGTGGTGGCATGAACATGCATGTAAATATGCATACATGAGGGCAGGCCCATTTTTCAGGCGGACAGTCGAAAGGGTGGCAGAACTGTTTTTGTCCAGCGTTATTTGTGGCAATTGCCACAGAGGTCAGCCATCAAGAGAAAAGATAGTTACTCAAGGTGAGCAATGACTTGCAGATGGAAGAGAGGAAAAAGAAAATGCTGCATGTGTTGGCCGCAGGTTTGGAGTTCTACAGGATAGAGAACCTGTCTAGCAGTCCTAACCCTGCGGTGGCCCTTATTAGCTAGTGTGACCCTGTTGTGCTGTCTGAATTGGGCCAAAATGTAGCCATTTTCTCATACCTCGAGGCACTTTAAAACTCGTCTCGGACAGCATGGAAACATGTTTTTGTGCAACAGCTAATCCCAAAACACTCATCTCATGAATTTCATCTGTTATCTACCATAACTCTCGGTCAGATAGCTGTGTGAACTTTTAAACTGGAAGTAATGCCGCTTGGCGGAGGCGATTTACTTTCTAAATTGAAAACTATGCAAATATGCTTCACTGCGCAGCTTTTGCAGGCTTCCTAAAATTTTATCCTGCAAGATTTATGTCCGGCGTAATGGCCTTGTTGTGTTTTCATATATTTAAATAGCTCGACTCGAAGAGCAAAGCAGGGCTAAACTAGGTTCAGCTTTAAAAGTTTTATAAGGTTTAGCTGTAATTTCATATAAACTGTGCCGATGAAAAGCCTGAGGCCACACCCCCCTCTGCGGCACACTGGTTTTAGCTCGCTCTGTCTGTGAATTACAATTTTGATTTAAGAACCTCCGAAGCCTTGCAGTTTCTGACAACAGCTCTAGCAAAATTAATAGTTTCTGTTTTCAAACTAGTTGCATCATCTAAGTGTTATTGTGGTGTGTGTGTTAAATATTTAAAGGGTTTAGGAGTGATATGTGCACTGCTGTCTAGGCAAGGCTAAGAAAAGGTGTTATAGTGCTCAAAATACAGCAAGAAAACAGAGCTGTCAGTTAAAATGCTTCAGCTTCATCTGGAGAAGCTCTTTGCTTCGAAATGCTTCCATTTTTCTTGCTGTAATATGAATTGACTAATAAAAACATGGATCCAGTATTTATTTTTTAAAGCATGGACTTTTTTTGTTTCTCGTTCGCTGCATTTGAGGTCACCACTCAGTAGCTAATAGATTTACTATGGCTCCAGATTGATTTGTCACATGACATTTATGACTCATGTGATTGGTTCAAATTCTGTGTTTACCCATGAGCAAAGAAGGAAGCATACAGGTTGCATAATTCTGGGGTGAATGAAAACTTTCTAAGCAATAACCTATTTAGACCAATGATTGCTTATTTTCTCCTCAGAAATGGTTTTCGCTACTCCACTCTGCAAGCAAAATACAAAAATAACCACATTGTAATTTAACATGTAATGATTTTTTAATGCAGCGTACCTGATGCGATCTGACAATCTACATAGAATCTATCTTGTTAAAAATACACCTGTGTGCTCTTTTTGTCTGAGCCCTTTACATCATTTTAAATTCTTTTTTTCTCATTATGTGAAGCGTTACCTATTTGTTAGTCTAATGATGTTGTATTCGAACTCCATTAATTAGTGTGCAGAGAATGGTGGGGTAGAAAACTAAAAGCAGACAAAAGCCTAGGTAATAGCTTAGATTATTTTCATTGCATGGATTGATTTAAGCACGCAACATTTTAATTACTTTTTAATGTAAACGAGCACAAAGAAGGAGAAAAAGAGAGCAAACTACTTGGAAAGGAATGAAGGGGCTGTGTAGTGTTAATCATCAGTGTGTCTTTTTATAGTGGATTGTAAATAGGGCTACACTGAAGCTGTAAAATTACAATGAACCTGGTTGTTAGAATAACTGTTGGTTGTTTGACTGTGAGCAGGTTTAGACAGCTGTTTTTGCAGTACTTGCATTGATTTCTTTAGGAAAATCTGTGGATATGTGATAAATGGAGCTTATTGGTAACTGAAAACTTAGCCAACTTTGTTTTGTTTTGTTTTTGAGGAGTATGCCAGTTACAGTCCTGGTTTACATCTTTTTGATGGAAGACAAAAAAAAAAAAAATCTCTCCTTGCATGTAAGATGTTTTTCTCTATAGTGGTGCAGTTTTCTTTAAGGAGACCTGGAATCAATAACATAATATAATTTTCAATATTTCCTTTTTGTGTATGTCAAAGAGTAGCTTTGATGTTTCAAAATCCAGCCTCAAAAGATTCTGTGTTAAAAAAGCTAAGGGATAGTGTAGATGTGTAAACTTTGTAAATTATGTTTCTCCCAATTCTGTAAAAAAAAAAAATAAATAAAAATAAATCTCTTTCACAGATGTGTGGGCTGTGATATGTAGGGCCCTATGAAATCTTTTTTTTTTTTTTTTTTCTAAATTCCATTTTATTTTATTTTTTCAAATTCCGTTTTTCTTTCCATTTTATTTTTTCTGGATTCAGTTTTTTTCCCCTGTTTTTATTTTGTTGGGATTCCATTTTAATGGAAAAATTACATTTTAGTAATCAAAAAGCATGTCTAATTAATTTGAAATCATGAAACTTATACAATAAATACAAAATACAATACAAAATTACATTTATTAGGAATGTATGAAATAGGTTTTTTTATTATTTTTTTCTCAAATTCCATTTTATTTTTTTTACCAAATTCTGTTTTCTGTTTTAAGGTTTTCTGGATTCCATTTTAATGGTTTAATTAAATTTTAATAATCAGACAGCATGTCTAATTAACTGATTTCATAAAAACAACAAAATTAATTTCTAAAAAAATTCTATGAAATGTTTTGTTTCTGTTTTTTCAGGAATTCTGTGTTGTGTATTTAATTTTTCTGTCAGTCAAATGAAGGCATAAAACATTAATTTATATTTTATAAGACATTATATAAACAAACAGTGCTTTACTGTTAAAATTAAAACATGGAAGAAAAATTGAGTTTTAATACTAATCATTTATGGTTATTATTGTAGCGTTAGTATTATTATTACCTTGAGATGTAGCTAAATTCTACTGTACAACAGCAATATATTTCTGTCACAATTTCTTCAAGTTAAACCAAACTTTTATTTTGACGGGTTGACCTGAAGACCTTTGAGTTTGGGTGTGTTTATGAAATGATGATAGTTTTTCTCAAATTAAATTGTAAAATGCTCATGAAGTGACTCTTAGAGTGGCTCTGGAGATGAATTTCATGGATTCATGTCCTCATATAGTGAGGCTGCAGAGACTGAAAACGCCGTGAGTGTCACGCTTCAGTGTGTGTGTGTGTGTGTGTGTGTGGTAAATGAAACTACGCATCTGCGCCATTCATTCACACAGAGACACGTAAAACATGCAGGATTCATATTTAAATGGTCTTTTTGTGGTTTAACATTCACAGACACTAGTCTATATCACAATTTGATTTAAGTATACTGACCTACTTTTTATTTATTCGTCAAAAATTTGACACATTCCGTGAGTTTCCGCATTATAGGCTACAGTAAATTCTGTCTGGATTCCGCGATTCCGAAGATGCACATTTCCACACATATAAACAGCCGTTAAACTTATGGATCCAAAGTACAGAACTAATTGAGATCCATGCATGCATTGCAGGAAGCGGTAGTATTTAAAATCCTGCAATGAACAGATGAAACAATATTCCATGGGTCAGTGATAGCATGAGTGCACACTGTGTGGCACGGGCCCATAATGGGTCTTTGCTTTATACAACACTCACCCACCATTTCCTTGTAAACAACAGCCTCTGTGTGTATTAAGCGTATGTGATTGCTAATAACATCCTGGTAACAACTTGATGTTTCGGCTTTCATAGATTATATTTTCTCATGTTATTATACATGACTGAACCAACATTTGTTTATGTCATATTAAATAGTCAAATAGATTAGCTATATTAAGCATAATTTGTCTTTTCTTTATGACAGAAGCAACAGTGCATTAAGAACTGCTGTTTTGTGAGCTACATGTCAGAACAGCCATCCATCTGCATTTTTATTATTTGGAGGACTTACCACTGAGTACGTCTGTACTGACACAAGGTGTTCTCGTACCTATGCTAATGTACCATCTTGTGCTGAGCTGTATTGAGATTTATCATGCAGAGTTTGATATAAAACAGAGGATGTGTGGAAGCTGGTCGTTTTCAGAGTAACAAGAGGGTATTGTGGGATACGTGAGGGTGGAGGATACGCTTCGCCTGCAGTCAGAGCAGATCGAGATGGTGATATGATACCGGCCGACTCCGGCACATGGAGATTGCAATGCTTATGTATGCAGTGTATTTGTGTAAACTGTATAAGTATAGCATTTAAAGTATCTACTTATCTTGTGGTTATAGATTTACAGTGTGCTTTGATACAAAAGTGATTTGACGGCGCTCCCGTACCCCAAGAAAAACACATAATGACTCTGGAACAACCCCCTATTAAACCATTATGAGATTATAATTAGCTTGACGTCGACTGAAACAGTCTATTTGTTATTCATAGGGGACTGCGATTTTTTTTTTTTATTGAGGCATTGTTAATAAATAAATCCTCATTAGTGATTTTCCCACTCAGTGTTATTGCATGTAAATAGGATTTTAATGTCATGATATTTATTGGACTGAAATTCATTCAGCATAAGACGTTTAAAGACCAACCGGACTGCTAGAGTATCAAGAACCTTTTTGTCTTTGTGTTTTCTTACAGCTTTGAGCTACGGTACCTGAACGGTTAAAATGGCTCAAACAAACCTTAGGAAAGTTTGCAGACTGTTAAGAAATAAAACATTGTTTTGCTCGTCTTTCAGGAAGCATAAAATTCAAAGTTATGAGGTTCAGGGTCAGTTCAAGCCTTTTCATTAATCCACTGCCATCAGAGTGGCTGTTAAAAAAAAAGAAAAAAAAGACATGACTTGTCAGGTTCTCGCACTTCTCATTTCATCCCATGAATTAAATGTGCCTGCAGTTTGCTTTTCAAATGGAGGTGAGAGAGCTGGAGAAATTGCAGACATCTTTTAAGGTTTGTTTTGGGAATTAGGAGAATATATGAATAAATTATGAGAATTATAAGAGAGAAATGGGGAGGTCAGACTGCAGAATGCTGCTAGGGCTAAACTCAAGGATCTTCAGAATGGAAGTCTGAAAGTTGCAGGTTGGATTTCAGCCGTGCTGTGAAAGTCTCCGTGGCAGTTTAAAATGTGCAGAGCCCACTTTCTGAGGCAGAAAATCTGTATTTCATGCCCAAAATGGGCATTAAACCTGCACTGAAAGTGATGCCACGAAAAGCTTGGGTGCTTGAGAAGCCCCTGCGTCGAAATACATGCGACATAACATTTGCTCATGAATTTTAATATGTTTGGGTTTAGTGGGGGGACCTTCATTTGCAAGAAAGCGCGAAAGAGCACGATAAAGATGGATGGCGAGGGAGGGGGGTTGGATAAAAGAGAAAGGAATCGGGCAGAAAGAGAGAACAGGGGAGTCCCTGAGACAGATGTCACCCTCACCACAGATTGATGGCTCTTGGCCAGTTTCCACGCCAAGCTTTGACCCCGCTGTCCTTTGCAGTAATTTATAGGTGACGTTTTTAAAGATTTAAGCACTATTTTGTGGCCATCATGGCCTCGGACAGAGAACGACCTTCTAATGTAGGGTCGCAGTCGGTCTGGAGCTAAAAATCGCACACATGCAGATCTGACAGTCCGGGACTGAATGTGAGCATTTGTTGTTGTATTCTCACAGGCCAGCTTGATTAATTAAAAACCCTGTTTGTTTTAAGGATGTATTTGAAACATACAGTGTGAGTATGACATTCAGGATAATAACTTTCAGCTTGAAACATAGAGGACTGGAAAGAGGAAGTGTAGGGGGACTAGACACCCTGTGCAGCCATTGGCTGTGTATCCAGTGGACCCAGCTGGGTCTGGTGTTGGCTGAGGTATATGAGAGGCCCTTATGTGTGCAGCAGTGGCTCGTGATCGGGGGGAGCCTCTCTAGCACATCATCACTCATTTGCAATTTAATGGCCCTAGAGATCACCCTTTCCTCACCCCACCAGCCCATTCCCAGCATGGCAAAGCTTATTAGCAGAGGTTTTAAATAATAATCTCAAGTGAATCTACTGCCCTATCCTTCCCCTTTCAAGATGCCTGGCCAGTGTGGTCCACCAGGGTGGCACTAAAAAGAGCTCTTTTGTTTATTCTGGCAGGGTTCAGATCGAGCCTAGAGATGTCTATAATACCTGGAGAAAGTTACCTGTTAATATTCCCATTCATCTATATTAATAAAATATCCATTTCATAAATTCATTTGATTTTTTTAAGAGCCTCTATCTATCTATCTATCTATCTATCTATCTATCTATCTATCTATCTATCTATCTATCTATCTATCTATCTATCTATCTATCTATCTATCTATCTATCTATCTATCTATCTATCGTTCATTTGTTTGTTCTATCCATCTATCTTTTTATTATTCATTTGTTCTATTCATCTACCTCTCGTTCATATCTATCTTAGTTTGTTTCTTCTTTCCATCTATCGCTTGTTTGTTTATTCTTTCCATCAGTCTGTCATTTGTTAAATCTATCTACCTATCGTTCGTTCGTTTGTTCTATTCATCCAACTAACATTCATTTGTTCTATCTATCGCTCTTTCATTCTATCATCTACCTGTCGTTCATTTGTTATATCTATCTACCTTTCGTTCATTCATTCTATCTATCATTTGTTTTTTGTTCTATCATCTATCATTCATTTGTTATATCTATCTACCTATCGTTCATTCATTCTATCCATCCACCTATCTATCTATCGTTTGTTCATTTGTTTGTTCTCTCCATCTATCTATTGTTTGTGTTCTATCCATATATCTATCATTCATTTGTTCTATCTATCTATCTATCTATCTATCTATCATTCAGTCATTCTATCCATCTGCCTGTCGTTCTATCTATCTATCTATCTATCTATCTGTCTGTCTGTCTGTCTGTCTTTCAGTCATTCTATCCATCTGCCTGTCTATCTATCTATCTATCTATCTATCTATCTATCTATCTATCTATCTATCTATCTATCTATCTATCTATCTATCTATCTATCTATCTATCTATCTATCGTTTGTTTGTTCTATCATATATCTATCATTCATTTGTTCTATCTATTGTTTGTTTTTTTTGTTCGTTCTATCCTGTCGTCCATTTGTTCTATCCATCTATCTGTTTGTTTGTTCTATCAATCTGTCATTTGTTCTATCTATCTATCTACCTGCCTTTCATTCTGTCTATCGTTCGTTCATTCGTTTGTTCTGTCCATCTTTCAGTCATTTGTTTGTTCTAGCCATCTATCTATATTTGTTCGTTGGTTTTATCCATCTATCAATCTATCATTTGTCATATCTATCTTCCTATTGTTCATTCATTCTATCCATCTATCGTTCGTTTGGTCGGTTGTTATCTGTATCTTTCTGTGGCTTTCTAGTTACAGTTATATGAATTTATTAAAATTATAATCATCATTGATTCTGTTTGGAAATATTATTTTTGCAATCCTACTGGCATAAATATTAGACTCTTCATCTTTAAGAAATAAACAGTGAACTTTTGCTTTGTTTTTGTTTTTTATAAGAAACTGTCTTATAGTTTCAATTCATGACTCTGGAGTTTTCCCTGGAGACCCCCAGTCGATTCAGACATATTTAGAGCTGTCTGGAGGTAGCAGACTACATTATGGTTCTCGACGAACATTATGGCTTTGTAATAATGTCCCAGGCTTTGATGACACTGATAACTACGACTGGCTAACAATTCTGCTTTCAGTAGGCAAATCATCTAGTCTATGCAGACTACTCTTTCATTTAATTCCCATGTCATACCCACGTGTAGTTGCACGCTGCTACGCTACCTCGGATGCTCTGCCCGAGGGCATTAAATTCACAAAAAAAGACTTGAAATTGAAGCTCTGCAGTCCTACTTATTTAAGGAGAGAAAGATAGTGTAGGGTTGCTCTGCCAAACGGATAAATATTACGAGTTTTGAGGATTGTAGAAGCGCTTTCCACCGTGGGCCTCCTCACCCTGAGCAGCTTAGCTGTCCTCTTTTTAAAAGAGTGAGGAACATGGGTATCAGCGTGAAGCAGCCACGAGGGCCTTCACAGCATGCGTCTGTGTGCATGTGCAGGATTTTAGGAGAGCAGCCATAATGCTCTGTTTCCTGTAGAGAGTCAGCTTGACTTCCTGTCTGGGCCGCGCTCACATTGGAAAGGATATCGAGCGTGCGTTTGATAAAACATTTTCTGTTTACAAATCCTATTATGCACGTTTGCTGTGTCCTTGGAGTTGATTGCTGGTCCATGTTAGCTTTAGTAAACGTCTTAATTGTGTTAAATGGATAGAAAGGCTGGCAGATTAGAAGCCATTAATGAGCGTTGTGTGAGCGTGCATATTCCCGAGATGCCACTTTTGTTGTGTTGGCAGGCGAGGAGGGAGAGAGTATGCCAGCGTCACCTTGAAACTCAAAAACACTGGAGAAACAGGTCATTGTGTCTCTGCTGAAAAGAGGTACACATCGCTCTCTCTCGCTTTCTCACTCGCTCTCCGCACCCTTTACAATCTCTTTGGATTCTCTCTCTCCCTCTCGCT
Organism: Chanodichthys erythropterus; assembly: GCF_024489055.1. Lineage (NCBI taxonomy): Eukaryota > Metazoa > Chordata > Actinopteri > Cypriniformes > Xenocyprididae > Chanodichthys > Chanodichthys erythropterus. The sequence continues at coordinate 15,407,088 of NC_090242.1, read as the reverse complement.
CTCCCTTTCCATCTGAACAGTAGATAAGCTCACTGAGGGAGAGTTTAAAGGACTCTCCATTTGTGTATAAATAGCTTAGGATGAATTATTGAGGGACCCAGGGTTACTAATAATCCCCCTGGACCCATCCGACAATGACATAGAAGATAGAGGGAAAACAATTACACTGGGTTCCTCCTGAGGAGGACTGGGTGGAAGGATGGAGGAGGAGAGGGGGGTGCAGACGGAGACGCCGCAGAAGCCCCTCACCGACTTCCCGTCTTGGCTAATAAAGCCAATTAAGTCGGTAGAATCAATGGGCATGCGAGCGGTCCCGGAAAGAGGAGGCATAATGATTCATGTCCTCCGCCCGGAACGTCCCGTCCCTTTTGTCCACGCGGCCAGGAGGACAGCGGGACACTGACGGGATGAGACAAGTGGACCGCGGGGGAATATTAAGGAGCTGTTTGTGTCTGCTGGTGTCAATGCAAGGACGGCACCGATAGGGTGAGAGGTGCAGTCAGACAGGCCGGTCACCCTGCCACGCACTCGCTCAATTTCGGAAGGCCGGTCTCTGCGCTCTAGTCTGTCTGCGCTTCAGCTCTAGCAGGTGGATCTTGGGTACGTCTCAAAAGCCGGACCTCTGCGGATGCGTATGGAGCAAGGTTGTCTGTAATATTTAAAAGAGGTATCCGTTATTTTATGCTTTATGTTTGGGTGTTTCTTCAACTTTAGGGTTGATTTTTATTAAAAAAAGAACACATTTCAACTGTATTTTGTTATGTTAAGATAACATTAAAATGATTTATCATAAATTCATCTATTTTTTTCCTACTTTTCAAATGTCTTTACTGTATAGATTTTAAGTTATCATTTGTTAATGCATTAACTAACAATGAGCAATACATTTGTTATAGTATTAATCTTTGTTAATATTAGTTAATAAAAATACAATCTTTCATTGTTTGTTCATGTTAGTTCACAGTGCATTAACTAATGTTAACAAATACAACATTTGATTTTAATAATGTTTTAGTAAATGTTGAAATTATTATTGACTAATTTTAATAAATGCTGTAGAAGTATTGTTCATTCTTAGTTCATGTTATCTAAAGTAGTTAACAAATGCTAACTAATGAAACCTTACTGTAAAGTGTTACCAGGTATTTTTCACAGACAAAAGTGCCACAGTTATTGAAACACCTGCAAAGCTGAATTTTCAGTTCATTACTCCAGTCTTCAGGGTCACATGATCCTTCAGAAATCATTCTAATGTTGATTTGTTGCTCGAGTAACATTTATTATTATCAATGTTGAAAAACATTGTGCTTTTCTGCATTAGCTTTTTTCAGGATTCTTTGGTAAAAATGAAAGTTCAAAAGAACAGCAATTCTTTATTCGAAAAACTTTTGTAACATAAGAATTTTTACTGTCAGTTTTGATGCATTTAATGCATTCTTGCTGAATAAATATTAATTTCTTTAAAAAAAATCTTACTGACAAACTTTTGAAGGGTAGTGTATGTGTCAGTTATTTTCTGGATTTATCGAATATCACGAGGTTCATGGCATTTTGTCTTAATAAAAGACTTGTAAGAGGCTCAAGTGGTCAGTCTCGAGTCTTGAATTTGCAAACTCTTCAAGCGCAATTATACATTCCGCTTTGATAGAGTTATGCCTTTGAAATATTCAGTACTTCATCTTGGACCACAAATCTGACCAAAAAGTCAAAAGGTTGTCTGCAGAACTAAAAGTGCATACAACAATTTCTATGAGTTTTCACTTTGCTTGCAGAATTAATTACAATTTTATACCAAAAGTCAAAAGTTACACCATGGCGAGACGAGACGAGATGCGATAAGATTCCAGCGAAAAACAATTTGTCTGTCAACACCAAATGTGACTTTGAGACGTGATAAAGTCAAAAATCACAGCCAATCAGAAGAGAGCGAGGCGGGCCCTCTTGGCAAGCTCCCGGCACTCACGACTCAATGGAGTACATAATCAAATTCATGAATATTACACCATTTTAAATTTACTGAAAATATGTACTTTACTGAAACCACTTTTTGTCATATATACATACATATATATATATATATATATATATATATATATATATATATATATATATATATATATATATATATATATATATATATATATATATATATATACTTGTCAGTTTGAACATTCTTGTTTCCTTTAATGTTTTTCATCTGAAGTGAATTGTCCATTGTTGCTTTCAGTGTGGCTATAAAAGATATACAAAATGATATTCAAACTCACATTAGACACATTTAACATTAAATAACACATAAACATTACCTGAGATTGTCATTTACATACTGTGTGCCGTCGCGTCTGGTTAGGACAAAAACTCTGATTAACATGGAAAAGGTACCTTTTATCGTGTGTTGTGGTGTCGCATCTAGTTAGGATACAGTGTTACACTACATATGATTTATAGAGCAGATTGCAGCTCTGAATGATTTTCTTAGTGACAAAAACGGCTGTGCATAAACTTTCAGGGCTAAAGCCCACTCGTAGCATTGCCCATCTCTCTAACCCTGCCAGTGGGAAGGACGTTGATTTGTAAACGCTATGAAATGCCACATTACTGGTTTGATTAGTCCTTTGACTTTGGCAGCACATTTACGTAAACCTTGACTTTACTGCCTTCCTGCGTGACATCTCGCTAACAAGCTCTAGGTATTAAACACACTCCCTTACATCTTTGCTCTAACAATACTATATTTGGTAAGCCAAAGATATTTTCTACCCTCTTTTAGTGCAACCTTCAGTTCTTGTATTTCAGAGCCTGGCAGACGGGCTTATCCTTGATACTTCGGTGAAGCCCCACAGAGCCAGGATGTAATTGACTGTCCACTTCTGAACACCACACGGCTGAATTTTCTATTATCTGTCCAAAAGGTGATGTAAATTCAATTCAAAAAGGCTCGGTCGAATTAAACAGTGTGCGCATGTGAGAAAAGATGATAGAGAGAAAGAGAAAGACTTGCCTTATAGTGTTATACTGTATGTGTGAAGATGTATTGATGAGCGTAAATGGAAAAATAGTCGGTGTAGGTTTGTGTTTATATAGTCCCTGTGTATTAATGCGTGTGTGGTTGTGTAGTTAAGTAGTTAATTGTGAGACCGTTGACACATGATCCTGAATGGGTGTTAGAAAGTGCGGATGTGTATTTATTGCATGTAGTGTAGTGTGTGTTCATACTGTCTCTGGGTCCTTTGGGAGTATGGAGTGGGGGGGACTTTGTCCTAATGATGCGTTTTCTACACCATTGATTCAGTAGCTCTGCTCCACAGTAAATCCTTCACATGCAACACATTAGAGCCTAGGCTTTTTCCTCCGCCAATCGATTCACAGAACTTACAGCCGTTCCTCTTTTCTCCTCTTCTCTGTTCTGCGCTCGTCTCCATTCCTCTGTGCTCCTTATTTTGCCTTTCTTTTTCTAAAGAAAGTAACAGTGAAAAGAGTTTCTTCCTTCCTTGCTTGCTTGCTTCCTTCCTTCCTTCCTTCCTTCCTTCCTTCCTTCCTTCCTTCCTTCCTTCCTTCCTTCCATGTTCCTTTACCCTTTCCTATTTCCTGTAAATTGATTCAATGGCTAATTGGTTAGACTAATTTTTGAATCTTGATTTTTTTTTTTTTCCCTATTTTCCATTTCTTTTCCACATACTTGTTTCTTTCCTTTTCGCCTTCCCTATTATTTTCCTTTATCATTATTTACCTTTGCTTATTTTCCTTTTTATTTCTTTCCTTTACTTTACCAGTTCCTTTTCCTTGGCATTTAATTTTCCTTTGTTTTCCTTTACCTATCCATTTGCTTTACCCTTTGCATTTCCTTTTCTTTCTCCCTTTTTTCTTGTCTTTTTCTTGTATCTTTTGCTTTTCATTTTCCTTTACCTGTTCCTTTCCCCTCATTTTCATTAGTTTATTTTACCTTACTCTAATGTTCAAAAGTTTGGGGCTGGTAAGATTTTTATAAATGGTTTTTGAAAATATTGTATGCTGAATGATGATAAAGCTGAATTTTCAGCATCATTACTCTCATCTTCCACATGATCCTTCAGCAGTCATTCTAATTTTTGAGACCGTCCTCCTCCAAAAAAACGAACCGATAGGTCATTTTTTCAACCACCTTATTACAACCTCTGTTTACGTTTAAGTCATGCACCCTCTAGCTGGCATAAAAATAATGACACTGTCGTGTTACATCTGTCGTGAAATGATATATGACTTTTGTTGCGTGTTCATTTAAATGTATGGACTTTTTTACACGCCCCTTACCTGCCATTTGTCCTATTTCCATTTAGCAAAGCTCATTTTTTTTATTAATGACTACACCTACACCTACCCCAAACCTAAACCTACCCTTAGTGATTTATAGTGCATATACACTTTATGAGCACATGCATTCCCTGGGATCGAACCCATGATCGCACGATCACATGATTGCATATTGTTGTATATTGCAATGCTCTACCAATTGAGCCGAAATATGACGCAGATAAAGGGGTACAATGCATTAAAATGAAAGTGTCCTGTTGTCGATAGGGGCGCAACATTTGTAAACGCTTCTATGGGTCGTATTCCAGGGAGGTGACAAACGAAACCTAGACAAATTTTTTCAGGATTCTGTGAAGAATAAAAATTTCAAAAGAACAGCATTTATTTTATATTAATTTAGGTAACACCTTATTTTAAGATGTTGTAATTACACATACTTACTATAGTAATAACAGTAAATTATGCATAATTACAAGTAACTAACCCTAAACCAAACCTTAACCCTAATTGTAAGTCTATAGTAAGTACATGTAGCTAATTAATATTACTCAGTACTTATTCGAGCAAGTACAATGTAACTCACCTTAAAGTGTAACCTTAATTTAATTTAAATTAAATTAATTAAATATATAACTTTTTTGTCAAACAAAAAATGTTACTGACCCCAAAATTTTGAATTGTCGTGTATGTGTCATGTCATTGGGGAGTTCGGCTCATACTGTATGCCATCTGTTAAGGTTCTTGTTTTCGCGGTCAAGGGGTGCAGCAGTTGAGAATCCAGGTTTAGTATTAAAGCCCATTAGAAATGCATCCACCAACCTCCTCAAATATTCCCTCACACTACCACTTCATTCCACTGGAATAATATCACTCAAGGAGAGGACTCATTAGTCCCAGAAACAGCTCCTGAATATTTAAGGTCTATTTTATTGAATCAAAAAAGAAAAGCTTGACGTGGTTTCGGCACAGTAATTGAAGATCGCTCTCGTTCTCTCTCACTTTCTCTCTCTCTCTCAGATTACTCTCTGAGCTCATATTGCTGTCTTCAAAGTGCATTTTTATTTAATCAAGGGTTTACTGCTTCCAATTAAATATTTTAAGAAGACATGTTGTTTGTAGGTGGGGGTAGGGTGGAGCGGCACAAAGGTGTCCTGGAGTACTTCAGGAGACCTTGAATTCTCAGACCTTGGAGGACAGTTTATTCAAATTACCCAAGGTCTACAGGGATACTCGTGTTAAAGGGAGGAGGGGGAACTTTGGGAATTTGGTACCTTTGCTCAATCTTTACAACCATGAAAGCGATACACACTATTGCAGGCTTGACAGGCACGGCCACTAAAATGACATGAACAAACATGACAGTGCTTGGAAACACTTTTTGGAACAATAAATGTTTGATCAGCACATATTGATTTGAGCACACACAAACCGCAGCTGGAAATGTCTCAGCTTACCTGGTGTGTTTATGCCAGTTTGTTTGTTGGTTGTTTTTGGTGCACCAGTGATTCTTGCCCAAACAGTCTTGGGTTATTGCCCTCACAGAAACTTTTGAAGATGAATGCTTTTTTGGCTAGATGATCAATTGGATTATTTGCAGTGGCAGGTATAAATAATGACAGTAATAAGCAAAAACAAGTGAAGGAGCAGCTGTAATTTATTATTCATATCATGAATCCCAATTGTTATAAATGATGCCTGCATTATTCCATTGCCCTCTCCTTTACTCTCGAAACCAGTTGTGCACATAAACCCTAAAGGCTTCTAGTGAAATACTGATCCAACTCATTTTTTCCATCAGTAAAAAGGCTACTGAGTGTGTGGAATGTATTTGGGATTTGTTTACAGTTGTTTCAAAACTGTATTTGTGTTATTGACATTTTCTAAGCATTCTTTAAAACGTGAAAAAGCTGAAGAATTCCAATTTATTTAGAGTAGGAAAAAAAATGTGGAAATTTGTTTTACTTTTATTTGAAAGCGTTAAAAGTATTTTTTTGAAAATAACAAAGATGTGCAAAGTTATGATTCTGAGCAAAGCAAGTTATTGCAGTGATTGCAAGGTGAACAATATTGAAATTCCTCTTCTTCTTTTCTCTACAATTAAAACAGCCTGAATAAACAGCCTCTTTTCAGATTTTGTTTTCTAAATAATTTCAGCCTTCAGGTGTGATATTGATTTTTATAATTCAAGTATTTTTTACACTACCGTACAAACATCTGAAGTCGGTAAGAAGTCGAGAGTCTCTTGTGCTCACCATGGCTACATTTATTTGAAAAATACATTAAAAACAGCAATATGCAATTTAAAATAGCTTATTGGTGGGTGGGGGCAAGATTCTTTGATGAATAAAGTTTAAAAGAACAGCATTTTTTTTTTTTTTTTTTTTATTTAATGCACCCTTGTTGAATAAATCTTACTGACCCTAAGCTTTTGAATTCTTTACACCTTTTAAATTTTGTTTTAAGTCTGAAATTTTTCCATTACCATAGCCGGTTAAATTGATTTAACAACGATGATGTCATTGTAATATTTATACACACTCAATCATGATTGACTTTTTTTTGCATTTATTTACAAATAGAATTGGCCCTTTCATTCCAACGCTATCTCATGACCGATTCGTACGTATTTTACGAGGTGGCTAATTCTTATGACCTCACAGTGCGAAATCATATGATTTGTCTAAACCCCATTGACGGGTAGGTTTAGGGGTGGGGTTAGGGGTAGGTCATTCTTACGAATTCATATGAATTTGGCAACTCATAAAATATGTACGATTTAGCAAAAACCTTGTAAAATACGTGTAAATTGTCATGAGATCAGGTTGTTCTTTCTTGCATCTTTAAAGATGCTGTATGCGATTTCTCAAATTCATTGTTGAACACTGTTGATATTTGAAATCAACCCAAACAAACCCACCCCTCTCTTCATTGCTCTGCCTCCAAAACTCACACTCCAATCCTAACCACCCTGCTCCGAGTCGGTCTCGAACCCATGCCTGATCACTGCTGGCATGCAAGGCGAATGCACTACCAATGACGCTAAACACCGCATTCTCTAGCAGTTGTCAGTGTGCAGTAGTTTAACTGCAAAACTCTCACTGTTACACATGCAGTGCGAGTGGATGTCTGTTTATCACAGCTGACACAACAAAATGCTTCATGAAAAATAAAGCGCAGATGATGAACGAATGACAAGGAAGCACAAAAAATGAAAGTACAGTACACACGAGTAAATACAAACAAGAGTTTGTTGTTAGTCACCAACAGCACAGCAGCTCCAGACAATCAAAACCCAGTGTTACTCGCATGAGAAGGAATCAAAGCAGCCTCCACATCTGTTTTCAGGCCTTCCCGCTTAGCTCTCTCAAGCGCTGGAAAGCTTTTCTAATATAAACACGGGTCCTAAAGTGCTTGCCCAATCATAAACCTTCATTCCAGTGATATTCTTTTGAGCTCTTTTGTATTGTGTCCTATCTCTAATGCTGATTGGTTAGACGTTTGTTGTTGGTCTCAGCCCGACTAACTTCCAAACAGTGTATTTGAAGTAATACTGAGTCCCCCTTTAAACGTATAAGTTCTCATGCTGTGAGACTGAAAACAAGTGAGTGTCATGATTTTGGCAGAGTGTATGGTGGTTCTGATGCGGCAAGTCATTACAAATACAGCACAACTACACAGCAAATACAGACTAAAACCTACGCTTTTCTAAACAGTAATACTATTCTTTTGCAGTCTTGCAAGCACTAGATTTTCCCTCATTAAAGTTTTTGTAGCAATTGCTCATCACAAAGTCTGACCCAAGGCACTGTGAATAGAGTCAGGGCCAGTGATCACCATGGTGACCGGGATGTAGTACTGAAACACAGAAGATATGTGCCACCAAAATATGCAACAGGTAAAGGGCTTTGTAGGATGGCGTTTTCATAAATGTTGTTAAAACTGTGTATACTGGAACAATTGTGGAATGGTCACATGTGGAGTCAGGCCTCCCAACAAGTCATCCATTCATGCCAGCACATAAAATTATTGGTTTATCTTTATAACTGTCAGCTATATAATTTTCCATTGTTACAAGGTAGTGATTTTTTTTTTTTTTTCATAAATTGTTGTAATTTATCATTCAGGATAAGGCTAAATGTGTTTCTAACCCAGATTAGATTTCACTAGTTGATCGTGAGGTAGAAACACAGATTTATTTTATTGCTGAGCTAAAAGCTGCTTTTCTGAAAGCATCCAGGGTGGTGACAGTAGAGTGGAGACACTTTGGCCACATTTTGTTCACTTTGAAGGATTTTAGATTAATTTCATTCTTTTTCTAATCATTCTTTTAGATATTTTACTTTGCTTCTCAGTATCTCCAGCTTTGTGTTTGTGGTCCTCGTAAACCCTAATTGTGGGGACATTTTTTGGTCCCCATGAGGAAAATGGTTTATAAATCATACAAAATTGTGTTTTTTTGAAAATGTAAAAATGCAGAAAGTTTTCTGTGATGGGCAGGTTTATGAATAGTGTTATGGGATAGAATTTGAAGTTTGTACAGTATAAAAACATTATATCTATGGAAAGTCCCTAAAAACATGGAACGTGTGTGTGCATGTGTGTGAGTGTGTGTGTCCCTTAAGAGTGTCTGCAAAAGGGGAGATAAGACACTACTGTAGGACACTAGTGGATAGTGTTCACAGAATCCTGGTGATCATATCTTTTCTCTACTTTCCTTTCTCCTACTTTCCCTCATCCATTCTTTTACCTTGTCCTGCAATTTTCACAGCATGCATGTTTCACATCAATAGGGTTAGACTGAGAGGGAGTGAATTGTCCCCCAGTCATGCAGAAACTTTCTTGTTAAATTATATACATTACAGTTTAAAAGTTTGGGATCAGTAAGAATTTTTTTTTATAAGAAATTGATTCTTTTGATCAGTTTAATGCATCCTTGCTGAACTAAGACAACTAAGAATTTTAAATTGTTAGAAAATTGTTACAAATTTTCATTTTCTATTCTTCAAAGAATCTTAAAAAGTGCTATATCATAGCTTTTTTCAACATTAAGATAATAATAAGAAATGTTTCTTGAGCACCAAGTTATTTTACAGAATTACAAAACTTCTCAAATTTACATCATTAATACATTTCATTTATTTTATTATAAGAACATTCCATTTGATTTTGTAAGATACAAATTTTGATACTGTTTGGCTTCCATTTGATGTAAAATCTGGATTTTGAACCACTTTTTGAAATTTCTCGAAGTCATTTTTTATTTGTTTGTTTGTTTTATTTTTCCAGAGTGCTTGGAGACATGCCCTGATGTTCAAATGAAACCTGCGCCTCTGACAAACCTCAGAGACTCTATTCGTTCCTCTGTTATTTTCACAAACCTCCAGCTTTTCCTCCAAATCCCCTCCATTATCATCCGACCGTTGTTTTATCTTCACTGCTCCCTTTGTACTGTTTTTTTCTTCTTTTACATTCTCTCTCTGTTGTCCTTAAAGTGCTGTCTTGACCATACAGAAAGAAACAATATTGCCTTTAGAGGACAAACAAATAGAGGCTCTCCATTATCTTTCCATTCATCCCGTATATTTGTGTGCCTTCGCCTGTGTGTGCGCACTACGACGCTTGTCAAGTGGGACAGGGAAGCATGCACAAGTGTCCCATGAGAGCTCTAGCCCATTCTATAACATGACAGGCCCTCAGAGGAGCGCGCCAAGCTGTCACACTGAGCTCTCCCCAACGCTAATGAGTCAGAGTTAATTAAAAAACCTAGGCAGGACTGCGGGAGACACACACATCAACGCACACACTTATAAGCAAGCTTACATGGGCTCACCCAAACTGGCCAGGGTTAAACACACAGAGTGGACAGCGGGGAAGAATATTGCTGATTCATGCTGTAGCCTCAGGGGGCCGTGTGTGTGGACGTCAGCGCGTGTGTCTCTTGTGTGTGTTTAGCGTCCCTGCGGCATTGGGGCTTTTATGGAGAGGCAGGGAGAAAGGGAACTAAGTACAAAGACTGTGAGAGCAGCAGTAGCGTAACTGCTCTCACAGTCTTTGTACTTAGTTCCCTTTCTCCTTTCTGAAGTCACACTTTTCTTTTAGTATCTACCAAAGCAGTTAACAAAATAGTATGCTACTAGACGGAGCTGACATGGCAGCACTTCGACATTGCACTTTGGGCTACCCAAGTTCGACTCCAGGATCGTGGACGTTTCTCAATCCCATCCTGTCTACTCAAAATCTTAAAGAAGAATAAAAATTAAACTACTGCTGTCATTAAAAAAATGAACTAAACAGAATTAAAGAAAGATTCTGAAAGCTTTTTATATTGCATGAAAGAAATCTCTAGATGTGGTCTCATTTTAGATGTGGTTAATGAATTAGTTACTACACTTTAAAAAGAATTGTTGGTTTAACTTAAAAAAGTAAGTTACCTGGTTGCCTTAAATTTTTAATTTCAATGAACTCAAAATTTTGAGTTAATACAATGAAGGCAATTGGTTTAATCAACAGAAACTCAAAGTATTATGTTAAACCAATCACCTTCATTGTATTAAAGGGTTAATTCACCCAAAAATTAAAATTCTGTCATTAATTACTCACCCTCATGCTGTTCCACACCTGTAAGACCTTTGTTCATCTTCAGAACACAAATTAAGATATTTTTGATAAAATCTGATGGCTCATCGAGGCCTGTATTGCCAGCAAGATCATTTCCTTTTCAGTGCCCAGAAAGCTACTAAAAAATATTTAAAACAGTTCATGTGACTACAGTGGTTCAACCTTAATAAAGCAACGAGTACTTTTTGTGCACCAAAAAAACGAAATAGCGACTTTATTCAACAATATTTAGTGACGGGCGATTTCAAAACACTGCTTCATGAAGCTTCGAAGCTTTACAAATCTTTTGTTTCGAATCAGTGGTTCAGAGTGTGTATCAAACTGCCAAAGTCACGTGTACTATTGAAGTTTTGAAACACTTATAATTTAACGAAGCCTCGTTCACTGAAATCACATGATTTTGGCTCCCTGAACCACTGATTCAAAACAAAAGATTCGTAACGCTTCGAAGCTTCATGAAGTGGTGTTTTGAAATCACCCATCACTAGATATTGTTGAATAAAGTCGCTATTTTGTTTTTTGCCGCACAAAGTATTCTCGTCGCTTCATAACATTAAGGTTGAACCCCTGTAGTCACATGATCTGTTTTAAATATGTCTTTAGTGGGCATTGGAAGCGTAAATGAACTTGCTGTCAATGGAGGCCACACTAAGCCATCGGATTTTATCAAAAATATCTTAATTTGTGTTCTGAAGATGAATGAAGGTCTCATGGGTTTGAAACAACATGAGGGTGAGTAATTAATGATCATTTTTGGGTGAACTAACCCTTTAACTCAGATTTTTTAATTTAAAAGAACTCAAAATTTTAAGGCAACCAGGTAACTTACTTTTTTTAAGTTAAACCAACAATTATTTTTTACAGTGTATAAGCTAACAATGAGCAATATATTTTTAAAGCATTTTTTAATCTTTGTTAACGTCAGTAAAAATCATTGTTCATGTTAGTTCACTGTGCGTAAACATATGTTAAGAAATACAATTTTGGATTTTAAAAATGTATTTGTAAATGTTGAAATTACCATTGACTTAAGATTAATAAATGCTGTAGAAATATTGTTCATTTTTAGTTCATGTTAACTTTTATATTTAATTAAATCTTGTTGTAAAGTGCTACTGAAATCTTATGAAAATTTTTCATAATTTTACGGTTGTTTGTACAATAACTACAGAAGCTGTGGTTAACATGGTAAATTTTTATAAGGGTTGATTTTCTTTCATCACAAAATGGTTTTATGTTCCTTTTTTGTTAAAAAGAAAAGATTAGCATCTTGCTGCAACAAGGGTTTGTTTGAAAATAAATTAACGGTTTAATTTTCCATTTTGGTTGGCAATCAGTCTTTCCATCTTATCGTCGTTTGTGACACTATTAGCATGCAGGCGGAAATGTCAGCAGCAGATTATCATGTTTACTCAGCATATTAATATATTAGCATTTTTTTAATATTAATGCAAGATTAGCATAAACATTAGCATCCATTAACATGCTTTTGCATATTCAAATTTGCTTACTTCATGTACAAATGCGACGTTAATCGTTTCAGCTTTTGTTCAGTGGTTATTCCACTCTATTCCTATCCCAGTGGGATTTTTGATTAAGTTGACGCTGAAAAGATTCATGGTTGTTTTTAGCAAACTACTTTAGCAGGGTGAGATTAGCATCATGTGAGAGTGAGTGCTTGTTCGTAGAGCTGCATGTTAACACAAATGCACATTGATGCACATTAGGGCAGATGTTCTGAGGAGGGACAGGAAGATTGTCGTCTTGTCACAATGAACTTAAAGAAGGAGACACGAGTTGCAGCAGGCCATGAAAGCTGAGAAAAAGATCCTATCGCATCAGGCGTGCTTAGATGAACTGTCTCGCTATCTCATTCTTTCTTCTTACAGATTTTCTCCATAACTTTTTGTTGTTGTTGTTGTTTGGCTTATCCTTTCATGCAGCAAATTTTGTTAATTCTCTCCTGCTAGAATTTGCAAATCTTTTTAAGGAACTTAAAAACCAGTGCTGCATTGTCTCTAAATCTCACATTTGTTGATGTACACATGCATGTACATGTGTTTTTATAGGTCTCGAAACTTAAACATTTGGTGCTCTGTAATGTATTGAACATTGTAGTTGTGAATTTTGCTCATTTAGGCTACGTTCACACTGCAGGGCTTAAGGCTCAATTCCGATTTTTTGAAAAAATTAGATTTTTTTGCAAGGCCGTTCACATTTTCAATTAAATGCGACCTTTTGTGATGTCCTGTGTGAACGTGAAATGACCCAAAAGTGACTCGCATGCGCAGAAGAGTACGCAACGGTCAACGACGTCACTCGTTGTTTGCGGAAGTAGACGGCCACTTCGTTTGTTCCAGGCTTTAACCTCCTTGTATTTGGCTCGGAGGCTTTTTATTTTTCGCTGGCATTGGAGCCAGGATCGTCTGTAACCACGCTCGGCCATTTCGCTGGAAATGTTTTTGTAAACCGCCCGGTTCCGATAAGAGCCCTCGAGTTTGGCCTGAATAGAGCTGTCTGTGACCTCGCTTCCCTTCCATTGACTGGTCTCAGCAGCATCATCCGCCATGGTTGTTGTTTATCTTCTAGTTCCCGCCTACTTCAACGCACAATTATGACATTTGTAGCGTATCAATGATGTACGGGTCGGATACATGTGGTCTGGCAGTTCAGACGGAGGTCGCATTTCAAAAGATCGGATACGTATCGGATTCAGGACCACATACCCAAGTGGCCTGGGTCACATTTGAAAAGATCGGATCTGTGTCGTTCAGACTGTCATGAAAAGATCAGATACAGGTCGCATAGGGGCAAAAAAAATCGGAATTGGGTCGTTTCAGCCTGCAGTGTGAACGTAGCCTTAAATGGCATCAAGATAGTATTATCTAGAATTTTGTTGAAATCCCAGAGGCTTCATTCACATGACTAATGAATATTTATGTATTATTATTATGATATAAAAAAGTAATTAATTAAAATAAATTGTTACGATAAATTATTAATGCATTGTACCATTATAACTGTCATGATCACCGTCTGTTCCTGTCACTTCCCTGATTTCATTCCCCATAATCCTCTCTGCTAATCACCTGCACTCACTCCACCAATCACTACACTAATCACCACGCATTACCTGGACTATAAAAGACTCACACACTCTTCACCTGATTGCGAAGTCTTGTTGCCACTGTGTACAATTCTAAGCTTTATTTTCCCTGTCTCCCTGTCTACCTGTTTGTTACTGTTTCTGCCTGATTCTTGTTTTACGACCCTTTGCTGCCTGCCTCGATCCCTTGCCGACGCCACGCTGAATCACTTAATGGCCGCCGCACCAGTGGACACTAACAAAATGGCGGCTACCATCACAACGACACCAGTCCATGTCTCCGCTGATCGCCCAGAGCCACGTCGAGTTTCCGCTGATCACCCAGAGCAACGTCACATCTCTAGATCAGTCTGGGAGCGAAGAGGGTTGCGTTCCAGTGTGGCTGATTCACCGTTGACTTCAGCAACGCACTCAAGGTTGCCGGTTGCAACGTACTCAAGGTCGCCGGTTGCAACGCATTCAAGTTCGCCAGGGGGGGGGCAGTATACCTAAGGGTGGGGAGCTTGTGGGTGGGGGCCGTGCCCGGTCACCTTTGGACTGCAACTTATTATGGCCATTAATGGACTCTGACCCGCCGTGGTCATCTATGGATTCTGTCTTGCTGCGGCTGCCCAAGCCATCTAACCTGCCGTGGTTGCCCAAACCACCTGACCTACCGTGGCTGCCTGAACCACCTGACCTGCCGTGGCCGCCCGAGCCACCGTACCCGCCGTGGCTGCCCGAGGCGCCTGACCCACCGTGGCTGCCCGGGTTCCTGGATCTGCATTGGGGACCCCGTTCCTGTCTACATGCTAGTCTCCAATGCACCCAGTCCCCGTCCCTAGCTGTTCTTTTTACGCCGCGAAGACGCGCCTTCTGGGAGGAGGGCGTTATGTCATGATTCCCCATAATCCTCTCTGCTAATCACCTGCACTCACTCCACCAATCACTACCCTAATCACCACACCCAGCTGCCACGCATTACCTAGACTATAAAAGACTCACACACTCTTCACCTGATCGCGAAGTCTTGTTGCCACTGTGTACAATTCTAAGCGTTATTTTCCCTGTCTGCCTGTTTGTTACTGTTTCTGCCTGATTCTTGTTTTACGACCCATTGCTGCTATATATATATATATATATATATATATGATCACACATATTTAATTTGTTTAAAATGTTCAATATTCCGAAGAGTGTTAGTATGAATGCTGGTTTTTTGTTTGTTTTTTTAACAAAAAAAATAATCATTAGCTATTTTTATTGGCCAAAATATCTCGAAATGTGCATCCTCATTGTCTGTCAAATAATGAGCAAGCATACACAAACATACACTGTTAAATGTTGATACCAGCAAGGCCTTGTAGTCAGAAAATTAAAAGAAGCTGCATATTTTCTTACACACACACACTTGTATTTGCACACACACTCCGTCTTTCTCTGGGGAGCGTGAGTGTGTATGGCTGTGGGCATGTGCTCTCAGAACCTCTTCATCTCTCTTCTTTCTTTTATGTCTCTGTGTCTGCTACACAAATGTAATAATATTGTTTTTCTTTCCTGGGTTGGTGAAAACAATATGAAGGTAGAGAGCCCAGCTTTTCTCAAACAGACACCTGCTTGTGTCTCAACCTCTCTGACCTGTCTTTAATTTATCTCTGTCTCTGTTATTTCCTCTCTCAGGCTGTGCCTTCCTCACATACTGTGCAAGAGAATCGGCGCTAAAAGCTCAGACCGCGCTTCACGAGCAGAAGACGCTACCTGGGGTAGGTCATCACGGTCAAACCGCCACATAAACACATGCACACAAAAAAACACATGCACACTAGAAAAATGGGTAGTTGACACAAAATACTTTTGGGAAGTTTGCTATGTGATATGCTAAATAATCTAAAACTATTTTTATAGCTTACATTAATTCAGATCCAACATGGAATATTTGTACTTAAAAATAAAAGTACTTTTATTACTTGTATTCAGTAAAGATGCATTGATCAAAAGTACAGTAAATATGTTTAAAATGTTACAAAAGATTTCTATTCCAAATAAATGCTGTTCTTTTGAACTTTGTTCAAAGAAACCTAAAAATGTGAAAAATCAGCTTTACCATATCAGGAATAAATTGCGTTTATTTTATAAATAAATTAAAATCTATTAAAACAGAAAACTAATATTTCACAATATTACTGTTTTACTGTATTTTTGATCAATTGAATGGTAGTGTATGTGTATATAAATAAAAAAAATAGCAATGTTCTGTGTCATCTACCCTAATTTACACGTAAATACATTTTACATTTTAAACACATGATATGCAGGTCTGGCTAGAAGATTTAATTCTGTATATTTCTTGCCATATATCTCAAAAAGTTAGCTCTCAAAAAGTGCTAATTCTTCTTTTTTGGCTGCATTTTCAATCCTGTTCACTCTCTTCTCATACTCTTCCTTCCTTTTCCTCTCTATCTCTCTCTCTTTCTTTCTGGAAGAGCCTTGTACCCAAGGGCAAGAACTACACAGCTCCACATTAGAGCTGGCCTATTTATAGTGTCTTTTAGTGTCTCTGAGCATGTGTGTGTGTGTGTGTGTGTGTGTGCGATCGTGCCGTATGAATGTCTGCAGGCACGTGTGTGTGTGTGTGTATGTATTACTCTGTCACTCCTCTTTAGGTTCAGTACAAACTTTCTGTCCCGCTCTAACATTGTTTGGTTGCAGTGTGTGTGTGTGTGTGTTTTGAAGTTTCTCCGTAAGCTCTTGCTCAGCTCGGTTTGGTGTGTTCTGTTTTAATGACGCCTCCAGGGAGAATGACAGTTGCCGTGGCGAACGGAATGCCTTTGATGCGAGTGATTATGACATCATAGATGTTGAATGCGAGGGGAGTCACTTTGCTGTAGTTCCACTTCCTTTCTCTTAGCGCAAAGAATATTTACTGTGTAAAAACACGCACACAGCCATACACGTTTTGTTCATCTCCCCACCCCCACCGCAGCAGGAACGTGTAAGTCATCATGTTAGATGTTGACTGTAATAAGAAAAACCCTTGATCGTCTTATTATGAGCACATCTATTTGCACGAAATGCAAACGCAGCAGCTGCAAATGAATTCAATCGAAGGCTCTGCCTATCACAAATGTTTCATAAGAATACTAATTACCCAGAGGAACATTTTATCGCTCGGTTTGCTCATTCAGAGCTCAGGAGACTTAGAGTTCTTGGTTAGGTTTTGATTTTTGTCTTTCATTTTTGTCTCGGATGTTTCTCCTATAATTTCTTAAAGGGATAGTTCACTCAAAAATGAAAATTCTCCCATGATTTATTCACTCTCAAGCCATCCTAGGTTTATATGACTTATCTTCTTTCAGATGAACACAATCTGAGATATTTTTAAAAAATATCCTGGCTCTTCCAAGCTTTATAATGGTAGTGAACGGGGGCCACATTTTGAAGCCCAAAAAAGTGCATCCATCCATCATAAAAAATAATCAGTACAACCGTCTGCTGGAAGCTAGTTATTTTACTTTCTTAAGTTTTAAATATGTACATTTTTCTCACAAAAACCCATCGCTTAGTTTCAGAAGGCTTTTTATTGAACCACTGGAGCAGAATGGATTATATTTATGATGGATGGATGCATTTTTTTTTTTTTTGGCTTAAAACACGCCCCCCGTTCACTACCATTATAAAGCTTGGGAGAGCCAGAATATTTTTAAATAGATCTCTGATTGTATTCATCTGAAACAAGATGTCAACAAGTCATATAAACCTTGAGATTAAGTAAATCATGGGATAATTTTCATTTTTAGGTGAACTATCCCTTTAAGAGATGTAAAATGTGACATGTAGTATGAGCATAGAGCTGTAAAATAAATGTGGACATTACAGCTGAGATCATTTGGATTTGGGAGAATTTAATGAGAAATGTTTGGGATCTTAAGCCGCTTTTCCACCGTCAGGCCAAACTGTTCTCTTTGCTTAACCTTTCCGTTCTGTGCCAATCCAACCCAGCCGGTACGGATATGTTTCATTTTTCACTGTGGGGAAAATGCATTAGTCATTACCTTGGTAATGCAAAAGTTTGCAGACGATTTGAGATGTAAATAGTGGCCACGTTATGGAGGATGATCAGAAATTTCTTTTAATTCCATTATTAATTTATGTCGCTCAAATAGCGCGCTTAACCAGCTACAGAGAAACTGGTAGCCAGGAAACAGACAAGTGACCAATCCTGAGTGGCGATGTCACTAAACGCATTCTTCCAGCACGGTTCAGCAAGGTTAGCCAACCGTGCCGAGAATTCCAGGCAGAGAATGGTTTGTAATCGCGCCGTGCCGTACAAGGCTGAAGTGGAAATTCAACTGGAACCATTCCTTACCATTCTGAGAAGCGTTCGTAGTGTCATTGAGATACTATTATAGTGTTTTATTGTTAATACACTAGTCAACATTTGAAGTGGATCAAAACAGTTAATCAAAGTTGTCCAAAGAAGAAGGTTTTAGGACAACGTTAATGAAAAATTTTGATCCACTTTAAATGTTGACTTTTTTTTTTCTGTCTTTTATTTCAATTTTAATTAGTTATTTTAGTACAATCAAGTTAATCTAAAAGGAAATGAGAAATGTTGCCTTGCCAACTTTTTAAAAAAAATTTATTTCAAGTTAAAATGTTTTTTTTTTTTTTTTTTTTTAATAATTTTAATTTTAGTTAAATATAATGACTGGAACAATCTGAGATATTCGATTGATATATAGAGTATAAGCAGAAATCTCCATTTGTTCCTCAATTCAGGTCATTTTTCTCTTGGGGAAACAGCTTATTTTTAATTTCTCTTATTGAATGAGCCATCATGGCCCCTTCAAAGTTGAGTAACACATTTATATTGTGAATAATAAATGCTTAAGTAAACAAAGAAAGAGAGACAGGGAGAGAAAGAAGACTAAGTAAGTCTGAAGCGATGAAAAAAGTGATTGGAACGTTTTATGTGTTTTATCTTCAGGAGAATCTTGAGCGATCCTCCATCTCTTTTCCGTTCTTTCTCTTTCTGCCCCCTCTCGGCCTTTATGCAGTAATCTCTCTCATTTTTCCACTTCACTTGACAGCTTGATGGTTTTTAGGAAAGTGGTTTTTATGTTAGAAAGTTCTGTCAAGTGCAAGAAGGCCCCCCAAGCTCAAGTCAGGAAGAGACAGAAAGAGCCAAAAAGAGTGGGCTGTTGTTGGACCTTCAAAATCACAGTTCATTGGCAGAGTCGCTCCAAATGAATGATGTAAAAACACATTTGTGCCTGTTAGCTTAAAGCCTGACTCTCTGTGACGGTTTCTTTTGTTTTGTATGGGATCCACTCACTGACTAAAATTGCACAAACATTTATATTGTGCTTATCGAGCATTTCTGCCATATTTGACATCACAATATTGCAGCTATAAAGCAATGCAGGACAGAATATAGTGTTTATAGGTGTAATTTGGTTTAAGGTGTATTACCTACTGGTATGATACAGAAAATCAGCCATTTGTACCCTATATTTTTGGGGGGTTATTACATATAGGTATATGATCATTTGTCATATTTTCTGGGCTATATTCTAACACTTTTATACTTCGCATAATGTTCTACACTTTTATACTTCGCATAATGTTATTTAAGGGTCTTAATTTAGTTTTATACAACCAATTTTCCACTCGTTCTCGGTAGTGTATCTTTAAGACTTTTATTTGTAAATTACTCACCATGATTGATTATCCCAGCATGCAGGTTTAGTTTCATTCATGAAGATGCTGATAACGAAATAGTCATTTATTAAGTAAACATGGGTGATCATATGTTAATGTGCCATGATCTTTTGAATAACATTTTACACATGAACTGAACTGAACTGAACTGAAGCTTAAAAGGTTAGTTCACCCAAAAATGAAAATTCTGTCATTTATTACTCACCCTCATGCCATTCCACACCCGTAAGACCTTCGTTAATCTTCGGAACACAAATTAAGATATTTTAGTTGAAATCCAATGGCTCCGTGAGGCCTTCATTGGCAGTTTGACATGCGATCTGAATCATGATTCGATACACTGATTCAATTACGGGTTTGGAACGACATGGGGGTAAGTAATAAATGACCGAATTTTCACTAACCCTTTAAAGTGTAACTTAACCAATGTTCAACCTACTTTGTATTGTTACAATGTCGGTAGAATATGAAAATGAACAGTGTTTATTCATTCTTCATGTTACCTGGACTGTTCTCTCCATATTTACGATACTTTGCGGCTTTTAGCCACTGCCTGCAAACAAAATAACACACTCCTGCTAAGTGTTCTTGCACCCAGGAACAAAACAAGTTGACACCATTATTACTAAAAGTTTTCTAAGAAGTATTTTCTACTAAGGCACAGCGGCTTTTGACTCTGGTAAGTGTATCCATAGCAGAATGCTGGGAGTGGCCTTGGACAGCAACATGCCCAGTGCATTATGGGCATTAAAGTTTAACCCAGTGCATTATGGGTGTTGAAGTTTTGATGTCATTTATTATTAAAATGTCATTTATTGATTGTTCCTATATGGTATTTGTGGCAAGTTACATTTTCAATATTTAAAAGTTTTAAATTACTCTTAATATATTACTCTCTTAATATATTTTTCTGTGATGGCAATTTTTTTTGTAACAATGTAAAATTGCATACAGCATTTTATTAAAAGTGAGTTTTACACTGTAACAAATACTAAAAGATGACAGTTTTTGAAGCTATAATATTGTGTTTCACACAGAGATTATAGAAAGGGGGAGATTTTTTTGTTGGGGGCGATTGCAGTGACAAAGCAGGCCATGCTCTCATGCACACAGCATTTATTAAAATCTCTTCCGGCCACTCTCGTACTACAGTATGATGCCTCAGAAGCACTCTATTGATTTTGGCACTGGGCCTCATCAGCAGGAGGGTGTGTATACACACCCACGGCCGCTCTCTCTCTCTCACGCTTAAATACACACACGCACGAGTACAAACGGAGCAGCTATTACTCACTGGAACGCACACAAATGCAAAATGTTCACAAATACGCATTCATGCAGATGAATATTCATGTGAAAAATATTTGCAGGAGACTCGAGCTGTAATGCTCATCGTGGCATAGCCACACACAGATACACACCATGGTTATGTTCAAAATGGAATACTACTAGTATTCTGTGCATAGTATATGCTATCATTTTAAAAGTAGTGCACAAAACAATATGAACAATTCAAACACCTACATCGTTGTCACATTAAAATGCATGTTAATTTCAGCAAGCACTATCCGGTTATTATTTCATAAATAAATCCAGTTATTTTGCATTTTTAATCATTTTAATGTTGCCATGCTGTCATTTTACGCCAGACTGCTTCACAAACGAGTGTCAATTCAGTGCTGGATTTGCACAAAATATTAACATGACGGCACATGCTAGTCGATGAGTTGAATCAACTCCACAGCAACTACATGAATTTATCCACTAACCGTTCAGAAACGTCCAGATGCATTCTATAAGTTGTAACTTCTTCCTGAGTCTCTCCATCAGTGTCCGACTCCGGTTTGAACAATGAAAGGCTGAACACCGTTACTGACAATCGTCATTTTGGCTGCGTGAGATTCTCCAGCTTTGTTGTTGTTAAGCAACCGAAGTGCGGGCTGTTAAAGCTCCACCCTCTTCTGGAAAGCGGGCAAGGAGCAGCAGCTCATTTGCATTTAAAGGGACACACACAAAAATGGTGTGTTTTTGCTCACATCCAAATAGGGGCAAATTTGACAAGCTATAGTGAATGATCTGTGGGGTATTTGGAGCTGAAACTTCAGACACATTCTGGGGACACCAGAGACTTGTATTTTCACATCTTGTGAAAAGGGGCATAATAGGTCCCCTTTAACTTATAACAGTCCAATCAAATAATGAAGTTAAAAAAGATCTCAGTTGATATTTGTAACAAAATTCAAGATTCAGAGAAGGAGGAGGCAGGAAAGTTTAACGTTTAATATAAAGTTTTAAATAATGAAATTAACAAACAACAAAACGGAAGTAAGCAGCAGCAGCCCCTCACTATTGCATATAAACAGAATAAAACACAAAATAAATGTCCCAAACCTGGTGCTCTCTCATCTTTCACTGTCAGCACTCCTCCTTTTATCCTTCAGGATCTCCTGTGTCACGAAGGTTTTTAATATTCGCTCCCACGGCTCTTGGCCGTGGGAACTCAGGGTGTTCATCACCACAACATAGTTCTTGTCCGTTTGTCAGAATACTGTAAAATGTCAAGTTGATCGCATTGCATTATGGGATTCAGTATTTCACACAGTGCACTCTGGTTGCACGTTCTGGCAAATGTTGCATCATTCGGATACTCACGCATACAGAAAACTGGCACAGTATGCACTGAATACACACTGCATGCTATTTTCTTTCAGAAATAGTTAGTATTCCATTCTGAACATACCCAAAGATAAACCTACCTCACCTCCCACGTACACGCACATATATCTAGACAAAAAATGCACACACCCACTCAAAAATATGTATTATAAAGCACACATTCATACTCTCAAACACATAAATAGACTGTCCATTGACCCCCTAATAGTCAATACTGACAGTCTGTGGATAAGGAAGCACGACGTGGATCAATGCATCATTTTGTAACTCATAAAGGTGTACACACACACACACCTACACCAGCTCTGATCTCTGATATGAGCCCTAGTCGTGCCTCCAGGAACAGAGATGAAATGGGAATAGAAGGATGGAAGAGAGGCTTGAAAGGCATGAAGGAAGAAAGAAAGAAGGACAGAGGCAGGCGATGTGGCTCTTTGCTCTGATTTCTGTTCATTTACTCACTTTCTCTCTGGTGATTGTGCGATAGGCTACAGACCAAGAAATCCATACCATTGACCAACCGCGTGACCTACTTTTGTGGCAGCTCTTTCAATAAGTCTGCCTACTGGTCAATATAGACCTGTTCCCCAAGAGAAGCCCGGGGGGAAAGGGAGTGTGAAGACCTCTGAATGTGTTGTTTTAAACTGATGTAATTGCTGTATTCATTTTCACAAATGTGCTGTGTTAATCTTAAACATCAAATAAAAAGATTGGACTTAGTTCTATAATATTATTATTACTATTTTTTTTTATATTTTAGAGTAAAATTAAAATCATGCATGTCTTTACTATCATTTTGAACAATTGAATGCATCCTTTCTGAATTAAAAATAAATAACTCAAATTGAAGTGAGGGAATGATATCATGACCTAAAAATGCAACTTACAACTTATATAACAACTTATATTTGATCTTTGGTGCATCCTGGAATGATTTTTAAACATTATTGAATTTTAGATGTGAAACTTGTTGACTGCTTTCTCTTCACTACCCTTTCCAACTCAACTGTTTATTTAAAAAAAAAAAAAAAAAATCATAATAAATATTTAATGTTTAGATCAAATATTTAAGATATATTTTGTGAATATATTCATATGTAGCCACAGTTGTTCAAGAGACTGGGGTCACCTGTTTTTTTTTTTTTTTTTTCTGTTTGTTTGTTTGTTTGTTTGTTTTTTAGTGAGGATGATTGTTCAAAAATCATAGTAAAGACATTTATTTATAATTGTAAAAAATGTCATTTTCCAATAAATGCTGTTTTTAACATTTATTCTGTTCATCAAAGAATCCTGAAAAGATGTATCATATTTTTTTGCACAAAAAAAAGAATATATATATATATATATATATATATATATATATATATATATATATATATATATATATATATATATATATATGAATATATATGAATATATATTATATATATATATATATATATATATATATATATATATATATATATATATATATATATATATATATATATTAAGCAACACAACTGTTTCAATGTTGATAATAAGAAAAAAATATTATCACCAAATCAGTATATTAGAATGATTTCTGAAGGATCATGTGACACTGAAGACCGGAGTAATGATGCTGATAATCCAGCTTTACCATCACATGAATAAAATTACATTTTAAAGTATATTCCTATTTACAATATTACTGTTTTGCTGTATTTCTTATCAAATAAATGCAACCTTGTTCAGCAGAAGAGACTTCAAAAACATTTTTTTTTTAAAAAGACTTTTGAATGGCGGTGTGTACTCAATTTATATAAGAGAATTAAGATAATTTCAAGCATTTAAGCTTAAAAGATCATTTTGACTGGAACATTAGATATAATATACTTTTCTTAAAAATGTTTTAGAATGTTTTAATATATTTTGCCTTGTGACATTTTTGTGACATTCAAATTAAGCACATTTTCAGAAATGCATCTAATTACAGTAATGAAAAAAAATGCTTAAAATATTTATATATAATGGCAGTATTTCTTGTACTACCATATTATGCTAATTACAAGTTAAAACCATAGTTGTGGTATATAGTATGTGGAATAGCTATATAAGAGTGACGTGCAGTTGTCATGTAAATTTCAAAATTCCAAATATCATTATGGTCTATTTTCTTTATGCAAAATATGTTTTCTGATTTTGGGGTGAAATGTCTCCTGAGCAATTTTTTTAATGAGATTCACCTCATCTCTCTCAAACACGCTCTGAATTGACCTCGTTCTTGGAAGAGAACCTTCCTCAGAATCACCTGCGAGTTCACAGTCCTTACATAATCACTCACAGCTCACAGTGATTAAACCTGAGAATCCGTCGCTGAGAGAGACATTTTGACAGATACTCGTCTGTCGTCGTGAAAAATAGATGCTCTTCTTCTCAACTTGTAGAGCTCGCTGCCTCCACTGTGGGGGCCTGCTGTACTGATTACAACATTATGTAATACGGAAGAGACGCTCTATATCGAGAATTCAGTGTGAAAAATGCTTGTGACAGCACAGTGGCCCAGGAAGGAGGAAAAAAATACAAATTTCCTTTGCAGCCGATGTCGTGCTGACTTCGTCTAAACACTGTGCGGGCGCCCGGAGCGGATGAGACAATAGGTACTTTGACATATCCACTCATAATAGCCTCGTCGAGCAGACAGCAGTTGCGTGTGGTGATTTGTTGCTGGTTAATACGACTGTGCTGTGGTTGGAGCCATATGCCGGCAGAATAATAAACTTTACAGTGGAGGACATTCGTCCGATGCGATTGGTTTTATTGAAGGATGCATTTTCACAAATCTTATTCGAGCCCTGTAGCGCAACAGTTTGGTAGCCAGGGCAAGCGGACACAACAACAACAGCGACACGGGAATAAAAACACAATTGCAGGCCACGACTTGGCTGCCTTTTAATTATTGATGGCCACTTCGGCTCTGCATTGGCCCGTAATTGCATTACAGGTCACTTCTCAATAGCAATCTGTGAAAGTTGTGGTGATGTGTGCTGGAAGGCGATCGATAGGTGCTGTCCAGGGTGCTGGATTCAGACACACTTTCTCTCTCTCTTCTTTCTCTCTCTTTCTCACTCATTCTACAGTCTGCTGTCTGATTCTCACCTGTTTTCTCCACATTCACGCTCCCTCTGTGGTGGCCTTTATCCTTGAAGCGCTTAGTCAATTGGAAATCTTTCATCTCTTTTCAAGATTAAAAGAATTTTCAGAATTTTACGCTGCTGTATGTGGGCAGCGAATATCATACAGCACTTAAACAGGTGTATCTTTGTGCAAAAATAAGCTGTTGTTTTGTTTTGGTTTTTTATTATTTTTAAAACTAAACATTTATTTAGCCCTATTATGACTGGACTAGTTTTCCCTGAGGAGGTTAATTTGTCTGACTTTATTTCTGCCTGAATTGATTTATTTATATATATATATATATATATATATATATATATATATATATATATATATATATATATATATATATATATATATATATATATATATATATATATATAAAAATATATGGAGTCAAATTAATGCCTTAAAGTTTTGCACAAAAATAAAGTTTTGCAAAACACAAAAAAAGAATTGAGCAATAAATGTTTTGCAAACAAAAATAAAGAATTGCAAATGAAAAATAAAGTATTGAGTGGAAAAAAATAAGTTTTGCAAACAATAATAATAAATTGCAAAATAAAATAAAAATCAGTGACAGCTGTAATCCTATTTTATCTTTGCCACATATTTTTCATGCTCAAACCTACTAAATCATTTGCAGCGCTCATTTTATTCTGCGTTTCAGTCGAGCGTGCGCTCACGATACCGGTTTTCCTTTGCTTATAAAAGCTTATAAAAACTTATTTCTGGGTTTTTTAGCTTGTTAGCTGTACACCTTGTCACACAGAGGGCCCTATTTTAATGATCTGAAACGCAAGTGTCGAAGCGCAAGTAACTTTGTGGGCGGGTCTCGGCGCTGTTGCTATTTTCCCGGCGGGATAAATGGCTCTTGTGCCCGGCGCAAATCTAAAATGGGTTGGTCTGAAGTAGCTAGGTGTGGTTTGGGCATAACGTGAAATAAACCAATCAGAGCGTCAGCCAACATTCCCTTTAAAAGCAGGTGCGCAAGTTCCATTATGGATTGCTATTATTATGGCGTATTTACAGGCGCACGCCAGGAGCGGTTCACAGCCGAGGAGACTGATGTTCTTGTAAGAGCAGTGAAAGACAGAATTTGTGTTGTATGGGGATGGGAGAAACCCACCCAAAATAGCGTCGGTTAAACAGGTTTTTTCACATCTTCGTGGCACACCACAATGATTTCCGTCATCTCATGTGTTAATATTTTTTTAGTGTAACATATGATTTGCAAAAATAACTGTTGCATCTGTGTAGATTACATGAGCAAAGTGTATGTGCGTTGTGCACGCTATACATTATGGTCAAGCATGCGCCCTTAAAATAGCATAATGAACAACGCGCAACGCGCCACTGACTTTACACTAGGTTTTTTCTGGTCAGTGGCGCAAGTGTTTAATGGAACAGCAAAATGGCACCAGGGATTGTTTGCGCCGGAACACGCCTCCTTTTTTGCGCTGAACCGCCCAGGGAGCGCAAGTTCATTCACTAGTTTAGCGACGTTCTTCTGTGGAGGGAAAAGCGCGCTTTGCGCGGGTGCAAAATAGGAATGACACATGCGTCGGTGTACAAAGTCAATTGCGCTGGGTGCAAGATAGGGCCCAGAAGCTTTTAGGCGTTGTTCTGGTTTTTTTGGAATGAGTCAGAAAAGACAAGAAGACAGCCTCATGCAATACAAAGTCAATGGAGACAGTTGCATTGTTTTTCCTCCGGTGGGCGTGGTTTTCAGATTATAATAAATGCGCTCTGTCTCTATGCTTGATCTGTTGTTCCGATCTGCGTCTCCTGCCGATGACGTGTTTCGCGGGGGCGTGCCCCCGTTTCTTGACTCCACCCCCACATCAAACCAGTGCCATAAAGAGATCCGCACAGAAAAGTGCAGCGCAAAGGAAAACCGGTATCGTGAGCGCACGCTTGACTGAAACGCAGAATAAAATGAGCGTTGTTTAGTAGGTTTGAGCATGAAAAATATGTGGCATTTAGTAGGTTTGAGCATGAAAAATATGTGGCAAAGATAAAATAAGATTACAGCTGTCACTGATTTTTGTAATTGATTATATTTTTATTTTTGCACTACGTTATTTTATTTTGCAATTTATTATTTTTGTTTGCAAAACTTATTTTTTTCTGCTCAATACTTTATTTTTCCTTTTGCAATTCTTTATTTTTGTTTTCAAAACATTTTTTTTATTGCTCAATTCTTTTTTTGTTTTGCAAAACTTGATTTTTGTACAAAACTTTAAGGCATTAATTTGACTCAATATATATTATTATTATTATTATTATTAGCCATCCTAGATACATATGACTTTCTTTTTTCTGATGAACACAATCTAAGTTATATTAATAAATATCCTGACGCATCCAAGCTTTATAATGGCAGTTAATGGGACCAATGAGTATGAAGCTGAAGAAAGTGCATCCATCCATCATAAACGTACTCCACACGGCTCCAGGAGGTTAAAGGCCTTCTGAAGCGAAGTGATGTGTTTGTGTAAGATATTTTACTTCATAACTTGTTAAATATGGATATTTTTCTATCTTTCACCAGACTGCCTTCTGTATTCAACTTAGGAAGAAAGTGTAAAGTGGTGTCTGGTCAGTTAAGCTTTTTTTGTAAGTTGAATAGGGAAGGCATAGGACATAGCATAAGCTTTTTGAACTCTGAGAGTTTTACACTTTCTTCGTTAGTAGAGTACGGAAGGTGGTCGGGCGGAAGCTAGATATTTTACTTCATAACTTATTTTCTTTTTTTACACAAACGCTTTGCTTTAGAAGGAATGTATTAACCCCCCGAAGCCGTGTGGAGTACATTTATGATGGATAGATGTGGATGGAGAGACTTTCTTCAGCTCATACTCGTTGGTATCGCTCACTGCCATTATAAAGCTCGGATGTGTCAGGATATTTATTAAAGGGATAGTTCACTCAAAAATGAAAATTTGATGTTTATCTGCTTACCCCCAGGGCATCCAAGATGTAGGTGACTTTGTTTCTTCAGTAGAACACAAATGATGATTTTTAACTCCAACCGTTGCCGTCTGTCAGCCGTATAATGCGGGTCAATGGGAACTTCTTTTATTATTTGCTTAGACAAATCGCTCGCGCTTATACTTCAATGAGTGCTAGACATCACTTCTGTTGTCAGAGCGCGATCAGACCTCACTAAGCGAGTGCTGAACGCAGTTGGACATAGTGGTGTTTTAGAGGTAAAAAATTATATAAATACTGTTCGGTTTCTCGCACAAACCGATCGTTTCGTGTCTTAGGACATCAATGTGTCGTCACGAGTCACGAGCCGCAGGGTTTCATTTGGATTTGTCTGTGCATGTTTTATTTAATCTTATAAAAGAAGTTCCCATTGACCCACATTATACGGCTGACAGACGGCAACGGTTGGAGTTAAAAATCATCATTTGTGTTCTGCTGAAGAAACAAAGTCACCTACATCTTGGATGCGCTGGGGGTAAGCAGATAAACATCAAATTTTCATTTTTTGGGTGAACTATCCCTTTAACATATCTCCGAAGAAAGTTATACACAGCTAGGATGGCTTGAGGGTGAGTAAAGCTTGGGATAATTTTAACTAATCCTTTAACACAGGCATACTCAGAATGGGCATCGTTGTGGGCCTTGCCATTTCCTTTCTCCTCTATCGCTGTCATTTCACCTGCCGTTGCTCCCTTGTCTCTGCCCAGTCCACACTTAATTTCTTTTGCTGTCTGTCACACATTTGCTGTGTCATCCTGTCTCTCTTCTTCCTGTTCTCCTGCTGTACTTCGTTCTATCTCTGTCCCTCTCTTTATCTCTCTCTCTCTCTTTCAGGGCTGAGAGTTGAGGAGACAGTAGATTTTGCATGCTCCAAATACACTCACTACGTGTGGCTCTCTGTGTGTGTTTTGCTATGGTGTCATCCAGGGATGTGAGGCAGGAGGAAGCAGTGTTTGTTAAATCATGATTTCGTGGCCACAGAAGGGGAGGGGTGAAGGGATAGAGGCTTGGAGAGATCAGGCCAGAGTGTGTCCAGGCAGCTTGGCAGACATCTAAGCCTCCTGCTCTATTTGTTCTTCCCTCCATCCCTGTCTCTCTTTTTTCCCTCCATCCATTTCTCTGTCTCCTGGCTCGTGGCTTATTCTGTTTCTTCTTATTGTCCTCTTTTTCTGTGTGGGGTGTCTCTTACTTATTCATTTCAGAGGCAGTACTTTGGAGTGCTCTGTGCTCCATCTCCCATGCCCAGTTCTTCCCGAGCACTGCTTTATGCTGCTTCATGGTCTTTTTTGCACTGTGTTGTTCTATGTTGTGATTTTTTTTTTTAACTGTTGTACATCCTGTTCCTGACCTGCTTTATAATGCCTAAATAGACAGCTGTCTGTCGCTATCCTGACAGATAACGAATATATATATATATATATATATATATATATATATATATATATATATATATATATATATATATATATATATATATATATATATATATACAGTCAAACCAAAATTTATTCAGACACCTTGAACATTTCATTCAATTCAGTTTATTTACTATAGTTTAAAAAAAATGGTAATAAAATATGACAAGATCTCAAAGTTAAACTGTGTCAGAAAAAAAAAATCTTAATTATTTTAGATAACACTTGAGCAAAACGTGGTCAGGTCAAAGTTTCTGAATAATTTTTGGTCCAAAATTTTTATCAGTTTTACTGGTAGTCCACAGTATGAAGAATTTTTGGGAATAATATGTCACAGTTTACTTTATTTTGCTATTCTCATTTACATAAATTAACTATAGTGTCCTGTACACACTATTAAAAATATAAAAAAAATTATACCTAGTATCTGAATAAATTTTTGGTTTGACTATGTATATATACTGTAATATGTATGTATGTGTGTGAGATTATTTTTACGAAAAAAGAAATTTGATCAAAAATGCATTTATAATGTTACAAATGATTTTATTCTAAATAAAGACTGTTTTTATGAACTTTCTATTCTTCAAAGAATCCTGAAAAAAAGTATCACTGTCTCCACAAAAATATTAAGCAGCATGTCTGTTTTCAACATTGACAATAATAAGAAATCTTTCTAAAACAGTAAAATAGACAACAGTTATTTTAAATTATATGTCACAATGTTAGTGATTTTACTGTAAAAGAATAGTCTTTTTTCAAAAATATTTTAAAAATCTTACATGGATGGACGGATGGATGGATGGATGGATGGATGGATGGATGGATGGATAGATGGATAGATAGATAGATAGATAGATAGATAGATAGATAGATAGATAGATAGATAGATAGATAGATAGATAGATAGATAGATAGATAGATAGATAGATAGATAGACTCATCCACCATCTTGATGAATATTTTTACTGAATTTGTCGAAATGCATTCTGAAATTGATTTCAGAAGATACAGCAATGCTGTAGAATGTGCCCAGAATTAAGCGTCTTAGAACACAAGAAGGCCTTTATTATTAACAGTTTCCATGTTGGAAGTGTGCCTATGATACTTTAAAATGATAACTTGGTAGGCAGTTCACTTCACATCATGGTTGATGACTTGGTAGGCAGTTCATGTTTTGGAACAGAGTTTTGATTTCTCATGCCGAGCTCGGTTGTGATGTGTTTTGTGCTGTTTGGTAATGATCTGCAGGATTGTACTACGCAATTCTGCGTTATGCTCTTTGATTTTGTCTGAGGTACAAAATCCAAGTTTATAGAGAATTTCAAATATGTTTAAACATCAATCCATCGTTTTCCAGTGGTCTATCCTTTGGTCTTAAATGTGTACCTCATTCAGCTCTGGCCTGTTTGCGATTGTGTGCGCTTGATGCTGCGTGTTCAAACTGCCAGACTGTGCTCAATGAGGCTTCTCCTTTGCTCTGACTTCCTGCCGCGGGCATCCTCTCGGTTAGCCAGTCAGCATCATGTATGTGTGCGCGCGCATTTGTAAGTGGAATCTGGACTTGATGTTTTTTTGATTGCGCGTACATATCTAGCAGTGTGTTTTATTGATAACTTATCAATATAACATCACGTTCATTTAATAACAAGCAGGAGTATTCATCTGTGATATTCAGCTTCTATTCAGCTTCTTCTGTGAAGTTCACCGCAAACTGGGTCTCCTCTCCTGCACACTCTTTCACTCTTCACCTTTCCGCATGGCAGAGCAATGTCTCTCTCGCTCAGTCTCTTTCACTTTTTCTCTCGTCTCGTCACTTACAACCCTTTGCTTACACCCCTCCTCCTATCTGAAAGTAATTTAACAGCTCTGGACGTCAGATGTGTCAACTTCTGTTAACTGTTTCGCCCCCTCTCTTTTACTCACTTACTTGGACCCTCATTCAGAAGTCCAGCCCTCAGTGATGAGACAGGGATTTTCTCTGGTCCATTATTAGTCAGATCAGCAGCTGAGAGGTGTGCTAGCTCAGTGTTGATTAATATGCAGCATTAGCATTTGTGCTAAAAACATTGAGGACCTACTGCTGCCTTCAAGTCCTCCTGGGAGGTTGGGTAGTCATACTTATGGCATGATGAGCATTCAAGAGATTTTGATAAAATCGGATCGTAATAAAGTGGGTGTGTTGGACAAATTTATATTGCATTATTTTTCACATCCTGACAAAGACAGAATGCTTTCAGCACAAAATGAAGAGTAAAATATCCACTTTAGGTGTGTATCTGATGCTTTATGTGTATTACATCATTCTTGTATGCCACAGAAAAATGAAAAAAGTCTGTGTAAATAGTAAAGCTGTGTAAATATATATATATGCACATACATACATACATACATATCCGCGAACTGCGGAGCAAACTAAGATGGCGGCACCCATCTAGCATTATAGATCAAGATAAAGATCATTTATAAAGGCTTTTAAACGACAAAACACACACACTTACACATATTTGAGGATCGGAATATCAGATAGTTGATAACATGGTAAGCAAGCTTGTGAATATTTTAAATAAACAAGGAAAAACAAAATAATAGCGATCCACCTGTCAGTGTTACAGTGGCTGCGCTCAGCGCTCGTGACACGCATGACACGCGCTATGGAAACATTAAAGGCAAACGTTCTAAAAAAACGGTCGCCTTAAAAAAACTCACTCTGGGGGGACAGTTAGAATATTTTAAACTCATGCTCGAAAGGCTATTTATTTTTAGATATAAATAATCAACACTCAAGAGCTAACATGCTGTGGACCCTAAATGACTTGCCTGAGGTAAATGTAATGCTATGTGAGATATTATTCTCGTGGTTGAAACACTGGTTGAGAGATTACACATAAACATAACTATTGGTGCGTTCCAAACAGGATATATCGCCCTCCGAAGGGCACTTTGAAGTGAAAATAATCATGGCCGCCATGTTGAAGGGTCGTTCCAAACAGAAGTGCTCAAAAATGGCCACTTCAAAGGGCCCTTCGGAATGAAGGATTTCGAAGGGTACAACTGATGGACACTTTGGGCCCCCATGATCCTTTGCACAGGGAAGTTGTTTGACATCACAGAATGGGTACATGAGGCTCAGAGTTCGATTTTACCTATAAATGTATGTATAGTATTGACATTGTACTTCAACAAAAATACTTTACAGCTCCCTTTATCAGTCCATTCAAATGTTTACAATACATAGATACAATATAGCCTACATGCAATAAACCTAAAATAAATAAATAAATAAACTAACGTTAAACATAAGGCGCAGCTTGCACAATCTACTCCTCTTTGATTGTCTCGTTAAGATGACGCAGAAGTGCGTTCCAAAAGAAGAGGTTTTTTGACCCCTACACCCTTCATCCCTTCGAAGCTCTCACTCCGGAGGGTAAACCCTTTGAAGGGATTAGGACATAGGGATGAACCCTTCCGAATGGAACGCAGGTTATGCATAGATCTGTTCTTCTTCTGCGCTTTTTCCTGTTGTGGCAGTTAGTGCCCCCTTCTGGATTGGAGTGTGGATACCGTATGACCGACTGTATTCGTCGTCTGACTGTATGCAACCGAACCATGACGTCTGTATTGTGACGGTTTTATATATATATATATATATATATATATATATAAAATATGCAAATTACAATATATGTAGGTATATATTAGGAAATTCTAGAAGTAAAAATAAAAAATTCTTCTATTGATCACTGGCCTATGATTCACATCCTTCTAATTTGCATATTTACAAATCGTGAAAATACATCTTAAGCCGAGTTCAGATTGCACGATTTTCAAAGTAGTCGGGTCATTGTTCTTTTCACACTGCATGACTATCTTGGCCAGAATTCAGTCGCTGCTGTGTTCAAACTGCACGATGGATCAGCGACAGAAGGTTTCACACTGCATGACTTTACAATCGCCGACAACTCTGTCTGGCACGCAAACTACGTTTCACAACCAAACACACGCGAGACGTGACAAGGAAACAACGCGATATCACGCGTTCAAGACCGGAGTTCTCATGTGAGACTGGCCCTGCGTTTCAATCAGCTCCCTAGCTCCCTAGGTAGTGAATCAGTATATAATGAAAGTGAATGTGGCTGATACCCTGATCATTGTCCTGACTACTGAACTAGGGAGCTGATTGAGACACACGGTGGGATAATTATTAAAAATAGTAGTCCGCAAGAAGCTGGAAATATGAATTGCCTGTGCGCTGATTTGCAGCGAAAACAACATAAATAAAAGAAGAATATGGAGAAGGAAATGTTTGGGGAGACTGTGGATTGTGTGTTCTGCAAAGACTGTTGGAACTAAATAAATAACTTTTCAATGTGCTGCTGTTGCGGATGGTCAAGCAAATGTTTGTGCTTTGTTTCTGTTTGATATAATTGTAATGTTTATGTGAATGAAGCCATGCTTGCTGATGTTGTGGTCTATAACTCCTCCCCGAACTCCCCGCTGTTCTGTATCTTGCTCTCTCATTGGCTGTCGGTCATCTCCGATGTAGTGTTCAGTCAGAACACTTTTCACACAGCATGATTTTGAATCGCCGACAGGTCCAGATATTTAGCATGCCAAATATCTCACGGGCGTCGGCGACTCGTCGGCGATTCTCTCATATCGCATCTTTGCTCATTCACACTGCGTGATTCTCACTCGCGTGAACGAGCACTGATTTGCCTGTGATTTCGGGCATTTGTCGGCGATTTCTCAAAACCTGTCGGCGAGCCAAAATTGGGGCTAAAATCGTGCAGTCTGAACTCGGCTTTAGTGAACCTCCTGAGAGGTTATCAATCACACAGTAGCCATAACCTTCCCCAATGTCCCCTCTACCCAAATCTGATAAAGTGGCTCCATGGTCACGTGACCCTAACTGTCTTTCTCCATCCATACTGACCTTACCCACATGTGCCATTCACACTCTTCCATGTGTCAGTCCTGTTGCTTTATTACCCTCTCTGCAGAGTGAGCTATGAGCGGATTATGCTGTCTTACCCTTCTGAGCTGGGTTCTCTGATTAGACCTGTCCTCCCGTCAGACCCTTGGAACCTGGTTAAGTCCCCTCAGTGCTGGAGGATCATCAGCAGCCTTTCACTGCATCAGCACAGCGGCTCAAGGTCACGGCTCTCCAAACCTCAAGCCTTGACCTATTGGCCCCGTGATATGACACATCCCCTGCTGATACTGTACGGCTAAACGCTATTGGCTCCAGCAGAGAAGATAGAGAGAGCCACACTCTCACAAACTCAACGACACTACCAAAACTCTGGTGTGCCTTGGCACCTGCAGCAGAGTACTTTATGAATCAATGTCACTCCCAGTGAGAAGAAAATGACTACGTTGCAAAGGAGAAGAGGGCTGGAGTGGAGGCGGAGAGAAAAATCACTTTGATGGATTGGCCCCTCATGGGACAACCTTGTAATGTTTTTGGACAGGAAGCCAACTCCAAAAGGCTTTCTTTTTCTGTGTTCTTACAATTGCGTACAAGTCTGGCCGCAAAATTTAAATGCAGTAGCTACAGATGCCGGCTTATGACACGGAACAGAGAAAGTAATTAAGAAGGGTGATTAAAAAGGGAGACCTAGTCCTACCCCACACTGAGGCTTTTGGGTCCTCTAATTGCCTGGTGCCAAATAAATGATGGTCGGAGATGTATGAGATGCCGGCATGCGGCAGAGTCCTGGAACGCCGGCCTCGGCGCAGAATGATGATGCGTACGACAGCACCAACAGTGAACGGCGCAGACCAATGAGTCACAGAGAGGCATAGCAGCACGGGGGCTCTGACACACAGATGGTGCAACCTGTACATCATTACAGGCCTGGATACTGCGTGGAAAATGTTAAGGGCAGCTGCTAAATTAGACTGACTAATGAATGCAGAGCAAAATGGAGGGAGGGTTTTAAAATGAAATGTTGAAAAAAGAGCCTATAGGGTTTCTATAGAGTTTCTAAAGAGCCTACAGTGGCATGCAAAAGTTTGGGAACCCCTTGCAGAATCTGTGAAAATGTGAATAATTTTATCAAAATAAGAGAGATCATACAAAATGCATGTTATTTTTATTTAATACTGTCCTGAGTAAGATATTTTACAAAAAATATGTTTATATATAGTCCACAAGACTAGCTAGCTTAATTTATTGAAATTACCCCATTTAAAAGTTTGGGAACCATTGATTCCAAATACTGTGTGTGGTTACTTGGATGTATTGTATTGTGATGGTTGTTCATGAGTCCATTGTTTGTCCTGAGCAGTTAAACTGAGCTCTGTTCTTCAGAAAAATCCTCTGGGTTCACCAGATTAATCCGATTTCCAGCATTTTTTGCATATTTGAACCCTTTCCAGCAGTGACTGTGTGATTTTGAGATCCATCTTTTCACACTTAAGACAACTGAGGGACTCAAACACATCTATTAAAAAAGGTTCAAACATTCACTGATGCTCCAGAAAGAAACACGATGCATTGAGAGCTTGGGGGTGAAAACTTTTGAACAGGATAAAGATATCCAATTTTTTCTTATTTTGTTAAAAAAAAATTTATGTTTATATTTTTTTCATTTAGTACTGCGCTTCAGAAGCAACATAAGACACTTAAATGTTTGCCAGAAGACAAATTATGTACAATTTACCTTGATCTTCAAATTCAAAAAGTTTTCACCCCCCGGATCTTAATGCATCGTGTTTCCTTCTGGAGCATCAGTGAATGTTTGAACCTTTTTTAATAGTTGAGTTTGAGTCCCTCAGTTGTCTTAAGTGTGAAAAGACTGATCTCAAAATCATACAGTCACTGCTGGAAAGGGTTCAAATACGCAAAAGATGCTGGAAAACCAATGGTTCCCAAACTTTTGAACGGGGTCATTTTAATAAATTCAGCTATTTTTTTGTCTTGTGGTTTGAACTTTTTTCAAAGGCAATGTTGGTAGGGTATATTGGAAAGAGCACTAAAAACTTTTCTCAGTAGCATGTAACAGCACAGAAAACACAAATAGTGAAAGTAATTTGTCAAGAATATGTGGGAGCGGTGTCTATGTTTTGCACAGAAGTAATGGACAAAATCATTTGGAGGTCAGATTGAATATGTGCAAAACTGACAATGCGCACACACACATTTACAAATGCAGTCTCTGCAAACAGAGCGATAAGCAGGGAGACGCAGATAAAACTGTGTGAATGCTTGTTTGCATACTGCCTCCATCACAAGCATGTTGGCTTAAAACACACACAGACACACACACATAGTGATGTGTTCCCCGGTCACAGCAGGCGAGCATGTTCTGCTGACACATTGAACTCATAACAATGACTGAAACAGGATGAGCGGGTAACCACAGAGACACAGACTGTGGGGTGAATTTTCGAAACTGTTGTGCCACTTTTCTGAGTAGTATTGCAATACAAAAACCAAAAAGTGTCTTCTTTTCAGTATAAACCCCTCTTTTTAGATAGATAGATACATAGATACATAGATAGATAGATGGATGGATGGATGGATGGATGGATGGATGGATGGATAATAGATGGATGATAGATGGATGGACGATAGATAGATAGATAGATAGATAGATAGATAGATAGATAGATAGATAGATAGATAGATAGATAGATAGATAGATAGATAGATAGATAGATAGATAGATAGATAGATAGATAGATAGATAGACAGATAGATAGATAGATAGATAGATAGATAGATAGATAGATAGATAGAGAGTCAGATAGAGAGTCAGATAGAGAGTCAGATAGAGAGTCAGATAGATAGAGAGTCAGATAGATAGATAGATAGTCTGAGGATGGATGGATGGATGGATGGATGGACAAACAGATGGATGGATGGACAAACAGATGGATGATAGATAGACATAGATAGATATATAGTCAGAGGAAGGATGGATGGATGGATGGATGGATGGACAATAGATGGATGATAGATAGATAGATAGATAGATAGATAGATAGATAGATAGATAGATAGATAGATGGATAGATAGATAGATGGATGGATGGATGGACAATACATGGATGGATGGATGGATAGATGGATGGACGGACAGATAGATATATAGATAGTTAGATGAAAGAAAGAAAGATAGATAGAGAGAGAGAGAGAGAGAGAGAGTCGGATAGATAGATAGAGAGTTGAATAGATAGATAGAGAGTCGGATAGATAGATAGATGGATGGATGGACAATACATGGATGGATGGATGGATAGATGGACGGATAGATATATAGTTAGATGAAAGAAAGAAAGAAAGAAAGAGAAAGAGAAAAATAAATAAATATTTTTTATTAAAGCTAAAACAACCCAGACGCGCTATCAGAAGGCACAATTAATTTTTAGTGAATTGTGTGTGTGTGTGTGTGTGTGTGTGTGTATGCACTAGCCCACAGTAATGACATAGACAGGAATTGTTTCTCTCCAGTATTTCCCAAGTTCTTTTGCTGAGTTCCCCGTTTTATTTTCCCGCTCTCTTCATCTTGTTACATCAGGACTTTAGGGCTCTTACATTAAAGTTTAAATCTACAACTCTCTATGAAGCCAGTTTTGATGAATTAAACAAGCTCTGCTATTCTGCTCTCATCCCAGCCTCTCTTTCATTCCCTCGCTTTTGTTGTCTTTCTTTCGCTTTCTATCACTCTCTCACTCTCTCTCTCCCATAATCCCTTGCATTTCTCCCCACTCGCCTCTGTCTCATTTCCTTGTCTTTCTCTCTTCTTTTCTCTGTTCTTAATTTATCTGCTTGTACTGTCTCATATGGAGGACCCAGACCGTGGAGAGTTTCGGCTCACATATGAAACAGCAGACGTGCTGTTGGGAGCCGTACAGGGGCCCAGATGTTTATAGGAGGGTAGTCGACTCTATGAAGACACTCTTTTTCTTTGATTAAACTTTGGAATGACTCCTATTCCCTCCTCTTTTAGAAATCCGCCTCAATCACAGCTTACACACACAATCTGGAACAGCACACCAGGTGCTGGGAAAAATGGTGTTGTGTATATAAGGTGTGAGAGAGAGGGGAGGGGGCCCACATCTGTTCATATTAAATGTCAGAAATGCATTGTGTGTGCGATTGTAAGCTTATTGCTGGTGTGTGGACACCTGTCTTTGCACGTGTGTGTGTGTGTGTGTGTGTGTGTGTGCATCCCTTATAATATATCCTTTTCTGAGAAGTTTTGCTTGGATTATGTACCATTATGAGCATTTGAAACGCTTAATGAAGTTTTGTTGGTGGAGTGGCTTAAAGATTTGGACTGGTAACCAAAAGGATGGGGAATGACAAAAGACATTTTTATAAATTTTAACAGAATTTATTTTTGTATTGAATTGTCTTTTTAACTAGCATGGGATATTTACTTTGCAGACTTATTTCCCCATTAAACCAATAAGGGCAAATTCAGGCCCTTGTAAATTAATTCATCTTCATCTACGGAATATTAAAAAAAATAGATGCTTGTTTTTATTTGTCCTACAGCAGCGGTGTCTTGGCAACCTTGTGTTTTAGAATAAGCTGAGTAATGAAATATAAACATCAAACTATTGAGTGTCCTATAAAGCTCTTGATTGGAATTTATGATCTCAAGTAAACTTTCCATGAGGTCGGAGTAAGGACAGTTCGGATATTTGATTTTTTTCTAATTATGTCTAAGTGCATTTCACTCTAATGGATGCAACTAGTGCTGACTGAATGCTGTGGGCTTTTTGCGTTTCATATCGTATTTGTGCCGTTTGTTCATTGTAGAGATGCTGTCTAAAGGGACATGCGGAAGGGAGGTACAGTACCACTAAGATTTTTAATGTTTTTAAAAGAAGTTTCGTCTGCTCACCAAGGCTACATTTATTTAATTAAAAATACAGTAAAAACAGTAATATTGTGAAATATTATTACAATTTAAAATAACTGTGTACTATTTAAATATATTTGACAAAGTAATTTATTCCTGTGATCAAAGCTGAATTTTCCACATCGTTACTCCAGTCTTCAGTGTCACATGATCCTTCAGAAATCATTCTAATATGCTGATCTGCTGCTCAAGAAACATATAATGTGTACAATTGTACAAAATATTTGTGTACAATATTTTTTTTCAGGATTATTTGATGAATAGAAAGTTCAAAAGAACAGCGTTTATTTGAAATCCAATCTTTTGTAACATTATAAATGTCTTTACTGCCACTTTTGATTGATTTAATGCATCCTTGCTGAATAAAAGTATTCATTTCTTTAATTTCTTTTCAAAAAAATAAAAATAAAAATTCTTACTGACCCCAAACTTTTGAACGGTAGTGTATAATGCTACAGAAGCTTTGTATTTCAGATAAATACTGTTCTTTTGAACTTTCTATTCATCAAGGAATCCTGAAAAAAAACTGTTTTCAACATTGAAAATAATCATAAATGTTTATTGAGCAGCAAATCAGCATATTTGAATGATTTCTGAAGGATCATGTGACACTGAAGACTGGAGTAACGATGTGGAAAATTCAGCTTTGATCACAGGAATAAATTACTTCAATTAGTCAAATATATTTAAATAGTACACAGTTATTTTAAATTGTAATAATATTTCACAATATTACTGTTTTTACTGTATTTTTAATTAAATAAATGTAGCCTGGTGAGCAGACGAAACTTATTTTAAAAACATTAAAAAATCTTAGTGGTTCCAAACTTTTGGACTGTACTGTATGTACAAAGAAACCCTACATTTTTCTCCTCAATTCAGTGTTATTTTGCACTTCGTTGCATTCTGGCTCTGATTTAACAAAGCTATGAAACTGCCCTAGCTTAACAAGTAGCAACACAACACGTGGTCGCCTCTCTGAGGAACCGGTCCTTGTTCCTGCTGCTGAGACTGCATATGCGGGTTGCTGTGCTCCGTACTAATTGCCAGCTCTTGTCAGTTAATTGTGGATTGTGGTGTTTGAAGTGTTCTGATGTATCAGGGCTCTGATGTGGACGAGTGTTCACAGGCCAGTGCGTTCCACAGCGCGCTTCACTCATTAATAATGGGAAGGGTGAGCGAACAGGGGCGGCCATGTTTTAATCATAGAGAGAGTAAAAGTTTGACTGTGTTCCCGTCAGCTGAGCCTGTTTGCTTGGAGGGAAATGTTTTGATCCTTTTTGTCATATACACCCCCAGATCCCAGTGCAAACAGAAAAAAACAATACAAGATTTCAGAAGATTTATGTATTGACTGAAGTCACAGTTAGGGATGGGTGATATATTGAATTATATATATATATATATATTTATACAGTAGTTCTTTCTGGTTCTCGAATCTGATTGGCTGACAGCTGTGCGATATTGCCCCAGTATCAGCACTGGAACTGTTTTGTCCGCTTACGCCGACTGACATAGCGGTTGAACAAATCCACCATTATTTTTATAAATACTACTATGTCGCGAAATGTTTAATTTTACAATTTGTTTTGACGCTTTTGCAGATGCGAGCTCCTGGCTGTCGGTTGTAATTCAGCGCTTATGTACCCACAGAAAACAGTTTCATCTTGGCCATTCCTTCGGGAATTTTCTGCTGGCTCTTATGTAGATAGTGGTTAAATGAGATATAATTAATTTGGGGTATATCAAACGGGCAATTTTTGGTCTTATTAATCTCTTACTTGTTCCAGAGCAAAATGATTTAAGGGGAAAAGTATGTTTCATAACTTTATATTTAGGCTATATTTAACTTAAATCCTGTACTAGAGCACTACTTATGTACATTTTCCTGAATTGTTTGCTTGTGTTTAAGTCTTTTATAATGGCTATTGTTGTTAATTTAAATATTGTTGTTCAATAAATATTATTTTATTGAGAAAGAGTCAATATTATCAGAGAAAGTTACATTATTACGCCATTAGATGATGGCAAACACTGTCTTTATGAGTGAATCAGAACAAGGAAGTTGTTTTAGGCAGTGGGAAATCCCCTTAACTTTTAAAAGGACAAAGATATCGCTTTTTTTTTAAATAATGGATATAATATTATCGACCAGAAGAATATATCAGATGCAGGTAATACACTCGTTTAGTCCATTTCTCTCTGAATATCATAATACTCTATCTACAAAATACAATAAGCTTCAATGAAGCGACTGAACTTTCCTTCATTACCAGTTCTAAAGTGACGTTTTAGAATTAGTAACGGAGGCTTGGATTCAAATGTTAAACTGTCAACTTGACATTTCAATCCATGGTGGAAGGTTAAGTTCTGCACAAAAGAGGGTTTTAAAAGACTGTTGTTGTTGTTCTTATTTATTTACACACGTGCCGTCGAACTGTTGTATAAACACAATATCACACTCGCAGCCATGCGATATGGCTGTATATCAGCATGCTATGATTATATCACACTGCAACTCATGTGATATTGCTCATATAATCTTCCTATTTATCTGTCTCTCTTCTGGTCCCTGAGAGGTATTTTTAATTAAAGGTCTGTATGTGTGGTTCTGTACAGATCCAGGCCTGCTCCCTCGGCCAGGGTTATGCCATCAGTAATTACCCTGCTCATTAACGCAAAGGGGAAAGCAGACAGGCCTGACTATAGCAGGCTTCTCACACTTGGGTCCCACTGCGGATGACGGGGCTAAAGCTCTCGGGGTGGACTGTGTTAGGAGTCTATTACGCAGTCATGCTAAGTAAAGAAGGTTAAAGGATCTTCTCCAGCCCTGGAGAGCACAAGGTAGGCGTCTGGTAAGGCGCAACGCACCATTATACTTGATTAGTTGACGTTATCGAGATGCTTTATGAGAAATGATTGCAGTGACTCACAGAGGTCGACTCAAGTTGAGTGCTTGCCTGGCCTTTATTAGCACAAAGCACACAACCGCAAGAAACATGTTTAGAAAGTACATTGAAAGTGAATTTAGAGAGCAAAGGTTGCTGTTTTCTCTAACATTTCTTGTTTTGCAGTACAGGCCACTGAGGTCAATTCAACATTTTAAAGTGTGGGCTATAGAGGTCCAGGCACCTGAATGGCTGCAAGGCTTTTATAGGCATTTTAGAGGTTCTGAAACAGGGTTCAAAATGATCCTTTTGCGACACCTGTCAATGAGGTTTTCAGTTTTAAGGGGCCAGCATGACAAATATCTTTATATTCGTATTGCCAAAGCATTTGCAGTGTTGCTATGTGCAATTTAACAGTGCAAAATGAGAGTAGTGCAAATTAAAATGAAGAAAGAAAAAAGCAATTGTACATTGCTTGCGCCCAAGCTTGCAGTACTAATTCTAAAACGTCACTTTAGAACTAACAATGATTGCTTGGGCTTCTTTAGTGAAGTTAATTGTGTATTTGAGTATTATTGGGTAGAGAAGTTGTATGAGAGAGAGAGAGAGAGCAAGAGTGCGATTACCTTCCTTTGTCATAGCTTTCATTCTCTAGGTCAAGTCATAGATTCGTGAAAATAAATCCCTTTGCCATGTCTGATGAAAAAGCAATTTTTCAAATAAGCATTATCTTTATGAATAAACCACAGATTTGAGGTTTGAATAACTACGTTCTTGCCTGAAAAACTACATTCCGTGGCACAACAAAATTAATTCAAAAATTATAGTGGGTTTTCTCCTCCGTCATAGACCTTCGGATTGTTATTACAACAGTTCAATCCATTGAACGCACTGTATTTTGTCCCTCACAGCATCATTTTCATTCCTGTCAAAAATTGAATATGGCGCTACTCTAAGGTCTTTTGTGGTTCTCTGGGAGAAATGCTGCCTGTCTAGAATGTGTGACAAGTGGACAAGTGGAGTTATACAAACATTGAACAGTGTCAATACTGATACTGGTGCAATATTGCATTCCTGGAAGGCCTCTCAACCAATCAGATTCGAGGACCAGGACTAAATATTGTGTATATATATATATATATATATATATATATATATATATATATATATATATATATATATATATATATATATATATATATATATATATATATATTCGAGGCACTGGAGGTTTAATACCTCTAATGTGATCATACATAGCATGAAAAATGTAGATT
This sequence comes from Chanodichthys erythropterus, assembly GCF_024489055.1. Taxonomy (NCBI): domain Eukaryota; kingdom Metazoa; phylum Chordata; class Actinopteri; order Cypriniformes; family Xenocyprididae; genus Chanodichthys; species Chanodichthys erythropterus. The sequence continues at coordinate 15,363,105 of NC_090242.1, read as the reverse complement.
TATTAGGGTACCTTTTGGCCTCTAACAGCTGGTATGTGATTTTGTGTTGGTCTGTGTTTGTGTGTACGTGTGGACCAGCAGCCCGCTGTGTATGCAGGCACCACACCATGTCACTCCCTATTTGGAGAGCAGAGGTCTGCATCTGGGTGAGCTTTTCCAGGCGTGAGCTACAGGCATCCGACGGCACCCCCTCCCTCCCACCAACCTCTCCTCGCCTCCCCTCCCTGCTGATTTGATTAGGCCACTGTCTCCCTGTGCCTGTAATTGCATTTGCCTGTTGCTGTGTGTTTAAGAATAGCCTCGGTCCCCGTAGCCCTCCCCTCCTGATTTCCCAGCTGCCTCGAGGAGCACTCGGGATAACAAGTCGTCATGACAACCCTACTCACATTGTGGACTTGTTCTGCACTCACTGACTTTGCATTTTCTGTCCTGGGTGGGTTTTTTAATCATTTATATGTATATATATATATATATATATATATATATATATATGTTATATATATATATGTGCTGCTATGTTTGTTTACATATATACAGTGGGATACAAAAAGTCCGCCATTGAAAATAAAGGATTCCAATTTCCAAAATCCAGTGTAACCCTGAAAGTTTAAAAGGAAAGATATATATATATATATATATATATATATATATATATATATATATATATATATATATATATATATATATATTTCTGTGTGTATGTGTGTGTGTGTGTGTATATATATATATATATATATATATATATATATATATATATATACATACTATATTCCAAAGCACATTCCAAATTTTCCAGAATTCATTTGGAGGGAAGAGCACAGCTAAAAGGTTACTGTATGAGCTCATTCCTTGAGGGTAGATTTCACATGAGCGCTTTGCTAGAGAGAACGATCATTCTGCCTGCATGTGGTGGCCACAAATCTGTACGTGCGACCCCATTTTTGTCACCCCTTCCATTACGTCATGTTTCTAAACAGCCTTATCATCTTTACGGCCAGTTCAAGGCCCGTCCTGCTGATGACATGTGGCGTCCCAGTGTTTTATATCAGCACAGACAGTGGCGGCCCACTGCAGTGCAGTATGATGGCACTGTACGGCCTCTCCCAGCGGCTAACAACTAGACCCCTGTGATCTTTTACAAGAGCCTGGCCCGGGATAAATCATTAAGTACGAGCTGTCCTCTAATCGCTAAATTACCCACGGAAGGCAAGCATTCACCAGAGCCGGGGCCCGGAAAGAACCGCGTATCCCCTGCCAAACCATCACTAGCTGCTGTTAGATGCTTATAAATTGTAGTGAGCAGATGGGTCAAGGTTTTGATTTGGTCGTGACCCGTGCTAATAAATCCGTATGATATAAGCTGAGGAAAGCTTGTGCAGACACAAGCTTTTTTTTTTTTTTTTTTGCTCCCAGAGTCCCACTGCAGTGTAACCATCCCAGGAGTCTTTGCAGTAGCATACAGCATTGGTGATAGAGAAGAAAACTGGACAAAAAACGGGGGAATCAGTAAATCAATACGTTAAGCTACGTAAGCGCACGCACACGTGTGCACACACTGAGACACAGGAAAGAGTTGCACTTGCCAAAAGACATTTTATTGTTTTAGAGGGTGTGTGGGATTTTTCTCTCTTTCTATTACCAGTTTTGGATCATTAAGCTATTGATTTTTGTTTGGCCGTGTAAGTGGTTTGCCAGGTCCCTGCAGGGAGAGCCAGGCAGGACTTTTTCTAGTTGTGACAGACAGTCCAATCCTCCCTTGGGCCACACTGTGCTCCAGGCATGCCGAGAAAGAGAGGAACCTCAGAGTGAGATACACCGGATTAGGAAGGAGTTTGTTCAGGTTATGAAAAAGGTTGGTGAGCAGGCAGCAATCAATGGCTGTGTTTGGATGAAATACTAGCATACTAACTAAAAACTGCCCAAAATGAACTTATTCTATATAGGTTTAGCAAACCAATCTGACAATGAGTCAAATTTGAAATATAGGCTGCATTTGGAAAAGCATAATAGCATCCTACTCTTAATATTTCTGCCATATAATAATATAAACTAGGGCTGTCAAAATAACATGTTAATTTCGATTAATTATTCTGAGAAAAAATAACGCGATAAAAAACATAACGAACATAATGGATTAATCCATTCCATATTGACCTCTGAACCTAGAGCCGTTCTAGCCACCATTCGACTGTAAAATGAAGGAGGAAGACGACTGCTGCGCTGATGGACATAACGAGCAGAGCTCCTCCTCATGCGCACGAGCTCTCTTCAAAGTAAGCACCGTCTTTGCACTCTCTCTACCTCACACATAATAATCTAAATCAACTGACACAATGCTAAAAGTTCATAAGACCGAATCCATGTTTCATGAGGCGCATTCGGAGAATGTTTTTCCTGAATAACCGCTGGGTGTGAATAGTGCTCAAAAGAAAGTCAGCTCATCTTCTCTGACAGGCGCCCTGCACGTGCAGCTGACATAAACCACACTTTCAGAAAACAAAAAGAAAATCCTATCCAGTGGTGAAGTGTTTTCTGTGTTGACAAATCTTTTGCAATGTCCTAATAACAGTCGCGATTCGCACGCAACACGTCAACGTCCGCTAATGTCCGACCTAATGACTCATTTGAACAGATTCATTTTAATGAATCATGACAACAACTGATCTGTCCACATGGTCTAATGAATCATTTACTCGAACAACTCTGAAATGAGAACATAAGTGTGCTTACCCCATTTAGCAAGAGTGGTTAGTAAAATTAGCCTTAATAATCCACAATATTTTCAGGTTATTTAAATGACAATGTGTAGTAAATTAGGCCTACCTATGAAATCAGTTAATTTAGACTGGAGTGAGGTGAACAAAGAACAAAGCAAGTTGTTGTTAGCTAGGTGCATTCAATTGTATATGGTAGAAAATTATATTATTAGTTTATATAACTTCTAAATGCTACTTTTTAATACTTTTCAGATTTAGCAAAAAAGCATCTTCTCTTATAAAGCTATAAAATCACTTTTTTTTTTTTTTTTTGCAAAGAGGGCAAGAAAGAATTACAGTGAGAGTGGTGGGTACTTTATTGTCAGTATTGGGCTCGCAGATCACGTGGGTAGGGCACTTTTTACTGTTTCTGTGGATGACCATGTCTGTCACCACCGAAGACCATTTTTGACCCAGGAAAAACCCTGCATTGATTCATTTGAATTGAAATATTTAATACTTTCACAGCAAAAATTATGTATGCAATTAATTTAGATTAATTAATCACAGAGTATGTAATTAATTAGATTAAATTTTTTAATCGATTGACAACCCTAATATAAACATATGGCAAATAGTAAGACTAGTATGCTATTCCAAATTCAGTCACTAGAATCACTGTTATTATTACTTCTAGTTTATGCGTCACACTAGAAAGATCAGTTTGAAAACATTGCATTGTGGGAAATATTGCCAAGCTTGTTCTCTGTGTGTTTCATGCATACTGTATCTGAAATACACAAAAAAAAAGCCTATGATAAAAAGCCTAAAATGAAATTAGCAAACGTTTCAAGTGGTACCCAAAGATGTCAGCTTAAATTAAACTCTCAGAAAGAAGCTATGGGCCTCATTTATGAAACATGAACAGAACTAATATGTTACCAAATTTGTTTTGCTAAATTACCACATTCCATTTACATTAGAATGGTTTTAGGAGAAATTCAACAGACGAAACAAATACAAGTAACTCGTTTTCAACATGAGGTTTAGGGGTAAAAAAAAAGCAATTTATTTTTTTATTTTATTTATTTAATTATTTTAATTTGCTATAATTATTTATATTTTCATTTAATATTTTAATTTTTGTTGTTGTTTTTCACTATGTTTTTCTGAGAAAAAAAAAAAAAAGAAAGAAAATTTGTTGGAAATTATTTAGCTATAATCGAACTCCATGAATTAATTTTGCTGGAAAACTACTGTATGGCATTCGGCATAAGACATTACTCAACATAAGACATTACTAATTGCTGTATATTTTCAAATAAGTTCTTACTGATGCTTCCAAATCATTTTTGAAAATATCAGTCCATATTTCTTGTGTGCATAAGTGCATAAACTGGTGCAGTACTTGACTGTATTTTTTCATATATAGAATTCATCCTAAAACTATTCTTACATAAACTGAATGTGATAATTTATGTAAGAATGTTTTTACAAACAATTTATATGAATTTTTTCTGTTTGTGCTTCATGAATTGAGGCTCGGAGAGTTTAGTTTGAGCGGATCGCTTGAAGTGTGCTTTGAAAGTCATTAAAGACTTCCTTTTAATGGCAAGAGTTCATAGTATTTATTATTCATAATTTGTTTGGTACAGTCAGTGCAAATTATCTTTATTATACCTCCAAGTACAGTGTCATGTTAAAACATCATTTTTAGAATTTTAGTTGTTTGGCCAACTGTGGCCAACTTTCTGAAACAGTCTTCAAAGACAGTGTACCTGAAATTCTGCCACTGTACGTGACTGCGGTCCTTTGTTGAGCGCTAACGTTCTTTGTCCTGACAATAAAAACCAGCTTGTGAGATTTCCGCCCCATCTCCATCCCCCAATGCGGAAGACTGTGTGTTCTGACCCAGGCCTTCATTAGAAATTCACGGACACAATTTGGGTGAAATTTTTTAGCATTAATAATGAAAGCGATGTCCCCACTGCACGGGGGCTGGGCTGGCGGTCTTGGCCGCCCTCCCGACCGTGCAGAGGGTGTCTACAAATGAAAGAGAGTAAATTAAGGAGAAAGAGGAGCTCCTGTGCTGCTCTTACACCCCGTGGGGAGAGGACACTATTTCATTTCTCTTCAAAGAGCGGAAATATGAAACACTGTTTCCTCTCAGCCGTCACCATCCCTATCTTTTTCTTTCTTTCTTATTCTCTCTCTCATCACCCCTCTCTCTTTGAGGAGCGTGTTTTAAATTATTAAAGATTTTAATCATTGTTCTAAAATGCTACTGACTGGCTGGCAGGGGGCATGGGGGGTGCTGTTGGTGGGGGTAGGTCGTTTCGAGGGGTGGCAGGGGGTCTGTGGAGGCAGGAATGATTATGTTTTAGAAAGTGCTTGAAGTGACTGCTGCTCTTTGCTGTCCTTGCCACTCTGAGGGTGAATGAGTTTTTACTCCGTATTTCTTTCATATGAGTGTGTGTGTGTGTGTAGTCTCTCGTCTGGTCCATATTGCAGCTTATTCTGGCCATGAACCACCAAATTAAACATAAAGCCTTTAGATTGTATAAAATGTTTTTTCCCCCACAGGTTTTAGGGGCAGTTTAGTTTTGTTATTGATACTGTTATTCAGCAGGAATGCATTAAATTGATCAAAAGTGACTGTAAAGATTTATATTTCAAATAAATGTTATTTTGAACTTTTCAACAAAGGAGCCTTAAAAATGTTTCATGGTTTCCACAAAAATATTAAGCAGCACAACTGTTTTCAACGTTGATAATAATACAAAATATTTCTTGAGCACCAAATCAGCATATTAAAAGTTTCTTCTACTCACCAAGGCTGCATTTTTTTGATCAAAAATATAGTAAAATCCGCTTGCTAGAGGTGTTGTGCGAAAAAGAGATATTGAGAATAATGGAAGATCGAAACCCATTTACCAAATAAATTTTGACGTAGAATTAAACCCACGTGACTAATAGACTGTTTCCGCTGATTTTTTATTTAAAAATATATATATATATTTTTATTGTTGGTTACTAGGTTACCAATACCATAGTAATGTTTAATGTTTACCATGATTAATGTTTTTGCCGGTGGGTGCCGACACTCAATCGTGTCTTTCTCTCTATGCGATTGTGTGCCTGATGATTTCATTACACAAAAGTTATTCGCTTCTCGCGAAGAAGAAAACAATGACAGCAAAAACCTTGAGACTAGCATGGAATTTTCTCACTTAAAGGGGCTCTATGTAAGAATTTTACTATAATAAAGCATAAAAATACCCCGATATGTTTGCAGATATTTAGGAAACATGCTAAGTTCACCTACTTGTTTCTCAGAAAAACAATGCTACAGCCAGATATTCTACTTTGAAATGTGCGTTCTGTGTCGGAATGTCTGTTTTTGTTTTGGACTGTGCGAAACTGCGTGCTGCCAGTTTATCCAATAGTATTTCGACATCACAGGTTGCCAGTTGGCGGAAAACACAGCGTATTGTAGCCATGGAAACCAGCAAACAAACTGGGTCAGAGAATCGCAGATTCTACTTGACCTAAAAAGCCTCTGAATCCATCTAAATATATCTATGAATGACAGCATATTAAAACACAGATAAATCAATCAATAAATCAGCTTATAGTGTGTAAGGCCGGGTTCACACGCAAGCGGCAGCAGAGCGGAGCAGCGCGTATTTTTTCCGGTGCCCATGTTAACAGATGAGAGCGTTCACAACGCATGCAGAGGCTGCGCGGCAGCGCGGAGCAGAAGCAGATCGTTTCGGCGCTAGGTCTATTTTTGCTGCGCTGCTAACGCTCAATTAAAGTGAAAATATACCTTTGGTGGACAAAATAAATAAGATTTCACACAAAAAGTCCTCAAACTGCACAGAATAAGCATATCTAGTGTGTTTTAACAAGAATTGAAGTATGTCAGGAAAGAAAATCAATATTAAAAAATATTTATAGAAGATTTACTCATTTAAACTTGTTTTTAATTATTCAGTTTGGACTAAAGTATGGTATATTATAGAAAACTAAACTAAACTAGCCAGAAAATATGATATATAAACATTATTTTAGTTATTACACAGACAGCAATATAGGCTCTTGCATATCCAAATCAAACCCGAGTTTGCTGTCTTTTTCGCCGAGTTTGCGGTCTTGTAAACATGTTCACGCGTCAGATGATGTAAAACACAAAGCTTACCTCATTTGTGTGCAGCAATGGATGACACAAGGCTTTTATTTATTTATTTATTTTTATTTTATGTTTATATGTGAGTGTTGTACACCTTGCATGTTAACAAACTTTCAAGACTATCAAGTTTAACAATGACCAACTTATAAAAACAAATTTATAGCTGTCTTTGTAAAGAAATGGTCACTTTATATGTAGCTTCGAGTCGCTGCTGTGACTCTGTACAACGCTTCCAGTGTGAATACTCGCGCGTCTCTGCAGCTGCAGTTCACGCTCACGCGCTGCTTCCACTCTGCTGCCGCATGCGGTGTGAACCCGGCCTAAGTCTCCTCAGCTTTCATTGTCAATTGCGCTCCCTATTGTTGCTGGCAACCCGTGTCTTTGAACGAGGAGGCGGGCCAAACAATATTTTGAATTTGGACTGCAGTATCTATTTTGAACACTGGGTGTCATTCCTACATAGAGCCCCTTTAAACCACTGCCTGCTGCTTCTGATTGCTTTTAGAGGGAAAGCTGCCAATAACGGCTGGTCTAGGATCAAGTCTAGGTTTGTCTCTGTAATAATAGCATATTGGTTTGGCAAACAATCCATTGTGTAAGGTTTCTATTTACAACGTGTTTTGCAGCGTTGAGCAATGTAGCCAATCACAGAGATATCTGTTGAGTTCTTGAACTCAATGGCCAATCAGAGGTTTGATAAAATGAATGGATAATATCTTGTGTTTTTCCATTGGTGCTCGGCTGTGCCTATGACCAATACCCACTTAATTCGGATTTGTTTGGGTTTTTTTTTTTTTTTGCAAACTTTGAAAAGATTCACTTCATGTTTGGATGGAAACCCAGCTAGTGTCACATGATCCTCCAGAAATCACTCTAAAATGCTGATTTGGTGCTCAAGAAACATTTATTATTATTATTATTATCAATGTTGAAAACGGTTGTGCTGCCTAACATTTTTGTGGGAACCATGATGCATTTTTTCAGGATTCTTTGATCATCAGCATTTATTTGAAACGTAAATCTTTTGTAGGATTATAAATGTCTTTACTGTCTCTTTTGATCTATTTGAATGCATTCTTGCTGAATAAAAGTATTGATTTTAATACTTTTTAGTACAAATCCAAAACTTTTGAATGGTATTGTACATGTAAAAGATCATTGAAAATGTTTTTTTTTTTTTTTTTTTTTTTTTTGTGGCTGACACTAGCATTTTTCTGTCATTGCCGTGACATTTATTTAGTTTAGGTCATTACTGTATATAATTTAACTACTTCTTCCAATGCCCATAGAGCACATTACTAAGCAGGCAATTGTCTTGTTCAGCCAAAGGCTCATGCAATAGGCAGTTTATTGTTGCTGCAGGACTTTTAGAGACTTTAGCACACTGTGTTTTAAAGATATTGTCTGTAAATCATTACAACACTAAATGCAAATTCCCAACTGCCACAGTTATTGTCTAGCTGAAACATTTCTGTTTCCTGGTTCTCCGAGGGATTTGTGTTCAATAGTCTGGTGCTGATTTGAAAAGGTTTTAATCAATTCCTGAGGATTAAATTGGGAATCTATCTGTTTCACTTCACTTTTGGCAGGCCTTCCTGCTGTCACACTTAAAGCCTCAGAGTTTGTCGCCTTCGCTACCGAGAATCCTCCGAGGTGCTAATAAGATTAGCTTCGCTAGGTGTACACACATGCAAACATCTGTGATCATGGGAAGAGGATGGATGTCGCAAACCCTCAGAGACTGAATCAAAATAACCCAGCTGTGCTCTGCACTCATCTTGAAGGGCTTTGCTGACCTTTTCTGAGGAATGTCGCCACTCTGGTGTTAGTCACATGAATGACAGCCGTGTATGTGTGTGTGTTAAGCGGAGCCGGTGGGTGCATGGCTGATTCAGCGAGACAAAGAGATAGCAAGTGCATTCATTGGAAAGCAATAGTCTAATAATGTACATGTGAGTTTATTGAGTTTATTGTTGAGGAGCGGATGGGGGCACATCTGCACAAGAATCTATTCTAATGAGCGCAGATGGAGTCTGCGATTCCGAGAGTGAGCATGTGACGTCAGTCAGCCTCCACACACACACGCAAACAGACATGGCTGGTACGATCTGTGTTTCCAGCCAGCGTTTGCTTTCCAGTCTGTCACTTTCAAAGAACTACTACAATATAATGAAGTACCTGTGGTTTAAAAGTTTAGAGTTGGTAAGATTTTTTTTTTTTTTTTTTTTAAATAATCCTCATTATCAACAAGCTTTCATTTATTTATTCAAAAATAGAGTAAAAACGTATGGAAGCCCATTTTCACAAATTGCGACTTTTTATCTCAAAATTCTGACTTTTTTCTCACAATTGCTTTGCGCGGGTGCAAAATAGGAATGACACATGCGTCGGTGTACAAAGTCAATTGCGCTGGGTGCAAGATAGGGCCCAAAACCTGTAAGTGTCATAACCTTTTGCTAAACACAGAGCTTATTTTCTGCGATTTTCCAAAAGTCTATGGGAAAAATGCATAGGCTTTCAATCGAGGGAACCCATGCGCCGCTAACTTCCGGGTTAAAACGCTAAAACGCGTCATCCCTGGGGCACTTTATTGTAACTTTATATCACACAATTGTGAGTTTGTATCTCAGAATTGTGACTTTATATCACTGAATTGTGAGTTTATATCTCAGAATTGTAACTTTATATTACACAATTGTGAGTTTTTATCTCAGAATTGTGACTTTATATCATGCAATTGTGAGTTTATATCTCAAAATTGTGGCTATATCACACAATTGCGAGTTTATATCTCAGAAGTGTGACTTTATATCACACAATTGTGAGTTTCTATCTCAGGATTGTGACTTTATATCATGAAATTGTGAGTTTATATCTCAAAATTGTGACTATATCATGCAATTGCAAGTTTATATCTCATAATTGTGACTATATCACACAATTGCGAGTTTATATCTCAGAATTGTGAATTTATATCACTCAATTGTGAGTTTATATCTCAGGATTGTGACTTTATATCATAAAATTGTGAGTTTATATCTCAGAATTGGGAATTTATATCACACAATTGTGAGTTTATATTTCAGAATTGTGACTTTATATCACACAATTGCAAGTTTATATCTCAGAAGTGTGACTTTATGTCACACAATTGTGAGTTTTTATCTCAGGATTGTGACTATATCATGAAATTGTGAGTTTATATCTCAAAATTGTGACTATATCATGAAATTGTGAGTTTATATCTCAAAATTGTGACTATATCATGCAATTGCGAGTTTATATCTCATAATTGTGAATTTATATCACTCAATTGTGAGTTTATATCTCAGGATTGTGACTTTATATCATGAAATTGTGAGTTTGTATCTCAGAATTGTGACTTTATATCACACAATTGTGAGTTTATATTTCAGAATTGTGACTTTATATCATGAAATTGTGAGTTTGTATCTCAGAATTGTGACTTTATATCACACAATTGTGAGTTTATATTTCAGAATTGTGACTTTATATCACACAATTGTGAGTTTATATCTCAGAATTGTGACTTTATATCACACAGTTGTGAGTTTATATTTCAGAATTGTGACTTTATATCATGAAATTGTGAGTTTGTATCTCAGAATTGTGACTTTATATCACACAGTTGTGAGTTTATATTTCAGAATTGTGAGTTTATATCACACAATTGCGAGTTTATATCTCAGAATTGTGACTTTATATCACACAATTGTGAGTTTCTATCCCAGGATTGTGACTTTATATCATGAAATTGTGAGTTTATAACTCAAAATTGTGACTATATCACGCAATTGTGAGTTTATATCTCAGGATTGTGGATTTATATCACTCAATTGCAAATTTATATCTCAGAATTGTGACTTTATATCACTCAATTGCAAGTTTATATCTCGCAATTCTGACTTTATATCACACAATTGCGAGTTTATATCTCAGAATTGTGACTTTATATCACGCAATTGCAAGATAAAATTCAGAATTCTAAGATAAAAAGTCGCAATTACTGTTTTTATTTTTTTATTTAGTGGCGGAAATGGGCTTCTATTAAAAAACAGTATTATTCCAAAATATTGTTACAATTCAAAATAATTGTTTTCTATTTTAATATATTTTAAAGTTTAATTTATTCCTGTGATGGCAAAGCTGAATTTTTAGCATCATTACTCCAGTCGTCAGTGTCACATGATCCCATATCAGTTATGTAGACAGTTGTGCAGCTTAATATTTTTGTGGAAGCCATTATACATTTTTTCAGGATTCTTTGATAAATAGAATGTTCAAAAGAACAGCATTTCAGACTTCTGTAACATTATAATAATGTATTTACTGTCACTTTTTATCATTTTATTACAACCTTGATGAATAAAAAAAAAAAAAAAAAAAATCTTTTAAATAATGTTGCTTGCAAAAAATATATATTTTGTCAGAGTACATTTACAGTATGTATTCTTTTTCGTGTACACTGATTTTTGACCGATTGTTTGAAAAGAACATGCTCAAAGAAATCATTTGTTCATGAATTAGAAAGTTTGCTGTCATGTGCATTCAGTGAGAACAATAAAAAAGAAAGACAGGGTTTCGGTTTATTGTTTTTATATTACTTTGTGGTGCTCAGACTTTCTCTCTCATCATATTTAATTCAGAATTCAAGCTCACAACTTGGAGAAAATATAACTAGTGCCATGACAAAACTTCAGTGAATTCCTAGCTTTCCTTGGCAATGTCAAATTCAAATCGTCTTACCAGTGAATATGCTTTTGTCATTTTGTGATGTTTTGTGCTCGTTTTTGAAGCTTGAAAGCTTTCATCCCCATTCATTTGAATTACATGGAAAACATAGTCTTCTGTGTTTCATGGAAAATAAAAAGGCATACAGGTAATCATTTCTGGGTTAAATATCCCTTAAATCAAGTTACTGGGTGTCTGATGATGGTAAGACACTCAAGGACAGATGATTATATGCATGTTCTGGAGATTATCTGTGCGTGTGTGTTTTCATGCCTGGGCATGTCAGAATATTGAAGGGGCATGTATTGGTGTTGTGTGTATGTGTTGGTGCGGGTGATCTTCTGCTCCAGTCTGTGTGTTTAACTCCATTTAAAGCGAGGCAGTTCTTTGCTGTAATGATTGCTTACTGCTGTAGGAGCACTAAATAGTCCCTGAGGACTGGGTTTGCTGTGGCCTCTCTCTCTGAAAAAAGGCTTATGCGTCACACGCGGTACAAGGAGAGAAGAGGTGGCTTCTGATATCCTGACACCTTCCTGCCCAAGACTGTCGACATCCATCGCGTTTGCAGTAACTGTGCCACGATTCTCGCCCATTCTTTCTCACACCTCTGTTTCCACCCTTCTTCCACTCGTTTGACTTTTTTGACACTATGGATAGAGAATACAAGGTCAGATGGTTGCTTTCACCCCATCCCAACCTCTCTCATCCCTTTATGGCAAGGTTTGATGGGTCACATGATCCACTTTTGACCCATTTATGTCTAACGGTAGAAGTGAGCAAGTAACTGGTCGTAAGTGGCTAGAGCCAGTTTCACTTAACCATGGTCACAATATCAAACCAGTATGAGACTTGTCCCTACATTTTTTTTTCTCATAAAATATTTTGACCTTTTGCCTCTATCTACAAAATGCACTTTGTTTATTTGTTTGTTTGTTTGTTTGTTTGTTATTTGCACGGCTTCTATTTTATTTTAGACTCTTCACATGACTCCCACATTGATTATTTAATTTGTTTTTTATTGATTCTTCACTTGACTCCTACATTGCATATTTTATTTTATTTTATTTTATTTTATTTTATTTTATTTTATTTTATTTTATTTTATTTTATTTTATTTTATTTTATTTTATTTTATTTTATTTTATTTTATTTTATTTTATTGGCTCTTCACAACTCCTACATTGCATATTTTATTTTATTTTATTTTATTTTATTGACTCTTCACGACTCCCACATTGTATATTTAATTTGTTTTTTATTGACTCTTTACATGACTCCTACATTGCATATTTTATTTTATTTTATTTTATTTTATTTTATTTTATTTTGTTTTATTTTATTTTATTTTATTTTATTTTATTTTATTTTGTTTTATTATTTTATTGACTCTTCACAACTCCCACATTTTATTTTATTTCATTTTATTTACTCTTCAAAACTCCCACATTGTATATTTAATTCGTTTTTTATTGACTCTTCACATGACTCCTACATTGCATATTTAATTTAATTTAATTTTATTTTATTTTATTTTATTTTATTTTATTTACTCTTCACTTGACTCCCACATATTTTATTTTATTTTATTTTATTTTATTTTATTTTATTTTATTTTATTTACTCTTCAGGACTTCCACGTTGTATATTTAATTTGTTTTTTATTGACTCTTCACATGATTCCTACATTGCATATTTTATTTTATTTTATTTGTTTTATTTTATTGACTCTTCACATGACTCCCACATTGTTTATTTAATTCGTTTTTGTTTGTTTTTTTAATTTATTGCTTATTATTTTAAAATAAGATTATTGCATTATTTATTTTACTTAGAGGAACAGAAATGGCCCACCAGTCTAAATGTGCATTTGATTTCATTTTGAAGAAGGTAGAAGAAAAGAGTCAAAGGGCACTTAGAAAGAGAAAGAGTGTATAAAAAGCAAGACACCGCAAGTGGCCTAGTAGTATAAAGCTCATAAATAATCCCTAGGCAATTATACATGTCCACTTTGGGCTTCACTTTTGTGTCTTGGTAGTGAGAGGAGAAAAAGAAAAGGGGAAATGCAAAAATAAGAGGGGGAGGAGAGAGAGAGAGAGTCCCCAATTTGACAGCTTTTGGGCTTGTTTTTCATTTTTTATTCATTAGATAAGTAAAAGCAAATACAAGGAAGTCAGGGGGATGTTGTGCTGTGATTTATGTTTACTTCTCTGAGAGAATGCAGGATTTATTTGCAACCAAGGCTTTACGCTACACACCGCAAAGCAATGCATTACTGAGAGAGAGGGAGGAGGTGTAATGTAATAAAGAGGGACATATTCTTCCTTTTCTCTACGTCTGTCTCTTTCCCCGTGTTGTCAAATAAATGTTCTCTTTTTATCATCACTATCATAATGACCGGAGGCAGCTTATTGCAGCTGTTTATTGCTTTCATATGTGTAATTATGCAGTGATGGGAGAGCGAGTGTGTGTTTGTGATGTGTAATCTGCCTCTCTAATGGATTAGGCCCAACTTTAATGAGCTCATCACACACACACTGATACACACGCTTAGAGAAACACTTGGATCAGAAGAGAGGGAGCAAGAGGTTGGAGCTGGTACTAAAAAGGTAGAAAAGGTTGAAAGTATATTTTAATAATTGACAATTAATCTGTTACCAGTGGGTAGATTGTAGTCCGTTACTGAATACAAATTATGTGATGAAAATGATGCATTAAACATTACATTACATCAGGGTTTCTTAAACTGATGTTGATGCTTATAAGTTGAAGAAAAGGTAGTAATTAATTAAACCATGAAAATAAAACAATAAAAAGATGTGTGGCCTCTGACTTCACAAAACTGGAAGCCTTTCTGTAGATACATAAGCAATAGGTTGTTTTAGAAAGAACCATTAAAAAGATTAGTGAGAATCAATAAATTATGAATAATTTACTGTAATTTGGTCAATATTAAGTAATCATGAAATCAATAAAACACTGTAAACACGAATAAGTTTCAAAACTCAAATAAATTGGCAGATTTCAATTTTGTACTCATTTTAATTGTTCTTAACTTGAAAATTGAACATTGAATTTAAAATTATTACAAAATGTTTTTTTTTTTTAAGATGTATTTTTTGGCATTGTTGCCTTTATTATGATAGGACAGTAAGCGAAGTGGGAGAGAGAGAGGGGGATGGAGTCAGGAAAGGTCCGCAAGCCGAGACTCGAACTCGGGTCACCCGAAATGCAACGGCGCTATATGACTGTGCGCTGCCCACGAGGCTATCGGTGCTGACACAATTATCATATAATCTCAATTTAAGTATTTTTAATAGTGGCAATTTAACTAGCTAATTCAGCCATTGAATATGATAACCCAGTGCTTTGATAACATTAGCAAGGCATAGCAATTGCTGAAAGAGTACGACAGTATAGAACATTTAACGTATACCTCTTCTCAGACCAAGATGGTGGATGGTAATTTATCTTTTGTTTTGTATCTTCCTGTATGATTTGTTGCTGTGCAAAACTTTTATTTGCTAATTTGTTCTGATAGCATCAGTAATGCATTAGGTTGAGGTCTGTAACAGCAAAAACAAAGTGTTTTGAAGTCAAGTTTATATATTATCATGTCACAGGATACAAATCAAATAAGCATTATTCACTTTCAGACAGCCTCACAGGCAAAGGTGAAAGATCTCTCGTTTCAAATCCAGTTTCAGCTTTATTCCCATAAGAGTGTGTCTCACCTCAAGTTCATGTTGCACTTTATAAATAGGGAAAATAAAACTCTTTTACTTTACTGCTTGGGGAAAATGATGGGTATGAAGCACAAGAACAATATTAAAGAAACTTAAAAAAAACAACAAAGTGAATTCATTTAAATACAGCTCATTTATAAACATAAGAACAATATGAAATTGAAATGGAATTATTTACAGTGTAAATAATAACTTTGGTCTTATTATGCATGATTCACCAGTGCACGGTTAAAGCATAAAAGGTTTTCAAAACCTTTTTTTGCTGATGTAACCAATGCTTCATGAGCGGAGATAAATAATATTAACCAGTAATGTCAAAGCCTAACATATTTCATAATCCAATCAAATCCTGATGCATAAAATCCTGCCCTACATTATTTCCCAACAAATATCCTGTGAAATGTCACTTTATAAAAATGAAATCAGTTGGGAATGCTGTTTTGTGTCATTTTTAATGACATTCAAACTGAAAGGGAAAATTGACACAGATACTAACTAAAGAAACAGAACTAAAAAGATTAGACAAAAAACCTTTGAATGTCAATATTTCACAGGCAGATGGAAGATTCATGTCTTTTTGGGTTTGATTAGTTGATGTCTTTCATTGCATGACATTGCATTTAAGTTCCTAGAAGTCATTTTCACAATAAAGTGCACAAATCACATTTCTGGCAAAAAAAAAAAAAAAACAGTCTTTCCTGTTTAATTAGCCAGGTGCTTCAGAATGCACCTGTTTCTGTGCAGATTCACACCGGGTCGGGCCCTGAAAGAGCACTTTCCTGTCTCCCCCCTCCGGTAAAGTTGTCTCATTTTCATTTGACACAATTTATAGACGTGCCTCCAAAGCATGCACTATTTTACACTCCTGGATCATTAAATGAAACCCTTCGGAAGCTCTCGAGGTGCAAAGCACTTTTGCGGGAGGTGTAAAACGTGCAGGGCTTTTACGGGCGTCCTGGGCGCCGGGAAAGGAGGAGGACGGTGGCAGGGGTTTAAAGAGGCAGCCATCCGTGTCGTTTGGGAAGGTTACAAGGAGCCACGGGACTCCGGCGCTTTAAAGACTTACCTCAGGACATGCTGCAGTGAGGGAGGGAGAGAGAGGGAAAGAAAATGAGTGTGAGTTATAGGCGCTGTGATGGTTTAATAATTCAGTGAAATCCAAATTTGAGCAGATGCCCCTGGTGCTCTGGGTAAAATAAGGCTGTGCTGAATGGGAAGGAGAGGTTCCTGGAAGAAGCAAGAAGTAACATTTGGAGAGTGCCAAGTGGAAACTGGAGGTCACTGGGTTGCCGCATGTGTATGTTCCCAACAGACTACTTTCCTCATTGAAGAGATGTGTGTGTTAGTGGGTGTTTAAAGCTGCTCTTAAGTGCTACATGTTTTAAAACAAATTATATGGGTCATTGACAATTAAAGTCTTAAAAAAGGTCAGGGTTTTTAAAAAAAATTAAATAATCAAAACCAATGTAAGGCATGTTTTTGAGTCATGAACAATGTGTTTAAAGTTTCAGTTGTTTAATAACATGTTTAATTTCTTTTTTTTTTTTTTTTTTTTTTTTTTTTTTTTTTTACATTTTATGTCAGGCGGTACAACCATATAGTTGTTTGTATGTACAGTATAATGTAGTTGTACCACCTGACATGGAAAGTGAACCAACCTACCCTTACTTGAGATATGCATTTTTTAGCAGTATTTGAGAGAGATCTCCTCTGCCACAAGGATCAGTTGGGGTCGTCTGATTGATGCATTATCATGTTTAGTTATTACCTTGTCAATTCATAATAAAAGAGCCATGTTTGCAGTTGTGCCACCCTGACATTTGAGAATATACAAATTACTGGACAAAGGTTTTTCAATTATCTTAACATTTTTAAAGCTACTCATATTTTTAAAATTTGTTTATATGAAAGGTTTCAAAGCTAAAATTATGCCATAGTATTTAGTTTTAGTTTGTTTTTTGTTTTGTTTTTTTTACATTTAAATATTTTTCTCATCTGTTCATTTATTCGGACAGTTGTACCACCTGACATTTTGGGGGTTTAAGATAACAAAACATAAAATAATATGTATTATTTAAATTCAAACTAAATTGGTTTTATAAAATAAAGTGATATATGTTATGAATTTATCAAATTGTTTTAAAAGGAAATAAAGCACTTGGACAATATATATATATATATATATATATATGATTAGTCGGATGAAGCATCCAGACAGACCATGGAATAAATTTGCAATATATTTTAATGTTTAATATGTTATATATTATATATAATAATTCTATATTTCTGTGGTCTCAGACTTCTAGACCCTGCTGTATTGAAACCTTGTCATTGTTAGGGAGGTCTGCTACTCTGCAGTGTACTCTGTGCAAGACTGTAGATTTATAATTTATCTTTATGTTTTTATTTAGTGTTTGTTTGCTGGCTCTCGTGTCTTGAATGACTCTCAATGCAATCTGAGCCCGGCACAACAAAGGCAGGGTAGCTCATCCTTCAAGAATTACCTCCTCCTCCACAAACCCAGAAAGAGCACGCATCCCTTTGTGGGGAAATGAAAGGAATATTATTGTTCCTACTGTGAGAATGAACTTTGAATTTTTCTGCCTTAGTTTGTAGAAAAGTTTGCTCTCTGCTCTTGCTACGTGACTGCAATTTAAAAGCCTGGCTTTTTAAAGTCTCACTGTAACAGTATTTTACAGACAGCCCAGCCTTTAGTATTTGAATATAAAGGCTGTGATATTCATCATACTTATTTTTCTCCGGGAGAGCAGAGGAAAAGTGATAGATTATTCATTGCATGCTTTCCATTCATCAAAAGACAGCTAGAAAAAGGGTCAGATAGGATATTTTACATAACCAAAGTCAGTTTTGATATTTGATATTTCACTATTTGCTATATTATATTTTTACATCGCTTACCGGTTACTTTGTAGCATCAGTTGCAAGCATCATAGTAGCCTTAAAGGGATAGTTCACCCAAAAATGTCAATTCTGTCATCATTTACTCACCTTCGTCTTTCTTTCTTACAAAAGAATATAAAATCGTCTCAGTGTTTTATTATCCATACAATGAAAGTCAATGGGGTTCTATGATGGTTGGCTAACGGTGTGCTAACCATAACATTACAGGTTCAAAGCCAAAACATGCCAAGACTTTATCTTTCTAAACCATTCAGAGAGCATCTATATTACTGTACATGCATTTGAATATCAGAAGCAGAGATATTATGCAGAATTGGATGTGCAGGTGGTGCGTAACAGCTCATCACAGCTTTCTGGTGCGCTTTAGAACGGGCTAACAGGAGGAAAAAAAGAACCCGTGGTGTAAGATACTCCCTCAGCGCAGACGTGACACCCACACGTACGTTTCTGTGGCCGTTTAGCCCGCCGTGTGTTTATGTGTGTGCCAGAGAGTTACATCACCATAAGGCCGAGCCATGCTGTGGCTCAGTGGCGGAGATACGGACGGCGGGGCCTGTACAGATGGAGACAGAAGGTTTCTGGTGAGGTGAGGTACAGAGAGAGAAAGAGAGATAAAAGTGTTTTTGTGCTACTATAGTTATAAAGAAGGGTAATTTTGTGGAATTATGGGTGATTTGGTGTGCATGTGAGTGGATTTGCGTGCTTGTATTTGTGCGTATGTGTGAGGGAGGCCGTTTCTGCTTCTGTTTTTCTGTTCCTTTGTGTAAAAGGTTTTGCCCTCTCGGAATATGTGATGTGGAGCTCAGGGAGGCTAAAAATTGGCCTGCTCAATGCTGCCATCTAGCTGTGGTGGATGAAAGTCCTCTTGGGGTCTCTGAAATCACAGTTCGGAAGTAATGTGGAAGCCTGTGGCGCAGCACAATGACAAATGTCTCCAAATGCCACATTATGTTTCATTCAGCTCAGTTTTTATGACATGCCATCACGTTCAGTTTTAATGTGCGTACTGAGTGTGAACAAGATCTCATTCCACATGTACACGTCCGATTCAGCTTGGGAATGTGAGTACATTTCTTGCATGTTCCCTTGTCGGGATGCATAAATGCTGCGTGTGTGAGAAACCCTCTTCAAATATTAATTTCTAAATAGTTTTAGAAAGCTTTTATATATATATATATATATATATATATATATATATATATACACATGTGTGTGTGTGTGTGTGTATATATATAGTTTTTTTCATTATCATGGCAATGTATTTTTTTATTCTATTTTTTGCCAATGTTCATGGCAATGTATTATTTTATTATTAAATGACTGTGAGTTTGTAAAATGAACATCACATAATAACATTTTAATAGTATTTAATATAAATGTAAATACATTTTTTAAATATAATAACTTTGAATAATTTTGAATAAACATAGTTAATCCTTTTTTTATTTGTAAAAGAATCCTGATGACTGTATGGACATGCAAAAATAATCACATAATAATATTTAAATAATATTTAATATACATATAAATAATATTTTTAATAGAATAACCATTAGTTTTGAATTAGCATTTTTTTTTCTTAATTTGTAAAATAATTTTGATGACTGTATTAGCATGTAAAAATCATAACATATTAATTATATTTTTTAATAATAGTAAATATAAATGATATTTTTAATAGAAAAAGTTTGATTAGTTTTGAATTAAAATATTTAAGGGGTTTTTTTTTCATTTTTAAAAGAAAATTTTGATGATTGAATGGGCATGTAAACAGCAACACATATTAATAATATTTTAACAATATTTAATATCATATAAAAAATATCATAAAAATCATATTCTAATAGAAAAACGTTGATTAATTTTTAATGAACATTTAAGCTTTTTTAATTTGTAAAATAATTTTGATGACTGTATGTAAAAATCATCACATGACAATATTTTTTAAACATACGTTTATGATTCATTTTAAATCAACATATATGAGCTTATTGTTTACATATTACATTGTTAAAAGAATTCCGATGACCTCGATGGCATGTAAAAATCATCACATGAAAACTTATTTTCAGCTTTTTGTGTTTTGCGTGTGTGTGAGAGGAACGCTCTCATCTGAGTGTGGTGAGATTCTGGTTGGGGAACACAATTAGCACACATAGAGGAATCCATTTGTGCCATTGGGAGGGAAACATTAAAATGTATGTGAGTAGAGGCCTGCTGGGATACCGAGACGGTGTGTGTGTGGCTGTGACCTTGCTCTGCTCCCCGATCTATGTCTAAATCTACCTCTCTTTCTCCCTCTCTCTCTTTTCACTATTCCCTCCGCCCTCACTATCAGCAGCCATGGTAAAATAAATAATGCATCAAAACACATTAAAAACATTAGCCAGGCTTTACTGCCAATAAAAGAGGAGGATGCTGGGGATGGAGGAAAATAAGGAGTGAGTGATCAGGTCTGAAAAAGAAGTGAACTTTATGAAGTGAGAAACCCCAGAGCTGTTCGGTTGGATCGGAGCCAGGGCGCCACAGGTGTGCTGACCAGGTGCACTGTGGGTACTTTTTGTCGTAAATGAGTCACTGTGAGTCCAGTAAAATATGCAGTAGGAAGATGACTTTAATAAACATAATTGTCGGTTTATTGGCATTGCAGGGTGCTTAATTAGTTTATTGTTAATATGCATAAGCAAGGACGAGCATAGAAATGCACACACAACTTTTATACTCTGTTGTTTGTTGCTACTTTTTCTCACTCATTCTTCTTCATTCTGTATATGTATACTGCTTTTCTACTACTAAATGTATATGTATATACATTTAGTAGTAGAACTACTTATGTATACTTCTAAAGTTTAGGGTCAGGTAAATGTTTGTTTGTTTGTTTGTTTGTTTTACTTTTATTTAGCAAGTACACATCTAATAATTCTGGGTAATGAAAAAAAAAAACACATTTATTAATTTAGTTTTTGTCCAAAGTGAATTTTATAATGAGGGGAAAACACAATGATTTTTTTTTTTATGATTTTTATTTCAAATAAATGCTGTTCTTTTGATCTATCAAATAATTGTGAAAAAAAAAAGTAACACAGTTTCCACAAAAAATTAAACAGCACAACTGATTTCAACATTGATAACAATAAGTGTTTCTTGAGTAGTAAATCAACAAATTAGAGTGTGTATATATATATATATATATATATATATATATATATATATATATATATATATATATTACTTTTAGTTTATTTTGCATGTATTCATTTAGCAGACAATTTAATTTAAAAAAAAGTGCCTTTAAGGTTATTTTAAGGTTTATATATATATATATATATATATATATATATATATATATATATATATATATATATATATATATATATATATTTTTTTTTTTTTTTTTTTTTATTTTATTATTTTTTTTTTTTATATAGCCCTGAATTTTCATCTTCACTTACTGTAAAACATTATTTTCATGATTTACCACATTTTTTCTTTTGTCAAATCAACTTCAGTAATTAATGTGGCTCAGATTCTGTTGATTAAACCAATCACCTTCATTTTATTAACTCAAATTGTAAGGCAACCAGGTAACTTACTTTTTTTAAGTTAAACCAACCATTTTTTACAGTGCTGTTTTAATGAAAAATGAAAGGTCACAATGATTATTAAAAATTAGAATAAATATAATTAACTAAAATGAATCATGGTCACATGGCTTGGTAATAAATATACCTTTTTTATTAAACCAAGTAAAATTGCATTGTCATATAAGTGATATTTATATATATATATTTTAAAATGTGATTCATTTGACTTGTCCTGCACTGTACAGCACTATTATGCTTCCCCCTATTTTTGGCTTTTAGCAGCCAAAGATACTTTTTTCTCAAGGACCTTTTTGTTTCTCTGCTGCAGACAGAAGTGAGAGGAGGCATAGAAGTAAAGCACAGGGAGCTACGCTACCCGCTACGTCACAACTCATTTTCAGCAAAAGGGGGGCGCGTGAAGCAGATAGCGAGTAAACTGCTGCGGATGAGCGATAGAGAAGTGGAGTCTGTGTCTTATTTTCGGGGGCAGAGCCCTGTGCGACTGTCTGTATCGCCTATGCCAGGATCTGCCACTGTGCACGGGTCCGTTCCTCTCCTCTCGTCTCCTTCCTGCTGGCAGCGTGACAATTGGCATTATTAAAAATTGATTGCCACAGACCGTTCCATGGCTTACATGTATTATTGAGCTGGAGTCAGTCGGGAATCTGCCACGAGTGAAGGAAGCAGAACGAAACACTTTATGATTGTGAACGTCTTTTAGTGAGACCACACACACACAAATACACACATTCGCATTCAGGTGCCATTCATACACATAAACACAGATGTATGCTTATATGATTGTGCTGCGTGTAGCATGCGTTTTAATATTCCGTTCTGTTTTGCTCTGTGTCTCTGACTTTTACTGTTGTAAAGCTAAGTAATTTTCCATTTGGTAAGGTGTTTTTTTTGTTTGTTTTTTGTTTATTCTGAGACAAAGAATATTTTGAAGTGTTAATGAATTGCCAAAATTGCTGCAGCTCACCTGGTCGGATGGCTATGGCCTTCTATTTTTTTTTTTTTTTAAGCATTCAAACTACTTTTTTATAAATAAATAAGCTTTTTTTCATGTGCCAGGGTGGATATGTTATGCTTGAGAAATTATGTCAAGCATGAAATAAGCATGAATATTAAATGAGCATAGAACTTTACAACTTTGAACTTGGCTCCTTAAAACTCAAACGATGTCACTTCCTTCTCATTATGTCATTTAAAATGAATTATTTAAAGGCAAATAACTGTGACTGGAAAGTCAAAATTCATGGAGAGAAGAATTATTGTTAAAATGAATTTTAATAAGAAATAATGATAATAATATTTGATTATTTTAATTATCATGGCGACGTATTTTTGTTAGTATTTTTATTTTATTTAGTTTTTATTATAATAATTTCATTCATTTCAATGTTTGTATTTTTATTTTATTTAGTTTTTAGTATAATAGCTTTAATGACTATGGATATGTAAAAACCATCACATGAAATAATATTTTTAATAGATTAGCAGCTAGCAGCTTTTTGTGTTTAGGGCATTTCATCAAATGATACAGTATATGCACACAAATGACTCGTATACCACCATACTGATACTAACTGCAAATGTGAACACTTCACTGTTTTTGTGCTACAAATCTAATGTCTTCTCTTGTCTTTTTCCCTTCCTTCTTTCTGTCTGTCCTGTCTCTCCCCTCCCTCATTCTTCTCTCTGTTGCACAGATGAACAGGCCAATCCAGGTGAAGCCAGCTGACAGTGAGAGCAGGGGAGGTAGATTTCCACTCCTCTTTTTTCTTCTTCCTTTTCTGTTTCTTTCCCCACCTTCCTGTCACTCTACATCAGTGTCACCATTACCAGTAGATGTCTCCTTCTTAAGAGTCATATATAATGACGCACCTCGATGAGACCCGACAGTCATACAGGGCCCCAGAGGATCTTGAGCCGGCCCTTACACGCCTTACATAAGTGTTGTCACTCCTTTTGTCTGATTAATATCCTCCACGGAGGTGCTGGGAGAACCACTTTCTTGAGTTTGAGAGTTTTGATGCACACACTCACTGGACATTTTTGCATGGGTATGCACTGTTGTAGGAAAGAGTAAAAAAAATCAACAGTTTGTTGAATTTTATAGTAAATGTAAGGGTTCTTAAAAGTGTAATGGAAAAACAAATATATATTTGATTATATTTTGTGTTAGTAATTTTATTTATTTACCATCAAAACTTGAATGATGTCACGTCATCTTCGTAATTTAAAATGAATTATATCGAGGCAAACTCTGGTGTGACGGGAAATATTCAGGGAGAGAATTTTCATTGTTAAAATTAATTTTAATAAGATATGACATAATTTATCAGAAAACTATCTATGATATAAATTTTATTATTTGACCATTTTGATTATCATGGCAATGTATTTTGGTTGGTATTTAAATTTTTAGGGTTTTTAGAAACATCACATGAAATAATGTCTTTTAATTAAAAAAAATTAATAATAGAATATATTTATTTATTATGAGTTTATTGTGTTAATGAGAGAAAAAGGTTCTATTATGGCATCATAAGAAATGAAAGAAATTAAAATAAGACTTTAGAAAGGTCCTTCTTTGGCTTTATAAGAACTTTAAAAAGTTGTCCTTCTTTCATAAGAGCTTAAAAACGTTTTGACATAAAATGTTCCCCTATGACATCATAAAAACTTAAAAATGTTCTCCTATGACATCATCATGACTTAAAACGGTTCACTTATAACTTTATAAGAACTTAAAAAGGTTCTTCTATGACATAACAAGATTCTCCTGTGACATCATAAGAACTTAAAAAGATTCTTCTATGACTTCATAAGAACCTAAAAAGGTTCTCCTATGATGTCATAAGAACTTAAAATTGTTCCCCAGTGACATCATAAGGTTCTCCTATGACATCATACAGTGAAAAAATGGTGAACCATTTACTTTGAAACAAATAATCTTTGTTTTATTCACAACTTCAAAAAAAGTTTACAATATAAGAACTTAAAAACGATCCTTTATGACATAAAAAAAAACCGTAAAAAGTTTCTCCATGACATCATAAGAACATAAAAAGGTTCTTCTATGATATCATAAGAACTTAAAAAGGTTCTTCTATGATATCATAAGAACTTAAAAAGGTTCTCCTAGGATTTGATAAGACCCTAAAATTGTTCTCCAATGACTTCATAAGAACTTAAGATTTTGCTATTATATCATATTAGTTTAAAATATTTATAGAATTTAAAAGGTTCTGCTTTGTCATCAGACTGTAAAGCATTTGTGTTTTTTTATGTGCGCAAGTGTGTGTGTGTGTGTGTGTGTGTGTGTGTGTGTGTGTGTGTGTGTGTGTGTGTGTGTGTGTGTGTGTGTTTGTGTGCACGTTTTTGTGACATATCAGGACACAAATTTGTATAATGACATGGGTATGACACAGGTAGTACAAGGAGAGGGTGACTTATGAGGACATTACCCCATGTCCCCACTTTTCAAAAGGCTTATAAATCATACAAAATGAGTTTTTTTGAGAAAGTAAAAATGTGCACAGTTTTCTGTGAGGGTTAGGGGTAGTGTAGGGGGATAGAAAATACTGTTTGTACGGTATAAAACCATTACGACTGTGGAATGTCCCCACAATTCACAAAAACAAACGTGTGTGTGTGTGTGTGTGTGTGTGTGTGTGTGTGTGTGTGTGTGTGTGTGTGTGTGTGTGTGTGTGTGTGTGTGTGTGTGTGTGTGTGTGTGTGTGTGTGTGTTCATGGCAGGTTGAGTTTCTGTGCATTGACTATGCATGTGTGTGTCTGTATATCACTTACAGACAGAGTGGAACTAGTTTGGTGAGAGAGAGCTCGACTTTTCCTCCTTTTTGGGTCAGGTTTTCCAGATAACCAAGATTGATGGACCCACAGAGAGATCGAGACATACATAGAGGACTCAGAGATGGAGGCACCTCTCCTTCCTTCACAGTCTCTCCTTTCATTTCATGCCATGCGTCCCTTACTCTAATTGAGAGTGTCTTCCTTTACTCACACTCGACAGATCAATTGTCTTCGTCGTGATGGACAGCTGAATTTATCCCCCTGTTAGCCCTGTAAAAACGCAATATATGTCCCTGCAAAGCCCTCTGATTCCACTGGCAAAACTGATGTGCCGTCCCCGACCGATCCATTCACTAGTCATTTAAAGTGAAATGCCGGGATAGAGAGAGAAAGCTAAAGGTCAAAGTGGGAAAGACAAGGAAAGGAAGTGAGAGACAGAAAGACAGAAAGAGACTTGAAAGAGAGTTAGAGAGAAGGTGGGGTGGTCATAAGAGCGAAATAAGGATGGATACCAGAGAGAATCAAAGGAAACAACTGGAGACACTGGTTAGAGACCATTAAACGAAAGACTTGTTTTTCTAAACAAAACTGCTTTTTCCACACCATCCCACTATTATCTGGAAATGTGCACAATGTGATTTACACGTAGGGCATGTTTAATCAAGTGAAAATCGAGAATCCCAGCTAACAAAAATATATTCTTAGGGTATGTTTACATGACAATTATATACTAAAAACTTTTTTCTTTGCTTTTTTTCGCATACAAATGACAATGTTGTCAAAACAATCCCTGTTCACAGATCCACGAAAATGACTAAAACATTGTATTATTCATGCCAGGCCAGTAGATGGCCATGTCAAGAAACACTGCTCTCCTGTAGACTGAACATGTATACGTATGCGCATGACATCACCGTTTTCACACATTTGCGTTTTTGTTGTTTACATGGGGACAGTACTATGTTTTCAAAATCTTGCATTTAAAAAGTTTTCCATTTTTATTAAAAAATGGTGTGGTGTAAACGACCCCTAAGAATGTTTTGCTAACATTCCCATTGAGTTATGAAAACATTATTTCTAAACGTTCAAAAATTCTTGGTTATGCAAACATTAAGGAAACATTTTGGGAATGTTACTGTTTAATGTTTTATAAACAGTCTGAAACAAGTAGTAATATTTAAAAAAAAAAGACATTTGAGAAAAAAACATTCAATTAACAGTGTATAAATAACATTTGTGATAACATTTTGAGAACATTATTAAAGACCAGTTCATTTTGAACAAACAATCTGTTATCATTAATGAAAGAACGTTTGTTCATAACTTTGAGAGAACCTTGCCAGAATGTTAGCCAAAGTTCTAAGCATGTTTCCCATTGGCTGGGATAGTCCCATTGTTTTGAGGGGTGGAATGGGACAGCGCACACAGCTTTCAGACACAATTTCTCTTCTTTATAGTTCATTTGAGGCCATTACTATGGCGTTATTTTAATGACAAAAGACGCAAGAGCATATCCATGTAATGTGCGCTCACAAATTTCTCTGCTTACAGGCAAATTTCCCTCACTCTCACACAAAACTGGACACGTGCTCTCAAATACATTGGCCTCGTGGCTCTGCTCTGATATTTTTCTGTTGATATGAAAAATCAGGTAGATTTAACAATATAGCGGGTGTATGATGTATATTACAATGTTATGATGAACTATATGCCTTTCTCCACTGACATTCTGAGTTGTTCAAAGCATTTCTAAGGATATTGATTTTTAAAAGGCAGTCTCAGATGGTGAACAGGAACATGGTTTGTGTAACATTAGCAACACATTATTAGCTGTTTGATAACATAGTCAAGTGTGTCATGCGGTCATGTGTCCGATGTTGTAAAAGCGATGCCATTATGCAGCGTTTACCTCAGTAAGGATCTCTGAGCTTGCGCGAGTGATTGGAGGCGGGGCTAATTAGCATATTCATGGTTCCGTGTATGCTAAATGAGGCAAGGGTGTAGAGTTACATTCAAGCTATTTTAAGGCATGAAAAAAATCACAAAAAAATCATGTAAATATGTCTTTTTGTGATCAAAGA
This sequence comes from Chanodichthys erythropterus, assembly GCF_024489055.1. Lineage (NCBI taxonomy): Eukaryota > Metazoa > Chordata > Actinopteri > Cypriniformes > Xenocyprididae > Chanodichthys > Chanodichthys erythropterus. Next base: position 15,335,310 of record NC_090242.1, on the reverse strand, counting down.
TGAGTTTTAAGGGATAAAATTATTGACTACAGGGGGACTTTAAGGATCGATCTTTGTATGTCGAATAATTCCATGGACAAATTTCATGTGATAGCATTTTCAAGCTGATTTCAGTTCGCTATAGTTCTTTATTTTATTATTTAATAGTTATTTGAGATGTGCTTATAGTAGGCTAAATAGGTGTTTATAAAATGTTGTTTTATTTTATTACCTTTGATTTATCCTGTGTTTACCTGTGTAGTGTGTGTGCTTGTCTTATTCCTCATATGCGCACCGCACTTGTAAACATTCCCCACAGTGAGAGGCCGGACTAGAGATTAGTCTTGTTGACTGAGCAAGGACATCCTGTCAGAGGATGTTAGTGAGCATCAGGCGTGGACAAACACATGAACACACATACCCCTACACAATAGTGCTCATTAATATCTCTGCTACATCATTCATCATACATACACACAAACATCACACATACACTTTTGTGTGTAATGTTAATAGAAAGTTTACTTATGCAAACCCACTAGCATTATCTAACAGAACGTTTAGTTGCTTAAAGCACATTATCCTCTAATAATTTACACATGAATGCTCTGCACAAAGCGTCACAGAAATATATTAAGACAAAAGAAATTGCAAATCTCCCTAAGAGTTAGTTAAATCATCAGACAAATATATGCTCTGGCAGTGAATGCTTGCAGTATTGAAAATACATGGTATTTACAGTACATGATAAAAATATAGTAATGTTGCCACGGTACCATGATAATAGCTTTTGATAATAGCTAAACATTTTCTTTTGGGAGCAGGGTTCGGGCTAATCTATAGTAATTTAATTATATTTTTATATTTATATTCTTTATTAAAAAACAGATGTCTGTAGCATGTCACTGTTTAGATATCAAGATGAATGTGTGTATGCATGTTTACTCACTGCCGTATCCAGTTCAATTCCCTCTGCACACTATAAATATGTGCCTTGTTTTTTAACTATGTGCCTCGTCTTGAGTTTAAAACATGCAGCATTGACACTGCAATTACAGCCTAATAAAACCCTGAAACAATAGCGCTTTTGTTCCCCTCACGCTGATGTGTAATTCAATAATGTCTACATAATCTGATAAATAAAGGCACAAACAATAAACAAGGACTCCTGAGGTGGCAGAATCGACTAGACGAAAGGTTCTCCACAGAAATCTCGCTCATAAACTCATTTCATTATACAGTAGCACCAACAAGTTTCTTAGTGGATTGCTGGATTTAGACAGAAAATTATATGTTAGATAGATAAAAAGCATGCATTGTGCAATTGATTGAGTGAATGTGTTTGAAGAGCTTCTATTTATTACATTTGTGCTGCATGTTACACTTTAATAATGGTGGCTTTTATTTGCATTTTTGTTTTCATACCGTAGCTCATGATTGTTTATTTTGAGTATTATAAGATTCAACCATCTTTTATAATAAAATGCTGCAAAATTATTGCAGATTGCAGGAAAATGCAAACATCATATAAAATAAAGGAATAATAGAATAAGAGGCTGTGTGGATTTACTGAAATGAGCAGTAACATCAGACATCAGATAGATGTTGTTGTAATATGTAACGACTTTTCTGTGTTTGTTTCAGAAGACAGAAAACTTTTTGTTGGCATGCTGAATAAGCAGCAATGTGAGGACGACGTGCGGCGCCTTTTTGAGTCCTTCGGAAGCATTGAGGAGTGCACCATCCTCAGAGGTCCTGATGGAAACAGCAAAGGTTATTGGGTTCATTCTCTCTCTCTCTCTCTCTCCCTCTTTATATATGTAAATATACACGTATTCGTACCGAACATTTTCAGTGCGCGTCTTTCGGTTACCAACGAATACAGAGTTGTATAGCCCATTAACAGATATAGATTTTTTTTTATCCTTAAGAAAATTTATGTGAAAGTATTAAAAATAAGATTTTGTGTTTTTTTATAATCAATGAACACTGCTTTTGTCTTTTTTTAAAAGATGGACTAAATTTGTCACCAAAAAAGTCATTTGGTTTAACCAAAATTTCGGTTTTACCAAGTGATGATATTTTCAAAAAGTGCTAACAGGCTGATATCTAGCTAGCAAAAGGACAATCAAACATTTTATATTTAGTACAAGTTTTTAAAATATTACATTTTTTCCACGTTAACGGTTGTACCGTATTACCTGATGTTTCAGGACATGCGTATGAGCAAGTGAAAACATGAGTTTTTCAGATAGTTAAAAGAGAGTTGTTACTTTGCTTCATGACCATGTGGCCTTTGCAGGTTTTTGAATGATGTCACATCCTGTCACATGATTTTGACCGCATGATTCGATCCAAAATGGTCCCTTTATATTGGTTACTCTGAATGACATCAGTGAAATTAAAGTTGTTAAATCTCGAGATTAAAGTTGTTAAATTTCTAGAAAAAACTTGTTAAATTTTGAGAAAAAAGTCGAGATTAAATGTTGATAATAAAGTCATTAAATTACGAGAAAAAAGTCATTAGATAATGAGAACAAATTTGTTAAATTATGAGAAAAAAAGTCGTTAAATTTCGAGAAAAAATTCCAGATAAAATGTTGAGACTAAACTCAATAAATAACAAGAAAAAAGTCATTAAATTTCGAGAAAAACATCGAGATAAAATGTTGAGAATAGTCATTAAATTATGAGAAAAAAGTTGTTAAATTACGAGAAAAAAGTCGTTAAATTACGAGAACAAATTCGTAATTTAACGAATTTGTTCTCGTAATTTAACGACTTTTTCCTCATAATTTAATGAGTTTATTCTAAACATTTTATCTCGCCTTTTTTCTCAATTTTACGAGTTTTTTCTCGTAATTTAACGCCTTTTTCTCGTAATTTTAAAGACTTTATTCTCAACATTTTATCTCGACTTTTTTCTCGTAATTTAACAAGTTTATTCTCAACATTTTATTTCAACTTTTTTCTCAAAATTTAACGAGTTTTTTTCTCGAAATTTAACAACTTTAATCTCGAGATGGTTTTATTTTTTTATTATTGCTTGGCCCTAATCCTCTTCCGTACATAACAAAGCAACAATTTCTACACATAATTTTAATACTGTTTTGCACTATGATGATATATGATGTTATAAAATTATGCCAGAATAAAAAATATATACATTTACTACATTTTAAGATATTTTAATCACAAATGAAATGGCTGTATTGGCCTTTGGACGGTTAAATCGAATGACCTTTTGACAGTTCAAAATCTTTAAAATACCTTTATATGTAGCAAAATATAATTAAAACCTTTTGGATTCAAGGCCTTTGGACAAAAAAGTTATGCTTCACATCATTGACCCATATATAGTATATACACAATCATTTGTAAGAAACTGTAAATTATTAATTTATATAAATATATAAAATATATGTAATATTTATGTAATGTCTGTAATGTTGAAGAGGGAGTTTTTGTCTGTTGTTCTCTCTTCAGGTTGTGCGTTTGTGAAGTATTCCACTCATGCAGAAGCTCAGGCCGCTATTAGTGCTTTACACGGCAGCCAAACTATGCCTGTGAGTGCCAGCACATCTGATCATGCACTTTTGTATCATTAGCACGTTTAACGCACAAAGTATCCTCATTTGGTGTGTGTGTCTGTGTGTGTGTGTTTCAGGGCGCTTCTTCCAGCCTGGTGGTGAAGTTTGCAGACACAGATAAGGAACGGACCATTCGACGCATGCAGCAGATGGCTGGTCAGATGGGCATCTTCAATCCGATGGCCCTGCAGTTTGGAGCGTACGGTGCCTATGCACAGGCAAGAGCTCTTTCTCTCTCTCTCTCTCTCTCTCTTTCTCTCTCATTATACACTATTTCCAACAAAACTGCAGCATCTCAGTGGAAAAATCCGTTGACTCTAAAGTCTTGATTATACACAGTGCTCCACTCATTTTATGATTATGTTATCTTAGCATATATATTTAAAGTAGCTTATGTATGTGTGTGTGCTTTTCCCCATCAGGTTCAGCAGCAGGCAGCGCTGATGGCATCAGTGGGTCAGGGAGGATATCTCAGCCCTATGGCTGCTTTTGCTGCCGCACAGATGCAACACATGGCCACCATCAATGGCCTCCCAGGGGCTCCCATGACCCCAACATCGGGTGAGGAAACACACACACGCAGGGTTTCCCAAACTAAAGGCCCGGTCACACCAAAAACGATATTAGCTTTCACACCAGCGGACAATATCGTTCTGTTTATTCTAAATGCACACTACAGTTTTGTCATCTGCTGCTTTAAATATATAATAAAATATATATTTATATATATATATATATATATATATATATATATATATATATATATATATATATATATTTAAAAGATATATAATATGTTAAATATTTTAATGCAAAAATGAAAATCTTGTTGAAATTAAAATGTAAAAATAATAAAGGTGTGTTTTTACTAAATGAACACAAAAAATAACAATATTTTGAGAATTTTAATTTATATATGTGACCCTGGACCGCAAAACCAGTCATAAGGCTCATTTTTTTGAAATTGAGATTTATACATCATCTGAAAGCTGAATAAATAAGCTGTATGGTTTGCATTGATGTATGGTTTGTTAGGATAGGACAATATTTGGCAAAAAAATCAAAATATTGAGAAAATCGCCTTTAAATTTGTCCAAATAAAGTCCTTAGCAATGCATATCCAGTCAGAAAAATACATTTTTGATATATTTACAGTAGGAAATTCACAAAATATCTTCATGGAACATGATATTTACTTAATATCCTAATGATTTTTGGCATAAAAGAAAAATCGATAATTTTGACCCATACTATGTATTGTTGGCTATTGCTACAAATATACCTGCACGACTTATGACTAATGACCACATGGTTTCGTGGTCCAGGGTCACATATTGCACCAATATAACAATGCGTATAATAAACAGCAATATTCACCTACATATATTTTGTCTAAAAAATTCTCTATTCCCAGCAAAGCCATTGCGAATTTATTATGAATATTTCAAATATTCTCTACTCTCCTTGGTCCTGCCCACAGGTGGAAGCACACCCCCTGGCATCACGGCTCCCACAGTGACCAGCATTCCATCTCCAATCAGTGTCAACGGTTTCACAGGGCTGCCTCCTCCTCAGGCCAACGGCCAGGCCCCAGCGGAGGCCATGTTTACCAATGGAATCCATCCTTATCCAGGTACTACACTCATCCTCAGATATACAGCAGTTTACAGCAGCGTTTTCATCACATGGAACTGACTTAAATTATATTTAAAAACTCCATAGTCAAACACTTTGTAACAGTAAAATACATGACTAAGAATAACACTAACATTTTTATGTCTTCATTCTATTCCGATGTTTAATGTCAGCTCTGGTTTGTGAATTACAGTATTTCTTGAAGTATAATAATAAAAAAAAAAGCATTTTATCTTGTGCACTGTTTACTTATGTGTTTAGGAATATAAGTGTTCTTCTGTTTGATGACTCAGCAGCCTTTAACATAAATCATGTTATTATATATGTTTCTCGAAGATAATTTATCTGAAAATTGTGTTTGGAGTTGTGAAATGGCCAGTGGTCGGCTGTCAGCTGTCACAGTTAGTCTGTGTGTCGTGGAGTGGTATTCATGTCCAGTGCCACATAGAAAAGCAAATACCTGTCTCCCGGCTGTATCCCAGTTTTGCAGGAAGTGGTGTTTAGGGAAGACTCGGAGAAGGGCGGCCTGGGCGTGGCACAGAGAAGTTGTTTTGGGGTTCAGGGAAGCTGCTTCCTGTCGTCTCTCTCTGAAGGTATAGAACTCCCTCAAACGTTAGTGTTGTGCAGTGTTGTTATTACTGTGTGTGTTTGGTGTGTGTGTGCATACAGTATACGGTAGACCGAGGGAGTGAAAGACGTGAGTAGCTTCTTGATGTTTGTTTGGTGTCGTCAGCTTTGCAGAGTGACATGTCGTTGTTGTTGTAGTGTGGCTATAGTTATATGTGCATGCTTTGTATTTGGCAGACGCTTTTATTTAAAGTGACTATCTCAAGGGCCATGATGGTGTTAGCTCAAGCCTTCTGGAGTGCAATCCTTCGACCTTTTGGTTATCAGCACGGTATTTTAACCATTAGACTACACAACAACCCCAATTGAGCTGTGTTCCTTTTAAAAGGATAGTTCAATTGCTAATTATATCATCGTTTACTCACCCTCATGTTGTTCGTGCTTTTTTTATACAAAAAAATGGCAATATCAAAAAAAAAAATATATATATATATATATATATATATATATATAAAATTTAATATAATAATTAAATTATATATAATAAAATGATATATATAATTTATCACTTTATTTATATATTTATTGTCCCAATAAATCATTGAATCACGAATCGAGAAATGATTCTGGAACGATTCTGAGATTTTCCAAATCCATCGCAATTCTCTCTCAAATGGATTCTGAGCTTAGTTTTTAACAGCAGATGGCACTGTGTGCTTCAGAAACAGCCAAATTCTGCTCTCTTCCAATTCCTTACACCACTTGAACCTTAATAAATATAAAAGCATTCTGAGATGCAAGTACATAGCCGAATGCACGAGCGCTCTTCTTTGTGAGCATTTGAGCATGTGGTTAAAAACTAGTCTAGAGCTCCATCTGCTGTTAAAACTAAGCTCAGAATCAATTCAAGAGAGAATCGCAATGCATATATATATATTTTTTTATTTTATTTTTTTTTGGCTAATATATATATTTAGTGCTATATGGTGCTAATACATATATTTAGTGCTGTCAAACGATTAATTGCGATTAATCACATCTAAAATAAAAATACTGTGTGTATTTACTATGTATACATACAGATTTAAGAAATATTCATATATATATATATATATATATATATATATATATATATATATATATATATATATATATAAAATATGCATACACGTGTATATATATATTATATTAATATTATATAAATATAAATATTTTATATATAAATATAATAGTATAATACACACACACATACAAACAAACTTTTATTTTGGATGCGATTAATCAATCGTTTGACAGCACTAATATATACATATTATATTTATATATATATATATATATATATATATATATATATATATATATATATATATATATATATATAATTGGAAAGGAACCCGTTTTAGCACATATATATTTTAATGAAATAAAGATTCAAAATATTGAATGTAAAAAGTAGAAGCGTCTCAAAAATGCCAGAAAATTCCATCAATGGCAGGGTAAGAGTTACATGTAATGTCACTTACAAGTCCATCAAATGAGTGGATGTGGCAGTATTTACCTGTTAGTGTTTTAGCAGCGTCAGGTTAAGTATGTGTATCGGTGTTAAGAACAGGAGCATCGCGGGCCAGGGCTGAATTGCCTTTATTACTGTGAAAGTTCTCAGCTGATTGATGTGCCGTGTAGAGCTGTAGATCTATATTGTTCTCCGTACACTCTCCGGCTGTCTTTCCAACTCTCGGGCAGCGGGGAAGCTTGGCAGGGTCCCGCGCGAGCGCCACGGTTTAATTGTTTGGGGGTGAACGGTGAGGGGGAGGGAAGTGAGGTAAGCTCATTCCCGGCGCACAGCTCTGCCCGAACACACTCAAACGCACTCAGTGACCCCAGCTGTGTCTGTAACGCTCTTGTCTCTCTCTCTCCACAGCTCAGAGTCCCACTGCAGCAGACCCCCTGCAGCAGGCCTATGCTGGAGTCCAACAATATGCAGGTCTGTCACTCAAAAGGAGGCTGTTTGTGATTTTCTTGCTTCCGAGTTAATAAAAAGTGCATGCACTGTTTACGTGTGCTGGAATAAGAGGTGTGAAGTGTGTGTGGGTGTGTGTGTTATCTGACGCATTGGTATGTGTGTGTGTGTGTGTGTCTCAGCAGCCTTCCCCGCTGCATATGGACAGATCAGCCAGGCTTTTCCCCAGCCGCCTCCCATCATCCCTCAGCAACAGAGAGAAGGTGAGTCTGTCGCAGCCAGATATGTCACCTGTAAGAGTAAAAGATTCGACGTGGTCACTCTCTGTGACATTTTCCATAATTGTCTTTTCACAGATGTTCTATTAAAGTGAGATATTTTGTAAATTGATTGTTATGTGCCGCTTATGCTACCGTTCAAAACTTTGGGGTCAGTAAGTTTCCACAAGGATGCATTTAATTAATCAAAAGTGATTTTTCCATCGCAATCTAAAGTACCGTGAAGATAATCCGGTGACCAATAGGACTGCATGTGACTTTCCAGTTCCAGCTGGATTTCGTCCTCCATATAAAAGCCTGTACCTCGACGTTGATCCATCGACCATAATTTTTAAGTTTTACTGCACACACTGCAACAGACTTTTAAAAATGGTGGTTGAAATACATGAAGTCAACCAATCAAAATGCTGCGTGAACTCAACCAGTCAGCATGTTCAGTGCCCAAGTCCCACTCCCATAAGTTCCTAAACTTTGAAAAAGTACTACCTAGCAAGCAGGGGGAAATTTTAACCCGGAACTTAATTTACACCCTGGTTCCTGCGGTCGGAACACACCAAAGTCCCTAGTTCCTGCGGTGGAACTGCGGCTAAAGAATCCTGAAAAATGGATCATGGTTTCCAGAAAGATATTAAGCAGCACAGCTGTTTTCAACATTGATAATAAGAAGAAATATTTCTTGAGCAGCAAATCAGCATATTAGAATGATTTCTGAAGGAATCATTTGACACAGGTAGTTGATAGACAATATCTATGTATCTCATTTCTGGTGTGCTGTTGATTAGCACAGATAATCATTTTGTTTCGTCTCTTACTTTGTGTAAACAAACAGGATACTGTTGACAGTAAATAGGCTTATAATGGAAGACTAGCAGAAAATTGCTCTCTCTGGTGATTGACAGGTTGCCACAGATGAACAGACATTAAGTGTACGATATAACCTAGAATAATTTTTTATGTTTTTTGGTGTTCTTGGCTGACTTTATATAAACATTATACTCAAGGTCTCCCTCCAGTGGCTGCTATAGTAAATTATACAGAAACATCTTCAACAAACGGGTCATAAATTCTTTTCTTTCTTTTTTTCTTTCTGGTGAACAGTGGCAGATTTAGGCATGGGTGGCAACTGCGTGCCTGTGCCTGTACTGTCTGTACTATTACTTTACAGAAAGAAAGACAACTTCTGTGCAAATGACATGATACCATGTTCATTAAGAGTTTTTGTCTTTTGTACAGCACATATAGATAAAGTGATTTATTTTTGCAGTTTCCATGGTCTGTTATGCATTATAGAATGCTACAATGTTAATGTTAATAAAGTTATTAGACGGTGATATACACAGGTTCTTTTTAGACTATGGGCAAAACTATGCAGTTTAATTTCATTCAGTATACAAAAACACCCTAGAACACATTATAAAATAGTAAATATAATTCTTAATTACACATTTGTTCCAGTGGTAAATAATAGTCAGTTGACATTGATCAAAATCAAAAGTTTACCATTTTGATTGTATAATGACATATTGCCGACTTGTATACAAAATTAATTCATCAATTCATTTGTTTTATTAGCATTGCAAGTTTTTTTTTTTTTTTTTTTTTTAATTAAATATCCTTGCACAAACAACCAGGATATGCTACAGTCATTCCCATTAAATGGTGGTCTGTGGTCTATGGTGGTCTTAGCTCAAATTCTGCCTTATATTTGTCACACAAAAAATAAAACTTTATGATCAAGTGCAGTGATTTCAAGAAAATGTTCTTCTTACAGCAGAGAAAATCACAATGGCCGTGATCCGTGAACTATATATTTTAGTCAAATCAAAGTGTTTTCTTTATCCTGATGAGAATTTGAAGAAGCCAAAGTCGCCAATGATCATTTAGAAAAACAAATTTTAGCTACACTTAGCTGCACTTTTTGGTCATTTAAAGCTCAGTTTGAAGGAAGAGCAAATCTAAAGCACCTTTTCAAGAGTGCCTGAAGAACCTGGAATTGTCACACCGAGCATTTGTTTGTACACGGTTATTTCATCTATACAACTTAAGGAGGGAATTGCTACTTTCAAATGCCAGGGCAACTGCTCAATAAAGAAAAACTCTTTCTATAGTTTATTCTTTGGCAAGCCGAGTCTAATTTCGCCATTTGTGTCTTTGTTTTGCTTTCTCTCTCCTTATTCCCCTTATTTCCACCTATTCTTTATGTGCTGCCTGCTCTCTTTCTCTCCTGTCTAACCTCTCTAATCTTCTGTATCCCACAATCCTTCTTGTCTTTCTCTTTCTTTCTCTGTCTCCAGGGCCGGAGGGCTGTAACCTGTTTATTTATCACCTCCCTCAGGAGTTTGGGGACGGCGAGCTGATGCAGATGTTCCTGCCTTTCGGTAATGTCATCTCCTCCAAAGTGTTTGTGGATCGGGCGACAAACCAAAGTAAATGCTTTGGTGGGTAAAAATGATAAGACACCTGTGAAGATTATTCTCATTCCTACTCACACTATTAACATTTTTACCTCATTTCTCTACCACAGCAAAGCTTTCCAATAAAGCCGTGTGCACACTGTGTGCTTTTTGCTACTATTTCGCCATCTGAGATACATTTTAGGAATTGTAGGGCTAAGCTGAGTTTTAGATCGGTTAATATAGCATGTTGACCAAAAGGTGATATATTACCTTTACGATTCTGGGGATTGCTGGGGAAAAGATCTTTCAGTGTCCGAAATTTTGGGTCTTTAGAAATGACTTTGGCTATGACGGCCATCTAAAATATTCATATGAGCTTGTCTGTGCAACATATACCAAATATCTCATTTAGTGTTCCTTTCAGTCATACTATCCAAATCTGAGCAGTCCATTATAATTGGGGTTTGTGCAGTTTTGAGTTTTAGCTTTGTTTTTACATGTTTTGTGTGACAACTGCAATGTAAACTGGTGACACAAGCAAAATAGCAGCTAATATGTATATTTTACACCTCAAATGTCACCAAAGTCACATTATTTAATCTGACAAGCAACAATCGTAGAGGACAGAGGGGTTAAAATCACACGGTGTGCACCTGGCTTAAGACAGAAAAAAAGAATGAATGGAAATTAAAAAGAAAAAAGAAGATGTAGTGTAGCATCTTTATGTCTTTAATCAGCACGGGACATGAGGCTGTAGGGGGAAACTGCATAAGCCTGTTCGTGTGTCCCGCTTGTGACTAATGTGAACCTCTATATTTTAATTAGCGCTATCTGCAGCTTCACTGGCTCCTTGACTTATCAGAGGCATCCCATGCATGAACAAACACAACGCTATTCGATTTCAACTTAATATAAACGCAGTTAGCGGGAGGCGTTTCAGAGACTCAGACGTGATGATTTGAAACGCTGAGCCAGCTAAAATCACCACAATACCTCAAGACAGAGCGACCGAGAGTGAGAAAATAGATGAGAAAATGAGAGGAAATAATTTGCGTCAAAATGTTCATGCGTTAACTGGCACAGTTTTGCTGTCATTGCCAAGACCTCAAGAACAGATTGAAGCTGATTTACACCATACACTTTATTTACCAGAAAACTACAACTACAAAACTAAATAATGCATGATGCATAATAAATAATGCATTTTGTCATAATTCAAGCTACCTTTTTAAGTAGCTACTTTACAAATGAACAAACAACTAACAAATAGCAACATGAAACTTGCTAAATGGGACAATAATTCATAAAGACCCCATAAAACTCTTTTTGTGGTTTTTAGCTTACGTTCACAATCAATATGTTAGCACACTTTGAAAAAATATTATCGATTCATCTTTCACTACACAGAATTTGATTTGTTTTGCACAAACTTTCTGCTTAAAAAGGGTATATGTCAACACGGAGTAAATCTCTACTCAGCAAGCGGTTTCATATTGTTTTATACATAACTTATTGAAAACAGATTATGACATGGTTGCTTGTACAGTAGAAATACAGTTTTCATTCACATTTAAGTACTTTTATGGGACATTATGCTATCTGAATATTAGCAAGCTAAGATAATGTAATCAATATTTTTGGACCATTCTCCCAAAAGAAAAAAATAATTATATTATATAATATATAAAATGAATAATATTAGAATAAATTACAAAATATAATAGTTCTAATAAATTATATATTAGCAATTAATATTTATCCATTAGCAACAGATGGCTTCAAAGCCAATAGAAAAAAAAAACGTATGCCTGGAAAAACTATGCTATTTTGCTACTTTCATGCTACTAAAAATGTAGTTAAGTTAGTAGTTAGTTGCTATTTGTACTCAGCTACTTCCCTGCATGGTTGTTAATGCAGTGGAAAAAATTTCAAATTTTTCATATTTTTGGTGTTTTATGAGACATTAAGCTGTCTGAACACTTGCAGGCCAATTATTTGTTTAATTTGCACGTTAACTCTTTCCCTGTCATTGACGGAAATGACACAATGCTTCCCCACCACTGACGGAATTTTCCAGCAATCCATGTTTCCACTGTTATGTGGTAGGGGACACTATTACGCAACTTCTGATAGAGTACAGAGTCCCCTGATCAAAACACAGGCAAAGAAGACAGCAGAAACAAGCGATAGAAGCATTGCTTACACACATGTAAGCTAACGCGATCATCAAACATTCAACAGTATATAAATCAACCGAATGAAATGTCAAAACCACAAAGGTTTGGGAGTGTTGATGGACTTGATCAATTCGCTCTATATTTTGATCATCGTTCTGAATCCGATCCGGATGTAGTTTCTGCATGAATTTCTTCACAATGTTACTTTTACTAAAAAACGAATGCATGAAGCTAGGCTTTGTTGTTTTTTTAAAGCAGAGGCTGTTCTTTCTTTTGATATATTGTATGTTTAGATATTCATACAACAAAATACTCTGTGGGCCATGATTTTTTTTGTGAAAATTTTCAAAAATGCTGGCGGGGAAAGAGTTAAAAAGGACTCCTGGCTAACTTCTCGTTAATTCTAGGAGTGACTGGATATTGTGTTAGGTTTTGCATGTTCTCTGTGCTTCTGATTATTGTGTATCAAATGTATGATGTTGTATTGTATTGATTGACTTGATTGTGCATATATGTTGAATGTTAAACATGCATATGGTAAATACGTGTCACGATGACTTGAGTAAACTTGTATGATACCCTTCCCTCTCTTCATTTCACACTCACCTCATTCTTTATCCTAAAATCATTTCTGCCATCACCGTGACCCATTTCTCACACCCCCTCCGACTCCACCTTCCCTCAAACCTATCTAACGTCCATCTGTCCATTGCATTACCTTCTCATCCATCTGGTGCTAACCTGTCGTCTTCTCTCTGTCTCCATCTTTCTCCCTTCATTCTCCAGGTTTTGTGAGCTTTGATAACCCGGGCAGCGCTCAGGCCGCCATCCAGTCCATGAACGGCTTTCAGATCGGCATGAAGAGACTCAAAGTGCAGCTGAAGAGGCCAAAGGACGCCAACCGCCCATATTAGCCCCGTCCCTCCCCCCAGCCACCCCTGACCCTGGGGGTGAAGGCCGCCGCTGCGCACAGGGAACGACAGGTCAGCCAAATCACCTCGGAGTCGGAGCCAAAAGACACAAAGATACACATATACTATACAAGCGGGCGAATTGGTTTAGTCAAATTTGTGAACTGATTCATTGATAAGAATTCAGAAATATGAAAACTGCACAATTCAGAAAATAATAAAAGTCTTTTTTTTCTGTAGTTTCACTCTGAAATGTCACATTACAGGAGAAAAACGGCTTGTGAATGCGGTTTCATGTTGACTTTAAGCCTACAGTATAACAGCATATGATATTAAAAAGGACTGTGGCAGAGGGGGAAAGATTAGTCATCTCCATGTAGCTTATATCATCTCACATCTCCTCATCTAAATGAAGATGGAAAATCAATGCTGTGTCATTAATTTACCCTGCTGATGCCTTTTACTGGGCCAAGTTATTACCTACTTACAAAGCTAGTGAGCCATCTCCACCTCTTTAGACGACACAGTAAGGCTCCTGCACATCTCAGCACTGACTTAATACATTAAAACTCTTCCAGCCAGCCAAAATCATTTTACTAATCAGTGCTTTTGTCTTGTTTAACAGTAAAAATATCTACACATATGCTACACGTTTTTCAGTTTGGTACTGAAGGGACCAATTCATCAATACAAATGTCTACATTTTGCATATAATTTATGCAAAACACACACACTCTCTCGTACTTTGTTACAGTTAAGTCAGATTGACCCCAAACAAAAGTAATGTTACTATTTTGGAAAGCATTTATTTTATTTTGATTTTTATTATTTTGTTTAATTAAAAATTAATTTGGTTATTTATGGATTTCATCGCTTTTTTAAAGGTGCAATATGTAAGATTTTCCATCTGCTAGAGGTCGCCCTATTCAAAACAAAGGTGCACACTGCAGTAAGATCGATTTTAGAATATCATATTAAATGTTGGATGGCTTGTGTTGATAAATGGCATGCAATTAATTTTAAAAGGTATTGCATGATGGAGAAAATTCTGTATTACTGTTACTAAAAAGCTGCATCTGATTATGCTATGTTAGCTACTTGACAAAATAGTGTTTTTCTCTGAGGCATGGTAAAGCATGATACTCACAAAAAATCAAGAAAATTAGATTTAAACAATAATACTAAATGTGTTGAGCTATATAACAACAATTAGTTTTCTGTCTATAAATATATCAAAACAGTTGTTCCCTCGTCTATTAAAACATGTAATATATTAAAGTGTCTTTGGTGTTTCCATGGTTTTTACCCTGGGAAACCGAGGGTAACGCGGGTATGACGCTATTGACAGGCGACTCCTCACACGTCCCAGAGCCTTGGTTAAAATTGCAATTTTCTCACAATTTACAAATAGTAATAGTAACATTTGGGACATTGTAAGTACTCAAGTGAACAAAATATATAACACTGGCCTAGTGGTTTTGGAATATTTTACTGCAAAATTCTTACATATTGCACCTTTAATTATACAATTATTTATATTATTTTATGAGTTTGATAATCACATGATAAATGTTAAAAGATATTTACCATGAAAAAACACTTTTTTTTCAGAATTATAATTACTATTAGGGGCTTTTGCACCAGAGGAACCTTCCTAGAACTATTGGCTGAAGTACCTGGATTTTGCCATGTTCACACCGCAGGAACTAGGAACTATTTTAGTTCTAGGAACTCCTTTTGGAGGAACTAAATTAGATCCTACTTCAGAGTAGGATCTATACCAGCACTATAGGAACTATCAGTGACGTGAGTGTACATTTATTGGTCAAAGGCATGTCAAACACTGGCACCCAGCATTTTTAAAAAGCAGTGTAAACACGACCAGTTTTTAGCGTTTATAAATGCGCACTTAAAGACGCCGATGTCGGCCGCTTCAGAATTCCTACTGCCGGTGCAAATGCAACCAGGAACATGGCCCAGGGGCCAAATTATATAATAATTACTAATAATAATGGCATTAATTTTAACAAATAAAACATCAATAATTACTTTAAATAATTACTAACAACATTTACAACATTTAAAAAGTAAAAAAGTGTTTTGTCAACTTAAGTACGCCAACAACAGATGGACTCAAAGCTAATAGACATGGACTAAAAGCGACAAGAAGTGGTCTTCAAAGCCGTGATGAAACAAAAGTAGCAGCAGATATTTTCTTCCGTATTGTGAGTTACATCAGAGTGTAACGGCTTACCAAAAAATAAAAAATGTAGGGCGGGGACTTGGTTCTATCCATCAGTTATTGATTGGGTTTTGATGTGGGTGTGTGTGAGCTTGCAGGGGAGGAGTTTAAGCAGACTAAATGATTGGAGAAGAACTGATTATAGAATAGATGACCCCAAATTTTCATTTCATGCCGATTTTAAATGCTTTTGTTCTTTTTGTGCTTGCTTCCTAGGTTTTGTAGAGCTGGAATACATGTTGATAACATGCCAAATGTATTTGAAAACACAAGATCAAGATCATTGGGGCTGGGGACACAGTACAGCTGAAGCAGAACATGAGGAGGATGTAGCCGCGTGATATACCACCACCACCACCACCAGGCTCAATGGACCTTTTTGGACTTCAGTGTTTAACTCAGGGGAGCCGCGGTGTAACTGGACCATACCGTACTCCCTTCTCTGAACCCCCAAGCCCTTATTTTGCAGGACCACAGGACACATTACTGAAGACCAACACAAAAAAATATATATATATATTAAAAAAAAAAAGAAAAAAAAAGAAAAACAATGTAAGCCCTCAGAAGGCTCTGAATCTACGAATAAGTAGTATGGGGGGGAAATACTTTTTAAAACTAAGATAGACTTTTAGATGGAAATCATGTAATATTGAACACGTCTTTGGGAAAACTTTTTAATGAACTGTTTTAGAAACCAACAAAACGGATTAAAAAAGAACAAAAAAACTTGAAAGACAGAACTTTTTGGAAGGATGTGACAATTCAGGACACGAACTTGCTTCGACTCGGGATGGCCAACTTTTTTTTCTTGGAGTGCCTGTCCGTTTCCAGGGGCAACGGCTGCCACAAATCGCAGCCTCCGTCCACTGGGAGACTTACCTGTCATTCCTTAGTTGTGTAGGGACCAAATGACCAAACCTTTTTATCACAAATGAAAAAAAGAAAAAAAAAAAGGAGGGAAAAAAAAAAAAAAAAAAGACTCATACCTGTAACATAATCGGACCACTGCATCTCTTGCTGTGCCAATCGGTTAGAGTTGTATTTAAAAAAGATATATGTATAAAAAGAACATATATGACTATATGCATACATATAGATTGCTGATATGCTTTTGAATACTGGCAGAACTATTTCCGATGGTCCGTCGAGGCCGTTCACTTCGCTAGTTTACAATTACTGCTCAAAATGAAGAATATTTATTTTTATTTCTCTTCTAGTTTTTCTCTGTGGCGAGAGAAAGGGTGCATGGGAAGGGTTGTTCCATAATGCAGCCTTACCTTTTCTATCTTATGTCCTGACCTTGTAGTTAAGAGACCATCTTAAAGAGGTTTGAGATAAACAATCCTGTTTATATATAACGTACATACGATATGTATATGTATAGCAGATGACGTTCAAGCAATATGTATTCATATTTATGCACATGTACAGCATATATATGGATACATACGATATTAATCCCAAAACCCATATATGTATTTATATGCATATATTTTATATGTGTGTATATATAGAAACCGGCTATTCAATATGTAGAGCTGTAATTTTTTTGTAGATTTAAGCTGGAGTTTGAAACCTCTGCTCTGCTTTGGACTTTTACCACTGGGAAGAATCTCAAATCGGCAGCTGCAATCTGCAGGCATTCCTCTCGATCCGATATAACGTTTCCGTATCCGCCAACACACACACACGCACACACACACTGATTTCCGTTTGTGTATATATGTGTATATGCTACTTAAAATGCAAAAAGGCCTCCTCTCGTTTGAGAGTTTAAAAAGAATCAGGATCATTACGAAATAGTACAGAATACGGACATATCTGCCTCCCGCCTCTGCAAACATTCGCAAACAAACGACGTTATTCACTCGAACCGGTTTTTTTAACCTCGCCGCGTTCGCGCATGTGCCGTCGAATCGTCAGCCGTGCGTCCGCGCACCTGGCAGCACTGTGCTACGACACCGCTAGCAGCCATTCATTATTATTATGATGATGAAGATGATGATGATGATGTCAAAACAACGGAAAACACTCTACTTCTTAATAAAAAATAAAAGGAAGAAAAATAAACAAAAAAGACAACTACTATAGCTACAGCCAACAGCGAAAAGCCTTCAAATATTTGTTGACATAACAAACCTGTGCTGTGCAGCTTGACACCGCCATTTTACAGATACACCCACTCGACGTTCTGCTTACGGTTACAATGAAGTGGGCATTATGTACGTTTTGCACAAGTATCGTCAGAATCCGCATCACATTGCGTGTTTACATGCGCTGCTTCGTGCTTCGGAGTTCTGATTGATTGGCGGGAACTTTTTCCACTAGTTTGGGTTGAGGATGGAACGCGAGATTTTCGTTTTGGTTACGCTTTGCAACTGCTCTATTATACAAGATGGCACTATTGTAAATATATGATCATTTCAGAGCTGGTTAATTCGCTTTACCGAAGAGTAAAGCGTCTGTACAGTGTGGTGGGGGGAGGGGAAAAGCAGTAGTCAGTTCACCTCATTTCGAAGGGGAATTCGGTTCTGAATCGACGCGGTTTCAGACGGGTTCCGAGAATGTTGCATTTTGCCTTCTAGATCTTTCCGACACATGATCATTCAGGTATTCCAGGTTCGTTTGCAAGGATATGCATTCAGTCTGTTGGATTTCAGTGTCACCTGTCTTTCTCTCTCTCCCTTTCTTTCTCACGCTCGTCAGCTCCCTCCGTGTTAACCGTTTCAGCTGCAATTGTTTACATAGCGATCTGGAAATGTAGAGTTGACAAAACCAACAAGACAGAACAGAAATTTTATTACAAATATATATAAGTATATACATGAACTACTGAATATACTGTAAATGTTTTTTTCTCTTTTTTGCTCTGTTCCTCTGTATATAGGTTTGCATATTTTATAATCTTTTACTTCTATCTAGAAGGACTGGATGACTTAAGAAAAAAAATGAAACTGGATTAAAGCAGGTTAAACTCTAGTCCTTAGAGATGCATTATGGTTGTATGGTATTTAATCAAGGAAAGTAAAAAGAGCCAATCAGATTTAATCGAAACATTTTAACAGAACTGCTGCCAACATGCGTATTTATTTGCCTATTTATGTACTCATTTGTTCATTTATTTATGGTTTCATTTTAAAATACTAATATGTATTTTTATCTTTTCAATGTTTGTATTTTTTTATGTTTGTAACGACACCGAATATCATTTTTGTCATTTAAACGATGCTTTTTTTAAAAATATATTTTTACATGTTTTTTGTAGTGTGAGACACAATGGAACAATGCAACTGGCAGAATCAGGGTAATTCTTTATGGAGAATGTAGAACTCATGAAGGACTGGTGTCAAAAGTTTTTGCTGCACCTGTTAGAACTGTCTGCTGTTTTCTTCTGTTCTGCGATTCCATGCGTCTGTCAGAACTCCGATTTGCTTCACTGCTTTTTCGAACACACTGGAAAAAAGGAAGAAAAACTGCACTAATCCATCAGACTCTCAGCAACTCTTGTTTTATAGCCTTTCTTCATTAGCACTAACTGTCTTCGACTCATCAGAAACAGTACGAACTTATAGAAACAATGCAGTAAAATGGGGTAAAAACAAAACAACAACAAAAAAAAAACAAAAAAAAAAAAAAAAGACATTTTGAGCACAGTTGAGCGTGCTGGGTGGTATCTGTGGATTTTTGCCAAGCCTATCACAATGAGATTGAGCTGTATTAGCAGTCGGAGTGCTGCCGCAGCTCCTGCCCTGTTCTCAACTCCACTTTTCTCTGGTCCCTAGACTCTCTTTTGTAATTTTACTGAATGACGCGTTTCCGCTTAAGCCCAGTAATAAAGCACAGTGTAGAATAAAGCAGCATTATGCTTGTCCCATTTTCTGCTGTATGTCTATACAAGCCTTTTTATGAGTTGTTTTTATCTCTTTCACTCTTTCATGGATTTGTGGCACGACTGATGTACTCTGAAACCACTTCAAAGGTGGAGGGTTTACACACACACACAGACACCACTTCTGAAACTTTCTTTACAACACTTCAGATCAAATTAGACCAATAGCCCTGGAGCGATGTTTGGCTGAATCCCATTGCATATACCGATGCTCCCTGATCAAGTTTGAAGTATCCAAGCATATATGCTGTGTATATTGGAAAAGCAGGGGAATAGGAAAGTGAGGGGACACATTAAATAAAATGAGCTACACCCCCTTTGGAAAAGAAATATGAATTTGTTAATATATGCAGAAAGTTTGATGACTCATGAGTTTGTGGAAAATCCAGCCTTGACTACAAATGCATCTTCCGTCACTCTCACGGAAATTTCTCATTTCATCAGATGCTAGTGAGATTACAGATTGTTCTTGAGAATCTCTTTAAACATTTACGTTGCCAAGTCAGATCCTTGAAAAGCCTCTAGACTTTTTTTGGAGCTGCTGCCCAACCATCTGTGACTGAATAACACCACCATTTATTAATAAACACATTTTATTAAGGCAGAAACAACACTTGAATATGTAAAAAAAATTAAGACCATAATTATTTTAAGACATTAAAAGGCAGAATTAAGAGCACATGAATAATAATGACCATTCAAATGAGTTCTTGTATTCCAACAAATAACCTGAGTCATCATTAGAACCCTTCAACAGATGAAAAAGATGTCTTCCAAGATCTCACTCTCCTCCAGGTCTTGCAAAGTGGACCGACTGGGGCCTAGAGGAGAGAAAAGGGTCTTCTGAGAGGACCGAGGGGCGACGAATGTCTTCCGGGATGAGGGGTTTATTCGGCATCTTTCTGGGTTGGATACAGGGCTAAAAATGTCCAACAGCTCCATCAAAGAATCATCCCACCTAACAATGAGGGGGAAAAAACACGACTCAGGAAATGTCACATAATTATTTTATACACCAGAACAGAAGTGGACAAGTGGGATATAAAAAAACATGATCATTTACATACTGCTCAGAAAGCCGCACATCCTCAGATTCCCCTACATGAAAACAACATTGTTGCATCTGACTAGAGAAATAGTTTCACAGGCTTTGAAACATGTGGCCTTAGGGTGGATATGAAGAACAAGCCAGCACGTTATTTTTTTTCTCTTTCCTAGTTTGGAAGGAAAACTAAGAGCTGAGCGAGGAGATATATAAATAAATAAAAGAATAAATAAACAAAGATTAAGCTAATAAAGATTCAACCCCTCAGTCGAGGTGCTTAATAAATTATTCATCGAGTACAGACGTGCACATTTCAGATATAAAACATGAATTCTTAAAGCACGCTCCACTGATGCTGCTAACATAATTCACTGCTCATTCTAAACAGCATTGATTTGCATCCATGCAGCAGAAGGGATGAGTGGGTATTCATACAGATGTGTGTGTGCGTGAAAAGGGATCTCAGCTTCTGTGAGAGGCAGAAAACGGTGCCAGCCACTGAGTGCCTCTGACATATGAAAGCAGTATTTGCTTCATGGTCATGATAGTGGTGATTATACAAGACACTGAGAAACACGCCATCCACTATTTCCTTTGTGTCTGACACTTTTTGGGTATGAAATCATAAAAGTATCAGCCAAATACATCTCAAAAGGTTTTCACAGAAAGGTAAATAGAAATTAAAGGTTGTCAAAACTCCTCAAGCAACATATTAGCTCTGTTCCAAAACCAAGTGAGCTGCTTACAACCTACTTAGGTAGCTTCCCTCTCAAGGCCCTGATATACTTCAAGTGAAATCGAAGAACGAACTTGTGAGACATCATTTTGAACAAAATCAGGCCAAAACAAAATTTATTTTGTGTTTGTTATGGGAGTTTGAAACAGCTTGTCAAAGCAAACATTCTGGAAAAGTTCGCTCTAGCTGGTAAACACCTAAATACTACTATTGGTCCGTGTCGATGATGTAATAGGTAGGTGTGGCTCTGAGGATTTGCCTTGTTTGACATGAAAATAATCTCTGGTTCAATTTTTCCCTTTTCAGTCCATCGAGGTCTGACGTCCATGAGAAAAAGCATGAATACACCGAAATGCCACTTTATAGTAGAAATTGAAGTTGTAATTGAAGCTTTACGAATCATTTGTTTCGAATCAGTGGTTCGAAGCGTGTATCAAACTGCCAAAGTCACGCCCCCCAGTGGTGAACCACTGAAATTTCGATACAGTTATGATGTAACAAAGCCTCGTTTACTGAAATCACGTGATTTTGGCAGTTTGATACACGCTACGAACCACTGATTTGAAACAAAAGCTTCGAAGCTTCATGAAGGGGTGTTTTCAAATCGCCCATCGTAAGATATTTTCGAACAAAGTCGTTATTTTGTTTTTTTGGAGCACAAAAAGTATTCTCGTCGCTTCATAACATTAAGGTTGAACCACTGTAGTCACATGAACTGTATTAAATACATCTTTAGCAGCTTTCTGGACATTGAAAGTGTTAATTATCTTGCTGGCAATGCAGGCCTCACTGAGCCATCGGATTTTATGAAAAATATCTTAATTAAAAGGTCTTACAGATGTGGAACGACACAAGAGTGAGTAATTGATGACGGAATTTTCATTTTTGGGTGAACTATCCCTTAAAGGTGCAATCACATTAATGAAATTTCTGTACAATTTCACAGGGAAAAAAGGTCTATTGTCAATAGTTTAGTGATGTATGATGCACAGCTCACACAGAAGTCACTTTGAACCCAAACAGCTTGGTCAATGCAGCGAATCTGTGTAACTAACTTAAATCCGTTGTGAAATCTACATAGTAAAATCTTTCGCCCTTACGCGAAACACGCTTGCGTTCCTATTAAAATAACTGGATTTCACCCATGAGAATTTGCCAAACAACAGTAAATTTGACAACCTTTATGCTGCTTTGTCATTTTTTGAGGCTTGGCAACCCAAACAATTGTCATTGAATGGAAGAAAGCCTAAAAACATTCTTACATGGAACACAATATTAAAAAAAAATGATGAAAGAATATTTCAAATCTTATGGGTTTGAAACAACATCAGGGTGAATAAATGATGACAGACTCTTCACTTTCAGGTGAACTATGCCTTTAAAACCTAAAATTATACCTACTCCTTGACCAGGTGAGGAGTGAACAAACTGGCGAATCTCTGCACAGGTAAAGATGAGTTTTAAAGCTTGACGGATTGATCCCCAGAGTGTTGAACACATGTTCACACAGCCAGCTCGGTGGGGTTCCTGAGCACCTGTTCTCCTTCATGCTGGGACTGATGAAGGTGCCCTAGCTCTGGAAGACATCCTGCATTGTTCCGCTGCCAAAGATCGGAAACCCTCGGTTCCCTAAGGACTAAAGGCCAGTTGATCTCACTTCACACAATACGAAGACCTTTGAGAAACGGTCCTTAGACAGACCACCTGGACCCACTGCAGTTTGTTAACCACTGTTACAGCTCTGACCCTGTTCTCTGGAGGCAGTGACCATTCACCATTAACAAACCTACATATGCTGCACTATACTGGCTGTTCCGCCTACTGCCATCAGAAAAAAAAAAAACTATAGCTTACTGTCCTAAATGAGAGATTCACAGTAAAAATCTATTTGCAAAGCCTTTGCAGAAATTGCAACCAAAGAATCCACAGTGAAATGTACTGAAAAAACAAATAATCCTCTACTGAGACATTCACATAGTTAAAAATAAATAACTTTCCTAGTATTAGGATTCTTTAGAAGTTAATGTAATTTTTACACACCAACACACCAAGCCGACGCCAACGAACTAGTGGCGACGAAAGCAGACTGCGGGGTTGGCTCACGTCGGCAGCGTCTGTGTCCAAAGTTGCCCTGACACACCAAACTGACGCTAAACAGCCGACGGCCAAGTAGCACGTTCAGTATCTGAACAGCCAATCAGAATGATCAGATGGACCCGACGGACCGGCGAACTCCAACGCCGATTCAACATGTCGAATTGGCCGAAAAAAAGCAGACGAGGACCAACTTCAGCCGACGGTGCGGAACACACTGAGAAAACTTAGTCGGCCGACGAAGAAAATCTGCCTGACGGCCGACCGTCGGCTTGGTGTGTTCCTGCCTTGTGACAGACAGATCATTAACAGCAGGTGTAAATGGTAAATACAGTACATCTTGCAGTACATCCAAAAGCTCAACCTCATCAACCTGCTCAACCTCAAATATGGCTTACCATATGAAACATGTAATTAGTAGCAACTTTACATGGTCACTCACTTAAACTTTAACCTAGAAAAAAGTGGGCTATTCAAGTGTTTGTGCCGATTGTGAAAGCTGAATACTAGTGCGCTTGCAATCACTTGCACATAAAATACTTTTTGGTCATACAGATAAGAGTAATACATCTTTTCAATTTATGAAAAGTCTAGGATTAAAAGGCTCATTATTACCGATTTATATAGTTTATTAATAAATGTGGATTTAGTCGACTAATGCTTAATATGAACGACTAATAGTCAACGTTCTGACGTAGAACCCGGAAGCACTGCACTGTTGACACTACGTCAATAGCAGAGGAGACTGACAGGGAAGAGAAGAAATTGTTGAATAAAGTTGTTATTTTTTGTTTTGTTTCTGCACACAAAAAGTATTCTCGTCACTTTATAACATTATGGTTGAATCACTGCAGTCACATGGACTATTTTAACAATGTCTTTATTATCTTTCTGGGCTTTGAAAGGTGCAATGACATTGCTGACTATTTGTGGTTCATAAACCCATGGATTTCATTAAAAAAATATAATTCGTGTTCCGAAAATGAACGAAGGTCTTACAGGTTTGGAACAACAAGAGGGTGAGTAATTGATGTTTGGGTGAACTAACCCTTTACTGTTGAATCATACATTGTTTTTGCACTGTTAACCCGTCAACCCATATTCCAGTAATAAAACATAATAAAGAATGGTTCATTTCACACTTGCAGTTTTACACTGAATGTTTTTGTGCACTCTCTTTGATGAGACATGAGACATTTATAATTAAATTACTTTGCAATAAATATTACGTAACAGGAATTATGATCATAACTAAAAAAAGCAAACAACATTTGCACTTTATCTGTCAGGAGTATTACATTTGCTAGCGATTACACAGCCAGTTACAAGACTGTCTGAGAAAGAGACTTGCTCACTGAATGTCAGTGTGCAACTTCATATATTCACTCAGAATTAAAAAAAAAAAAAAAAGTTACAAATATTTCATGACACCATAATGGATCAAGCTGCTTAATGTTCTTTTGCTTTTAAGCCTGAAACTTGAATCTAGGTTTCGTTTTAAACCAGTCCTATGACAATGACAGTAATGTCCAATCTGGGAGTCTCATTTTGTCATTTTGGCGAATGCCAATCGATTGTCATCCGACAATTCTTTTGCACATGTGCATCAGAGGAAAAGAGAAAGAGAGCCTACACTGAGGGTGGAAGGCTGATGGGGTGGGACTTTGGCAAGGCTCCCTCTAGAAATGTGAGAATTAGCATTTTTATTTGTTGATTTATTTAACGGACAGGCCTCTCAAACAGCCATCCATCAACGGACGACATTGCCGATATGAATAATGCATTTCTTACCGCCGGTCACAATCTATAACAAGGGAAGGGGTAGGTGTAGTTTGGGCGGGGGAGGGGAATGTTAGGGCGTTGGTAGGAGGAAATTGCCGGAGAGAATGCTAATGTGTTTGGCAGTCATATTTACCCAAAAGCTTTCATTGCTTTTCACAAGGTCCACTGGCGAATGACCACGAGACATTAATATCACTTAAGAGGAGGTTTGCTAATCCCAAAAGCTATCTGTTCATTCAACGGATCAGCTAGGGGTTGGGAACAGAGTTCAAGATGCCTGGAAAAGAAAAGTAGAGTACAATAGCAGTATTTAAGTCTCTAGATTATTGAGGAGAAAAAAATAAAATCAATTACTAAATTCTTAAATTCTACAAAACTAAAAAATACAAAAAAAAAATTTTTTTTTAAATGAATACAAAAATATAATTATTTTAATATAAATGTAAATAAATTAAAGAAAAATGTAAGTGACTTCTAATCAGCAAAGCCATTTGCAATATTCTTCTGAAGAATAGGCTGTAGTTTTCTGCGCTGTGGTGGATTTTTTAAATCACAACATGGTACAAACAATATACGAGAATCTCTACAGGTTAACGCATTACCTCAAGCTCCTACTCACATCAATGAGAGAGAGGAAGAGTAAAATACAGAGAGAGGGTGAAAGACACTGAGAAAGAATCAGGTTCTACTTCAATAATTCCAAACAAAAGACAGTTTATCAGTTTCCTTTGCCTCTGACTCAACTTATTTTACTGTTCTCATTAAAAATGTCCGTCACGCCTGAGAGCCCAAACAAATTTGTACCCAAACAGTAATATAAAAATCCTAAAAGGCAAATACCGACAGAACTGCATGTCAATTTTCTTTCAAATCAATAGTAAGCTGAGGAGAAGCACAGGCCATGGACAGGAGCACTGACATTTCTCACTTCAGCTCTATCAAAACAGCCCTGAAAATTTTAATGATACACAGTTTTTGCTCCCCTTGTAAAGTGAAGAGAAGTTTACAAGAGATAGCCCAAGTCTGCACAGGTTAATTTAAAAAGGTGGAGGTAATTTGAAAGAAGGACGTGGTTTGATAAGTGTATTGTTTTTACGACTCTTGCAGAGCTTGTTGAGTTTTATCAGTCTGACTGCATAATTCATTGAATTCCCTCTTTTGTGACACTTACAGTGCAGTCCACTCTCCTGAGTGAGATCAACTCGAACAAGATTTTTATATTTTCAAAAGGGAAATGTGAGTGGAGCCTGCAATGCAAAATACACCATCATGGTGGTATGAATTTATTTAACAGAAATAGTAAAAAAAATAAAATAATAACTAAGTCAAAGGAGCCAACCACAAAGTCTCTGTGATCTCTTTATCAATGCGAGGAATTTTATGACAGTTTTATAGACCACCATGTGAAAATAGTAAATCTGGTTGCTAAGAAAAGTAATGGCACATACCTCTCTTCGATCATTACTCTCCACAAAAGGGATGACAAACATCCCTACCTACTATGAAAAATAGAAATAGTGACACTTGCCTTGGCAAAAACTTAAAATCCCTGAATTCCAAACACAAAACATTCGAAGAAAACTACCCGTTTCAGGTGGAGTAAAATGTTATGACCTCTCGCAAACACAAGATCCATAATCATTTTCATTAACCCAAACTTTTTTCCCCCAAGGCAAACTTGTAGTAATACAGAGCTTGTTTATTGATTCATTGTGGGCTGACAGAGGCATTTTGGTTGTTCTTCTAAAGTGTGTCCCTGTGGCATCAGACCCATCAGACTTGAGGTTGTCCAGGAGACAGCCTGGCAGCATTCAACCTCTGGCTTCTTAAAAATAAATAAATAAACGACACACTTCATTGATTTCCTCAAATCAGGTTTGGTTTTGAATAATGCAAAAGTACGCCTCCAGACAGTGGGATACAATAAAACATTTATCGTCCATGCATAAACTTTCCATAGTGCTGGTCAGGGTAAACGGTCATCTTGTTACAGTTTATGTGCCTGGGTAGCGTTTCCCAAAAGCATCTTACGCCTAAGTTGATCGTAGCTCCACTGCCACCAATGGAGCTACGATCAACTTAGGCTTAAGATGCTTTTGCTGCCCTGTTTGGTATTAGTGTGTGAGGGAGGTTTACCATGATGCTCTACTAACCATCATCAAGATCATCAACAAAGGCAAGTGTGTCCTTTTAAATCAAAATATGACTTGCATGACAGATGCAAGTACAGAAATGTAATGTTCTATTCCCATTCATTTTTTGGTATTTTTTTTGGTCTAGAGGAAATATTGACAAGTGCGATTACTAAACTGGCATAAGATTGATTCAACTAAAATCATCAACTGATTGACAGTCCTAGGAGAAATGTCTAACTACAGATCTATTTCATTACCTATTTTATCACATATCTTTGACTTAATGCTTCAAAGCTGCTTGAGTCACAATGAAAGGTGAATCTGGAATGGTCACTTGAAATTATTCAACAGTTTGACTGTTCATTAAGAGACACATCTCTGCCCTAGTCTCACCTCACATTTGGCCCTTATCAAGTTCCCTGGTACATATTAAGCATACGAAAGTATTCAATTCCCATTCTCTTGGTATGCCTCCCACAAATATCATGGCTGCACACAAAGCATCCTAATTTTCCCGGCCCCTGTAAAAGTTCTAGCTCGGTAATGAAACGTCGGAGACAGAAAAAAACATTAATGCAAAATATTCACCATAACATATAACAGAGGGAGAAAAAAAGGCAATTACTTCTGAAGTCAGCAGATTTTCTCCTAGAAAAAAAAAGAAGAAATACGCCTAACAAACGACTTACAAATAATCTGCATTTTTCAGAGATGGCGCGCTAAACGAGACATGCTCATTCTCTCGCAGTGAAGGTTGGGGGAGGGAAAAAAAGACATGCTGTCACATTAATTACCTTTCTACGTTAAAAGAAAACGGTAATGAATTTCCTTCCCTATCCCAGAGTGTGTCTCGCGCTAGCGGTCAGTGATTCATTCTCTGCCTCACTCTTTCTCATTAAGCTGAGGGAGGCGGCGCGTTCTCAGCCCGAGCTGGAAGACTCGGTTCAATTACACCTGCTGCTGGGCCCTGCTACGCCAGCTAATGGGACTCAGCTTGGCTCCTGTCAGCCTCAGCGCTGGCCGGCAAAAATCTTCATTTAACTCATCAAACAGGCCTCGCACTGCGTTCGGCCCAAACCAGCTTCCTCTTTTTTTTCCTCTTCCTTCACTTTTCCCTTTTCCCCCCGTTTTATTCAGATTCCCCCACATACCCATTTCTCCTTTCCCTTCTCCTATTTCACATTCTTGCATTAAGAAGCTCTATCACAAAGGCAGGGACTCCAAAAACACAATTAATACATGGGCTTGGCCCCTGCTGTGCTGTTGAGCCAAAATTGCTGTCATTTCCTACTCTTTGAATTGAACTTGTTAAATTGCATTTACTTGTGTGGTTCTTTTCATTGAGTTTCCTGAAAGTGGCTTCTCTCAAGCACCAGTTTCCCCCATCTTTAAATTCCAGCCTCTCTACTGAATTGTAAATTGGCAGAGTGACTGCACAAATGGCAAATAGCAAAATTAAATGTTTTACTCATCTATAAATACAGAAATGTTGTGGAAAACTCATTGGTTATGTTAGACAGCTGGGTGGGACTTAGACAGGCTGGGATGACTTCGATAAGTGTATAAAGAAGCCAATCCATGGCATAGAAATCAGGAGTGGACCAAAGACAGAACTCTGAGGGACACCTTAACTCACCTGGAGGCCCGTGGAGTGCTGGGAAGGCCAAGAGGGGGGATTTTGGGAAGAACAGATGTCTGGAAGCTTTCTGGAATCACAGGAGAAGTGGCCATATCCTTCTTGGTAATGGAGATCTCTACAGGGAAAAAAATGAGAGATTCTTGAAAGGATGCAATGCAAATTTCCAATTAAGAAGGTAAAGTAAAATGCAGAAAGGAATAACATTCAGCATAATTTCTTGTGAACATACCTCGTGAAAGCTTGGGTGTAGGTTGCTGAATACTTGAAATGTGTTCCTGTGACTGTATGTTACTTAATGGTTGTCGAATACTTCCCTGCAGAATGTGTGACTCTCCCTCTTTTATTTCACTGCTGAATAAGAAAGATACCATTTAAAAGTTGGAGTTGCTTACCAAGGCTGCATTTATTTGACCAAAAATACACTAAACACAATAATATTATGAAATATTATTACAACTAAACATATCTTTTCTATTTTAATATATCTTAAAATGTCATTTATGTATGTTATAGTAAGCTGAAATTTCAGCAGTCATTATTCCAGCCATAGGTGTCACATGATCCTTTAGAAATTATTCTAATATTTTGACTTGGTACTCAAAAACAAACTATTTATATTATTATCAATATTGAAAACAGCTGCGCTGCTTCATATTTTTGTAAAAACTGTGATGCATTTCACTGACCCCAATCCTTTGAACAAGGAACTTTTGCATATTTAAAGATTTTTATCATCTTTTATTTGTATCCCTCCATCCCTTTTTGCATTCAATGCAGTTTTGAAGTCAATCTTTACCTGTGTGTTACCTGATCCATTACAAAACAGGACTGTGGACCTTCATTAAAACTGCTGTCTCCATTTAGGGGTTTCTCAAAGTTTGTTGTAGTTGCTTGCTGAAGCCTTCAAAAGAGACAAATTAAAAGAATTTTCATGGTTCAATTCAAGTTGGGCTGTATTAACAGAATTTATGTCATAATGTCGATTACCACAGAAAATAGCAGGACTTATCACTGTTTTTATAATGAGGAAAATCATGATTATAGTACAGTGCACTTCTGTGCATTTTTGGTCATTAAACAAAGGGCCTGTGCCAGGCTCTTACTTGCTGTACTGAAGGTAAGACTGACGAAGTTGCTGGTTCTGGAGCAGAAGTTTTTCTTCCTGTTGAGCCAAACGAGCTTGAATTCTCTCCCTCTCCATTTCCAGCTGTTTCTTGTGCAGGAGAAGACACTGTCGTTTCTCCTCCCAGTTCTCCCGACCAGGTGGTGGCGCTAGTCCAGTTCGATTAGCACCATGCATGTTGTCACTCTCCATTCTATGGCACTGATGAGAGCACTTGGGTCCAGAGGCAACATGCAGCTTCAAGGCATCACAGGCTGAGGGCTCCCTGTTGGAGAACCTGGGATCACTATGTCCACCTTCAGAATTGTGATTGGTGTGCCTGTCATAGACTTCGCAGTTCTGCTCGCTGCTGGAGGGTGCGCTGAAAGGTCCTGTTGAGAAAGAATGAGTGCACTCCACAGACCCACCTCTCTCGGTTTTACTTCCTGATGAAGGAAGGTCCAAGTAAGATCCATCCAAAGCAGTTCCTCTCCCACCCAAAGACCTCCTGAGCACCCCCTCGCTACCAGGAATCTGTGGGACGGAGCAGAGGTAGAGAAATTATACACGTCACCTCTGACCTTTTAATAATGTAGCAACGAAAGCAGGTTTTACTCAAGGGAGTCAGAGAGGGTGGGCTCATCCCAAGAGGACGCAACCCAAGGTCAATCACCAAAGAGATAAACATTCAGGACAAAGGAGAATCGTCCGCCTCTGAGGGGACAGAAATGGGCCACTGACTAATTCAAGAGGAGGTCGTGGAGCATGTAAACATACATTACTCACAGCCAAGGTTTCAGAGAGGACAAGCTCATTTCCCTTATACAAGCTTAAGATGAAGGGTGCACAAGGTGCACGTTCTAAACTAAAACAACATATGAGTTCCACAGTTTCGGTTATTGAGTTTTGTTTTAGCTTTAATATTTTTAGTAACAGTGCTTTAAAGGGGATGAATTTAGAGACGGAACTTCTCTGAGAGGGTTTCAGTGTGCTGACAGGTTAACAGTTATAGATGCTAAAGTGTCAGCATGCCAAATCCCCTCTCTGAGAGGATGCTTCTCTAAATCCACCCCCTTTAAAATCACCACCGCTAGAGCCATCAAAACAGTGCTTTTGTAAAAAATTAACCTCCAACACATTTCAAGGCAATTACTGTTGGACTTCAAATCGCCTGCTGTGAGCAACCTTGCCATCATCATGAAAAACCCAGAGACCAATGATAGTTTTGAGCAATAAAAGGAGGTAGATATTTAGTGGGGGGGGGGGGGGTTATTTGTTAAATATCTGTTAGTTACCCCCCAGACAGGTGTGTCACTGGTGGTCATGAAAGATTTATAAGTGGTCATAAAAGTGGTCTGTGGGTAGAAATAAATAAATAAATAAATAAATAAATACACTAGTTTTGAATAAAGATTCTAACTAAGGGAACTTTTCATATTACTAAATAGTTCCCCCAGATACAGGGTGTTTGTTATTTTAATTCATACCATGATAAAATTTTTGGGACGCAATTCATTTATAATTTCTTTTTAAAGTTCTTTATATATTTTTATTTATGAAAATTGAGAATTGTTATGAATAGTTCTGTTGCAGGAATTGTTCCAAATGTGTGTAAAAAATACATACAAACATACATATTCTGCCACAGCAGTGAATTCAGATGATGTCTAAAAAACCTCAGATGGATAATATGTGGCATTGGTTCATTTGTTTCTTTTCAAATATTCTTTCATTTCAAAATGTAATATTACAGAAGTAAAATGAATCATGAATGCCATTTCATGTTTCATACAACTGCAACCTTGGTGGTCTCATCTCTCTCTTTGTGCAAGACACAAGGACAAACAGAGGGAAAAAAAATCTGTAGCTGGAGAAATTACATACAACTGGCCAAGCACAATCTAATCTAGGGAATTACTGGTGGACTTCCAAGCACCTGTTATCGTTATATATTCAAGGTCAGTATTGTTATATATTGTTATTATATTATATTAAGACCAAACCAAAATTTGTTCAGACACCTTGAACATTTCATTCATTAATACAGTTTATTCACTATAGTTTAAAAAATGGTAATAAAATATGACAAGAAAAATTATTTCAGATAACACTTGGTCAGGTCAAAGTGTCTGAATAATATTTGGTTCCAAATTTATATCAGTTTAACTGGTAGTAATTTTTGGGTATAATACAGTATGTCACAGACAGTTTACTTTATTTTTCTATCCTCACTTACATAAATGAACTATAGTGTCCTGCACCCTCTAGTAATTCATCCAATATTTACTTTTACGGAAAAAGAAAAAATTTCTAGGCGAGCATTCACAATCTCAAAATGGCCAAATATCAGCTGATAAATTGGTTGGTCTGCAAGGATATAAAGATAGTGGATCATACAAATGAATTTCTACCTGCTATGGTTATACAATGCCTTGACTGATCCAACATAGTATAGAGGATACAAATTCGGTGCACGCACATGTTCAGTCTGAGCCATTTGTGGACTCTCTCCATCGCTCTCCCACACACAGATACACCCTCTCTCTTAGTACTCACCTTGCTGTGGGAGCAGGACTGATTGAGCAGTGTGATAGACTTGTTGAGTTTCTCTTGCTGTTGGGAGAGGTACTGCTGATAGAGTCCCAGCAGCTCCTGGCACTCTCTGTACTGCTGCTGCAGGCCTGTGCCGTGGGTCAAGGGTCAACACACACTGGATAACTCTGCCACTGTTCCACTTAGACTAAAACTCTCTCTCCTACCAAGCCAGACATGGTAATCCATTTCCCCCAATGTAGTATTGCCAACCTAATGCTGAGTAGGCAGTAGACTTTATACATAAGGTACAAAAGGAAAGAACCTCCCTCAAAGTAGTGCCCCAAAGGTAACTAGTAACTGTAAAATCAGCTGTATGTCAAGGTAAATACTCAAATATATTTTGAAATGCCCAAAACTGATATCATCAAGCTTGAGAGGCAAAGCAAATAATATTTCAAGAGACTTTCTTGTTCTAGGTCAGTGGTCTGCACTTTGACAGGGTAAAAAAATAAAAAATAAAATATATTTTTTTTTTTAAAAAATTAAAAAAAAAATTGGTGACGTTTTTGTTATTCATATGGCTAAACAAATATAAAATAATACAATAAAATATTGGTGATATTTTTGTTATTCATATGGCTAGGCAAATATAAAATAAATAATAATAAATAAAATAAAATATTGGTGATATTTTTGTTATTCATATGGCTAGGCAAATATAAAATAAATAATAATAAATAAAATAAAATATTGGTGATATTTTTGTTATTCATATGGCTAGGCAAATATAAAATAAATAATAATAAAAAATAAAATAAAAAATAAATTAAATTAAATATTGAGGTGATATTTTTGTTATTCATATGGCTAGGCAAATTTGTTTGGATGAAATTTATTTATTTTATTTTTTTTCAGAGAACACCAAAAAATCTGAACTGGTATCATGCAGTATCAGTACCAACACTGAATATGGTATAAACCAAGGGTAATTTGTACAGTGCTTAAAACCACATGTTATGATCTGGATGCACTTCATTTATATGTTTTTTTCAGAGAATGCCAAAAAAAAATAAACATCCTAAAATAAAAAATTCCATTGAATAAGTTTAGGTATAACAGGAAAGGCTACAAGAAGAACTTAAAACAAAAAAAGAATTATCCCACCGAAAGCTCAGTTGCCCAGTGTCCTTATATCAAGAAGAGGAGACCAGTTGGACTTCTACTCTGGCTCCTGACATTTGAGTCTTCTCTGGCTGAATCTCAGCCGCCAATACCTGGAGTCATGTTTGTGACTTTTTGAAAAAGTGCACAGACAGAGAAGAAAGCAAGAAGAGACAGCAGCACTGCAGAGAAGAGATAGAAGTGTTTCTTCGGGGCGAGGGCTTCACACACTCCTCCATCTGGGTCTGGCTGGGCAGGGGTGGGCAGAATGCCAGGCTGTGAGACAGAGAGAGCTGGCACGACGTATGCAGCATTGGGCAGAACTCAACTGATCTGGAGCAGAACCACAGACACGCCGACTGCGCCGACTAATGACAGCGTGACGTACGCTCGCTTACTCTCACAAGCTCTGCAGAAATCCATTCGGTAGATCTAATTTTCCAACGTGGAAAGCAATAATGGAAAGCGACTTTTTTCGTCTTTCTTCTTAATAATCAGCCTGGCTGCAGAACACAACCGCTCAGAGATCATCATAATACCTCAAGGCCCAGGAACTCGAGAGGGGCAACACAGATCAAACCGACTGAAAGTTAGAACGATATAGAGATTATTTATAGTCCTCATATCTCTGTTATTACAATGTCAATAAGCACTAAATCCAGCCTCTGCTCAACAGCCTCTCAATCCAATACCCATAAGATAACCACGGTAAATCTTATCTAAAAACAAAGGCTAGTATTAAAATCTCCAGAATACTGCACAAAAGAAAAAGAATTTCATAACCCACAAGAGGCCATGCGTTAGTGAGTTTTACCATGGTAAAGGCAAGGTGAAGTGGTAGAATCTCACTGGCTTTTTGGTATAAGAACGAACCAGGGCACCAATGTTCAATAATAAATTTAAATAATGCAGTATTTGTATAATAATTTCCTTACAGTTGCTAAGAAATATAGTGCATTAAAAAACAGTTCACCAAAAATGACAACTCACCCATGTTATTCCAGACCTGTATGACTTACTTTCTTCTGATAATGAACTGTCCACACAATGAAAGTCAATGGGGTTCAGTGTTGTCTTCTTCTCTTGCATTCCCCAGAAGAAAGTAAGTCAAACAGGTCATAGAGGACAGATAAATTATTCGATTTGTTGTGTTGCACATTATAGCTTGCATCTTAAAGTGGTAACGTTTCACTTGATTACATACTACATTCAGTATTCTCACATAATGTAAATTTGTGATTTAAAAAGATAAATATGCCATTCACTAATACAACTGATTCAATGCTGTCAGTTTGAATGAGAAGCAGGCCTGTAATTACAATTAGCCATACAATTACAACTTTGTGTTAATGCTCAGTTTAAGATTATTGAAGTATTAAATAGATTAGACTATTAAAAACTAAAGTTAAGAGCCCAGAGAGTGAGTGGTTCTAATATTCCCCAAATACCAATTTCATTTGGTAATTAGAAATGTAATATAAAGGCCTCTGATAAATCAAATTCGCAAATTTCATCTGCTCCCGTTTCTTTTACCCCAATATTGGTTATTAAAGAAAAATGTAAAAAAAATAAAATAAAAAACTGATTCTGGACTGTATCAGATACAAAAAAAAGTCTAATATATATATATATATATATCTCAGTCTATTGTTTAAATTTTTGAGGTCAATAAGATGTTTTGGGTTTTTGGAATTACAGTTAAAGTAAGTTTTAGTAAAGGCATTTATTTTATATTTATAATTTAAATAAAAATACTTATAATTTAAATAAAAGCTGCACTTTTCAGTTTTCACAAAAATATGAAACAATATTAGGCAGCACAACTGTTTTCAACATTAATAATAAGAAATGTTTCTTGATCACCAAATCAACATATGTGACCTGCGCTGACAAAATGAGTCTCACTGAGCATTTTTTTTTTTAAATGAGTTCACATTTTCTATTAAAAACCTTAAAAACCAAAATGATGTATGATTTGTTGCAATCCGACAAAAATTGACTGAGCTACACCGATAGAGTCAGCAAAGTCAATTTTGAGAAAAATTGAGTTAGTTCCAAGGTTCCAAAACAAAATCACCTAGCAACCAAACCTTAAAATCCCTGGTAATACCACCAAATTTGGCACAAACCACATCAAAACCCCATAGCTATAGGAAAAAATAGATATAT
This sequence comes from Chanodichthys erythropterus, assembly GCF_024489055.1. Taxonomy (NCBI): domain Eukaryota; kingdom Metazoa; phylum Chordata; class Actinopteri; order Cypriniformes; family Xenocyprididae; genus Chanodichthys; species Chanodichthys erythropterus. Next base: position 15,299,288 of record NC_090242.1, on the reverse strand, counting down.
ATTTTCAACTTTTTTTCCATAATTCCACATTTGTTTGATTAACATTGATGAAACAGATAGCCTAGGCCTACTGTATCACACAAATTTAATATAATGATAAACATCAGCTATTTTTCCCCAACAGTTAACCAAACGTTCGCTTAAGATATAACAGATAATGTTTGTATGAATACTCGCCAAGACAGATTTTTTGAAACACTGTAATTCTGTGTATGTGGGAAGCGGCAGTCATCCAGAAGCGAGCAGAGAAAAACTTTATTTTTCATGGTCAAAGGAAAGGTACTCCTCTCAGAAAACGTTCTTAAACATACTTTTAGATGTTTAATTGCTATTTGGAGCATTGGGATCGCTAGACAAGGTCTTAATGAACTCATTTTTGTGAAAACCTCAAATTCGACCAAAATTGACTTTTTTATTTTTACTTGTTTTGCCTGTAGCTCAAGATTAGTCTGTGCACATTCCGACTCCTTTTGCCAGCACGGGTCACATATTAGAATTCTTTTTTGAAGGATGGCTGCTGAAAATTCAGCTTTGCCATCACAGGAATATATTCAAATAGAAACTGTTTTTACTGTTCAAATATTTAATTGAATAAATGCAGCCTCGGTGAGCAAAAAGAGTCTTTTTTTGGAAAACATTTTGGAAAAATCTTACCACCCAACCCCAAACTTTTAAACTGTAGTGTACACACGCAATCCACGCAAGTCAGGTGATGCAAACATGAGTTTGACATCCTTCGCATGCTCAGATAACAAAAAGAAAGCGTAACCCCAAATTGACTGTCGAGTCCTTGTTACGAATAAGGGTGAAAATATCTTACCTAAATCCATCAAGTTTATTATTTCAGCTCATTCAAGTTCATTAGTCAACATCTGACTGTCTAAAATGAGAGGATACAAAGGGATATCAAATCCTGCGCTGCTAACAAACAATGTCCTTTATGACAGCTGGATGTCAAACCTCTGTGTAATAGCAGGTATAAAATGAGTAACTGTTCAACAAGGACCCTTACCATAAATAGGCCTCTCATTTGTAATGAGAACGAAGAGCCTGTCTCATAGATAGAGCGCATCGCACGCAGGCATCTACCTCGCAGCTGACGAGAGGCTTCTGATACTCCGATAGACAGGTTGGGCGTAAACACACATATTAATACATTAACAGAAGGGCGTGCGGGAACGCTCAGCGCCTGGTAATCTGGAGCGACTGGAGCGGGACTGATAAGATTCTCTCCCGCTTCCCGCCGTGCAGGCACCTCTGTTGGCTGCCGGCCAATCAGAGCTCATTCCGAGGGCCTACATCAGAAGAAAAGAAAGCTGCAGGCACGGTGTGTCTCCACCCCCATCCAAAAATACACAAAATCAGAGTTTGCATTCGATATTTCAGACAGGCGCTGTCAACATGATTCACTCCCCTGTCAGCCAGCGCAGAAATAAAATAATGAAATCCACCTCGAGATAGAACAAAATTGCGCCGAAGAGAATATTTTACGGGGCCTCTCGGCCGGATGGTCTGCGTGTGTAGGTTGAGATGTAAATCGATAGGAGGACAGTTCAACCACACGCTTCGATTTAAATAACAGTGAAAATGACTCACCAAGCTACTGATGATTTGATTATTTATATATCATGAGACTTCATTTGCTGCGAGCATGTGGTTTATTACTTCCAATTATTAGTGTGTCTACAAAACTAATTGGTCATAAACAATATGCGAGCAGTGGGTTTGTGATTAAGTGGCATTTCTGTGAGGGCTTACGCCCCACCTAAGCTCATCCCGCCAGGATGCACAGATTCAGAACTAGTCAAACAAACTATTACAAAAGGACTTTTGCTTCTCTGATCCATCCACAGCGTTTGGAAAAAGCGACCATGCAAACTTCAATAAGATTAATGATATTGATGAATGCATTCAACTTCTCCTTTGTGTCTTGCGTGCTTCTTGATGTAAATTCCTTGTGAAGAACAAAGATTGCGAGCTTCTCTGTAATAGAATCTACCACTCAGAGACGTGGTGTAGAATGCCAAAGACAGGCTTGAGAAAATTATAATTTCATTCCGTACACGAGCTTCAAATTCTTGTAACTTTTTATAATTTCGCAATCCTGGCAGATGAGATGAAGACAATGCGAGCAATTATTCTTCACAGACCCTCATAACTCAGTTTGTATTTTTGTGTCCCCCTTAACCTTTAAAGGGATAGTTCACCCAAAACTGAAAATTATCTCATGATTTACTCACCCTTGAGCCATTCTAGGTGTATATGACTATCATCATTCAGAAGAACACAATCTGCAATATATTTAAAAAATATCCTGGCTCTTCCAAGCTTTATAATGGTAGTGAATGGGTGGGGGTGATTTTGAAGCCCAAAAAAATGCATCCATCCATCATGAAAATAATCCATACGGCTCCAGGGGGTTAACAAAGGCCTTTTAAAGCAAAGCGATGGGTTTTTGTTAAAAAAAATATATCCATGTTCACAACTACAGATGACCATACGCATTGCGCCACAAGAGCAATGTCTGATGCTATGTATGACGCAAGATTCAAGACCGGTGTTTTGTTTTGCTCTATCCTCTGCGCTTCCGCGTTCATCATTGCATCATGCTTTGGGTCAGGGGTTACTCTCCACTGCAAATCGATGTGTACGACCGTCTGCCAGAAGCTAGTTATTATAGTTAATAACGTTTTAAATATGGATATTTTTCTTACAAAAACCACTTCACTTCAGAAGGCCTTTATTAAACCCCTGGAGCCGTATGAATTATTTTTATGATGGATGGATGCATTTTTTGGGGGCTTCAAAGTCTTATTTACTACCATTCTAAAGCATGGAAGAGTCAGGATATTTTTAAATATATCTCTGAATGTGTTTGAAAGAAGATACATATACACCTACGATGGCTTGAGGTCGAGTAAATCATGCGATTATTTTCATTTTTGGGTGAACTATTCCTTTAAGAACAGCTCTGTGGGCCAGCGTCTGTCTGATACCTTTAGAGACCGCCCTGTCTCCACAGGGGGCTTTCATAGAGTTTGTCTTGCACTACAATCTCTTTTTAATGGAGTTTTGAATTTTAGTGGAAATGCCAGGCCGTGGAGCCAAAGTGCATTTAATTGAGTTGAGCTCGCCTAATTTCTGAGCTCGTCTGCCAATTCTGCAATTTAGCAGCCTGCGATTGCTCTTCGTATTTCACAGTGTTGGACGAAACTGATGATTCGCCATGTCTTTTGACCAAAGCAAGATCACCAAAGCTGGCAGAGCCACAAGGAAAAAAAACGAGCATCCGGACTGTGCGAAGTTTGTGATGTGCCAGTCGGATGACAGTTTGGCATGAGAAGAAACCCACGCTGTTCCCAGTGGTCATGTGATCAGTGCCAGCCCTTTCAATTTCAAACGAAAATTAAAAGCAGTTCAACCCAAACCAAGGACGGGTCTTATCCCTGAGCTCAAAAACTGGCATCTAAAATAGTAAATATTAAAAGTAACAGTGTGGATTCTCTTTTTTGTTTGTCTGTTACATGCTACAAATAAAGCCTACTTCATCTTCGATGAAAAGAACCAATATCAGTGTAGTCCAATGTGACACATGATGCCAAAGAAAGTGGATCCTCACCCTTTCAAGTACAAGTGTAATTCAAAAACCATCTCAATGACATCCTGTGGTTATATTGCCCCTACAGCAGTCACGACAAGGCTGAACATGAATCCAATGCTTAGACAACACTGCCCCCTGTCAGTCTAAAATACAAAACAGTCCTTCACTTTTTCCAAAGGGTGGACTGTGATTTGAGTCACTACATTGTGAATTACACTACCATCTGTCAGTAGATTGTTTTTAAAGAAACTAATACTTTTGAATTAAACTGATCAAAAGTGACAGCAAAGACATTTAATAATGTTACAAAAGATTCCTATTTCAAATAAATGCTGTTATCACAGCTTCCATAAAAATATTAAGCACCACTACTATCTTCAACATTGATAATAAGCACCAAATCAGCATATTAGATTAATTTCATGTGACACTAATACTGGAGTTATGATGCTGAAAATTCAGCTTTGCCATCAAAGGAATAAATTACATTTTAAAATATATTACAATAAAAAAAACAGCAATTTTAAATTATAATAATATTTCACAATATTACAGTTTTTACTGTATTTTTTTATCAAATAAATAAGTATAAAAAATAAAAAAATCTAACCGACCCAAGACTTTTGAGTTGTAGTGTATATATGAAATAATCTAAATTACTCAAATAGCCAAAAAAATGTCTATTCTGAATTAATATCACCAGGAAGGATGACAGCTGAGGATATGTTTAATTTATAAATAATTATTTAACTAACAGCAAAAAATAAATATATTGTGAAATAAAATCTTATATAGTGATATGAGATTGTTAATAGCCACCACCACTAGATTAAACTAGGAAAATACCACTGATTGTTTGCCATTGAAATGTAATCAGTGTTAATTTGATGTGATTGATGACAGCATTTCATTTACATGAAAGCCTAAAACTTAAACTCGACCAGAGAATCCTTATCGTTTCTGTCGTAAAAGGATACTTTCTCTCTCTTGCACGATGAGTTGGTTTTGTTGCTCTAACTGTTGGATTTTTCTCTCAAAGGTTTCCTGTTCATCCCTGAGTTTCTGTACAGATTCCTCTTTTTCTTCACTCACTCTGAAAAGAAACACAAACAAAATCGGATCCACTGCTGTATCACCATGCACAGTAAATCATGTTGGCTTGAGGTCTGCTGTAATCCTTCATTCAGTCTAAAAAGCATCAGATCACTATAATGAGAGGGCTTTACCTGGCCAGCTCCTGGATGAGATTGGCAATCCGACGCTTGTCCTCTGGGCAGAGATCCTTCAGCGATGGCTTGCTTTTGGCATGGGCATCGCTGAAGAGAGTCTACAATCCAGAACAGACACTTTCAATTTCAATTTTCAACTTTCAATTTTATTGAATTTAATAAAACAAGAATTTCTGTGGATTTCATGTACAAATCAAATAAACAAGCCTGGAGAGATTCTTTGTACATCCTAAAAAAATGACCCTGTCAATTTATCACTGTCAAAGAGAATTAGATTTGCATTTGCTGAAGGAAATTTCCTGGGGGTTTTTTTATGGAAAATTCCTGTTTTTTAATAGCTTGTTTTTTTCATTTGTGTGCCCTCGTAATCTTTAATCAAAATAACTCCCCCTCTGCCTTGCAATGACATCTCTTCTCTGATGACATGTTCACCAGCACAAGGGTGGGTCAACCTTTCACTCACATCACATCACAGTAATAGTAAACCACAATGATCCAATCAAATCCAGAAGGACACCATCACATCCGGCGCTACATTTTTTTTCTGATTCTGAATTTCACTCAGAAATGTGTCACAAATCACAATAGGTAAGAAAAGATTATCACAATTTCCATTTAAAGCTTCTCTTTTGTTGACAACAGATTTCTAAACAATGTTAATTTCAAATTTGGGAAGGATTTAGTTTTGGATTTAAAAAGGCGATTTTCTGCTAAAAGTGATCCTCACAGACAACTGTGAAAAGTCTGAAGCATTTCTTCACAAAACCACTGTAAATATTAATCAGTCAATGCTCACCTGGGCTGAAGTGAGAGGAAGCAGGTCTGGTTCCGGTGCAGGTTTAGTGATTATGGATTTGGCTACAGCAGAAGGCAGCTTCTGATCTGAAGCTATTCCCGCCGCCATCTCAGCACTTTGCATTGCCAGATGCATTCCTGGTTTCTTGCCACTTTTTTCCATGCTGCCAGCTCTCCTTTTTATCTTTCCCTCTTTATTATTGCTTGAACCAAACTTCAAACCGATGTTCCTGCTCATCCCTAAAAGACAATGGGAGTGACAGTTTTCAAATATTAAACATGAGGTGTCATTATGATGAACAGGATATTTTACTGTAACAGTAGCAACCTAAAATTTTAAAATAGACAAGTCTCACCTGTAACAAAAACCATAGGCTGTTCTTCATCTGATTCTATGCAAGTTAAAGAAAATATAAGAGAAACAACTATGGCAAACAGTCTAAAAAATATTGAAGAGAACAGCATAAGACTACAGCAGCAGTACTCCAATCTACATGATAAAATGCAGTTATGTGCTGTAGACAATAACTGTAACTGTTAGTTGCATACATTTTACAGTAGTATTGTATATTATTGTTCTACGTTCAATGCAGTCTGTGTCTTTTCAATAATATAACTTCATAATAATATATACATTCAGAACAGTACATGTATAGTTCCGTATACGCCAACTGCGGAATTGTGTACTAAAACTAGAGTCCGGTTAAGCTGACAATGAAAATCCGCTAATAAGTTAATAGCCTCCCTTCTCTCACCATACACACAGACCACTGACCACGCTTAACCTTTATGCTTGCTAAACCAAAATAATAACTAATTTAAACATACTCATCGAACAAAAACACGAATAAATGTAAGGATACTGTCATGAATCCAGTAGAATCCACTGCCATTTGCTCCCTCAGCAACAGACGCCATACTGAAACAACCGCCACTTCCAGATTACGTGCAAGAGCTCCTCCTCTTTTTCAACGCTGGTGCGTGTGATTGGCTGACATGAACTTACTGCGCCCGCCTATCCTGGATACTATTGGTCAAATCACTCGTCTCTCACTTTCTCAGCCAATAGGAGTGCAGAACTGCAATGTTTTGGTTCTGCGTGCTTGGTAACCTCAGCATCAGTCTGCGTGACTGCAGCAAAAGAATAAATGGCATAGAAATATATAGATGCTTTTTGTGTTATTTTGGAATGGAGGAGGTGAAAGATGACAAGACGTACAAGGGGTTTGTAGATAGACTTACCCTCGGAATTACTCGGGTTTTGGGTGAGTGGATGATGTTTAATATAAATAATTATAGACCGCATCCTACAATAGGCTTCATGCCCTGCTGAGGAAAATATTGTTGCTAGGCTGTTCTCCCGGGCTGGTCCTGTTTTGGGTTCCTGTTAGGTGATCAGGCTGGGAGGCCAGCTGACGACCAGCTTGGCCAGACTGGGAGACCATCTTAAACCTGCTAAGACCAACAAAGCAGCTTAGGGTGATTTAATATGTTTGTTGTGTGTGTGTGTGTGTGTGTGTGTGTGTGTGTGTGTGTGTGTGTGTGTGTGTGTGTGTGTGTGTGTGTTTTCCATCAGGATAAGCACTAATGCAAACCAAGTCAATTATCAATCCCTAAACAGGGATTCATTTCATTATTCGTTCACATATTTTCTGCTTGACAGAGAACCTCCCTGGTGTGCTGGATGTACGATTTGCAGAGAAAGCCCCTGCAGAAAAGAGATGCCTTCTCTCCTGGGAGCAGGTATGTTATTTCAAATATAACAAGGATTATTCTCAAAGCAGAACTTCGATGTGGGTATGTTTATATTAGGTGTGTTCTTTTCCTGTGTGTTCTCCAGAAAAACAACTGTTCTTTGCCAGAAGATCTCAGAGATTTCTATCTCACAACAGATGGCTTTATGCTTGCCTGGAACTCCAAGCTGGAAAGTGAGCACCAAGAAACATGCACTGATCTCTTAATGATGCCACTATAATGATGCCTTAAATTTAGCCCTATTAGCCCTGCTTTTTCAGATCTGATCAGCGTTTTACTTATTTGACCACATCATTATACATGCACATAATTTCTTTTGATTCCATCAGTAGTGGTGTTTGCTATATTTCACCCATTTCACTTCAAATGGACCTCGCAACAGAAGGGGCATCCACTTGCGCTCTGCCATCATGCAGTGGACACACAACATGATCGTATATTAACAGTGGCGTGGGGCCAAAATGAACAAATATACTTCCAAAAACCAAGATATAGTGCAAAAAAAGTCTCTGTATGAGTTAATAATTATATAAGCAATATCACACAGGCAAAAGTGTTTTTTTTTTCATGAATATCAGCACATTTGCAAATGTGATATTGATTTTATACAACAATTCAATAAACAATAAGTTAATAGGCTATTAGGTGACTTACATTATAGACACAATATTGTCAGTATATTCTTTTTTTTTTCTATTTTGCCAGTGAAAATATTTCCAAACAGCAGAGCCGTTGTCTCCACGCAACACAGTTTCAGTTTCGTTACTGAATGAATCCACGTTTTTGAACAAATCGGTTAACTGAATGATTCAATGACTAACTCATTAAGACACTGATTTGCTGCCACCTATTGGCGGTTTTAGTATCATTTCATTTTAGCTGAGGGATGAAGATTGAATGCTGTTTTTGTTTACGGTCATGATTGTGACAGTAGTTCTGGTTAAAGAGACACATTTATAAATAGACTATTAAGAGCGAAATATGAGATAACATTGTAAATATAACAGAGATAAAGTAATTATAGTCAAATTCAATACTACGGAGCCCCGGACATGACATGCAGGAAAAAAATAGCAGGCTAAATCATATGCACGATTTACTATTTTGTTCCCTTGATTTATAAATCATGCGCACGATTTAGTAAATCGAGGAAACGAAATAGTATATCTTGTGCACAATTTAATTTTTTTCTTAATTTTTTTTTTCTTTTCATGTGCGGGGCTCCATACAATACAATGTTTTTGCCTTTCTTTTTTTTTTTTCCTCTGGGGGGCAGGGCGATGGGGGCATCCAAATTGCAAATGCCACCTCTGGATTCCGTATTATGGTTATGCTTTTATTCGAAAAGAACTAATAAGTATATATCTTTTGTTTTTTTACAGATGAAGTGGTTCAAGTGGGATGTATGGTGATAAACAGTGTTGCTCTGCTACGGCCCCTGATTCAGTCAAATGTATATTCCCTCCCCAATGCACCTACCTTATCTGATCTTGACTTCGATAATGACTTAGAAGGTGAGATTTTCTTTCATCTTTAGGCATTTTTAGCATAATTTCATTGAATGCAAATTTGCATGAATTATATATCCAGATGTATTTGAGAGTCATTTCTCTTTTTTAGAATCTGATGACCCTGAACAACCTCATTTTGATTCTCGTAGTCGCATATTTGAGCTGGATCCTTGCAATAGTAATGGCAAAGTCTGCCTTGTTTACAAGAGCTGCATTCCAGGTGATTATGCATCCCACACTTAATCCTGAAGGATATAAAGAGATAGCATGCAAAAAAAGTTTATATCATTTTAATCTACCATCTGGCCCTGTGTCTGCTGGCCCGTTCTGTGTAGGTGTAATGGCCCAGCAGTGTGAGGTGTGGTTCTTGGACCGATCACTTTTCTGGCACTATCTCACCCCCTCCTTTACTGCCTACTACCGACTTATGATCACTCATTTGGGGCTTCCGGAGTGGCAGTATAATTTCACTCCGTATGGCCCCAGCCCACAAGCTAAGGTCAGGATTATCTGTTCAGTTCTATCACATTAAGAATATTTAAATTATTGTAAAATTATGTTTTTTTTTTTTTTTGTTGTTGTTTTACTAAAGTCTACACAAAATATTTTTAAAACATTTATATTTTTATATATGTTTTTACACATTTATATTTTATGGCAGATACAGTATGTATGGAATGTATGGTAAAATTTTACTTTTTTTTTTTTTTTTCACATCCAAAACAAATTAAATTAAAGGAGTTATATGTGACCCTGGACCACAAAACCAGTCACAAGTCGCACAGGTATATTTGTAGCAACAGCCAACAATACATTGTGTGGGTCAAAATTATAAATTTTTCTTTTATGTCAAAAATCATTAGGATATTAAAGGGTTAGTTCACCCAAAAATGAAAATTCTGTCATTTATTACTCTCCCTCATGCCGTTCCACACCCGTAAGACCTTCGTTAATCTTCGGAACCCAAATTAAGATATTTTAGTTGAAATCCGATGCCTCGGTGAGGCCTTCATAGCGATCTGAATCATGATTCGATACACTGATTCATTTGTGCTTCCTGAAGCAGTGTTTTGAAATCAGCCATCACTAAATAAGTCGTTATTTTGTTTTTTTGGCGCACCAAAAATCAACTAAAATATCTTAATTTATGTTCCGAAGATTAACGAAGGTCTTATGGGTGTGGAATGACATGAGGGGGAGTAATAAATGACAGAATTTTCATTTTTGGGTGAACTAACCCTTTAAGTAAAGATTTTCCATGAAATATACCATAAATATATCAAACATTTATTTTTTTTGTGAGTAGATATGTATTGCTAAGGACTTCATTTGGACAACTTTAAAGGTGATTTTCTCAATATTTTTATTTTTTTTTGCAACGTCAGATTCCAAATTTCAAATAGTTGTATCTCAGACAAATATTGTCCTATCCTAACAAACCATACATCAATGGAAAGCTTATTTATGAGTGATTTTGTGGTCCAGGGTCACATATGTATTTTTTTTTTCTGTTAAAATACTTAATACCCTTTAGCTTCCTTATTTTATTCTGGATATTTTATTTAATATATACACAAACAAGTATAAAGTAACAATCATTTTAACACTTTGTTGACTTCAACTGGCCTGTTTTAAATACATTTGAAGGCCTCTTTGTAATACACTACCGTTTGTAGTAAAAGTTTGGGTTTGGTAAGATTTTTTTAACTTTAATTTTTTGGATCAAATTGACATTAAAACAGTAAAATTGTGAAATTGTGTTACAATTTAAATTAACTTAAATATGTAATTTATTCCTGTGATGGAAAATCTGAATTTTCAGCATCATTTCTCCAGTCTTCAGTGTCACATGACCCTTCAGAAAACATTCTAAAATACTGATTTGCTGCTCAAAAACATTTCTTATTATTATCAATGTTGAAAATAGTTGTGCTGCTTAATATTTTGTCAGCACAATATTTCTTTGAAAATCTTACTAAGTGCAAACTTTTGAACGGTAGTGTGTGTTCATAGTTTCATTATGTAATCAGCTGCTACAAAGCAACTTTAAGTTCTCCATTTGCTTTCTTGATACAGCAATGGGCCGCTCTCTACCAACCCCTGACGTTCTGTGTGGATCCCCATCTTGATACATCCAGTGAACCTTTACTGAATAAGCTGGACCCAGCCAAGGCATTCCGGGGCAAGGCCAAGACACCCACTCCCAAGAAGAAGCAGCCAGCACAGGTCCCAGCGAGCGGCGGCAGTACAGCTAAAGGACTGGGGGCCTCGGGGAGACACAGTGTGACTAAACGATGACCCCGCTGTCCCAACAAATGCCTGTTGACTGTTCTCATACAGGCATGTTGACTGTTGGTATTCATCCTGACTTAAGCAGCTTAATTTCTTCTATTGATGCCCATAAGTCTGTGAATGTGTGTGCAAAATATTTATTAAAGATCAAACATGGACATGGATTCCTGAGATTGTTCAATAGATTATTTTGGTAGTACACCCTGGGCTGAGAAAGTTGGCCTGAGAAATTCACCCCATAAGCTTTTCGACAGGCATCCATGTCTCTTATTTTTCCTGGAAACATCCCAGCTGGCCTCAATGGAAAGGGAACTTTTCTTAATTGGTCCCTGAACCATTTTTGGTCCTTAACTTGAGCAGGTCTCACACAGATATCTCTGTAGTGCCATTCTTGTACTTTTCCAAAGGAACACATTCAGGATCTTCTGTAGACTGTGTCTTAGTGCTCTTAAGATCAGGGTGGTGTAGCTCTACAAATGCTTTGTAGATTAAAGCCCCAGTCACTCCACCAATAAAGGGGGCCACCAAGGGTACCCACCACCATCCATTGCCTGCCCTGGAAATACATTGAGTCAAATTAAACTGTATTGTTAGAGTAATTTACACCTCCAGATTAAATAACAAATAAAAATGTAATATTTTTTGCATTGTTATTTATTGTTTTTAATAAATAATTATAATATTCTAATAATATATTATTTGTACTTTATTTAATTGAATTATTTTAAAACATTTATTATTTTTTATTATTAAATCAAGTTCTTAAATAAAATAATTTTACATAGTTTTACATTTTTACAGTCATAGCAAATCATACACCAAATTCAGGCATACCAGTTAAAATATCATTCGTTTTTTTTTTTTTTTTGTTATTTTCTTGTTACAGATCTGAGCTGATAATTGTGACGGTTCCTATTGTCAACTTTTTAAGAAAATCACAATGGATGTTTCAAGCATTAATCATTATGTGATTAAATAATAATATGATATATATTATGTCTACATTATTTGAATAACTAAATATTTTAATAAACATTCATGTAAACATAATACATTATTATTATTAATAATAAATAAAGTACCTATATAAAATAACTTTCCAAAATAATTTTACAGTGATGGTAAACCATGCACCAAGTTCAGGTCAGGCATACAACTCAAAGTATTTTCCAGTTACAGATCTGATATGATAATTACGGAGCCCCTAAAGGGACATGGGAATGGAAAAAAAAAACATGAGATGAAAGGAAAAGTTAGATGTCAGTGCTTTTGCATTCTCTCAAGAAACCTTGCATTCGCTCGCAAAATGTTTGCTTTCCCCTGAGAAATTGTATTTTTTTGGGGGGGTGGGGGAGGGGGGCAATAATTTTTTTGTGAGGGAACACAGAGGATTTGCGAGCGAATGCAAAGTTTCTCGGGGAACACAAAACTTTTGCGAGTGAACTCAAAAGCATTTAAAAATTTTTCACCATGTCCCTTTAGGGGCTCTGTAGATAATTGTAGATAAACTTGAGCAAAATCAATAACATAATGGATGGTTTTAAGTCATCCACATCAAGAATTCAGACCACACAGGGTTATCGTGGCTGAAAATGTGGGAAATGTTGCAAATCAGTAACCCTGATCCAAACAAATATTAAAGAGTGTTTTATAGCTTGATTTTAGATTAAATTTATTTACCTGAAAACCTCCATGCCCCAACCTGCCATCAGTGTGAAGACTCTTGGCCCCAGGTCTCGTGTGGGATTGATGGCATAGCCGCTGTTGCTCCCCAGAGAGACACCAATGAGCAGCACCACGAGCCCCACACCCACAGGCTCACCTCCAGCCACAACCGGCTGGTTTCTCTGGTCTGACAGAGCCATCATACACAACAACAGCATGGCGGTGCCCAGAACCTGATTCAGAGATATTAAAATATCTTCCTCTAAAAGTGCTTAACAGGTACAGTCGAGCAATTTTTTTGCACATTGTTCATTTTGGAATACCTGGTCGAAGAATCCAGTGTAGATTGAGATGTAAGGTGCTGGATATGTGGCAAAGATCCCAGCTGTTGCTTTGGGGCCAGACACAGTGAAATTGCCCCCACAGTAATGATGTATAGCATCTATAAAGCACAGTACAGATGTGAGCAAAGAAACCTTGTGGTAGTTTATATGACCTACTCCAACACTAAGAACAAAAATAACTTCGGAAGAACAAGATGAGTATTTGCTCACCATAATAAAGTGTAAAAATGGTCCCAGCAGCAAGGAAGGAACCCAGAAACTGGGCGAGAACATATAGTGGCAGCATCTTCCAGCGCAAACGGCCAAACACGCACATTGTGAATGAAACAGCAGCATTCATATGAGCTCCTATGTGATAGAGTAAAACATATTGCATTATTCATTGTCATTAAGGAATTTAGGAGAGCTCTGACTTGGTGTTTGGGGTCAAGAGGGTCTCACCTGACACTTTTCCACCAATGTGCGCACCCATAGCCACACTTAACCCAAAGCCTATATTTATGCTGAGGTACTCTCCAAAAAAGCCATTTCCTGTGACCACTTGTGCAATACAGCCAAGGCCGAAAACCTGGAATTCAAAAACAGTCTGTCAGAGAAACTAAACAGGCTAATTATGGATGATGTGCAGCAGGACATAATAGGAAAATAAACCCTGATTCAAGGCTTATTTCATGGCTACTTATCAGATAAAAAAATTAAATGGACATAAAATGTTGATTTTAGGTGTACACAGCAAAATCCCCAGAGTTAAATCAGCTCTGCTCAGAGAACATATGGTCCCTCTCTATATAGAGTTAAAATATCACTGAAGCAGAGTTAAAGTTAATGAAATAATATGCTGTTTGTGGAGTTGTTTAATCAGATCTTGAGAGATTTAATGTCTTTTATCTTTATTTGATTTCATCTAAGGATGTAGCTGGAAGTCCTTTGTTGTTATTATGTTTCTCTTTAGTGATTATGCTTGTTAACAGCAGGTGTTCATCACTAATGCTCAATCATAACTTCATCACTTAATTATCTCATTAACTTTAACTCTGCTTCCGTGTTACTTTAACACTATATAGAGAGGGACCATATGCTATCTGAGCAGAGTTGATTTAACTCTGGGGATTTTGCTGTGTACTTAGAGACTGCAATGAGACAGAAACAGAGTTGTTATTTTTAACTAAAAATGGAAGTAAAACTATTAACTCTCTGGTGCTGTTTGCATGGCAGTGGAAAATGACTGTTTTTTTAAGTAAATGTACTATATTTTAGTTTGATAATGTTTTTTTTTATTTAATATTTTGTATTTTTAGGGGATTTTATGGTACTAAATTATATTTATGGAATAGTTATTATCCTATCTGTTTACCCATAAACTTGCATTCTTTGGAGCACTTAAGTTTGGTATTTTTTAAAGATGACACTTGGCAGATTATTGCTGAAGTGAAAAAAGTGAAACAAAAAAAAAAAGTTATAAAAGTTTAAGTTTATTATTATGAAAAATGCACAAAATACTATTTTTCAATTTTATATGTAATACATATTTTCAAAAACTTGTTTTACTGAAAAACTGTAAGAATATCAAAACCATAAATCTAAACAAGTTGTGCTCCAAATTTGAGTTTGATATCTCAAAAAATGAGCTTTCAGTAAGATTTTGCTTGGCGCAGTACCAAATGTTTCCACTAGATGAAATTTGCTTCCCATTTGTTTCCAATGCGTGAACAATACAATAAACTCCACAAAAAATAAGAAATGTTTCCTTGGAAACTATCTGAAATGAGTTTAAATTAAAGCACTGAAATTACTAAATGAAAATAAATTAAAACTAAAACTGAACCTAAACTAAAACCAAAATAAAAATAAACATTTACACTTTACAATAAGGTTTCATTAGTTAACTACATTAGTTAACATGAATTAACAATGAACATTACTTATACAGCATTTATTAATCTTAGTTATTGTTAATCAAATACATTTTTTAAGATCAAAAGTTGTATATGTTAACATTAGTTAATGCACTGTGAACTGACATGAACATTTGTATTAACTAACATTAATAAAGGTTAAATTTGTTAGTTCATGTTAGTTAATATTTCCTAATGTTAACAAATGACACCCTATTGTAAAGTGTTACCAAATAAATTATAGCTGAATAGTAATATTTAAAATTTAAAAAATGACAAAAACACATAAAATAACTAAGAATTAAACTAAAATGAAAATGAAATATTCAATATTCAAAATATTAATAAAACTATAATAGTATATAAATAATACAAAATGAATGGTCAGTTAGCATTTATTGGCCGAGTTTTTGCATTAATTTTGGCATGGTCACTTTGAGTTTCACCTGATAATGGAAAAAAGTATGTCTTGCCAATCTCTCCAAAAATAGAAAGTATGTAGCACATGGTCTGTCTCCTATCAAACTATACCGACCACTCGTGCATGTGGGCATGTGATCCAAAGCATTACAATGACAAGTACAAAGACATCATGAATGAATGAATAAAACAATGAAGGAAATCATCAGTAAAATACTCCACAGTAAAATTATATTAACTGTTTTCCAAGCTTGCCATCATCATGATTATTCAAGTCTTTATGCAATGAAATGAGCCACCATTAAGCAGCAAAATGAATTCTCACAAACCTCTTACCATCATGATGAATGAGCAGAGGGTCTCTGCCAGGACCACTCGAATACATTCATTCTTGATCTTCAACATGGAGACCACAGTGGGTGCCATATGGCCTCGAATACCGTCCTCCATTATGCTGACTTCCTGTTTAATTTCCTTGCACTTTTTCTGCAATATTCTCCCTCTGTTTTGCTAATTCAGGCTCTTTGAATGGTTGTCATTGGGCTTGTCTGGATTGTACTGTTTGTCAGTTTGTCAGCAGTGTCTATTTATATGAAGTCTTTGCCCCTCCCCATTACTCATGCATGACAGGAAACACACACTGACAGCAGTATCACGAGTTATTTTCAAATGTTACATCAGTTTCAATTTCAGATAACATAATCCTGCAATATATCATATATATGAACTGATATATGTCTTACAGTAAAACTAATAATTCACTTGTTATTTAACCTCACGCATGTGTATGTGTGATTTTACACAGTTTCACAGTTGTAGTGATACAAATTCTCAGCTTTAATAAAAATCTTATAGTTTTAGTTTTAACTGATTTGTATAGCTACTATTAATAAACTTGAACAATCAAATAATTCAATAAATAAGTAATTCTTTGCACTCTGTACTCTCATACTCTATCATCAATATATACCAGAGGTTTGTGCTTGCTATAAAGATAGCTTATCTCTTACTGATTTGTATTGAGGAATGTAGGAACTAGTGGGAAGAGATAAACAGCTAATAGCTGACCAATGTGCAACCCAATAGTGTAGGTGAATATATATATTTACAGTCAAAGCTAAATTTATTCAGACACCTTGAACATTTCATTCATTAATACAGTTTATTCACTATAGTTTAAAAAATGGTAATAAAATATGACAAGATCTCTGTGTCAGAAAAAATTAATCTTAATTGTGTCAGATAACACTTAAGCAAAACATGGTCAGGTCAAAGTGTCTGAATAATTTTTGGTTCCACATTTTTATCAATTTTACTGGTAGTCCACTGTGTGAAGGATTTTAAAAATGCTGGGTTAAAAACAATCTTTGAAAGAAATTTTTTTTTATTATTTATTTTTATGTATTTTATCATTTATATATTTCAGGTATTACTTAAATATCTTGTTTTTGTTTTTATACAAATAATTATGTTTATTTTTTCTTTCTTACTTTATAAACAAACACAGTTTCTACATCAATTTTACACACATGGGTCAAAAATTTCCCATATAGAAATCTTTAATATTTGCAATTTTTTGCAAGTAGGAACATATTTACTGCAGACAATTGTTCATCTGCCACACATTTTACATCTTAACAAGGCTACTTTTGTATATTTGATGGATGTAAGTCTTATTATATTTAATATATTAGGCTATATATTTCATAATTTTTAATTTTTTGTCATAAATCAATGCAATTGGTCATCCTTTATGTCTGTCAGCGTTCCTGAAAAGTAACCGTTTTTTACATATACAACATGGGTCTAAAGTCAACGGAATGAGTTATTTTCTATATTGCATATATTACAATAAATTAATTTCATCATTCATTATTCCATCTATTACTCAATAACCAAATCCTTATTTTAATTTTTCCTTTCTTTTTGAATGAAATTTTTTTGTGTCATTACCATTCTAAAGGCCAATGTATACCTCACTTTTTATGTGTACGTGAGGGTCAGCAAACAGATTTTTGTAACTTTTTATAATTTCCGCCAGATTTCTGTAACTGTGTATGTGCAACCTGCACATACACATTTAAATTGCGTTTGACTGTGCACAAAGTATACTTTCAGCTTTTTTTTTACAGTGATGTCATCATCCACCTGTTGAGGACCAGCCATTAACACTCTAGATAAAGAAATTCAAAATCACTGTTGATCGATACACTTATTATATATTTTCACTGTTTGACAGAAACCTTGTTCAAAACTGTTACTTTTCAGGAACACCTTTTAGATGTAAAAGGTGACCAGTATCATTGGTTTATGACAAAAAATACAAATTATGAAATATAGGCTATTTTATGAAATATAATATGACTTTCATCCATCAAATATACAAATGCAGCCATGTTGAGAGGTGAAATGTGTGGCGGATGAACAGTTGTCTGCAGTAAATATGTTCCTACTTGCAAAAATTTGCAAAGATTTCTAAATGGGTCATTTTTGACCCATGTGTGTAAAATTGATGTAGAAATACAAAACCTGTGTTTGTTTATGAAAAAAATAAAGAAAAAATAAACACAATGATTTGTTAAAATCAAAAACAAGATATTTAAGTAATACCTGGAATAAATTAATGATAAAATACATTTCTTTCAAATATTCAGCGAAGAAACACTCATTCATAACTGAAATTACATAGGAAATGAATACGGTCATTTTTGACCCATGTGTGTAAAATTGATGTAGACAGACAAAAACTGTGCTTGTTTATAAAGTAAGAAAGAAAAAATGAACATAATGATTTTTGACAATCAAAAACAAGATATTTAAGGAATACCTGGAATAAATGAATGATAAAATACATTTCTTTTAAAGATTCAGCAAAGAAACTCTCAACCGTTATTGAAATTACATAGGAAATGAATACGGGTCATTTTTGACCCATGTTGCGCATTAGAAGGGGTTTTCATAGCTTGTGCATCAAAGGGTTAAGCACTACAAACAGTGAAAGGTACTTAGAATTTCCTCAGCAAAGATAAGGGCTGATGGTTTGGTGATAACAGGCCACTGACCTTCCTTTGCACATGTGTGGACAATGAAAAGCTGTTGTAACATTTGTAAAAAGCTGAATGGAAGAGCCACTGGAATGCAAAGCACTGTATTTATACAGGTATTTATTTTATTTTTTATGTATGAGTGAGATTATGCAAACTCTCCTGTGGGTCTGTGGGTGTGTACAGATGGATCGGAAGGGACTCTGAAGGGAAATTGAAGGGGTTTGCATTGTGCGAAGGGAGAAAATATTTGCTAACAGCTTCCTAAGCTTCCTGTTCATCAGTACTGAGTTTTGGTTGGCCTTGTAGATTATCCATGAATCATTCATGAAGTAAAACCTGCACACATACAATATTCCGAGGGTTGTCCTGTATGAGCAAGTTTTATCTGATTTTTCTGTTTGTCAAAGGAATGCTGAACACAGCATAAAAGGAAATCTGGGTACAACAAATCTCCTCAGCCAACTTGACCTTTCAACTGCATGTAGGCGGCTCAGATGTCTTCACATTACATTGTTTCAGCAGTACAAGTGATTCTCTTTATAAGTGAGTCACTGAATCATTGATTCATTCCAAATGCTGATTCATTTAGGAACAAAACAAAACACAAAGTAACGGGCAATATTGAAAGTCATTCAATTTTGAAGGTGCCACCAAACGTTTTTTTACAAGATGTAATATAAGTCTAAGGTGTGCCCTGAATGTGTCTGTGAAGTTTCAGCTCAAAATACCCCATAGATTTTTTTTTTATTAATTTTTTTAACGGCCTATTTTGGGGCATAATTAGAAATACGCCGATTCAGGCCGCGGCCCCTTTAATTCCTCACGCTCTCCACCCCCTCCCGAGCTCTCGACTCTATCATTGCATAAACAAAGTTCACACAGCTAATATAAGCCTCAAAATGGATCTTTACAAAGTGTTTGTCATGCATGCTGCATGCATACATCAGATTATGTGAGTATAGTGTTTATTTGGATGTTTACATTTGATTCTGAATGAGTTTGTGGCTAAAGCTAACATTACACACTGTTGGAGAGATTTATAAAGAATGAAGATGTGTTTATGCATTATACAGACTGCAAGTGTTTAATAATTAAAATAACGACAGTCTTGTCTCTGTGAATACAGTAAGAAACGATGGTAACTTTAACCACATTTAACAGTACATTAGCAACATGCTAACGAAACATTTAGAAAGACAGTTTACAAATATCACTAAAAATATCATGTTATCATGGATCATGTCAGTTATTATTGCTCCATCTGCCATTTTTCACTATTGTTCTTGCTTGCTTACCTAGTCTGATGATTCAGCTGTGCACATCCAGACGTTAATACTGTCTGCCCTTGTGTAATGCCTTGAACATGAGCTGGCATATGCAAATATTGGGGGCATTCATATTAATGATCCCGACTGTTACATAACAGTCGGTGTTATGTTGAGATTCGCCTGTTCTTCGGAGGTCATTTAAACAAATGAGATTTATATAAGAAAGAGGAAACAATGGAGTTTGAGACTCACTGTATGTCATTTCCATGTACTGAACTCTTGTTATTTAAATATGCCAAGGTAAATTCACTTTTTAATTCTAGGGCACCTTTAACTTCTTGACTTTATACTGTTGTATAAAAATCATATGACCAAATATTGCTGCCTCTTTGTTACTCAAATAATTATTATAAAAATGGCTAGAGCCTTAATTTCTATAGTCTAACATTTTAGAATCAGTAGCCTAATCATAGTAAAAATTAATTTAACTAGCAAAGGCAGATCCTGGTTTTTGGTGCAAGAAAGTAGGTCACTGGTTGGTGTTTCTCATACTTGACATTAATTATTGTAAAAAAAAAAAAAAAAAAAAATTTATTATTATGAATGAAATATACAACATATCGGTGATTAAAATAGTAGCCTATTTTTTGGAATTCATAAGTCCTTTGTAATTAATTATATACTAAACCAATAAAACACAAACAAGAAAAAAAAATTATATATATATATATAATTATAATTATATAATTATATATATATATATATTATATATATATATATTATATAATTATATATATATATATATAGTTTTTTTTTTCTTGTTTGTGTTTTATTGGTTTAGTATATAATTAATTACAAAGGACTTATGAATTCCAAAAAATAGGCTACTATTTTAATCACCGATATGTTGTATATTTCATTCATAATAATAACAAATATAAAAAATTGTTAACATTATTAAAATTAAAAAATGTTTTTCCGATACATAAATCAATATATTTTATTTATGAAATGTGTATTTACATTTACGTATTTGAATAGTCCGTATGTATGGATTTGCTTCTCAGGTGTGAATATATTTTTCTCATGTTCCAGAGCGAAATCTATCTATCTGTTTGTCTGTCTGTCTTTTACTATAATTGGAGCTGCTTCAACTCATAATTGTAGGCTTATATCTGCAGGTCTATGATCCAATGAGTTCCGACGTTAAGACCCAGAGGAGTGTTTGCTCTGTGTTAATGAGACGGTCTCGAATTCCTTCAGTGCATTTACAGTCTTTGCCCTGTGCGCGCGCACAGTGCGCAGTCGTGCCAGGTTCAGCCAGGCTAAACTAGGCATTTTGTCTCTTTTAAGTAAACCGAGGATTTTAGCGGAGGCACGCGGACTTGATAAATGAACTGGGAGTGGAGTGACATATATTCCCATCCGTTATGGATGGTTTCAACGGCGATCTTGGCCATAATCGTGCGCGCGCTGCGGAAAGTGCCCTGGAACCCGCGCGCCTGTCCCGTGGAGTTAAAAGGAAAAACTGCGATTATCACTGGCGCCAACACTGGTGAGAGTCTCAATTTTACTATTTAAAATATTAATAAATTATGTTTTTAATGAATGGTGGTGAACATACAAATGCTTAAATGGGAAGAATTGCGGAAAATAACTTTACGCAGAAGACAAATTAAACATCGTATCAAAAATGAAGCGATAAATAATGTCACAGAAAAAAAATACAAGGAAGTTTAAGACATGTTTTATCATTAGACAGTCTAAAATAGTTTTTATTCATATTTACGCAGAGTCGTGGATATGCTTCACTAAAACTGGCTACACTAGCAAACAGGCTCGTGTATGTAGTATCAGATGTTTCACATGTGTGGTATGTGTCTGTGGTGGTTTATTTCATGGTGAAGCATAATTAGTTTGTTTTGCTGATAAAAGTAAAGATAGAAAGATTTTTATAACCAAAACACTGTTGGAATGTGATGTTCTTTTGCATAAAGTCTTAAATAATTCTGTCATTATCCACTACACTTTTACAAATAAAAGTTCTTTATTGACAATGATGGTTTCATGAGGAACCTGTTAACATCCATGGAACCTTCCCATTCCACAAAAGGTGCTTTATAGTGGAAAACGGCTCTTTAGATTATTAAAATGTTCTTCACAATAAGAAAAACATGTTTTTTTTTTAAAGAATGTTTCACTAGAAGGTTCTTTGGGGAACCAAAAATGGTTCTTCTATTGGCCAATTCACACTGCACAGACAAATGCGAACAAACACATTTGTTGGGTTTTGTTGGACCAGTGTGTTATCCCTGTCTGCATCTGTTGGCGTTGGTCAAGGTTTCTTTTCACCTAAATGAAAATGTTCAATCAGCGTTTGTTAGTGTCTGCTGGGGCAGTGTGAACATGATTATTTTTAACATAGTAATTTTTCATAAAATTCTAAATCCAACGGCCATCTTGTTTGTTGGCATTTGTCTGTGCAGTGTGAATTGGCCTTATATGGCATCACTCTTAAAAACCTTTATTTTTAAGAGTGTACTGCTGGGTCATTCATCTCTAGTTTTTACCTCTCAGGGATTGGGAAGTTCATTGCCCTGGACTTTGCCCGTCGTGGGGCGCGGGTGATCCTGGCGTGCCGGAGCGAGGCTCGTGGGACTGCAGCGCTGCAAGAAATCAGAGACAGCAGTGGGAACCAGAACGTGCATCTGCGTCTGCTTGACACCTCGTCGCTCGAGTCTGTCCGGAAGTTTGCGGCACGGATCTTGGAGGAAGAGAAGGAATTACACATCCTGGTCAATAACGCTGGGGCCTCAGGTGGAACGGCCGTCTCTCTCTCTCTCTTTCTCCCATATACTGTATGTCCATATTGTGTTGTATATGTCCATGTAAACAGTAGTTTGTTCATTCCTACAGGCCTACCCAGTAAGATCACCGCTGATGGGTTGGAAATCACATTTGCAACCAACCATATTGGGCCATTCCTGCTCACCAGTTTGCTTTTAGGTCAGACATTCCCATTGCTTATGCTTTTATTCCACTCTCAAAAAGACAATCTGCAAGTAACACTCATAAACAATGCCTTTTCTTTTCATTGTCACATAGACCTTTTGAAGAAATCAGCCCCAGCTCGCATCGTAAATGTTTCTTCTATGAATCACTGGAAAGGCGAAGTGGACTTTTCCCATTTCCGTGGGGACAATCTTTGCAATGTGATGGATGCTGCATATAACCACACCAAGCTGCACAATGTCATCTGGACCAATGAGTTGGCACGCAGACTTCAGGGCACAGGTACATGTCCAAAACGCATCTCACTACAGTGACTGTCTGCTGTCTGCCATTAGAAAATCAACAGACAGTCATAATTAGATTTTGATAATTAGAATTCTTGACATATAACAAGGTCATTTAGAAAACAGGAGTGGTAAAATATACTCAAAAGCCTACAAATCATAAACAAAAACTTGGAACTTCAAATACTTGAGCACATGTGACACAATATTCTAAACATGCATGCAAACATTTATGTTAAAAAGCTTTAAAAACCATGTATTTCCTTAGTAAGATACCTGAATTTGCTGTAAATTCCATCTATGATCTAATTGGTTACATGCTTGCTAAAAAACAAAATAGCTTCTTATGTATATAAAGGTGCCCTAGAATTGACATTTTACAAGATGTAATATAAGTCTAAGGTGTCCCCAGAATGTGTCTGTGAAGTTTCAGCTCAAAATACTCCATAGATTTTTGATTATACCATGTTTTAACTGCCTATTTTGGGGTGGCATTAAAAATGCTCTGATTTGGGATGTGTACACCTCGATAAGAATGAAGATGCGTTTATGAATTATACTGACTACAAGCGTTTTCGGGTTAAAAATGAAAATAACGGCATGGCTCTGGTCTCTGTGAATACAGTAAGTAACATAATGAAACATAAATGTGGTAACTTTAACCACATTTAATAGTACATTGGCAACATGCTAACAAAACATTTAGAAAAACAATTTACAAATATCACAAAATATATCATGATATCATGGATCATGAACAGTTATTATAGATCCATCTGCCATTTTCGCCGTTGTCATGGCTTGCATGCTTCACAATACCTGCAGAACTTCTGATGATTCGGCTGTGCAGCTCCATACGTTAATACTGCCTTGCCTTGAACACGGGCTGGTATATGCAAATGTTGGGGTGTACATATTAATGATGCGGACTGTTGCGTCACAGTCGGTGTTATGTTGAGATTCGCCTGTTCTTCCGTGGTTTTTCATGCACGAGATTTACATATGTAGGAAACAATGGTGTTTGAGGCTCACCGTATGTCATTTCCATGTACAGAACACTTATTATTCAACTATGCCAAGGTAAATTCAATTTTAAATTCTAGGGCACCTTAAAATGCCTTAAAGTGTTTGAACCCCGATAATTGCTGCTTGCAGCTATATTTGGATTTGTCATTGCTTGATGATTCAGTACCCTATTATGTGCATAATCCAATATAATAAATGTATTAATGATTTTTGTAAAAAATTAAGTCTTTACTGTAACACTTATACTCAAAAATACTCAAAAGGTCTTCCTTATTCAAAATGATGCAGTGATGCAACAACTGGCCATGACATATGTTTTCACTTTCTTCAACAAAACAAAAGGATCTTTTATTGTTTTGTGTGTGTTTCAGGAGTGACAGCAAACTCTCTGCATCCAGGTGTAGTTATGACAGATGTAATGAGAAACTATAACTTCATAATCCGATTCCTCTTCAACTTGGTCGGCTTTTTCTTCTTCAAAGTAAGTCGTCTATCAATCCATTGCCGCTAAACAACACACAACATCTCCTGGCTGCTTCCTGCCAACTTCTCTAGAACCACTAGTGCACTAGTTCCCAAAACAGATGGGTAACATCTGTTAGTGCTTTTTGTTCTTACTGCAGTTCTGCCACAATGTCCTAAACATTCTATTTAATAACCTCTAAACTTCAGCTGTGTGTGGGAGCTACTCCAAACCTTAATGCATAACATAGCAACTTGGTTAGTTTAAAGTGTCCCTATTATGCTTTGCTAATTGTTCTCAGTTTAGTTTTGAAGGTCTCCTACAACAGGTTTTCAAATGCATCAAAGGTCAAAAAAAAAAATTCTCATAACACACAATGCACATCACCTCATTTATTAAAGAGCCTGAAAATGGTTTGTCAAAGATTCAGTCTCTCTAAACCTCTCTTGCTCTCTAAACCCCACTCTGCTCTAATTGGTCAGACAGCCCAGTCTGTTGTGATTGGTCTATCACTTACAGAGTGTGTCTGAAACAAAACACTCATTACCATATCTGAATTTCAGCTCCCATGTGCTATATTCCAAACACTTGATTCGCAGTGATGGGAACCGTAACAATGGAGTCGATTTTATCAATTCTAGCCAGAGTTCTCATACTCTGGAAGCTCTTTTAAAGTAGATTTGCTTTCACAACCCAGAAAACAGTGTCTTCTCGACATGTCGACAACACAAATCAAACTCTTCCAGTCTTCGCTACAACTACAGTGTTTGAGGACGGCTCAAAGTAGAAGCTGTTAGGAGGCAGTCATTGAAGACCATAGGCTGGCATTATGTAAATTTGTCACAATAAAGTAGGGCTGGAATTACTGATTACTCAAGCAGTTCAGAATCAGTTCTTTCTTTTGGGAGACAATAACTTTTATTTATCAAGTACTTTGATCTTTGAAACTTTGCAGACCTTTTACATTCTCAAACATCTACTGTATATTACATGCTGCATGAAAGGTAAAATCTGAAAAGCAACTATAGGGGCACTTTGACATTGATTGTCATCAGGGTTGGGGATTAACGAAATACATGTAACTTAGTTTTGTATTTAAAATACAAAATTTGAGTAACTGTATTTCATTACAGTTACATTTTAAATGGGTGGTAATCAAATTACAGTTACATCCACAAAGTACTTTAGATTACCAAAGTAATTACTTTGAATTTTAATGCCATTTATTTAATTTAAACATTAATGTAAACTGTGACAGGCAATTAATGTAAACAGCAATTGGTGATTCTCTGACTCTGACAGTCTACAAAAGCATCCTTTTTGCTCATAAGGTTCATGCAACATTTTAGTAATTTTAACAAAGAGGGTTCATAAAAATTGCATGTTGTATTTATTTAGTACTGTCCTGAGTAAGCTATTTAACATAACAGATGTTTACAC
This sequence comes from Chanodichthys erythropterus, assembly GCF_024489055.1. Taxonomy (NCBI): domain Eukaryota; kingdom Metazoa; phylum Chordata; class Actinopteri; order Cypriniformes; family Xenocyprididae; genus Chanodichthys; species Chanodichthys erythropterus. The sequence continues at coordinate 15,273,241 of NC_090242.1, read as the reverse complement.
TCAACAAATGACCGAATTTATAAAAATTGCCCCATTCCTAAATTTAAATACCCATGAATCTTAACTGTCCTGTCATTACCTGAATGATCCACGACTGTTTTCATGTTTTGCAATAGTAGTTTGTGAGTTTTTATCTCACATTTCTGATTTGTTTTCCTTCCAAATGCGAGTTTGCATCTCACAGTTCTGACTTTTTTTTTTTTTCTCAGAATTGCGAGATTTAAACTCACAATTGTGTTTTATAAAGTCAGAATTGGGAGATATAGGCCCGGTTTCACAGACAGGGCTTAGATTAAGCCAGGATTAGCCCTTAGTTCAATTAGGAAGTAGCTTTTATAAACGTACCCTAGAAAAAAAAAACATTACTGGTGTGCATCTTGAGACAAAACAATGGCAATGACATATTTTAAGATACGTTGATACAAGTTGCTTTCAGTTAAAACAGCTCAAACATGCATTTTAGTCTAGGCTAGGCTTGGGTTAAGCCTTGTCTGTGAAACCGGGGGATTAACTCACAATTGCAAGTTATAAAGTCAGAATTGCATGACTTTTTTTCTGGAAAATTGCGAGTTTACATCTCACAATTCTGACTTATTTTCTCAAAATTGAGAGTTTATATTTCAGAATTCTGACTTATTTTCTCAATATTAGGAATTTATATCACAATTCTGACTTTATAACTCGCAATTGCAACTTTATATCATGCAAATCTGAGGAAAAAAGTCAGAATTGAGATAAAAACTCGCAATTACCTTTTTTTGTGTTACATACTTAATAGTATTTCCAAAAGTATTCTAAAGTATTTAGATTAAGTTACAGAACTTGGGTAATCTAACGAAATACGTTACAAATTACTTGTATTTTGTAATCTGTAGTGAAATACATTTTAAAAGTAACCTGCCCAGCCCTGATTGTCATTTAACATTTTAAAGTTAAACATATAAAATACTTATAGTCTACACAACAGTCTCCGTGCTCACAGCGTCAAAGACATTAATATATTAACGATTTATAAAAGATGAATCACTGTCTGGCCATCTGGGATTTTGGTATGGAGATAAAGGTTATGATTATAATTTCTTTGGAAGTATTACACCACATTGTGTGTGTATATTAGCACCATTTGTTGTTTGCTTGTGGTATGAGATAGAGCGTTTGAACCCGAAAGTGCTGCAGTGTGACGTCAGACTTAACAACAGTCAGGGACTTAGAAGCAGAAATTGCCTAGTTTCCTGGAAGGAGTGAAATAAAAATTTGGTAATTGGAAGTTTTTTTATTGTGCAATTCTTACTGATTTTGGGACCGGTGACGTAAGTTCCATTTAAACACTAGGGAGGACACAAACCCCACAGCTCAACTATTTAACAACAGCAAATGAGATTTGTCAAGTGATGCTTGTTAGCCAGCACACCCTCTTTTGGAAAATCCCAAAAAATGACATACCCAAACTAAAATAGATGCAGTTCATGGACCCTTTGCACTAAAAGCATAAGTAAGGTCTCATTTGAAAGCAGACACTTTGCAGTGTATTGTAAAGTCATAATTAATTATTGTCTCAATGAGGAAAATAGTTAAAAATAGCTTCAAATTTTGAAAAGTTATTAGAAATTTATTTTTATGAAATATCTTTATGGAAATAAAAGTGAAGTTGGCCTTCACTTCATTTCTTCAATCTAGAAATGCACTGCAGCTAAAACCACATGTCTGACCATGTTATATTTCAAATCTGAAGATGATAAGATTAAAACTCATTGTTTTATTTTAATTTTTTTTTTAAGACAATGTCATGTGATTTTATTTTGAGAAAGACTCTAAAATGCTAACTGATGTTTATTGGCATTATCTAAGCATCTATTTAAGTGTATCGTCTCGTTTGTTATGTGGTGCTAACTGCCCCATTCAGTTTCAGTCTCCCCTGAACACATTCACACCTCTCCGGCCTGCTTATGGCTCTAATTATTCTTTTCTTTTGTCTCTATTATAATTACTGACGATGTTCTATTCAAGATGATTTAATCCCTCATTTCATTCACCAAACTTCTCACTTCACCTCCTTTCAAACTTTATCTAATGACCTTCTTGAGCTTTACAATTTAAAGCTATTTATTTGCATTAGCTCAGAACAGGTACATCTCTGGGCTCGTTAGCATGTTAGCTTAGCACACCAACAAAACACGATGATTTATAAGATTAAAACCACGTTTTTGCTCCAAATTTAAAAGTCGAGTGTTTTAAATAACCTTCTGTGATGTGATGTGGCTTCAGATCAAAAATCAGACAGAAAATATATAGTTTTATGCTATTCTGCACAATGAGAAAAGCTATTTCGATTAGCATTGCATTATAAATATAATATTATGAATACCCGACATGGCGTGAAGAACACAGATAAACCACATATCATCACAATCGTGTATTTATTACTTTCAAAAGTGTCGATCTGTATGTTATATCCATGGTTTTAGCGATCTCTGGAAGCCTTTGTTAGTTCCTGGAATGTCACATGGTATGCCTGTCCTTCATCACGTGTCATTTGTGTACTAAATATGTACAGAGCGCCCTCCGGCTGCAGGTATGACTTGAAAACACAGTACATCAGAGTATCCAGCGTAATAAGCGTGATAAGGACAACAGCGTGTTTTGGGTAAAAATTGAATAAATATTGCTCCTCTGTATAGAAAACTGACATAAACGTATGAGAATCCATCAATATTTCTCCAAATGTGCATGCTTTTAAGCTAAAAGCCCTGAGGGATGTTATTTTGTTGAGTTTTTTCATGACAATCTCACAAGAGTTTTTTCTCAGTGTCTGATGCTCATATTTCAATGAAAAGGTAACGACTCCGTTTTTCATAGTCATAACTTCCGACGCATATTAACAAATAACGGTAACTATATGATATTGAGAGTAAAATAGAGATTAAAAATTGAAGCTTGTGACTTATATCTTTTTAATGATGTATAGTTGTTACATCTAACAGTAAATTTGAGCTAATTTAAACAAAGAAGCATCAGCGCGTCCTTGTGTAGGTAAACATGTAAAAAAAATTGTTTAATATCCATTGTGTGTTTTTGCATTTTTTCCATTACAGACTGCTGAAGAGGGAGCTTTCAACCCAATTTACTGTGCCATTTCAGAGGAAACAGAGGGAATCACTGGAAAATACTTCGACAGTGACTGTTCCCTGGTCCTCCCAGCACCTCCTGCCAGAGATCCTGCCCTTGGAGTGAAGGAATATGAGTTCTGTGAGAGACTGACTGCCAAACCATAAAGAGACAAACTCTGTCATCATTTATTCGCCTTCATGTTTACATCAGCTGTCCGTGTGGCCCATGTGCTATATTCCAAGTGTTCTGAAGCCGTTTGATAGTTTTATGTGAGGAAAAGACTGAAATGTAATTTTTCCCAATAATAACTTTTTCCATCAGAGTCAGACATGGCTGTTACGTAAACCATTTTTATAGAGCAGAACAAGCAAACATATTGTACAAAATCTCTTTGAATAAAGAACATATAAAGGCTCAGTCTGTCATTATATCTGTTTTGTACACACAAACTTACAGGGAGTTGTTCTTTTAAACATGATGTTTTTGATGTTACCTTTTGCGATGTGATGGTATTTTTCTCAAACTTACTAATGGGATACAGAATTAACTTAATCTCAAAATGCACTGTGAATGCACTTTTCACATGTACACACATCAAATGTTTCAACATATGTTCAACATATGTTTTGCAATAAAAACCTAACGCCTCTTTTTTTTTTAAAAAAATGCTCAAATCTGTTTCCTATTATTTCCAGCCAACATGCTGATCCCACACATACACATATATGCTCTAAAAGACTATAACACTTCATCCTATGCACCGCCATTCAAAAGTTTGTTGTTGATAAGATTTTATGAGAAATGAATCATTTTATTAAGTGAGGATGGATTAAATTGATCAAAAATGATTAAAAATGACAATCAAGGCTTTTACATTGTAATGTCTATATCAAATAAATGTTCTTTAAAAATATTAAGCAGCATATTTATAAGAAATATTTCTTGAATAGCAAATCAGCGTATTAGAATGATTTCTGAAGGATCATGTGACACTGAAGGCTGGAGTAATGATGCTGAATAAATGACATTTTAAAATATATTCAAATAGAAAACAAATATTTTTAATTATAATAACATTTCACAATTTTACTAATTTTGCGGTATTTCCTTCAAATAAATGCAGCCTTGTAAACATTAAAGACTTTCAAAAACATTACAAGTTTTGAACTGTATAGTGTAAATAGCAAGGTTTCAAAGGCAATAAAATGACAAGCTGAGATAATTTTACCATAACCATTTGGCATATTAAATGACAATATTTATTAATATAGTAAAAACTAACAAAATTACAGGAAACAAGGCATTTAAGTTTAGAGTCAAATTAAAACAGATGCAATTCAACATAAATTAAAAATTAACCTATATATATATGACAAGAAACTGAATTTGCATGCAGTTTCATTTTATTGTGATTCATTTACATTCATAGACAAAATATTTGCGCTTGCAATTGTGGCGAATCATCAGACTGCAATTGTCGTTGAATGCAGATAAAAATGCCAGCCTTATTTCACTGTCAAAATAGAGCACAAACATCAGAATGGTCCGTACAGTGTGTACAGATGAAATATAGAAAGACATTTTACTGTATGGATTTAAATGCTCCTTACCGGTCTCTGGCTCTTCTACGATGTTCTGCAGCATCTTACCAAAAGCAGATCCAATGTGGCCCTTTTTAGCAGTGAGCTTCAGCCCTATTTCTACAAGCTGGCCCTTCACACAGTAACACAGTCAGTCAGAAACTCAAATACATTATGACATACATAAAAATACTAATAATACTAATAAAAAAACATGCTGAGATTCCTCACCGCTGACTCTCCTCTGTTCTCCTCTGGAGACATCTCGTCAATCAAAACCTCCTCTGCCCGCAGATCCGCATCCTTCCTTCCCTCCTTTTCCTGTTGATGATGAAATTAAATAACTTTTTTTCTCAGACTTTCTTAACTCAGACATAACTGGAGGTTGAATCGAAATGAATAGTCACCCTGAGCTCTCTCATCTCTTTGGGGCTGAAGAATGCGATGTGTCCCTCTGCCTGGTCAGCCTGAAGAGCAATAACATACACCAGCACCAGACATCCTGTAAATGCTCCACGCATCTTTGGGTGACATAAAAACATAAATCAGCAAGTATTAAACACAACATGGTAGATAACAGTGGACTGCTCATGCTTTTGTTGATAAGTTAGTTCCAGTTGTGACGCAAAGCATTGAGAATTAGAGATAGGATCTATTTACATGATAAAATCAGGAAGAGTGAGAGAGACAGAGAGGCTGAGAGTTGTACCTTTGTACAGCATGCAGGTGGCCTTCGTGGCAGGGTTTATGTTTGTGTCAGTGGTCAGAGAGCAGTCAGCTTTATAGGAACCCTCGGATCACACTAAGCTCTTATTTACTATCTCTGACGTATGTTTCCATAAACTCCTCCACCTTGACCATAGAGACAAGAGAGGACTTGACATAACTTGGTTGTAGTCAATCAAAAACATTTTTGTATATTAGAGCTTAGTAAATGTAATTACCCAGCTATATGTTCTAAAACGTTCTGCTCCAGTTTTTAAAATACTTTTTTTTTTTATACCAAAGTTAAAGGCTTGTTCACACAACGATAACGATAAAAATATAGTTCTAAAAAACTTCTGAATGAAAAAGAATAGCAGAGTCCACACCACAACTACAATGATAACGGCGCAAAGAAACAATATCGTTGAAATCACTTTCAGAACGATTTTTTGTAGGGCTGATGAACGATAAAACATTGAACTAGCCAATCAGAATCCATTCTTCTTTAATGAGCTCGAGCATTTAAAGTGGCATATGACAAAACTGTAGCACACGTTTGGAACAATGTTATTGTCCGCTGGTGTTGACGTGAATATAGCTATCGTTATAGTTATCGTTCTTGGTGTGAACGGGCCTTTAGGGAACATTCAATTTTATGATTTTGGAAAACATTTGGGAACGCTACTTTTAAATGTTCTCTAAATGTTCTGAAACTAGTAGTTTGATGAATGTCCAATTTAAAGGGTTAGTTCTCCCAAAAAGGGAATTTCTTTTTTAATTACTCACCCTCATGTCGTCTCAAACCCATAAGACCTTTGTTCCTCTTCGGAAGATAAATTAAGATATTTTTGATGAATTCCGAGGTCCAGAAAAGTATTAAAGACATTGTTAAAATAGTCCACGTGACTATAGTGGTTCAACCTTAATGTTATGAAGCGATGAGAATACTTTTTGTGCGCAAAAACAAAACAAAAATAACTTTATTTAACAATTTAAACTGTTGTCATATGCTATTGACGTAGTGAATGCAGTGCAGCGCTTCCGTGTTTATGTCCGAACGCCGGCTCAGTATTGGCCGACACTGTTCACATGAGCAGCACGATGCATGTGTGTGATGCTGATGCAGAATCCGGCCAATAAGGAGTCGGCGTTCTGCGTACAAAGTATTCTCATCGCTTCATAACAGTAATGTTGCATTCACACGGGGCGTCTGCGTTAACGCTTCTCCTTTACTTTGAATGGGTAACGTCATGCGTTGCCGAACTGAATTGTGGGTTCCGTTGCATCAGTCGAGTTGCAAGTGGCATAAGTTGAAGATTTCTCAACTTTTCAGGCACCAACGCATGGCGTCAGCTAATCAGATCGCTTTATGCAAACACCCTAGAGCAGTTGCTAGCCAATTGCGTTCGTGCAATACCGAAAGTAGCGTGACTGGCTGTTATCAACATTAAGGGTCAAGCTTCAGACACGCCCTCCGTCAAGCGTTGATGCTGACGCCTCGTGTGAATGCATTGTAAGGTTGAACAACTTTAGTCACGTTGACTATTTTAACAATGTCTTTAATACCTTTCTGGGCCTCAGAAGGTGCAATGATGTTGCTGCCTATGTGTGGTTCAGAGACCCTTGGATTTCATCAAAAAATATCTTAATTTGTGTACCGAAGATGAATGAAGGTTTTACGGGTTTGGTGAATGCTAGTACTTAATGTTATAAATTTCATTTTTGGGTGAACTAACCCTTTAAACATTTAGGAAAAAAAAAAAAAAAAAAACGCTCAATGAACAACATATAAATAATGTTTTTGTGCTAACGTTCTGAGAACATTAAGAAAGACCAGATAACTTTGAACAAACTTTCTATTAATATAACTGGAAGAACATTTGTTAATAACTTTGAAAGAGAGCCTGGCCAGAGCATTAGCCAAAGTTCTGAGAATGTTCCCTGTTGTTTGGCTGGGTTAAGAATTTAGAGAATTTCCAAATACAAAATTAGATACAACTTTAATTTCCAAGTGTGTGTGCGTTTTGTTGTTTCTAAAGACACTGCATTCCCATCTGATGTGGATATAAAGTCATAAATTGAGTTATCTCTTAAAATTTGAAGTCAACACTGGTATTTATTACTGTGAGTCGTACATTATGGCACATTTGTCTGATAATTAATGGATGGATGATTGTGCAACCAACACTGATTCCTGTCATAACTCTTGAAATGTTTCCTGCATTAAAGGTGCCCTAGATTCAAAAATTGAATTTACCTTGGCATTGTTAAATAACAAGAGTTCAGTACATGGAAATGACATACAGTGAGTCTCAAACTACATTGTTTCCTCCTTCTTATATAAATATTATTTGTTTAAAAGACCTGGCAGAATCTCAACATAACACTGACTGTTACGTAACAGTCGGGGTGTACGCCCCCAATATTTGCATATGCCAGCCCATGTTCCCAACATTATGAAAGGGACTACATAAGGGCAGAACGTCTGGATCTGTGCACAGCTGAATCATCAGACTAGGTAAGCAAGCAAGGACAATAGCAAAAAATGGCAGATGGAGCGATAATAACTGACATGATCCATGATATCATGATATTTTTAGTGATATTTGTAAACTTGTCTTTCTAAATGTTTCATTAGCATGTTGCTAATGTATTGTTAAATGTGGTTAAAGTTACCATCGTTTCTTACTGTATTCATGGAGACAAGAGCCGTCGCTATTTTAATTTTTAAACACTTGCAGTCTGTATAATTCATAAACACAACTTCATTCTTTATAAATCTCTCCAACAGTGTAGCATTAGCCGTTAGCCACGGAGCATAGCCTCAAACTCATTCAGAATCAAATGTAAACATCCAAATAAACACTGTACTTACGCAATTAGACATGCTGCATGACGAACACTTTGTAAAGATCCATTTTGAGGGTTATATTAGCTGTTTGAACTTTTTTATGTTGTTTAAGGCAAGCGCGAGCTCTTGGGGCATGGAGCACCAGATTTAAAGGGCCACACACCCTGAATCGGCTCATTTTTAATTATGCCCCAAAATAGGCAGTTAAAAAAATTAATTAAAAAAAATCTATGGGGTATTTTGAGCTGAAACTTCACAGACACATTCAGGGGACACCTTAGACTTATATTACATCTTTTTTTTTAAAAAAGTTGTAGGGCACCTTTAAATATATTTTGGCAATTTGCTCCTCCTAAACACCCTCAGTCGCATTAATAAAGTTTTATTGGGCGATGCTTGCAGCATGTATTTTATGGCTTATTCAGATTAGAAGGAAGCACATATTTAGGTTTTTGAAATGTGTTTGAAATACTTTTAATGAAAAACTAATAATAAACACTAAACATTAAATTAGAATAGATTTAAATATAGACCTTTGACTGTATCTAATAATTAAAATTACAGAACGTCATCATTTTTGACATAATATAGTCTATTGAATTGATATATGATTATTTGAATCAGAATGACTTTTTAAAAAAAATAATTAACACAGTTTTTTATTTTATTTGAGCTATTTTTGCATAAAATGTGTCAAATTCTCTAATGAATTGCATCTAAAATTGCATTGTACTATGTGAATTGCCTTTGGTTAACATTACACTCTATTCAATTTTGGTACTTTTTGTAATAGTTTATTTTATTCCTCTCATGGGCATCAATTCTACCCTGTAATGTCTCTTTTCTACCCTATTATACCCTTTTTTCTCCAGCAAACGGGATGTTGTCCCACACATCTTGCACTTCTAAGCATTTCCAACAGGTGACGCAGCGCACATTCCCGCAAAATCCCGCCCTTTTGAAATCTCGCGATAGGCTGCGTGACTGAATCATGTGGGCTTTCGTACTTGAGCGCATGTGAATTTCTTTCCTGTTCAAGTGATCCGAAGGAACGGAACGCTCTCTCGTGCGTGGCGCACGAGATCACTAAACATGGTAAAACATGCAATATTTCTTTACTTAAACTACAGAAATTAGCAGATCGGTATTTGCAACGTTTTAAACGTCACAACAGTTTTGTATAATAAATCGGGCTTTTATGATGGCCGACGTGCATGTTTGTAGAGATGTGTAGATTTGCGCTCTATTGCTATTACAGAGTTATTATAATCATTTTTATTAGTTTTTTTGAACACAATGATTATGTTCTCGCATGATACAATGCGCATTACTTAGTATACTTGAGAGTTTAAACGGGCGAATCCGTTAACACAGGGCCTCAGTGTGATATTAAAGCCCACGGCAGCCATTACACTTAATCTAATAGTGTCGTCAGGTTTCACTCACCTCCTGTTCGTGATTTGGACCGATGTTCTGGTTCTGATTGCAGTGCTTTGAGGTGTTCAGTTTGATAAGGCACGCGCTGAGTATTTGATCCACTGGAGTAGCACGTGTTGCGTCTGTGCTAACCCATGCTAATGTGTTTCTCCCCAGCTTCAAGCTCTAATGCAATAAAATCTAAACATTGGTAGTTTATTAACGACGTGTTATCTTCTACTTACGCAATGCTGTATTATCATATTAAATACTTAAAATGAGGCTGCTTTAAAAACGAGGCTTCTTTGTGCCTGGAGGTGCCACCACCATGTGGGCTTCATGCACGTGCTGGCGTTGACCTGCAACTCAAACGGATCAAATTTGTAACATTTATTTGCTAGTTATTAATATGCGAATTAAGCATTTGGGACTTTGTCCTTTTTGTTATTAGTAATTAGTATTTTTATGGTATTACTAGTGCTGAGTAATAATCTCCCCTTCTGTCTGTCTCTCAGGTGCTTTTACACGTGCTGTTCGAGCATGCAGCTGGATATGCGTTATTCGGTGTCAAAGAAGTGGAAGAGATTGGTATGCTTCTACCTCAGGTATGTGTATTAAGGACATGCAAAAGGAAGTACGTTTTTGTCCATACAATAATGTGGAGAAGGATTTAAAGGATTAGTTCACTTTCAAATAAAAATTAGCACAAGACATCCTCAAGTCATCCTGTGTGTATATGACTTTCTTCTTTCTGATGAACACAAACTGAGTTCCATTAATAAATATCTTGATGCATCCAAGCTTTATTATGGCAGTGAGCGGGATCAATAAGTATGAACTGAAGAAAGTGCATCCATCTATCATAACCACATTCCACACAGCTCTGGGGGGGTAACAAAGGCCTTCTGAAGTGTTTGTGTAAAATAAAATCCATATTTAACAAGTTATGAAGTAAAATATCTACCTTCCACCAGACTGCCTTCTGTATTCAAGTTTAAAAAAATAAATAAATGGAACTGGTGTCGCGTCAGTTAAGCTTTTTTGTAAGTTGAATAGGGAAGATATAGGATGAACTGTCAGTTTTACACTTTGTAAAGTTAAATACATAATGCGGTTTGGAGGAAGCTAGATATTTTACTTCATAAATTGTTAAATAAGGATTTATTTTTTTCATGGATCTTTGCTTCAGAATGCATTTATTAGCCGCCCGGAGCCGTGCGTAATACGCTTTTGATGGATGGATGCACTTTCTTCAGCTCATACTCCTTGATTCTGCTCCCTGGCATTATAAAGCTCAAATGCGTCAGGATATTTATTAATATAACTTACATTGTGTTCATCAGAAAGAAGTCATATACACTTAGGATGGCTTGAGGGTGAGTAAAGCTTGGGCTAATTTTCATTTGAAAGTGAACTAATCCTTTAAATATCTGGACATGTAGTCATAAGGTTGTTGGTTCAAATCCTAGCCATAAAACTACCATTAAAAATGGTCCAAATGACCTATGTGTGCCTAGAATTAAGAGTATTGGATTTGTAAAATGTATTTTCTAAAATGAAATGAGAAATCAATTTAGGGCATGTTTATAGATCTTAATGTGAATGATTTTTGGATTGTCCAGTGAAAATGACACTTTTCTGGTGTATGCAGGACTTTTTCAATATTTTATTATTTATATATATATATTTCTCACACACACACACACACACGTATATGATTTACCCCAGCCCCCTTCTTTTTCTTTCAATAATTCATTACGCTTGGAAGTTTCAAAATATGCAAATCTGTTGCTATTTCAGTTTTTGACTTTTTAATGCAGTTTAAATAGGCTAAGTGTAGATAAATTGGCCATTTGGCTTCTTTTAAATATCGACATCAACCAATAAGGTTTTCTGTTTGGCTGATGCGTGGGAAGCAGGACTTTTTTGATGGCACAGAGAATGCCAGACCCTGAGCACACATCCCTCCTGTTCTTCGCCTTCATTAGTTATCTATTTGAGAATTATTTCTAGTGTGCAAATTTATCAGATTGCGAGTGCCCTTTTGGTTAATGTTTACTTCATTTTATTAGTTTCTTTCAAACGGATTTATATTAATTCCTCTTAAAATTTACTAATTTCTTACTAACAGTGTGTGTGTGTGTGTGTATTGGCCACCCTTCTCACTAAGATATCGGCCATCAAAAAATGACCACTTCTTTTAAATGACTAATATGATTCCTTGGTTTTTCATAGGTGGAGGAAAGTGTCCTAAATATCGGCAAATTCAGTAGCGTAATCCGACTGAATGCGTTCTTCCCCTTTAAATCCGCCCAGGCTGCTCTGGAAAATATAAATGCCATTTCAGAAGGTAAGAAAAAGGAAGGTTATTTCAAATTGCTTCACTGAAATGATGTACCTATAATCTGTCAATCCACTGAATTATTGTGATGACAGCATTCCTATAAACTGATCAGCTGAGGGTGATTTGTTGACTTGCAATTTGTTACCTACAATTACTGACGCTTCGTTCCTCATCTGATCCTGGCAGGAGTTGTCCATGCGGATCTCAAGTTGTTCTTGGAGACCAACCTTCCGTCCGGGGGTAAAAAGAAGCCCATGTTGGGGGTGTCTGATGCTAAGATTGGTGCAACGCTTCAGGAAGAGCTTAATCTGTCCATTCAGACTGGTGGTGTTGTAGCTGAAATCATAAGGGGTGAGCATGATTATTTAAATCAGGGGTTTTCAATCTTTAAGGTGCCATGGACCCCCAAATATGATCATCCTCGTGGACCTTCCACCCCAATCTTAAAATTTAAAAGGCAGCTATGCATTTTCATATCAAGACTGCAGAAAATTAGTATTACAAATGTGTGGAATTTAGGAAATTATTTTATTTACTTTACTTTCCAACCCTATAGTAGTATACTGTTGGACCCCCCCCACACACACACACACACACACACACAAATTATTTTAGTTGGATTGATCTTTTTATTCACTGAATACTTTATTTTTTTACTGATTCAGTCACTTTAAAAAAATAAATAAAAATAAAACAACCCTTGGGGGTTCCTGGACCCAGGTTTGAGAACCCCTGGTTTAAATCATTATTATGCAAATCACATATTTTCAAACTATTTTTAACAGCCTGCTGTAATGATGTACCTAGATCACCTGATTTCTGATGCTTTCTACTGAAAAGCTGAACAGACGGGCAAAAAAAATGAGAATTTACGAGTCCAACAGTGATTTTTGTTGTTAATGTATCTGCTTGTGATTTAACAGGTGTGCGTCTGCACTTCCATTCCCTGGTTAAGGGACTCACCGCTCAGGCCGCGTCCAAAGCTCAATTGGGTTTGGGTCACAGTTACTCCAGAGCCAAAGTCAAGTTCAATGTCAATAGGGCAGACAACATGATCATCCAGTCAATCGCGCTCCTAGACCAGCTGGATAAGGACATCAACACATTCTCCATGCGTGTGCGGTAAGACGTTTGTCATTGGACTTTCTTGTAGTTGGATCTAATCCAGCAACCTCCTAATGCTTACCACAGACAGCGCCCCCTAGTGCACTGGCTGTACAGGAAATGGAGGGACAGTAAACTCCTTCCTCTGGTGTGTTTGGTCCCTCAAACTGGAGCAAATACAACCTGAGGGAGGAGACAGACCGTTGAGTGGCTCTCTACTAAAGTTATTTTGAGCTTGGTAATTGTATTTTATGGCTACGTGATAAGCCATAATCGCAATTTTTGGATTTTGTTCGATCATCCAATTGGAAAATAAAAGTTTAGTTTAACCCTTAGTTTAAAATTAAGAAATTAAGACCGTCATGCTTATTAATACTGTCCTAAATTCCACAATGTTTGGCCAAATTGTGCAGCTGTTTAAAGCAACAATAACATTGTCTTCATTCTGTTCACAGAGTTAACAATAACATTGTGTAATTTTTTTTTTTTTTTTATAAATAACATTGTCATAATAATTGGAGAAATTGCAATTTTCCCAAATTGTGCAGCCCTATCAGAACTGTTTCTAATTCTCTCTCCCTCTTTTTATCTGTGCAGTGAATGGTACGGTTACCACTTCCCAGAGCTGATAAAGATAGTGAGCGATAACAGTTCGTACTGTAAGCTGGCCAAGCTGATTGGGAACAGAAAGGAACTGAGTGAGGAGTCACTGGAAGCTTTAGAGGAGATCACAATGGACAGTGCTAAAGCTCAGGCCATCCTCGATGCATCCCGCAGCTCTATGGGTAAGACGAGCTCACTGTTGTGAATGTAGCTCCATATGGGTTTGTCTCAGATGTTATGATGTTATTATAATCTGTCAATCCACTGAAACCATGTGATGACACTCACTAACTGAACCTTTTGAGTCGCTTAAGCTCAACCAGTTTAAGTGCACCATTGATTTGTATTAAGTTTGTGTATATTTTTTTTTTTTTCTAAAGGAATGGATATATCTCCTATTGATCTGATCAACATTGAGAGCTTCTCCAGTCGTGTGGTTTCCCTCACAAAGTACAGACAGGAACTGCAAGAGTACCTGCGATCTAAAATGGGCCAGGTGGCACCAAATCTCGCGGCTCTCATTGGTGATGTGGTAAGTGTTTGTCAGCAAACTAAAGGCTCAGATATGCTTAAAGCGAAGTTGAAGAACAAACAAGTGTAATGTCATTTCAAACAAAATCAGGCCAAAATGAAGTGTTTTGTGTCTTTCGGGAGATTGAACAAGACATTCTCTGACATTTATTTTCTTTTTATAGGTCGGTGCACGTCTCATATCTCACGCTGGCAGTCTGACAAACCTGGCCAAATATCCGGCCTCCACAGTGCAGATCCTGGGAGCAGAGAAGGCCCTGTTCAGGTACTGGGGCTCCCCTTCCCTGCTGGGGTTTCACACAGCTGCAGTGATGGCAGGGCCGGGGCGTAGCAGGAGCGGGTGATTTGGGGTGTCATTGAACACACCGTAAAGTGATCCCGCTCGATCTCACGTACCCCCCAGTCTGAGCAGCTGCTGAGGGTTTTGAGAGGTAGATACACTTAGAAATGTTGTTGAGGCCGCATGACTCCCTATTCTAATAATTTTTCATCTTGGGTTTCTGGTGGTTTACTATGAGTAAATTTTGATAGTGATGCACCATAATTTCACATCTGAAAATCGAATTAAAGGGATTTTTCGCCCAAAAATGTATCTGCTTACCCCCAAGGCATCCAAGATGTAGGTGACTTTGTTTCTTCAGTAGAACACAAATGATGATTTTTAACTCCAACCGTTGCTATCTGTCAGTCGTAGAACGCATGGCAATGGGAACACAATCTATGAGTTAAAAAAACACGCACAGACAAATCCAAATTAAACCCTGTGGCTCGTGATGACACATTGATGTCCTAAGACACAAAAGGATCGGTTTGTGCGAGAAACCGAACAGTATTTATATCTTTTACCTCTAAAACACTGTCCTGCGTGAGGTCAGAAAACGCGTTCTGATGACAGAAGTGATCCGCACTTTTCTGACCTCACCAACCGGACCACCCTACATCTTTGATGCCCTGGGGGTAAGCAGATAAACATCAAATTTTTTATTTTTGGGTGAACTATCCCTTTAAATAAAATCGCCATTTCAGGCAATGCAGTTTTATGATCCAAAGTATCAATATGTGGAATTAGTTGGGCAGTGAGGCACTTCTTGAACTTTACTATAACTGGTTTAATTTATCACCTGAAAACACATTATAAACAACATACAGAGTACAATCGTCCAAACTTAATTACTTTAATTTAGGTTTCCATTTTTAAAAAAAAAAGGTGCATCATTGAATTTAATGTGACTGAGCTGGTGTAGATGGATTTTGTTCTTTCCCATGAATCAGGGCACTGAAGACCCGAGGAAACACCCCAAAGTACGGTCTCATTTTTCATTCGACGTTCATTGGACGTGCTGCTGCCAAAAACAAGGGTCGCATCTCTCGTTACCTGGCCAACAAGTGTACCATTGCATCACGCATTGACTGCTTTTCTGGTGAGTATCCCATCTTCCCTCACTTCTTTAGAGTTGCCACTACTCGGTTCTTGCTGTGATGCTTATATTTTTCGTCAACAGTAACCCACCTCAGTGGATGTTGAGATTGTAATCCTGAGCAGAACTTTGGGCCAAACACATTTTCAGCAGTACTTGTTTGTCCTTATCTTTGTCTTCATCTGTTCACACAGAGGTTCCCACATGCGTGTTTGGTGACAAGCTACGTGACCAAGTAGAAGAACGTCTGTCCTTCTATGAGACCGGTGAGGCCCCACGAAAGAACCTGGACGTCATGAAAGAAGCTGTTGCAGAGGTGAGAGCTAAATCAAACCAGAACAACATGGCCGCTAACTTTAGTGACTAATAATTTTCATTTTAGCTAGCATGATGGCTATGAAATGTTATTCATGGCCAACAACTAATAACTATTTAATGTTTGGCAGTGAATGGCATAATATTCCAAGTACAAAAAAGTTTTTAATAATTTCATCTTTTAAATGGGTAAATCAACTCTGTCTGCTATATTGGATTATTTTTTTTTTTTTTTTTTCATTCTTAGCTGTTGAACTAAGTTAAGCTGAATAAGCTAACAGCAAAATACTCCTGGCACAAAAATAGAGTATATATGACTGTGTCTGAAATTGCATACAAGTAGTTACTTCATGACCGTTTAAAGAATGTTCTGTGTAGTATGAATGTGTTTTGAATGAAATTTGGACTATATGCATGTTGTCATTATCGTGACTTACAGTGTCAGTTGCATTGCTTCTGCCATTCACACACTCTCCTATGGCATCATGCGATAGTAAAGTGCAGATTGCACACTTCAGAATCTCGTAGAATCTCTAATTCGGAAGCATGCATATTCGGATGCAGCCTTGGGTATTTTTTAGGGATGCACCGAAACTGAAAGAGGAAACCAAGGCCGAAAATCGAAATACCGAAAGATTAAGATTATTAGTACCATTGCATTTATGGATATGATGACTGTGTACTAACTTTACTAAAAGCAAGGCATTGCAAATGCATAAATTAATATTAAAGTTTCAAAGAATAAATCATTACAAATTATACAAATATTTAGCACATTGCAACAATGCACAGTATAAAATACAATTCAAATTAAAATGTTTAACTTGACCCCACTCATGTGTACATTAAATAATAATGTCCTGTACATTATTTAATGTACACATGAGTGGGGTCAAGTTAAACATTTTAGTAAATATTTCTTGCAGGATTTTACTGAACATGTCAGACAACGAGGGTGCATGCCCTCATCTGGTGTAGAGAGACGAGTTTTTTTTTTTTCTCCTTTTTTCCTGTGCTCGGCGCTGCTCTCCTTCTCCATGCGCGTGTTCTCCGCATCCATCGTGGCCTGGATCATTTCTCGTGCGCGCTGCTTTATTTCCGCATCAAAGTAATGGTCTTTATAACGCAGATCAAGTACAGTCGCGATGTGCAGGGGATCTCAGTGAAACATGTGCTGACAGACTCTAAGAGTGTACTTTTCATTGTTTTCACTCCGTGGTCCGTCTCAACCACTTTGCTTAGACGCTTTAGTGCTGCGATTTTAAAGGAATAACGTCCGCTACAGATGCATCAGAGGAGCTGACCTCGCGGTTTCTGTTTGTGTCATGACAATTTGGCAGTTTTGTTTCGGTGATAAAAGTCTTTCGGCCGAAAACCGAAAATTTTCGGTGGCCGGATATTGTATTTTTACATATATAATTCTGAGCTTAGCGCATTGCATTCTGGTATTGACGTATGCCACCTAACGCTAGTTGGCTGTTTGTAACAGATTTTCATTGCTAATAATGCCTTTTAAAATGCTGATCGGGAAAGTTTCTTACTAGGAATCATTTACTATAGTTTCAGAAAGTGCTGTGAGTGATGATGCTTATCTCCTGACTCCTACATGGAGGCAAAAACTGATTTAATGAGCCTGACACAGCACTGTGAAGTTTTGTATTTTTACTAGGCTTGTACAAATGCAAGTACACTGACGTTTTTCTCACTTGCAGGCTAGTGAGGCGGCTGCTGAAATCAAGCGCAAGCTCGAGAAGAAGGAAAAGAAGAAAAGGAAGCGTGAAAAAAGGAAACTCGAAGCGCTTTCCACAGCAGAAGGGGATGACGAAGTCGAGAAAGCCAATGGTGATGCTGAGGTACTTGTGAATAACTTTTTTATTTATTTATTTTTTTTTAGCACAGGGGTTTTCAGACATTTAAATGTAAATCAAATTAAATAAATGTTTCTTATTTTTAAATATTTTATTTTTTTAAAAAACCTTGGTTCTTGGGGAAAAAAATAATGTAATAGAAACGATATTTTCCAAAATATTACACATTTCTAAATGCAAATTTTTAATCACATTGTTTATACATGAATAGCTACCTTTTTAAGATGGTTGTGTTTTGGGCATCTAAAAAGATTGAAAACCCCTGGTCTAGCACATGTAGCATGCCTATACTGGAGGCTGGACCTTCTCATGGACCAGTCTCATATCTGTCATGCTAAAGCAAATCTCCTCCGAACCATTGACAGACCCGACTCAGTGGGTTTGATCACTGAAGTGAGCAGGACATGATCATCTGATTAAGATAGTCTTGTTTGTTTCATACATGGTGTTAATGGTTTCCTTTTGTTCTTCAGGAGGACACAGATACAATAAAGAAGAAAAAGAAAAAGCAGGCAGCTGAGGAAGAGATCACGTCAAACGGTGTTGTTGAGGCCACGCCTGGCAAGAAAAAGAAGAGGAAGATCAATGTTGTGGAGGTGGAGCCTGAGGTGACGGAGGAGGCTGATGTGACACAGGTGGAGAAGAAAAAGAAGAAAAAGAAAAAGGCAGCAGAGGAGGATGAATAAACGTGTTCCTTCTGACTGGACTTCAGTATTGTACAGCTTTTTTTAGTTTCATTTATGAGTTGGACTCATGGTCAAGCGTCTAAGATGTCTGTGAGCTATGCGCAAGAAAAATGATCCGTCATGTTTCGTCATACAAACTGCTTTATTTCCTGTCACACTCAAAGCACCTTTCTGAAACAGTTCTTTTATGTGCCTTGCTCTAATAAATGACGGCCCTTTGGCATCCGTGAAAAGATTCGAGTTTGTCATCCGAATTTCACTTTAAATGTCACATGCTTCTAATTGATAAAGGCTTCACTTGAAGTGTGCTGGTTTAATTATTCAAGGTAATCTCTGATTTGCAATAAAGCATATTTTTGTAGTTACACATACTGAAATTAAAATTTGCAGAGACGGTAAATGTGAACTGATATCATGCATGTGGTGTCTATTTAGCTGTTTTTCTAAGTATTCCATCTATTCGTATTATGCAATGCATAAATGATTGGCATTTAATAAATTGAGATTCTGTAACTTAAGCTGTGTTCCTGTTATGTTACTATTACAAGAGAACTCATTTGTAAATTTGTTTTAGTAATGCTACAATAAGTTTACAAGTTTTGATACTTGGATAACTCACAAAGACAATTGTTTCTCTAGCTGTCACAACTACAGGCAACAGAAAAAGACTTATTTTTAATCTAATTTAGAAAAGACACTAAAGGCCTGTTGCATTTAGATGTGTTTACACAGTTTAATGCAATTTAGAGGTGGTATGAATATAGTTGCATTGCAGTTACAATTGTGTATTATGAGATTATAAATGGGATTTGGGTTATACTTTAAGGTGCCTTTGTTATGCAATTATACAAATAAGTGAGCAATGTTAACATGTAGATTACTTACATAATTTAGGGTTAGTTGCTTGTACTTGAGCATAATTGACTGTTAATACTTTAAGTACATATAACAGACACTAAATTGAGAGGGAGTTTTTAACTTTAAGTGACATGCCACCGGATGTGTCATTAAGCATAGCGATGTGCCATTGGCTCCTGTGTGTCAGATGTCATGTCACTTACAGGGTTAGTTCACCCAAAAATGAAATTTGTTTTTCTCACCCTTGTCATTCCAAACTCTTAATTACTTCAACTTTGGAACACAAATATTTTTAATGAAATAACTTTTTGTGCGCCAAAAAAACTAAATAACTACTTTATTCAACAATATCTAGTGATGGGGGATTTCAAAACACTGCTTCATGAAGCTTCGAAGTTTAACGCATCTTTTGTTTCGGATCAGTGATTCAGAGCCTGAAAGTCAAGTGATTTCAGTAAACGGGGCTTTGTGTTTAGAAATTTCAATGATTCACCACTGAGGGGGTGTAACTTCAGCAGTTTGATTCAAGCTCCGAATCACTGATTCGAAACAAAAGATTTGTAAAGCTTCGAAGCCTTATGAAGCAGTGTTTTGAAATCACCATCACTAGATATTGTTGAATAAAGTCATTATTTAGTTTTTTTTTTTGGCACACAAAAGTATTCTCATTGCTTTATAATATTAAGGTTGAACCACTGTAGTCACATGAACTGTTTCAACATGTAGCTTTCTAGGCATTGAAAGTGTTAATTGTCTTGCTGGCGATGCACGCAAGCATTGTGAATGTTTTTTTTCCCATAAACTTCTCAAATTCTGACTGATATGAATGCAGCATTAGAGAGAATCTGTCATGGCAATGCAAATATATCAGATTGACTTGTTTCTTATGCTTCATATATTTTTAATAAATGAAATGTATTCCTATATTACTGCTCATGTGTGCTCAAATACAGTGTGCGTGAAGAATAAGACAGACGATTAAACTGGACAGTTTTATTTTGACAACAAGGGTAAAACCAATGTTAAAACGAAATCGGATCTAAAATGCTACCATTTAGCCAATTTGGTGGGTGGGTGGGAGGGATTTCACAAATGAAGGGCAGAGGGAACGAAATTAAGCACTGAAATTAAAAATCCCCCTCAATAGAAAAGTTCACAGGTGAAGGGGAGGGTGGGAGAGGAGCAAAATACAAAAGTTAAAAAAAGGCTTCACCATCAAGTGATCAAGCTTAGCAGTAATGTACATACATTATCAGGGGTATGTATACAAATAAAAACTCCCATGTTTGAATCATGATGCCTGCTCTGCTTCAAGTATATTCACTCTTCTGTTATGTTCTCATCACTTCTCTGTCATCATATCCTCTTAGCCAGTTAGCAATGAATAAAAAAAAAAAAAACATCCTTCAAAATCAAAATGCAGAAAAACCACATTTCATATCCTACCAATACATATATACTGTATAAATACATACATAAATATACTTTACATACAACAGCCAAAACTTTGAAAAGGGGAGATGAGAACGTGGGAGGAGGATGAGGATGAGGGTAGTGTGTGTACAGGCGTCCCTCTGCTCTGATCGGCGTGTCGTCGGGTACGGGACGGCACCTGCGCTGTGGACTGTGCTCAGTTGCCCCAGTAGGGAGAGCTGCCATAGTTGGACTTGTTGACCTGGGTCTTCTGCTGCATGGTGCTGGACTGGCTTCTCTGGTTTGGCCCACCCTATGTGAACAAACACACCAGACAAATGAGCTTACAAGGGTGAAAGGTTATCATATTGACAACTTTTGCACTTGCATCTATAACATCTCAACACTTAAAGACAGTGAAGCCATGTTCTTTGTGACTTAAATGACATTAACCTATAAAAGTATTGATATTAAAGTATAAAATATTCTACATTTATTCATTTTTGACATACATTTCAATAACATCTCGCACTCTGTATAAGGGAATTGTCTGAGAAATGCAGACATTGTGTGAACAGGCAGGGACTGACCTGTCCATCCTGGGTTAGGTGATGATGGAGCAGCTGTGAGTGGGGCTGCTGGTGGGCCGGCAGAATATGAAGGAATGGAGGAGGAGCATAAGGGGCAGCACCAGGGGTCAAAGGTCCCGTGCCGCCCAGAGCCGAGGGGAGGCTGAACGGAGGAGGTGTGCCAGCATGGAAACCCTGCTTATCAAACGGCTGCAGGAAAAAGTACACACATAATATTCAGTCTTTATATACATGCATTTATATTTATAGAAAAGTATGGTTTAAAGTATGGTATAATTTTATTCAGCGTAAAGAAGCATTAGACTGATCAAAAGTGACAGTAAAGACTTTTATAACGTTGAATGCTGCTCTTTTTCAACATCAATTAATTAAAGAATACTAAAAAAATTTATCAGTTTCCCCCAAAACATTCGTTTCCCCACACAATCGTTATCAACATTGATAAAAATAAGAAATGTTTTTCTTGAGCAGCAAATCGGCATATCAGAATGATTTCTTAAAGATCATGTGACAGTGAAGACTGAAGTAATGGCTGCATCACAGGATTAAATTACATTTTAAAATATATTACAACAGAAAATAAATATTTTAAAGTCCTCCTGTAGTCAAAAATTATCCCTTAAAACTCATCTTTGTTGAAAAAAAAAAAAATTCTTAATGCCTTAAAATAGCCTGAATGTAACTACACGCTTGCTTCATTTAGTATACGTGGATCTATGAATATGCTAATTAGCCCCACCTCCACTCACACAAGCTCAGACGAGATCCACTCAGTCAACTTACTGAGGTAAACGCTGCATAATAGTATCGCTTTTACAACATCGGACACAACGGTAATTAATATGATTGACCTTTAGCTTGACTATGTTATCAAACAAACAGCTAATAATGTGTTGCTAATGTTACACAAACCATGTTCCTGTTCACCATCTGAGGGTGCGTACACACTTGTAGTTCAGTTCGTTTGGTTCATTTGGTCCGGACCAAAGAAGAAAAAAAAAAACATTTGGTCCTGGTCCAGTTAGCGTTCAGATTGGCAATTTTATCACCGAACCAAAAGATACCGAACCTTATGGCATAGGGATACATTCACAATGTGATTGGTCGGATTTTATGACGTATTGCCTATTTTGAGACGGAATTTACCGAACATCCAAAACAGTGCTGTTTGCTGAGGTAAATGGGCTCGTTGTGTGTGCGTAGCCTGCATGTGATGGTATTTTGGCCAGCTGGGAACTCGTGAAGAGCTTATAAAATGTGTCAATTAGTCAAAACACCGGCGGGAATCCATCCGTCACAGACACAAGTGAACTGCTGTATGGAGACGCGCGTCTGATGCCTGTGATGGGCAAACTCGCCACTATGACAAGAAAAACCGACATGCGTGAGGATTTTGTCCTTTTTAGGGTCTCGTCTTCCTGTTTTTGGTTCGTTACATGTCTTTGGTCCGTGTTGCGTTCATATATCATTCGAACCGCACCAGAGTTCGTTTGGAAGTGGACCGAGACCCATCTTTTCATCGGTCTCGATCCGCTTGTTTGGTGCGCACCAGGGTTCGGATGGCAGCGTTCACATATGTTCAAATGAACCACACTAACAGAGCAATCGCACCAGGGTTCGTTTTAATCGAACCAAACATGACAAGTGTGAACGCACCCTGAGACTGTCTTTTAAAAAAAATCAATATCCTTAGAAATGCTTTCAACAACTCAGAATGTCAGTGGAGAAAGGCATATAATGTTTCATCATAATATCGTAATATACATCATACACTCGGCTATATTGTTAAATCTACCCGATTTTTCATATCAACAGAAAAACATACCGGGATAACCGGTCTTTTCTTGAGACTCCCTGCTTCAGAGCAGTCATAGTTAATGATATACTAAACGTGCCCGCTGGCACATTGACATGATTGGTTACAAGGTAGTTTGTGATGTAAAAAACACCAGCGATTTCAAACCATGTTTTTGAGACTGTTTTTGGTTCACTGCAGTTTTAAATGGACTTATGAATTTGCACATGGTTTGTCTTAAAGCATATTAAAAAAAAAACACCACACAGACATATAAACAACATTAAAAAAAACTTTAAAACTTAAAACTTTAAACTTTAAATTGTAACTGTTTTTACTGTATTTTTGATCAAATAATTGAGGCCTGGTGGGCATAAGAGACAAACGGTAGTGCATATGTGTGTGTAAAGCACAAATGAATAAAAGTACCTGTGTTTTATTGTAAACAGTTCCACTGATGTCTGGCACCCCAGAATTGCTAGATGTCACAGAGACACCTGAGACACAAAATGATGCATTATTCATTTTAATTTAGTGGACAGGGTAAATTTATGAATAAAAAATGAAATGTGAATTGTCAAGTATGAAAAATGAAATGAAGTGTTGCATATGTTTGTACCTTTCCCTGGGCCAGAGGCAGCAGATTTGGCCTGTGTTTGAGAAGAGTTGCTGTAGCCTTTGTTGTACTCATTTCCTGCTGGGCCTTGTGTCAGGTCATCATACCCTTGAAACAGGGTATGGGGAATACTTTAACACTCCACAGTACATAGTACACATGAGAATTTGTGTATATGTCTAATCTGCACAAACCTGAGCTAAAGGCGTGCTGGCTGTAGCCACTGGGCTGCTGGAATGGCGTTGTGGGGTTGCTCAGCCCCATGCCATGCTGTTTGGCCGAGGCAGGGGGCACGAACATGGTGGGGCCGTACTGGAATGCGCTGGGCACACCAGGCACCCCGGGGTAGTAGGGAAGGCCCGTATAGCTGTATCCAGGGGGCAGGGCAGGGTTTAGGAAGGTCTGTTGGGTGTTGTGGTGGCCCTGTGGCTGGGGCTGGCTCTGGCCTTGGCTCTGAGCCTGTAGAGGCTGCGCTGTCTGTGGGGCATGAGCAGCAGACAGGCTGGTAGAGGGTGCTGGTGAGGTGGATTCACCTCTGCCAAACTTTGTGATGTCACCTGAGAGGAGAAAAAAAACCCAGATACTTTATTTTCTGCTTTTGTCTACACAGATGTCATCTCCATCATTATTAATCAAAGCTTACAGACCAATAAAAAGCAACTGAATATCGCGATGTAGTACCTGAGTAAGGGTTGTTGGCGAGGCTCCCATCTCTGCCAGACAGCGTAGCAGTCGGCCCTGGGAATGTGATTCCATAGTAATCCTACAGGGATCAGAAAAAGCAGAGAAATTGCAGAGTGAACATTTGGCTAGACTAGAGCTGCCAGTTAATTGTCATTGTCAAATAATTGTGCATTTGTAAAGGTTTTGCACCATTACTGTGAATTTATTGTCAAATACTCCCAAAAAAAAAAAAAAAAATTAAGTTTCAAAATATTTAAAAAGTATTAGATTTTAAATGTATTATACATACAGAGTTATTTTAACAATGAACTTCAAAAATTAAACCTACATGATTCTTTAAGGCCATGTGCACAAATACTGTACACAACAGATTTTATTTTATTTTAATGAATATTTAAATGTTACTGTTTTGTCACTTTAAATGTGACAAGTCCACTTTACATTAAATTGAATATTATAGTAATATAGTTAGTTAAAATTATTTTAAGTATTTATTAAGAATTAATTACTACAACAATTACATAAATATATTTTTCCTAATTTCCTTCACTTTACACTGGATTTTAATCATTTTAAAATTACACAAAAGAAGAGCTTTGATTTCTTCATTTTTATATTCACTTAAAAATACCATATCTAGGTGGTAATTTTAAATTGACTGGAATCTACAGTGCACAATGACTATATCTCAAATACTCATGATTAAATGAAATAATCATAATCAGGTGATTATGTAATAACTTCAAACAAGCCTGGGTCAGGCCGATTAATCTTTGGGCTTTTGAGCTGATAATGGTCCAAGCATGTGTGGTTAACAGATGTTAGCTCTTCCATTGTTTCCCAAAATATTTCTATCTTGACAATATGTGAATATCAGCAGTTGTGTTTTTAAGTGACATGACGTGAAGGCCAAGTATGATAACTTTGAGTTACCAGTCTGACCAGCCTAATATCATAGACCTATATCCGCCATTCTACTCTCAAGATGTTTAATGTCAGTCAAACAATAGTCAAGAAAATAGAAATGAAGTCTGATAAGAAAACAAAGCTCAGCAACAGCTCTAAAGCAGTGGAACTAGAAATGTATGTATATACGATGTATATACAATGAAATGTATATACATTATAAAATATATAAAATTTTTAGATTTTTAGTTTATTTTAATGCTCATTTTCTTTTACTTTAAATAATCAAGTAATCTTGAGGCCCCCTTGAGACCCCTGGTTGAGAATCACTGCGCTAAAGCATTTTAAGAGGGAATTTGATGGTCTCAGACTCACCATTGGTAGTCTGGATTGGAGCATGTGGAGGTCTTCATAGCCATAAATCTGCTGTATGACATAAACAACAACTTTCAGCACTCATACACACTATAAATGTTACTGAAATCAATATTAAGTATTTCAATATTCACAGGCTCAGAGCTTATACTGTGTCACATGATGAAAAACGCATCACATTAACTCTTTTCACAATAACACACAACTATACAAGAGTGCATAAAAGCAACACCATTGAATCCCCCAACCCAAAACAAACACGCGCACACAAATCCAGAAATTCCGCATACACTACAATACTTCCCAGAATAATAAAAGCTCATCTGTTTTGATTTAAGAGGATGAGGGTTCTTACCGGATAGGCAGGCAGCAGACCTCCGGGTCCCATGATGTACTGGTTAGGCAGCAGTGGAGGAACCCCCTGAGAGAGATTAGGAGGAGCTTTACCTGCACACAGATCGGGAAGAATTGTTAGAGAATGATGAATTGCAGATTTCCCACTGAACTAAAGTGGCTGATTAGATTTGGGGATGTCATGGACAGGAAATTTTCACACCGGTATTACCGATAACACCGGGAGTATTTTTTTTTTCCCATACTATGGAAGTCAATGGGGTCCATCAGCTGTTTGGTTACTCATAGTCTTCAAAATATCTTCTTTTGTGTTCAGCAGAACAACAAAATTCATACAGGTGTGAAACAACTTGAGGATGAGTAAATGATGACAGAATTTTCATTTTTGGGTGAACTATCCCTTTAAACCAACAACACTCTGACCCTCCTTAGATGTGTAAAAGTACATCTAAAGGACACAAATGGTATCATGATACTACATGGTATTGTGATAAAAGCTATATGATTACAATATCGTGATATGTGTGTGTGTGCTCTCACCGCTGGAGGAAGACAGTAGCGGGGCAGCCCTGATTCCAGAAGGTGTGCTACCATTGGTGCCGTGACCCAACGCAGACCCATGCAGACTGTTGCCGCCAATCGTTGCACTGCTCACGCTGCTGCTGGACAGAGCGGACACAGGCGGGGAGGAAAATGCCATCGATGAGGAGGCGAGAGAGTTCATGCTGTCCACACTGGTATACTGAGGACACATACACACACGGAGGTGTTACAGACAGTGGAGGTGGTGAGGAGAGAGTGTGTGTTGCGTCTGTGCATCCTACAGAACTCACTGTAAGTGAAGATGTGGTGCAAAGTGCCGACACAGAGGAATGGCCACTGTTCACATGACTACAGGAAAAACAGGCAGTGTCACAGTTATAAGTATCCTACATAACACTTTTGAAAACATGAAATCAAATGTAATTAAATGAGTAATACAAAGAAAAGGTATAAATAAACATCTCGCTCACCTGCTGAGGGGAGTTAAGCTGGCAGAGGACAGCTCAGATGCCAGGCTGGGCAGAACAGAGCTGTGTGGTGTAACAGAAGGGGGCAACAGTGAGGATGGGGCAGAGGGGGCAACACTTGTGCTGCTGCCCAGAGAGGGGGACTCTTGTTTTGGAGTGGAGGAACTCGATGTGGCTAATGGAGAATGCATAAGTGTCATATATTACAAAACTGAAGCAGTTAAAGAGTGTGAAGTTAAATCTTTAACGCATGACACAGAAAGAAGGGTAAAACTGATGAGTTTGACTTACTGTCTAAAGCAGCAGAGGTCCTCGCACCATTGAAACCGTTCTGTCAGAGATGCAAACAAAGTCTACTTAATCAATATTAGCAGCATAAACTCTTTAATGTACAATGGTACTGTGCACTATTAAATAAATAGTGCATTCATGGTACAACATGAGAGCACATACACGACTGTTCAAAAGTTTGAGAGTCAGTAAGATTTTTTTTAATGGTTTAGAAAGCAGTCTCATTCTCACCATGGCTGCATTTATTCAATCTAAAATGCAGTATAAATACAAGTAAAAATGTAAAATATTACTTCAATTTAAAATATCTATTTTAATATGTTTTAAAATATAATTTAAACCTGCGATGGCAAAGCTGAATTTTAAGTATCATTACTCCAGTCTTCAGTGTCACATGATACTTCAGAAGTCTTTCTAATATGCTAATTTGGTGGAAGAAACATGTTTTACCAATGTTGAAAACAGTTGAAATGCCTAATACTTTTAGGGAAACCGTGATACAAGTTCCAAATTCTTTGATGAATAGAAAGTTCAAAGGATCAGCATTTATTTGAAATATAAATCTTTTGTAACATTATAAATGTCTTATTATCATTAAATGCATCCTTGCTGAATAAAAATGTAAAAAAATATTTACTGACCCCAAACTTTTAGACGGTAATATAAATGACAGTTTTCATTTTTTTGTTTAATATTGCCCTTTAACTGAGAATGAGCGAAAACTAAGGTTTCTCTGTCTGTACCCACCGTCACAGGTCCAGAAGGCTCCTTGCTCTGAGAAAAGTTCAGTCTTGAGTGAGGGGCCACACCACAGTCAAAGCTGTTACCCGCCGATGATGCAGCGGAGGAGGAAGATGAGGAGGACGAGGGGGCTGTCACCGAGCTGGGGGTGTTGTGGGAGGGGGCGAGGCTGGGGAGAGGTACCGAGGGAGAGGGGTAGATGCTGTCAGAAGAGGCCAGAGGCAGCAGCAAAGGGACCGGACTGGTCAGAGATTCACTGCAGGGGAGATCATGGGAAAAGTATTAGCATGCAGAATGGAGTTTTTAAAGCTAAAGACAGCACACTGGTTTGAAAGACATGCGTTGAGAGATTTAGGAAAATAAGCAATACATGAAGTCCACTGCTCAAAAAAGAAAAAGCACTTAAATTCAATTTAGACAACAGAGAGACCATTTTGTCTTCATTATAGTCATTTCTCCCATTTGACTGACCTGATTGGCTTAGAGTAAAGGCTGCTCTGTGACTGAGGAACCACTGCAGCCTCCCTTATGGGTTCACTGTTGCAGTTCTCCGACTGGCCAAAGTCTGGCAGGGCAGATTCTGAACCAAAGTCCAGGGCACCAAACTGCACATTTAGACCAGACACATCTGCTGACCCGGGCATCTCTACGGCAGATGCGGGAATCTGGATGTGTACAAACACATGTAAAACAAACAGTATATGTCAGTATAATATGGAAGCTTGTTTCCACCACTGAATTAAAAAAAAAAAAAATTGCGACTTTTTATCTCACAATTCGGACAACTGCAAGTTTCTGACTTTATACCTCGCAATTAAACTCAAAATTCTGAGAAAAGTCAGTCTTTTTCCCCTCAGAATTGGACTTTATTCGCAATCACGTGAAATAAAGTCCAAATTGTGAGTTCATATCTTATAAGTTATAAGTTCTTATCTTACAAGTGATGTTTCCACAAAAATATTATGTAGCACAACTGTTTATCAACACTGATAATAAGAAATATTTTTTGAGCAGCAAATCAGCATATTAGAATGATTTCTGAAAGATCATGTGACACTGAAGACTGGAGGAATGATGCTGAAAATTCAGCTTTAAAATATATTTAAAATTTTTTTAATTGTAATATTTCACAATATTACTGTTTTACTGTATTTGTGATCAAATAAATGCAGCTTTGGTGAGCATTTTTGACTTTTTGAAAATATTAAAAATCTTATAGACCCCAAACTTTTAAATGGTAATGCTGTATACAGGAGTAAGCATATATATTCAAAAAAGAAAGAAAACTTTTAACACAATATCAAAATGTTCATAAACCATGCTCCAGAGCAATTCATCTGTACATTTTGTTCTTTATAACTTGCTTTGCCCTACATTCTGGTAACACCCACTTTTCACGATTTAATAAATTCCAGATGGATAAAATCAAGCCCCACCCTATATACCCTTTTTGGCTGAAAATCCCACTGAACCCAGAAATAAGCCAGATTATGTAAGAAAAATGGGTTGCAAAGGCCATTTCATTGTTATTTATCTACAAACTGTAGCTCAAGAGATCTTACATCCATTCCACCATGTTTTTTAAATCTCTAGTCACCTTGGAAGTGGGAGGTATCCGTCGCTTTTGTGTCTTTATCTGCCGCTGCTGTGTGCTGCTGCCCTGAGAGTCTGCAGCCTGTGAGGGGGCCATCGAGGGCCCATCACGGTGCTGTGATGGTTCCGGCGCTTTAGGAAAGGCTTCCAGTGTCCCCGGGGCAGGCGAAGGGGCACTCAGTGGGGGAGGGCTGGGCTGCCTGGCTAGAGGCCCTGTGTGGGTCAGGGAGCCCTGCTGTCGCTGGGCAAGTTGGCTTAGCACCAAAGATGGCTCTGGCTGCATCTGAAACTCCCCTACAGAGCAAACAATACATTTTGGATGTAGTCTGAAGAAGCTGATAGGATGAATAGTTTCATTTTAAAAGCTGCTTATGTTATTTGTGTAGAAAAGTCAGATTTGGTGCAAACAGGTTAATAGTGTTAATGCAAATGTTTGCAAGTATGAACAAATTTTGTGTTTCCGGTCCAATAAAGCAATTGTAACACTCACGACTGAATTGGGATGGGAGTGAAGCAGAGCTCTGTGTTCCAGGAGGTTTGATGTCCCAGGAGGAGGAGGGCACAGAAATCCCCGTCCCCACCAGCCCCCCCACAGGGGTGCAGTTGGTCCCTGTGCTGGAGGGCTGGGAGGTAAGCTGCCCAAGACCAGGCCCCTTTAGCTGTTCCAGTATTTGCTGCCCGGCCGTCTGCCCAAGTTTTGGACCACCCAGCTCTCCAAAACCAGAACCCAAAACAGAGGACTGGAAAAAGACACAAAGGTAAGGTGCCATCAGGAAACCCATTCAGATCTCACTGAATGTATAATATATATATCTATATATCTATATATCTATATATATCTATATATATCTATATATATCTATCTATATATATCTATATCTATATCTATATCTATATCTATATATATATATCTATATATATCTATCTATCTATCTATCTATCTATCTATCTATCTATCTATATATATATATATATATATATATATATATATTAAAATTAAAAAGTTAAAATTGCTAACTTGAAAACACATAAAAATGAATAAAGTTTGAGAAAAGGTCCTTAAAGCACCCTTGAAAGGAACATAGGTACGTCACTGCCATTTGTTCTCTAGGAAGACAGTTCTGCAAGTGCTATAAATTATCCCTGTGGATTGTCTTACCAGAGTGGCGTGTGTGTAGCTGTTGGAGCCAGCAGAAGTGCCTCCGTTTCGAGCAGGCTGGTGGTGGGAGTTGGTGAACACCAGACTGTGGCCGAGCCCCTGAGAGGAACCCACGGCCTTCAGACCCCCTGCCTCTTCTCGCTCAACTGGCTTTTGCAGCAGAGATGATAAATCCAGACTACAACACACACACACACACACACAAACACACACAAACACATAAACACACACACACACACACACACACACAAAACACACACACAAACACACAATACAGTCAGTGAAATAAACAAGACATTATATTCACTATGCAATGTTATAATTATATGATCAGATTTAAAATAATACATTTCCTAAAGTTTGTCTTTGCTAAACTCAAACACATGAAATGAGAACCCCAGCTCTGATTTTATTACCTCTGGCCAGGTGTGATGTGGTTCTCAGTTGGAGGTGCACAAGAGGATGTGAACACTTTGGTCTCAGAGAGCTTTGGAGATCAAAAAGGGCCAGTTAGTACTTTTATTTTTGTTCCAGAAAAAGCTAAATATTGTATATGACTGTAGTATACAAATATGATGTATTGATCTAAATAGTATATAAAAACTGTAATATATAATAATTATATTACAATTAAATAAAAATAATTATATACAATAATTTATATATTTCTAATATAATTTTTCATACAATATATAAAACAATTATACAGATGTAAAAAACATAAATATTACAATAATTATATATTACAGAATTATAACTATACAATAATAACAATTTAGCATAAAATAAAATATATAAAAGACAGAGTGATGTTACGCAATTATATGAATAATAAAAATTATTTATCATCACTATTGTCTACACACAGTATGAATCTTCAACATTTCTGGACAACACATATACCATGTCTTTTCAGGCTTATTAAATTCAAGCTCTGCAAATCCCATAATGCATAGGAGGTTAATTATAGAGCATGACTCACACTCACATCTTCACTCCAGTCTTCAGCTGCCCACTCGTCCAGAGTGTTCTGCCATGCCACTGAATGTGTCAAAGAGAGAAAGAGAGATGAGAGTGGGCAAAAGGATTGTGAAAAGTTCTGTGCAACAGAGGTGCGTCTCTCACCTGTCCCATCTGTAGTGTCATTGGCCCCTGTCTCCCAAACATCAGCATGTGAGTTTGATGTCCCGCTGTCTGTGGTGTAGTCTGCAGGGTTAAAGGTCCTGCAGGAGGATACACGGAAAGGGGTTTTTAGGTGACTGTATGACAATAAAAATTGATTATAGGTTCAAATACCATTTAAGTGATACTCACCCCATCCCCTGTGCTGTAAACCTGCTGGTAACCGGAGCCCGACCTCTGCCTCTACCTCCACCTCCAGACACTGTGAATAAAATAATAATAATAATAATAATTATAAAACCTCATAAGTACATATATAAAAAAATAAGCACTAGGGATGGGTCAGGATGGTCAAACACACCAACTGTCCAACAGCTCAATTTTTTCTTAGAGTTTCATAAGCACTTCAAATGGCTGGGGAAACGCAACTTCTCAGGAGGTTTTAATGTGCTGCTGACAGTCTATAGCTGCTATAATTGTCAGGCTTTTGGGGGGCTAAAACCCTGGAGAAAATCATCCCCTTTAAAGCACCACCACTACAGACTGCTTTCAACAATAACTCAACAGAGACTGTCAGGTCAGGTCAAATCACCTGTTGGAAGTAACATTCCCATCTCAGTGTTTTATGAGGACCATGCCCAGCTTAGGTTTACTAATTTGTTGAATATGTGTCAGTCATCTTAGCCATAAATATCTTAAAACACATATACAGGGCTTCCGCAATAGAGAAAACCCAACTAGTTGATTTTGTAAATGTAGTTTTGCACATCCCAAATAAGCACATTTGATGTGAATATGATGTTTATACTGTGTGTGTGGGCTTACCTCTCCCTCGGCCCCTGCGGCCACGGTCAGCACCTCTCTCAACAGGAGCAGGGTCCACACCATTCTCCTCTGTCCTTGCTATACAGATAACATGAGAACACACATAAGCCTTTTTAAAGAAAACTTATAACCTACTCACACACAATAATAAGGTAAAGTACCAAAAATTATTTCCACACAATTAAACAAACAAACAAAAAAAGCCTAATCTAAACTTGTAATGAAATAAAATAAAAAATAGAATTGATTACAGTATAATGCAGTTTGAAGAAGTTCACAATGAGACTAAATGTTTCATTTAAAAATGCTGTTTCTTTGTGAAAATTTATGGTTTCAGGAGTTTATCCGAGGATATGTCACCATGGCAGGTTATATCCAGCATGGTGTGTGTTTTGAAACCAGTAAAAAATTGAAAGTTAGTGTAGAACCGCTACTATACAGAATTTTTTTAAATGTATTTTTTTAAATGATTAAACACCATTTTTGTCAAAGTTAGTATTGTGGCTTAAAGTATGGTCAGACACTTGCATGTGTCGTTATATTATTAGCATTTTGCCAAAATCAAGCTCAAATGGAGTTACAAGGTATTTTACTAGTGAATGCTGTAGTTTGTGTTTTGTCTGTCTTTAGAAGGGTCGCATCTGAGGCAGTAAGTTCATCGCATTAAGTTATCAACTTACAGGTTACAAAGGTTACTGTAGCTATATGTGGGCGCTCAGCACAGGCTGTACTGGCTATGACTAGATGGCAAATACAAGATTAAGATACTCTTCACTGCTCCCCAAATACTTAAAACTTTAAAATTTACACATCTTTTGAATAAAGAAAACACTGTAGTTATTCAAAGATCCAGTTCTTTATTTACCCTTGCACTGCAAACAAGCAGAAATGTTCTCCAAAATTTGTGCAGGATTTAATTCACAGCTTCATTCATGAAACTGCTGTATGAGGTTTGCCGTCAGTTTAAGTATCCACTTTACAAGCTCTTAGTATGAAGTTCAATTCAAGCTCTGGTATATAAAGTATAGGATTAAAAAAAAAAAAAAAAAACGTTATTAACTGGTATTTTTTCTAATCAAATTGTTTTCAGAACGATAACGTTACAGAAGGAATAAAAAACAAATGTTAAAATACTGATTCTGCTCGGAGTGAGGTTATATTTATTTTTTTTATTTTTTTAAGCCCTAACTATAACTATAACCACAGTGCAAATATAAGAAAATAGACTACAAGCAGGCAGAGGTGGTGGCATTGCTATACATTTTCAAAATTGCATGTAAATATTGTCTAAATATTGCTGCTGGATACAAACAAAAAAAGTCACTTCATGCGCTTTCTCTGATCAGATAGCTACCTGATCATGAAAATACCAGGTGTAAATGCCCAACGAAACAGACTGCAATCAGATCACAAACCACTTCAGGAGGTGGTTTGAGACGCATTCCACATGCAACAGAATATTCCCAAGATCAGATTTACATTTGTTTTGCGGAAACACATTTATGCGGCCAAGTGTAAATGAACAGTTTTAAAAGGTTAGTTCACCCAAAAATAAAAAAATTCTGTCATTAATTACTCACCCTCATGTCTTTCCACACCCATAAGACCTTCGTTCATTTTCGGAACACAAATTAAGATATTTTTGATAAAATCCGATGGCTCAATGAGGCCCCCATTGCCAGCAAGTTAATTTACACTTTCAAACACCCAGAAAGGTACTAAATATATATTTCAAACAAAGCTTTACAAATCTTTTGTTTCTAATCAGTAGTTTTGGACGTGTATCAAACTGCCAAAGTCACGTGAAACATTGAAATTTCGAAACACTTATGATGTAACGAAGCCTTGTTTACTGAAATCACGTGACTTTCAGACTCCGATTCACTGATTCAAAACGAAAGATTCGTAAAGCTTCGAAGCTTCATGAAGCAGTGTTTTGAAATCACCCATCACTAGATATTGTTGAATGAAGTCGTTATTTTGTTTTCTTGGTGCACAAAAAGTATTCATAACATTAAGGTTGAACCACTGTAGTCACATAAACTGTTTTAAATGTGTCTTTAGTACCTTTCTGGGCATTGAAAGTGTAAATGAACCTGCTGTCAATGGAGGCTTCACTGAGCCATTGGATTTCATCAAAAAATATCTTCTGAAGATGAACGAAGGTCTTACGGGTGTAGAATGACACGAGGATGAGTAATTAATGAAAGAATTTTCATTTTAGGGTGAACTAACCCTTTAACAATCAGTCACAACGCATTAAGAGACAAGTGAAATAGGCTCTGAATAGCAAAAAACAAGGAAATCTCAACACCACACTCACCTGGCCTGTTGCGACTGGTCCCTCTACCACGGCGACTCGCTCCACCACGACCCTTGCTGCTTTCCCTCTCTTTCTTCTCCCTGTTCTCCTTGTTCTCCTTACTCTCAGTGGAGGTGCCATCCTTCCCAAGACTCTTCTTTTTCCCCACCGTTTCCCAAGAGGTCTGCAAGATGACAGAGAAAAAAAATGTACTACTAGTCAGAACAAACAATAAGAAGTAAAAGAATGTAATCGTACAGCAGATGTTGGGTACCAGTGCAGTGCCATTTTACAAAACTGAATTAAATTCAGGTTTGCTAATCATCACGGTTGAATCCTCATTAATGATGAAGGACATTTAGGAGCTCGTATTATGACACAGTGGAGGAGGCAGAGGTCTGTTATGACACAGGATTACCTTCTGATCAACACTACAGAAGTGACCCACTTTCTATTTTTGAGTTTCATTCCCAGAAATAATTCAAATAAATCCTAGTCTATAAGAAGAGGCCTCTCAAATTTCACCACAACAGTCCCAGAGGTTTTATCTCTGAAATAGATTAGCATCACACATGAATATGGAAATTAAGCACAGTTGCATGCTCATCATTAGGCTATAAAAAAAAACCTTTCATTGTTTTGACTTTTACAGCCCAGCCACAAAACAGCTGACAGTAGCATCAACTTTTTCAATAAAAACAGTTTTAGTTCTTCTTTTTCAGTAACTCATCATGAGTTTTAGTGCCTACTAAGTAGTGTAGATCACATGTGGAATTCTTACCGCATCAGAGGTTCCCTCAAGCAGAAAGTTGATGGCTCTGTTGACATCCTCATTGCAGTCGTGGAGAGCAACCATGCAATCGTCTTGGTTCTTCCCTGTAACCTCTATGAGCTATGAGCAAATATGAACATCACTGGGGTTAAAAGAAGTTTAAACATCATTTTACTCAGATGGAAGAGAGCTTCGCACACCTGTTTCACTTTATCCTCAAAATCTGCATCGTTCTTGTCGTAGATCATCTGGGCCAGTCGGATCTGCTCGGCTGTAGCCTGTAATTGGAAGCACAAGTTGTGAACATCAGAATGAGTGACCAAGGATCTTTTTGAAAAAAATAAAAGGAATTATATGAGCAATCAGATTCATGACCAAGACATGTCACAAACAAGTGGAAGCAGACATGGTCCACTCAATGTATGTTTGGCTACTAGCCTACTGTACTGTCTGCTATCTCTATAAAAAAATAAAAGTATGCATTAGGCAATAATAACCATTTCAAATAATAGTAAATTTTTTGTCACAAGACCTCAATACATTGCATGTTTCATTCAGCATGGCAAGTAGAGTCATTATCATCTCCAAATAAAAATTAACAAATTTAAGGTAATGACAAATGTGTTAACTTTTAGAAATCAAATAGCAGCTGACTAATCAATTAGTGAGGATGACTAGATTTTGTGTTAAATTCATCCTCTTTAAAGCCAAACACATTTGTCTTGCCTTTTTTAAACATACTATCACGAGCACTGTGTGAAGATGTCACGTTTAAAAAGTTCAACTTATTAAAGTGCGGCTCAGCACTCCAGCAATCTGCTCCCCTTTGTGCTCCATCTTGCTGTTATTTTTTAATGCAAGAGTGTCTAAACGCCCCTAAGGAAACTAGAAAGTGAAGTCTAGCATATTGCATTCTGGGATACAGTACCCAGCAGATTACATTCATACTATATACTGCAGAAATAATAATAAGAGTAGCACGGTAGAAGGGATGACATGATCCCTCGATTCGACTACTCAATTTTTAAAAATCGATAGCAATTTGCCTGTTTCATTAACCGGCAAAATACCAGAAGTGGTGCATTCCACAGACGAGAATCCATCAACTGCATTATTAGACCGTTTTCTAAGGCTGCACAATGTATTAAAACCATTTAAAAATAATACTATAGCATAGTGCTATTGTGAAATCACATATTGTGTTGCGTAAATGCGTGGAGTGCGTCTCAGGTTAACAAACTATTTCTGCGTAGTTTGGGTTGCTTACAATGTTCATCTGGGAATGCAATGTGTGCCATTTCATCAGATTTGTAACGTAAATCATTTATAAACCTAAGCAAACACAGGATACATGTTTTCAAAATTAAAGTTTAAACGATTTAAAAATAAAAGTTTAAACCCTCAGTTTGCATGTTTTGATGTCCACATGTTCTTGTTCAAGAAATTACAGTGGCTGCAGCATTTCTATCATAAAGAAGTGGCCAAATATTAAAGATTAAGTAAACATTTAGCCAATATTAAGGATTTGATCTGCTGTGTAAAAACAACAATCACTATGCTGTTGGTGCATTTGTTATAATATATGACGTACATTACTCAATTAATTGTCAAAATAATCAAATCGATTTCTCAATTACCAAAATAATCGTTAATGGCAGCCCTACATGGTATTATGTTATTCCTAACATAGCATGTTTCCATATATTTTTGTTCACTCACCTGAAGCTGTTTCTGTGGTTGTGTGGTCTGTGTGGTAATGGGCAGCGCTTTGTCCCGAGTGCCCCGGGCTCGTTCGATGCCCACCGAGGTCATCATATACAGTATATACAAAACAATGTATGTACAAAACAGAAAAATCTGGAAGAAAAACAAGGCCAAAAACAGGAAGTGGTGGTTATTATTCAGAAAACCCTTCCATGTCCTAGTTTCTACTCCAAATATTTGCAGACACCAGACGAGGTATTGTTCAAGCAAGCTAGCTGATGTTTTCTGTAGATCTTCCCTTCAGTGTCCCGCACAGCGTCAGGCAAACACACAGGGGCCGTATCGGATTTCCTTTCTCCTAAACCCAGTTGGGCAAGATTGAGCAATACTCTGACCGCCAGAAACCCTTGTAGAAAAACAATTGAGCTTATCCGAGCCCTGCTGAAATGAAGACCACGCTACGAGACCACACTGGTGTCCGCTAACACTTCACAACTGTAGTGTGCTTCAAAAACGCTCACACTCAGATCACATCACATAGCTATCCCTCATGCATACAAAATAACAACTTAGACTTGGCATGAGGACATGAAGGAATGTATATTACCTAACAAACTCGAATCTACACTGAAGCCTGTACTGATTTGATGATCTAAACATCTAGCTATTTCACAGAAAAGACGTTGACATTACAAATTTTCCAGACTATGTCAGTCCTGCTGGTGTGACCGGTTTCATTAACCACGAAAAGCACAACAACTTAAAATGTTGAAACAAGGAAATATTAAAGGGATGGCTCACCTTAAAAGGAAAATTCTGTTATCAATGACTTATGTTGTTTCAAAACCTACATGATTTTCCATCTTTAATTATTTTCTTTGCCATGTTTATAAGCTGTCCATTTAGAAAAAAAAAAAAGAATTAAAAATTTTTTAAAGAAAAAATATTAAAGACAACTAAACAGTCAGTTATAGCATAAGAACACCAAGCATTCCTTAAAGTCAAGCCCTAAAATCTCATTTTCATAGATTTAAAAACTCAAAGTTTGATCCTGGATCCTTTGATGGATAGTGGATTTTACCGATAACTTGGTAGGACCACAATGGCCGATAACCGATTTACCAACCGATAGTTTTTAAAATGGATACTGAATGAAAAGTAACTTTAGTTAATGTTACAGATGGACTCTTATTCTAAAGTGTTACATTTAATATACAGTACAGTCCAAACGTTTGGAACCACTAAAATTTTTAATGTTTTTAAAAGAAGTTTCGTCTGCTCACCAAGGCTACATTTATTTAATTAAAATTACAGTAAAAAACAGAAATATTGTGAAATATTATTACAATTTAAAATAACTGTGTACTATTTAAATATATTTGACAAAGTAATTTATTCCTGTGATGCAAAGCTGAATTTTCAGCATCGTTACTCCAGCCTTCAGTGTCACATGATCCTTAAGAAATCATTCTAATATGCGGATTTGCTGCTCAAGAAACATTTATGATTATTTTCAATGTTGAAAACAGTTGTGTACTTTTCAGGATTCCTTGATGAATAGAAAGTTCAAAAGAACAGCATTTATCTGAAATACAAAGCTTCTGTAGCATTATACACTACCGTTCAAAAGTTTGGGGTCAGTACGAATTTCTTTTTTTTTTTTTTTTTTAAAGAAATTAATACTTTTATTCAGCAAGGATGCATTAAATAAATCAAAAGTGGCAGTAAAGACATTTATAATGTTACAAAAGATTGGATTTCAGATAAACACTTCTTTTGAACTTTCTATTCATCAAATAATCCTGAAAAAAAAAAATTGTACACAAATATTTTGTACAATTGTACACGGGCAATTCCAGCGTTATGGACGTGACATTTGGAGTCAAAACTTGAAATATAAACGCTCAAAGAATGCATTTAATAGTAACATATTGAACCGTCTATTTATATATTCATAATCCCTTACTAAAGGAGTCCAGACATTAGAAAAATGTCAGTCTATTCAACTGTTTTATATTTTAGATGAGGGGAAATATACAGCGTTACGGACGTGACAAAAAAAGTCACTAAGATTTGGGTGACAACATATTTTTTAAGAATTCTGTGAATTACATTGCGCAAACCAAAAGTAATACTGCCCACCGAATGAAGAAGGGTTGGCTCTCCACAGAGCATAAAATAATAATTTTATTTAATTTTTCATGTTCGCATTAATGAGGAAAAAACAACGTTACGGATGTGACAGTTTTCCGTTACGGATGTGACCGGTCTGAAAGCGGCACAGAAGACTGGTTTAAAACTGCTTTAAAACTTTCACAGAGACCTCAAGCAAGCATTTAAACCACCAAATACTGAAATCTGGGATACCAGTATGGTAAGACTCCACAATTTATCAACTTTTTACTAAACTTTATACAAATGTAACGTTATACTCTGTAGTGCAAAAGGTTATGGATTAGACCTATTTCTCATGTTGACAAGCATGTGCGTTGTTCAAGAATCAATTTAGAGACCATGATTTTCCTTCTTACAGAACTGCTTGCTAAAATACATTGACAAATATTAATGTTTATCATAAAGCAGTTTAAAATCGCATGTTTTCCCCACAGTCAGGTGAACCGATTGACACTATTGCCAATCGCAATCATGTCAGTTTTATGTTTTGTGTATGAATGACCACACGTTTTTTTTCGTCTAGTTTTCAGAGTTTAAAGCGGAGTCTTGAGTCAAAATGATCAAACTTTATTTCAAGTCAAAATTATTGCAATCTTATTATTTTCATTTTGTCAGCTTGATCGCGCAGATTGTGATCAATATAGGCTAGGCTATTCATTTTTAACCAACCGGTAACGCGACATCCCAATTCCCGAGGGAAGTGTCCTATGAGACACAATGCTCTTCTATAAGTTGTACTGTTTCATATAGGCCTACCTTTTGATGTTCATATTTCGTTCTCTGGCAAGAGGAAGAGAAGATCAGTTCATGTGCACCTGATCCGCCGCTTACAGGCACTGCAGTAGCTAATCTGTCACGCGCCGTAGGCTATTAAAGAGCGACATCTATTGTTTAAATTTTGTTATAAAATCGACTGAATTT
The DNA here is from genome assembly GCF_024489055.1 of Chanodichthys erythropterus. Classification (NCBI taxonomy): domain Eukaryota; kingdom Metazoa; phylum Chordata; class Actinopteri; order Cypriniformes; family Xenocyprididae; genus Chanodichthys; species Chanodichthys erythropterus. Next base: position 15,232,506 of record NC_090242.1, on the reverse strand, counting down.
GAAAGTTAAACCTTTTTCATATTAAAACTAACAAAGCACAAAGAGTATTGCGATTATTGGATATGTTCTGATATGGTAAGCCTGAAACAGATGATAGCAATATAAAGAAGCAAACTCATAGGATTTAATATGAAGCGTCCGTAACGGTCACGTCCGTAACGCTTATTATGGTTGTTCAGAGCAACGTAGTGAAATTAATTGTTGATCCTAATAAGCATAAACATAATTTAGCTTTGCATATAAAGTTTCAAGTTATTTGCATTTATAATTGTTATATGACATAAACTTAATCTTTAAAACGTTACGGACGTGACAGAGCACTGAAGCGTCCTGACCTCTTTATGCTAGCTCTTATAAATTCATCAGGCAGTGCTGTTATGACTAAATGAGTGTATTTATTTCTCAGGCATGTATCCATCTTTCTACACAATGCTTACTGCTAAAATAAAGTTTAAAAAAATGGGGTCTTTGATCCCTTTTTTGAAAGCATGAAATATGGTTGGTTGAAAATTTAATTTAAGCATTGTTGCTTACCACATATATTGTGGATAAACAAGGCAATTTTCTTAAAATTTCTGTTAGAGCACATTAATACAGTATATTACAGACCTAAATGGACAATTTAAAAAGGGTTTTGTTCTTTTGGTTAAAACTTTTTTTTTTCATGGTAAAGATGACCTTTGCGTGGAATTGCCCACACATTAAATGTTTCTTGAGCAGCAGATCAGCATATTAGAATGATTTCTGAAGGATCATGTGACACTGAAGACTGGAGTAATGATGCTGAAAATTCAGCTTTGCATCACAGGTGACAGGTGTCACACTAGTGACATATCGCCGATATATATCACATCACATCGCCCAGCCCTATTGGAGAGGAAGTGGATTTTTAGTGGATTGTAATTTAAAATTTGGTTCGTTTCTCAAAAAAAAAAAAAAATCAAATGACTTCAACAGACTTGGAACATAGGGCACGAGTAATATAGACTATTTTTTAAGATACTTTTAAAGTGATTTTTGGAGGGTATTGGAGCTGGACAACCACTGTCCTCTTTCTCTTTCAAAGCAAGGAAAGTGTTCCAAAGAAATCAGTCAAAGGGGTGTGGAATTACATAGGGGTAAATCACAGGATTTTCATTTTTGGCTGAGCTGTTTAAAAAAACCTTCTTAGATGATTTTTCACCAAATTAAAACCTCCGTTACTGACACTACAGTACATTAGATTCTCCACATCCATGAAACTAAGACTAAAACATCAGCACAGAGTCACTGCTCGCACAGAAGACAAGGAAACGCACATAACATCTGTGATGGATACAGTGGGCTTTTCTTGGCTGCTAGCAGAGATCTTATTGTGCATGTTTAACCCTTCTACGCAGCCACACAGCAAACGCCCGACAACAACGTTCCAGCTAGATTCTGACGTATAGAGATCATCAGATAATATCCAGCAAAAATTCCAAGCTTGCAATATACATCAAAAAGATCTTACTGGTGTGAATTTGGCTGTGCAAGCGCTGCTGGTCAAACGATTTAATGATGACTGTAAGCAAAACAACCCACAAAAGTGATTCCACCAGCTGACAATGGTCTCATGTGGGGACATTTCTGAGATCCTTACAAAATGGATAAACAAAGCCTTTTCTCTTGGTCAGCAGACCACCCATAGTGTCCTCAAATTCACAGATATGGTTTGTATAAAGCACATTTAGAGATGCAGATTGAGAAATTCGCCAAAAAACTAACAATTAAAAATTATAATCATTTTATTATGAATAGGTAGCGGAAAAACAAATTATGAAGATATGAAATAATGTGAATAAACAACATTCCCAAAAAATGCACTAAAATTTTGAAAAAGCAAAGTAATCGGAAGATTTTTTGGTCCCACTTTACATTAGGTGTCCTTAACTATGTACTTCAAAACAGAAGTACAATGTACTTATTGGGTTCATATTGAATTGCAAAACACTTTTGCTGCTATTGAGGTGGGATACGGGTAGGGTTAGGGAAAGCTTTGGTGGTATGGGTAGGTTTAGGGTAGGGGTAAGGTGTAAATTATGGGTCAACAGTGTAATTATAAATGTAATTACAGAAATTAATTACATATGTAATTACATGCAGGTGTTTTTAAAATATAAGTACAATGTAAAAACATGTACACAATAAGTGCATTTTATCAAATTATTAATTTAAATGTAAGTACATAGTAGTTAAGGCCACTTAATATAAAGTTTTTTTTTTTTTTTTTTTTTTTTTTGCTTTTACATAAAGCATAATACTACTGTTAACTGGTCAAGTGAGCATAGTTATTGGCCAATGTCAATAATGGGCAAATATCTGACAAATGATTGGTTTATAACCAAAACAGACAAGTTGGTTTGTCTTTTTCAGTTTCGAACACTAATAAAACCTATATAATGAGCAACTATTGACAAAAATTGTAAAACACATTCGTAAACAAAATATGTGATGCTTCATCATATTAGAAAACTTTAAACAAACGACCATAATCAAAGCACATGCACAGATGACTTTGTTTGCTTTCTGAGTTCCTATAAATATGTTCTATATCCCCCTCAAAAAACAAACTGCACGCATAAACATAATGTTAAAAAAGTATATATACACATACATACATGTGATGGCTCAGACAAAGGGAATTTAGACCCAGGGTCAGCATCCTAGTTTAACTTTACAGATTCATTAGAGATGTTTGGATACATTCAAGTTACATATGGCGTTTTTTTCTGCCCCCATGAATGCGTAAAAACAGTTTGTGAAGAGCATACAAGCGCATACAGTCCCTGCTCTCCTTTGTCCATGATCTCTAATGTCATTTCCTCTCCAATTGTTGTAGCTTAGCTGGCTAACTCACGACCGCCCGGCGTCCTTGTTCACAACATTTAAACCCTCAAGAGTATTTAAACACCAAGATCTATATCAATATGACGTTTCTGATGTAAGAAAAACTGGCTTAATAGTGATACGGGCTTGTTGTAAAGAAATATTTGAGGAAAACGGTCTCACAGCAGAGCTAAAGCCGAATAAGCTAAACTGAGGAGGCAAAACAAAGCCATACAAAAGGCAACATAACCTCGAAAAAACATTCAGCGACGGATTAAAACAGATAAGCGACAAAGAAATGGAAATATTAATGACGTACATCTGATATATAAACACCAATTAGAAACTGAAAGAGAGATTTGTTTTTTTTTATTACCTGCTAACACGCTTCACTCAGCCAGCAGCAGACTCCGTCACGTGACCGTCACCGCGCTGCTGCCGCTTCTCTCCATGCAGATCCTACAGGCGCGCTCCCGCACCGGCAGGCACATTCACAAGTGCGCGCACACGTACACAACAACTAATACAAACAACACTATTTAACAATATACAAAGAATCTAGATGCAACTGCATACAATCTTAAAGGATATTTCTGTCATGATTTACTCACTACTAATTTTCTGTTTAAGGTTGTATTTTTATGCTTCTGGAGTTCAAAAGAAAATGTGGCCCTTTCTAATCACCTATTAAACGAGGCTTTATTGTTTTCAGTTATTGTACAGTGCGAGTCCCTATCGTATAGATTATAATAGTGAACGCGCATTCTGTTACGCCACTGTTTATAGTCACAACACAAATTGCGCCCCCAGCGGTCAAATTGATCACTACAGTGCAGTGATCTCACAAATGTCAAAAACAACATATAATGTATAGTCTGCAGAAGAATAGAGTATAAAGAAACATGATGCAAGGCCAGAATGGAAGAAAAATACATCAATAAATTTTTATTCATTTTCTTTTTGAAGAATGTCTCATGTTGCTGTTCTTTTGCTTGTTTTGTTTTTATATTGTACAATATCTTTACACTTGTAATCTGTAAAAACATTCAGGAAGTGAGTATAAAAAAGGGCACCACCAAAATAATGACAGATTAGTTCACTCACACATACACACATATATCCTCTGACATTTACATAAACGGTATTCTCCCTCTATTAGATTCCAAATATGTATACATATACATTTCATATATAAAATACATTTTAAAAGTGATGGTTAATTTCTTGCTTAATATATGCCTGTTACTGTGTTCATTGTACTAACAATTTTGTGACAATTCCATGAAGATTTTCATGTAAAAAAAAAAAAAAAAAAAAGACTAAAGAAAGAGCCTAAACAAATTCAATCTGCAACAGTCTTTCACAGAAAGACTCTGGAAAGGCAACAATGTCACACAATACTGCCCTGCATTTGAGCAGAGAAGATAAGAAGCAACAATCCTAACAAATATGATTGTACCTGAACGTCATGAGTGCTAGTGATGGCAACAATACAAAATAAATAAGATGTCTAAATGTCACAGAGGGAAAATTGCAATCTTGATGCGAGTGTGTGCGTGTGTTAGTACAGAACCAGCAATAAAAGAGGCATTCTCCAAGATACCTCAAACAGAACACAAACTGTATCCGATTTCCTACAATTGTCTCTCCCTGCCATTATTTTGGAAAACATAAGGGAAAAGGAAAACAACAGGCGAGTCTTCATTGACCGCTTTGCGAATCACGTCCATGTTTACTCTGTGCTCTTCATATATCTGCAGTCTTGACCCCAGTGTCCAGTACTGCACAGTGAGGTTACAGGTCAGGCTGTCCGTTCATTGTACCAAGAGTCATCTCCAAAAGCCGATTCTTAGCCTTTTTAGGATCCACAATGTCATATCAGTCCACTGTGAGCTAAGAAAAAGGGCTGATCAGCAGATCTTCACACAGCAAAACAAACTCAACACGCCATGTTTCTGGCAAAAAAAAAAAGAAGAAAATCAGCAAATGAAACAAAAATAAATTTTAAAGTAATGCCCAGAGAGACTGTTAAATATTTTCATATATTTTTACACTATTCTACAGTTCTCAAAGGTTCAGGCAGCCAATTTTTTCAGGACTCAAACAAACTTCTCCAGGAGATCAGACATTGTGTCAGGGTCACTGCTTTTTCTTCGTCACACACAAAAACAGATGTGAATTCAGGACTACAATAGGCAAATGAAAATTTAAAGACAGAAGAACAATCAGAAAAAAGAAAAAAAAAACATCTGAGAACCACATCTATGCTCCTGAGGCCTTTGAGAAATAATCTGGGATAGAAGCTAAACCAGTAGTGAAAAGGAGTGAGGGGAAGAATGGAAGATGGCCTGTAAGCCCATGGTGCATGAGAGCGAAATGGATGATGGACGGAGGCTAGCTCCAGAGGCCGGCGTAGTTTCCGTGTAGGCCAGAACACAGGGGGCCGCCGGCCACAAAGAGTTTGGTGCCAGAGTCGTCGTAGCAGTGTGTGTACACGGCATTCGGGAAGGAGCGGACGTCGGAAAAGTAGCTTCTCCATGTTTCATCGTGATTCTGTAGAAGAAGAATCAGCATTTTAGAATCTGATATGGATTGATATTTTTTCAGCCTCAATAAAAATATACATACACTACCATTTCTTTTTGGGGTTGGTAAGATTTTTTTTTTTTTATGTTTTTCAAAGAAGTCAGGATTTTTAATTTATTTTAAATTATATTTATTTTTGTAATTTATTATTGTTTTCTATTTTAATATATTAAAGTGTAATTATATGTAATCATATATATTAAAGGTGCCATCGAACGTTTTTTTTAAAAGATGTAATATAAGACTAAGGTGTCCCCTGAATATGTCTGAAGTTTCAGCTCAAAATACCCCATAGATTTTTTTTTTTTAATTCATTTTTTAACTGCCTATTTTGGGGCATCATTAACTATGCACCGATACATGCTGCGGCCCCTTTAATTCCTCACGGTCTCCGCCCCCGGAGCTCGAGCTTGCCTTAAACAGCATAAACTAAATAAACACAGCTAATATAACCCTCAAAATGGATCTTTACAAAGTGTTCATCATGCATGCTGCATGCATACATCAGATCATGTAAGTATAGTATTTATTTGGATGTTTACATATGATTCTGAATGAGTTTGAGGCTGTGCTTCATGGCTAAAGCTAACATTACACACTGTTGGAGAGATTTATAAAGAATGAAGTTGTGTTTTTGAATTATACAGACTTCAAGTGTTTAACAATGAAAATAGCGACGGCTCTTGTCTCCGTGAATACAGTAAGAAACAATGGTAACTTTAACCACATTTAACAGTACATTAGCAACATGCTAACAAAACATTTAGAAAGACAATTTACAAATATCACTAAAAATATCATGATATCATGGATCATGTCAGTTATTATTGCTCCATCTGCCATTTTTCGCTATTGTCCTTGCTTGCTTACCTAGTCTGATGATTCAGCTGTGCACAGATCCAGACGTTAATACTGGCTTGTGTAATGCCTTGAACACGGGCTGGCATATGCAAATATTGGGGGCGTACATATTAATGATCCCGACTGTTACGTAACTGTCGGTGTTATGTTGCGATTTGCCTGTTCTCCGGAGGTCTTTTAAACAAATGAGATTTATATAAGAAGGAGGAAACAATGGAGTTTGACACTCACTGTATGTCTTTCCATGTACTGAACTCTTGTTATTCAACTATGCAAAGGTAAATTCAAGTTTCCATTCGATGGCGCCTTTAAAATGTAATTTATTCCTGTGATGTCAAAGCATCGTTACTCCAGTCTTCATTGTCACATGATCCTTGAGAAATCATTCTAATATGCTGATCTGGTGGAAACATTTCTTATCATCAATGTTGAAAACAGTTGTGCTGCTATTTTTGGGGAAACCATGATACATTTTTTTCAGGATTCTTCAATGAAGAGAAAGTTCAAAAGAACAGCATTTATTTGAAATAGAAATATTTTCTAATATTATAAATGTTTTTACTGACACTTTTGATCAATTTAATGCATCCTTGCTAAATGAAAGTATTAATTTCTTTAAAAAAAATCTTACTGACTCAAACCTTTTGAACAGCAGGTATAATGTACAGCTGGCTCTTCTCATTATCACAAAATGGCCTCAGACAGGGAAATCAGGACCCCGACGTATAGAGGAGTTGTTTATTTTGCGATAATGAGTGGCTGACTGTACGTTATCCCTTATATAGTTACAGTATTCAAAGTTGTAACAAACAGGCAACAACCTAAGTGGGTCAATTAAACCAATCAAATAGTAGTTATACTTCCGTGTGGACCCCTGATTAATGCAGCAGACCGCATTTCTGCTTAATGAACTTCCATATGGTAAGCAGAGGCTGATGCTGCAGGCAACTGACTGCTAAAGTAAGCACTTTGTAAAGAAGCGTATTTATAGGCTAATTAATTTAAAAGTTTGCCCAAAGATTTCATGGCAAAAATTAGGTAGTGGGCGGATAAAGCAAAAGAAACAAAAAATAGCAATAATATATGTACATCAAATGAGTATGAAAGTTCCCATATATAAACAAAATGCAAAACAGTAATTGTTTAGGTATCAGATTTATTTTAAAACAGAATTATAATAAACATATATGCTACTGTTTAAAAGTTTGGTATCGGTAAGACTTTCTTTAAACAAAAATACTTTTATTTAGCAAGGATGCCTTAAAGGGATAGTTCACCCAAAAATGAAAATTCTGTCATCATTTATTCACCCTCAAGATGTTACAAAACTGTAAAAATTTCTTTGTTCTGTTGAACACAAAAGGAAGATATTTTGAAGAAAGTTTGCAACCAGGCCGCTTTGGGGCACCATTGACTATCATAGTAAGAAAAAAAATACTATGGAAGTCAATGGTGCCCCAGAACTGTTCAGTTTCCCACATTCTTTAAAAATATCTTCCTTTGTGTTCAACAGAACAAAAAAATGTATAGAAGTTTGGAACAACCTGAGGTTGAGTAAATGACAGAATTTTCATTTTTAGGTGCACAATCCCTTTAAACTGATTCAAAAGTGACTCTAAAGACAAATAAATGATGAATGAATAATAAATAAATTATGTTCTTTTGAACTTCAAACAAAGAATATGTATATATAAAATATGTGTAATTGTTTACCTCAAAATTCAGCTTTGCCATCACAGGAATAAATTACAGTTTAAAATATATCAAAATAGAAACTTTTATTATTTTACATTTTAAATTTATGTATTGCTGTATTTTTGATCAAATAAATGGAGCCTAGCTGAGACTTTATTTTTTAAAAATGTACAGACCCCAAACCACTAAACGGGAGTGTGATCCAAAATTAGTGGCGAAAAGATCGCAATCAAACAGCCACGCAATCTTATTCCTAAATAACGAGCCAGAGAGAGCATTTGAAATTTATGAAACGGCTTCATAGTCTTTTCAACAACACAGTATCATTATTTCTTTAATATTATTTCTTACAATAATTCAAATGATCACAGAAGTAGTACTGGGATAAAAAAAAAAAAAGTTTATAGTTCAGATATATACACACGATTTCTACAATAGCAATCAAAATAGAGTAAATCACCTTTTGAAAGTAAAGTAACTTGACTTCTAATAAAGATCATATTAATTACATCATGCCAATAGGCAACAAGCGACTGTTAAAAATGTTTTAGTTCAAAAACACTGATTCATCCAGCAATGAAACGAGTGAAGTCTTTATGACTCACTAGTCATTGAATCATTCATTTATACCAATGTTTAAAAAATAATTCATTCCAATTAATAAAACGCTTAAATAGACTACAGTAATTAAGATTTTGCCAGAACCTGTTTAGAATTGTCGGAGAATCTTGATTTCTATTTTTAAAAAGATCATAATTCTCAATTTATCCACATTCGTGCAGCTCTAGTGTATTTAAAACAGAAGTATAATAAAAAATAAGATATTTATTTATTAAGTGCCTGCAATGGCCTATGTCAAATATAAGATGCATATATTGGTCTAATCAACCAAGATCTAATCAATATGTTAAATTTCAGCATGTAAAACACTCCTACCAGCCATCCTCTCCCTGTGGTGAGTTTAAGGATGCCCTCTGCAGTGCGATTCCGGTACCCGCCGGGTGTGCTGGATGGGCCATCCAGAAAACGCTGGGCCCTGATATCATAGAAGAGCAGGGAACCTTGGCCAGTGCCTACTGTCACTATGTGTTCATAGAAGCTCACAGAGCGAATACCTAAGAAATAATTAAACAGCACCAGTTTGCTTTGCAAAATATAACTTTTTAACTTTGAGTGAACTATCTTGAGAGGGAAAAACAAAAAACCTACCACTACCACGCTCCCTGGAGCTCACGGATTTGATGTTCTGAGTCGATTGCCGGGGGTCGAGGAAGGAAACGTGCGCCTGAGAACCGACTGCATAAACAGACCAGTCCATCCCGTAAGCCAGACACACATTCTCCTTACAGTAAGGAAGTTTCGTAGAAAGCTCCTGACAATCATATTAAACGGAAAAAACAGTCATTAGACAATTGTAAAAAATACAGAGCTTGGCATAAAAAGCCAATATATGAGAGAGAGAAAATGCTGATAGTGGTAACTGTACCTTACACAGGTTGTCTTCTGCTTTCCACAGATGGAAATATCCATCTAGAGAAACGGCACCCAACTCCTAATGGATGAATGAAAGAGATGAAAGTGGAATTGGAAAAATGGTGAGATGAATAACACACAATGAATCAGTACAGCCACATGAGTCATAGACAGCTGCTGACCTTATGGCTGTTGTTGAAGGCCAGTGCGCGCACTTTGCAGTTGTAGGGGTGGGTGTATTCTTTCGGGATGTCCTTGAGAGCGCGGTGAGAGATGTGGGAGTAACAAGGAACACCTTCCACATTCTGACGCTTCTCCGCTTGAGACAAAACCTCCTCTGATATCTCCCACAGACCCATGGAACCATCGCGAGATCCTGCTCCAGTGAAGAAAAGATTCATTCTCTTTTAATGGAACAGTAGAATCTGTACAACACATAAGTGATAATGTATAATTTATCTCAAAATACACCCAGACAGTGTAGTCAGGGGAAGTAGAGGGGTCTTGTATTGCTTTAAGCAGGTTATTTTGTGATAACCAGCCAAAAAAATATAGTGAAATATTATGAAGAGAATTGTTAATATGAGAAACAAGGATGGGGTTCGACATTAACGTTTGTCTGGGACAAGTGAATTTTTTTAAGGGACAAGTGAAAAAGAATTTTACTAGCCCGACCAGACAAGTAGCCTGAGTAAAACGTCAATAATATACAAAACCTGTACAACAATTATACAAAAACTGTATAAATGTCTTTCTTCTGCTGTACACAAAGGACGATATTTGGAAGAATGTTTGTAACCAAGCAACTCCCCAATTGACTACCACAGTATTTTTTATTTTTTTTCCTAGTATGGTAGTCAATGGGGGCGAGATCTGCTTGGTTACAAACATTCTTCCAAATATCTTCCCTTGTGTTCAGCAGAACAAAAAAAATGTATACAGGTTTGGAACAACTTGAGGGTGAGTAGATGATGACAGAATTTTCATTTTTGAATGAACTATCCCTTTAAGTCACTTACATTTTAGACAAAAGAAAAATCTAATTACTAGAATTCAAAATGTCATTCTCATTACAGTAATACACTAATGAAAACCATCATGTCCAGACATTTTTTTCTTTTTAATTAAAATCAGAATGAAATAGATTTAAATTTAATTATGTAAAAAATATAAATCACATTACAGTTATGAGAATGAGTCATTTTCACGTTACAGCATGTTACTAAGAAAAGGGGACAAGGATGTGCTAAACTAATGAAAATAATATCAATCTTAATGTTCCTGAACTAGGCCCCATTGTCTTCATGCAAAACATACTTTCAATTTCTTTTCTTCCTTTGCTCTTGGGGTGAAATATGACCTTGACAGTTTTCTTAAAACGTACACAAGCACTTAATGTGTTAGGACACGGTGTAAAGTGTTTGCTCAAAACTGGATCTGCAAGCTTCTTACCTGAGACTGCCATGGTATCACTGATCCATGCAATGGAGAATATCCAGTCGTTGTGCCCATCCTGTTAGAAATACAGAACCAAATTTGAGTCTTTACATAACAGAATTGTTTTTAATTATGTTAGCCAAAGCTAGCCACTAAAAGCACTTTTTTTTTCTTTTTATGAAGCCAAAGGCTGAAGCCACTAAACCGTTTGACATTTACACTACTTTCACAACTAAAAAGGGAGCAAAGGCCAGACTCACATCTCCAACACAGACAGGGTCAAGTGTGGGAAGTCTGTACACTGCCAGGCTGTTGGGGTTGTCTCCTCCAGTGGCCAGCAAAGTACGAGAGGGGTTCAGCTCTATGGCGTGGATGCCACATCCCTGCTGGACATCCAGGCCACCGACTGATCCTGGATTGTGGAAATGGAAATGGCCTCCCACTCCACCCAAACCCTGGGAGACATCTCCCCTGCCCTCTCTGTCTTTCAGCATAGGTATCCTGGTTATCTGTCCCGAGAGGACATCCACCACAAATAGCTAAAAGCACAAAGAAAAAAGGGATTACTAAAGTTACCCTTGTGGGAATTCTGATTCAATAAAATTAGGTAATTTTTTACATAAACAAATTAAACAGGGAATAAATAGGGAAAATCATAATTTAATGTTTATGAAATAGGATAGTGACTTTATTATGATCTAAAATGTAGTATTGAACATCTCAGAGCTAAGTTTTAGGTAAAGGCTTAAATATAGATGCGTTTCAAATTAGGTTTTATTTTTACATTTTCATTTTAGTTAAAAGTTTTAGTAATTTCTTGTGTGTTTTTGTATTTATAAAATAGATTGTTATAATACTGCTGGTAGGCCTACTTTTCTTTGCCTTTTTTCTTGGAAATTTTATGTATTGCACTTTAGAAATGTAATTATCCAACTCATATGCAGAATATCCTGTAAGTGTCTCAGGCAAATAAAAAAAAAGTTAAAAAAAGTAAAGTAAATCTGGAAAATAAAAGTAACATCTATCTAGCACGTTTACATAGAAAAACAATGGAAAAGTAGCACAGTGGAATGGAAAAAACACATTCTGTGTGAAGGGCCCCATAGTTTACCCTAAAATGAAAATTTTCATTAATTACTCACCCTCATGTCGTTCCAAACCTGTAAGACTCTCGTTGTTCTTCACAACACAAATGAAGATCTTTTTGATGAAATCTGAGAACTTTCTGTCCCTCCATAGACAGCTATGCAACGTTGATGCTTCAAAAAGTTCATTAAGCGATCATAAATCTAATCTATATTAATTGAACCTTCGCCGGGAGTTTGATTGACAAGAGATCTCACCAATCATAACACCGAATCCACCATTTTGTCCAACAAAGCAGTCAGGAGTTAGAAGATTAACCTCGGTGGACTTAAACTTGAAAAATGGTGTGTACTGACATCTTTCCGCATTTGAAACAACATTCCTTCTCATGTTAATTAATATTTATTTGATGCTATAAATTAACTAGTAGGAAGAGATGATTGGTTCACGAGCCGCTTGAGCTGAGGCGCTACAGCAATCTGTCACGACACATTAAAGAGCCACAAAACGTTTTTTATTGTTCGAATTTCTTAAAAAAAAATACAGTTTTTAAAGCTGTGACTTTGTTTAATGTCATAAGTAACCTGCTCTGTCTTGTCTGTCGACATGTTGTCAGTGTCCTCTTTGCTCCGCAATGTATTTTTCACTCTGTGTGGCGTGACAGAGCCATTGCTTGTTGGGCAAAGCAACAGTAACTAAGGGGAGCGGGTCTTTGCCAAGGGTCAATTGAGTGGTTTAGTCCAAATTTTCTGAAGAGACTTGATCGCTTTATTTGATGAACAGATTTAATTTAAGCTTTTATTTACATATAAAAACACTGATCAGCAAACATAAACAGAAGCTCAACCGAACCTCAAATGTGCTGCTTAACACACGAGAATGAACCTCATTGGTTCTCGCATGCGTCAAGCAAACATGCTTTAGCTTTTGTTTACCACAAATAATGAATAAAAGCCTAAATTAAATATGTTAATCATATAAAGTGATCGAGTGCCTTCAGAAAATTTGGACTAAACCACTCAATTCATATGGATTAATATGAACTTCTTGAAGCATCAAAGTGTCAGTTGCGTAGTTGTCTATGGAGGGAAGGAAGGCTCTCAGATTTCATCAAAAATGTCTTAATTTGTGTTCCAAAGATGAACGAAAGTCTTACAGGCTTGGAACAACATGAGGGTGAGTAATTAATGACAATTTTAATGTGGGGGTGAACTAACCCTTTAACAGTAAACTTTCAAATATTTCAAGATTTAAATTAATCATAAATACAGCACTGATAACATTACATACTGAAGAAGTACTGATCAAAAACCATCTTACCGTGTTGCATTTGGTCCCGCACACCACCTGCCTGTGGTTGAGCCATTGGGAAGCAAACACCTTGTTGAGGCGGCCGAGGGAGAACTCTCTCTCTCTGAGGATTCCGGGAATGCGTCCGGCAGCAAATCCGCGCAGACTCCGCTGGAAGCTCCACTCATGCTGCTGCTGCGGGCGGAACTCCCTCCCTCTCACAGAGCACACCACCGACCGCCGACTCTGCCACCAGTGCTGGGCATGACGCGCTGAGCTGGACACGCGGGCACGCTTAAACACACTCTGACACCAGTCCAACTGTCAAAGGCACAAAAAGGAGTGATTCAACAAAATGTAAAAAATCTAAATGAAAACATAATAAATCATAATAAATGTTCTTTTATCATTCATGACTTAATTTTAAAAAATGCTATCACTTGAAACAAACTGTAATGCATTTATTGGCAGTTGATAATAATTTTCACGTTATAACTGACAAATCACAGAATAAATCAAATACACCAAATATATTTAACTAAATAAAATAAAATATAAAACACTAAACTAAAAAAAAAAAAAAAAATTTTAAATGCTAAAAATAAATTCAAGCATCACAACATTATGATGTACAGCATGAAAAATTGATATTAATTTGTAAATTTACTGAAAATTAGCATTAGTGTTTATAAGAATAACTTTAACCTGTTAACTGTCACCGGTGGGCCCACAACCATTACACATTTAAAACAGTAATATTCTATACTAAACCTAAATTAATCTTGACAAACTATATATCATTTGAAAGCTTAGAATCTCTACTTTTCATATTTTCATACTCATAAGGCATGTTCAGACCTTTATTTTGAAATAGCAATGAACATGAAAAATCATAAAGATTGGTTGAAACAAGTTTGTTTTCATGCCAAGAGTTCAAAAGATAACATCCATTCAGTTAAGACATACAATTTGAGAAAAAATGGTCTGAAAATGTTTCTAATAGAAAATAAATACATTTTATGATTGTGACGGCGATCTATAACCCACATACATGTTGTTTTTATGTTTAGTAGAGGCTGAATTCATATCAAATTCTGCCAAACTTCCCATACTACTTCTATATAGGATGTCTTCATAAATTGTATGAAAATAATGGAAATATATGGTTCAGATCACTCAAACCATATATGGAAATGGAGGCGCCTTTATAGGGTCAGTAATGGAGCTTGGTTGTCATCTAGTGAAAAAGTGTGGTACTCCACCCAAACAAAATCTTACTGAAAGCTCATTTTTTGAGACCTCAACCTGAAATTTGGAACACAACTTGTTCAGATTTTTGGCTTTGATTTCCTTGCAGTTTTAGAGTAAAACGTGTTTTGTAAAAAAAAATAAATAAATAAATAAAAAAAAAAAAATATATATATATATATATATATATATATATATATATATATATATATATATATATAAAATATTATATTTTTACATTTTACATTTTCATAAACTTAAACTTCTACTAACTTCTATTTCTACCTAAACTTTTTTCTGTTTCACTTACATAAGATATTTCACTTCTACAATAATCTGCCAAATTTCATCTTTAAAACAAGACTAGCCATATGTCTATACTCCAAGTATTCTTGAATTACAACCATTTAAGTTTGGATAGTGCATTTTCTTGTCTAAAAAAAAAAAAGTGGGGGTGACAGTTAACAGGTTAAGTGAGCTCTTCATAAAACTTGAGATTTTGTTCATTTAAATCTTAATTTTACATCACAAAAATGCTCTTTGTTAGTAATTTCAATATCATCTCTTTCTCATTCTGATTATGTATTTTTTTTTAAAACAGAAACCCTAAATTAGGAGAACAACAATCTCACAGGACATCTGGTTTTAGGTGGCTTCTTTGCAATCCAGCACTGTGTGTGCACTTTTTAAAAACAGCTTGCATTCGAAGAAAAACACCTGGTGGCACTGAAAATTCATCACCTCACCCTGCTAACAGCACTCTATACAATCAAACACAATAAATTACATTAAAACAGCCAAACAACAAAAGTGAGGGCATCCATCTGATGCTAACACCAGCTGGCAGACAAAGCGACTCTGTGCTCCCGGCAAGCATCGACAAATCAAATATAGCCATGACAGGGGGCGTGTAAAACCAGTGGCTTAAAGTATATCAGCTCCCATAGGCCAAACAATCAGAGTGTGTAAAACGGAGACTCATTCATTTTAATGCTAAACAGCACTGACATCATAATGCTTACCAAGACATCGTCACCCATATAAATAACTCTTGCTGAAATTACACCATCTATCCTGAGTGAGATCTAGTCATAAACACTGATGCGTCTCTACTCCAGTAAAGCTCTTCCAATCCCCCTTCAGGCTAGTAAACGTCAGCCCTATCTGACTGACCCAGATCCTAACGGCCAAGTAGATCAGAATAGGATCTTAGTCAATAGAGTACCTCAGGGATGACGTGTTTTTGTAGGCCGACCCGGAAGTTAGCGGTGCACGGGTTCCCTCGATCGAAAGCCTACGCATTTTTCCCATAGACTTTTGGGAAAAAAAATCGGAAAAAATAAGCTCTGTGTTTAACAAAGGGTTATGACACTTACACGTTTTGTCTATCAAGATAATCTTTACAAGTTAACACAACATTTATACATTTTGAAGCCTAAATAAAGCCGTCAGATATACAAATCTAACAGCTATAAATGGACTACAGCACACCATGGTCGCAGATCAACTGCGCTGTGTATGAATACTTATCCACTTTTTCATGAGAAATGCTGTCCAAATGTCCTGTTTGTCATGATGACATCTAAAGTCCCCGCCAAAGGAAATAGTCCCTTTTAGCAACTTGTTAGCAACTGCCGTTTTTAAGACAAAGGTTTAAAAAAAATCACAAGCGGGTTATAACTGATGTGTTTTATGTCATAGATCAAAACGTGAAAATATGTAGAGGCTTTGATAACCACAGACCTTATTTCAGGCGATTCAGCAAAAACCCATTCAAAAAACCCATTGATTTCAGGGCGATGGAACCGGAAGTCCTAAAATGCTAACTCGCTTCCGGGTTTTGCCTACAAAAACACGTCATCTCTGAGGTACTCTATTCATGGCCTTCCCATTCACAAACTCTGCAAAAGTGTATGATCATACAAAGAAAGGACCTTCAAGAGTGTGGGAAACCTGCAAGGATCAGCATTAACAATCAACCTGTACTACAAAAATATCTCATCTGGCTTTCTATAGTCCCACCCCCAAATTCACACCATTGGTTGATGCTGGCCGGGATACACAAACATACATTTCAGAGGAATAAATCTTCAAAACAGATTAGATGTAGCTCTCTCTCTGCATATTAAGCTATGACATGTGAAAGTATTGATGCATGAAAAAATTTAGACTTTATTATATTATATAGACTTTATGATATTATTTAAGATATAATATTTACAAGATTGCAATACAGAGAATAAATAAGACATTAGCAAACACTGTTTCTAAAAGCTTTAATAAAATAATTAAGATAATTGTATTTTTTAATAATTACAATTATTCGTATTTTAAATAATAATATAAGGTATACCAGTGAATTTTAAATAAACAGTGAGATGAACAAATAAAGTGTAGACATACACTAGTTATTCATTACCAACATCATTTGTTAAGGCCTATGATAGCAGTGAATTGTTTTTAATGATTTTCTCTTTTAGATATGGCTGTCCCACAGGGATACATCCAGTGTTAACCTGTGATAACAGAAATAAACCTTCAACAACACCAAAAAAGGAAAGCAACAAGTCTTACAAGCAGTGTGTCGCAGTGAAGACCACCTTCCCCCATATGAGAACTCTATCCTGTCCTGTGAATCCTATTTAACACATCAACATCACCTACAAGGCCATAATATGATATCGCTCACTGATTCTTGAGGAGTACTGGGACAAAGAAATATCCTGCTCTTTCCATTTTCTCAGAACATATGCATTTTACTGGTCAATCACTCAATATAGCTCAATATCAATACAAAATAATGTGTGATATACATGCTAAAAATTAAACAGCACCTATATGACCTTGTTGAACCCATGGCAGGTGAAATATAGAAAGAGGACCTACAGGATGAAGCCTGATTTTAGAGATGTTTCCATAATTACCTTACGGTTTTGACAAAAAGCAATGACACCTGTGAAATGTAGCTAAAATTAAACACTTTCTGTCAGGGCATAGAAGTAATGTTTTTTTTCAAAATGCTACATACTTATATATACCCGTTTACTTATATATTTAATCTATATAAAATATGTAATAAGTAAGTCTGAGGAAATGTAGCTTTAGCGTTATATCACAATAAAGATATACATTGATACAACAACATTAAATGTTGATACGTTCAAAACTAATGTATGACATGTTTTGTATCTTATCAAGGATCATTCTGCAGCAAATCACACATTGTGTTATTGATATTTCTCATCTTAACGATGAAATAATGGAGAACTATAGCAGATCTCTGTCCTACTGGAGGACTAACCAGCTAATGCTGTCTAGCTCTTGGTGGAGTATCATTATCCTGTAATCTCGTGCAGGATTAAGACGTAACGTTACTCAGACACGCAACCTAAATGTCCAAGGCTACTGATAAATGATTACACATTAATAAACCAGTTCACCATTGCCAGATCAATGTCAATAACAACTAACGTTAAGTTAACAACCCTTACGATTAGCCTTTAGCCAGTGAATGGTACTAACATTAGACTGCAATATGTTCCTATTTGTAAACTGTTACATTTCGAGCTTGTTTACCATTATAGGTGGTTATTATTTCATATAAAATGAGAGGTTAGCATAGTGCCTTTGTCATGTATAAGAGAGATCTGTTTTTTTTACCTGTTGTTCCTTGGGCTCCTCTGCTTTCCTTTTCCTGCTAACTGTTTTTCTCGCCATAGCCCGACACGCACAGGTCCCTCACCCACATGGAGGGCAGCAGCGACGCTAGGAAGTGGATCATATAATGGCGATGGGGTTGTTTCGGCGGCCTCCGGGCTAGTGAAGCGGCGCGACTAATCGAATCCAACCGAGTCGCGTCGGCCGGGGATGAATCGAATAACCGTCCGATTGTGTTTCAATGGCCGATCCCCAATCCGTTTGATTTAGGTCGTTTTAGGGTAGGCTTGTTTGCTTTCCGTCTGTGTGGAGGAGCTACAAGGGTACAGCTGCCCCTCCCCTGCACCGAGCTCACTTTTCACCTATCTTCTTTCTATCCGTCGTTCTCCTGACAAAACGCGTCATCCAACAACGTACATTGCCGCGCGCAGCCGCAATCCAGTCAAACATCAACAAAAACAAGGTCAAGCGTGCGCGTGCGCCTCTGTCTGGGGCGTGCGTGCGCGCGCCCTTCTCACGTTCTACGTGTTGTGCTGCTGTGGATATCTATTCATTCTTACAATTCGGTGCTTTTAAAGAAGTTATGGCATTTATAATGTACAATTTCTCCTTTGTATAGCTGGATAATAATAAGCTCTGGTCATCAAACTTAAATTCAACACATTTAATTTGAAAAACAAACAAGGAATTACGTTAATGTTTACGTTAGTTGTTAATGTGCATTTAATCTATCTGAGTAGAAAGTTGTTCATTATGTTAAGTCTGTTATGCTATGTTGTATTAGGGCCTTCGTTAAGTTTTCTGTGCCCCTGTACAAGTGTTATATGAAATATAAACCTCATGTTATTACTGAAAGAGATTGAATTAGGTGTGTCCTCTGATTATTGTATTAGTTCATATTCATATTGGCTATCTGAATGTGATGAAAGTGTTTCCAGTTTCAACAATGCCATCGGCTGATGCACAAATGTCCATTTGTCTGACAATAAGCTGTAACCTTTGTTGTTGCTCACTTCTGTTCCACTGGAAGTTTCACGATGGTAGTGACCAGAAAAAGAGATTATCAAAGTTCAGGTGTTTTGTTTCTTTGTTTGTTTTTTGCTGCTGCTGGACAAAATCTGTGCATCATAAACACCAGTGACAGCCACACTTTTTGAAAAGAAGATTAAGTTTAATCACACTGAAGTCTGAAATCATTTTAAAGAAGACTAAACATTTTAAATCACATTTAAGAGCAACAGATCTCTGTATCGTTAAGACAAAAGCCCTCCAATCTGCTCTACCTGTCAATCAGGTTCAGGACATTTCCCCGTTTACAATTATAACAATAGATCTGCATTTGAGCGCTGACTCACTCCAGGCCAGAATGTTCTTTGTGATGCAGCCAGCAGTAGGTTTGCTCTGTTCTTTTCAGCCTTTTCTATTCAGCCTAGACTGAGGGATGCTGACACAAAAAGTAGAAGAGGAAGACCCATGTTTACTTCATTTAAATAATCAGTCCTGTACGGGATGGGTGAACCTCCTGAAATCTGTCAAGAACATATGCAGGTCTCTCTCTATATAAAGTCTGTGTGTGTATATATATATATATATATATATATATATATATATATATATATATATATATATACACACAGTAGTTAATATTTGAAGTGGATCAAAACCTTCTTCTAGGACAACACTGATGAACTTTTTTGATCCACTGCAAATATTGACTAATATACTAAATATATATATATATATATATATATATATACACACACACACACACACAAACACACAGAGCTTGGACAATGAAACTGAAACACTGGCCAATATAGTGTTGGAGGTTTCATGCCTATATTTGTGCTGCTTGGTGGCCAATCTTCACTGATTTTACATTCCATCAGTAAGAGCAGAGTGTGATGGTAGAATTAACAGAGCAATAGCACAGCTGTACATGAAATATTGCAATCCACATTACATAATGGGAGACATATTAGAGTTCAAAGTAGGACAAATTGTTGGTGTGCATCTTGATGGCTCATCTGTGACCAGGACAGCAAGTCTTTCTGGTGTATCAAGAGCTATGGTATCCAGTGTAATGTCAGCATAACACGACACAGGACGAACCACATCTGCACACCTTGACTCTCCTTCGTCCGGAGCTCCACAGAGTCAATATTCAGCAGTCGGGCTGCTATAGACAAACCTTTGGTCACATGTATTGTTCTCTGATGAGTCCACCTTCACTGTCTTTCCCACATCCGTGGGAGTTACGGTGTGGAGATGAAAATGGCTTAACACCTGTTGTGTGCCCAGAGTGAAGCACAGCGGTGGATCAGTGATCCAATATCATAGCATTCCCTACTGTATGTCCTATTCCCAAGCATTCTTGAGGACCATGTGCACCTAATGATTCAAACATTGTACCTAGAAGGTGGTGCTGTGTATCAGCATGCTAATGCACCAATACACAGCAAGACTTGTGACAGAATGGTTTGATGAACATGAACATGAAGTTGAACATCTCTCATGGCCTGCACAGTCTCCAGATCTAAATATTTTTCAGCCATTGTGAGGTATTTTTGGAGGACCATTATTGAGGTCTAAAACCAGGTGTTTCAGTTTCATTGACCATTCCGTGTGTGTGTGTGTGTGTGTGTGTGTGTGTGTGTGGGTGTATATATATATATATATATATATATATATATATATATATATATATATATATATATATATATATATGAGGAAAGTATGTTTACGTTATGGTTTGATTTTTAGGTGATCTTGACATCTACATGAGATCCACCAGCATGAAGAAGGAAGGAAAATACTTGATATAACTGGAACAGTACCAACAGTAACATGCTCATGTTTCTCTGAACTGTCTCGATTGAGGTTTTTAGTACGGTCTCATACCAGGTAAAAAAGCCTATTACAACTGAAGACTGCTGTCTATTTGACACCTTTAAAGAGTCAAATGAGGGTCTCTGGCTGCATCTCAACCTAAATGCATTGGTGTGACTCAAAGAAAAATAAATAAATAAATAAATGGCACACAATTTTTGAGGCGAATGTCAGAAAACATGTCATTTTTCACTACAAAATCAAAAGACAAAAAAAAAACGTATTTTTGTAAAATAAAAGTCTATGTATCATTAAGATCATTATTGCAGTGAGATACTTTTTGTTACAAAATTCACTAAATAGTAAAAGAGGAGAACTTGCATATAATTCTCATGAAAACAATCCAAAAGCAAACAAAAAAAACAACTTAATGGTCTTAAAATGGGCTTGATTTTTTTTATATATAATACACAACTGAATTTCTTAGGATTTGGGGGTGGAATGCGACCTGGACATTTTTTTCATGACATTCACCCCACTGATAAAGGTCAAAGTTCACTATCAAAAACTATGAGGTTAAACATTGGCCCTATACATTTGAGCCAAAAGTTTCTACTGGAGTCAGATATGTTAATTTGTGTGATGCCAGTAAAGTTCCTACATCGCACAGTTCTTCCTCATTTTCCCGCAAGTTGGCCAATACCACATGAGGTATTTGAACAGACATGCAGGTTTCCTCTGGTGACCAAAGCTCTATAGTCCATTCAAACTGTTTCTAATGGCCCAAAAGACGTGCCACAAGATTTCGCAGATCTATTGCACAACTATCAGGTACGCTACGGTTCAAACGTTACAAGTCAGTAAGATTTATTCACATTTTCTAAAAAGAAGTCCCTTATGCTTACCAAGGCTGCATTATTTGATCTGAAATGCAGTAAAACAGTAATATTGTGAAACACTATTACAATTTAACCCTTATGTGCTGATCTTTTAAGATGTACACTCAGGATTTATCTGAAATAGAGATCTTTCTAACATTATAAAAATCATAACTGTCACTTTTGATCAATTTTATGCATCCTTGCTGAACAAAAGTATCAATTCATTTAAATAAAAATCTTACTGACCCCAAACGTTTCATCCTTGTACCTCCATTTTTTTTGTACCTCCAATAGATTTTAGAATAATCTCATATTAATCCGTTAACCTCAGCAGGGTGTTAATTTTCTCAATTTATTTATTACAGATGGAAACCGACAGTGTATCTTTACAGATCTTTAAATATGTTTATATTAACATCTGTGATTCAGTGTGCCTGTGCAGTATTTGCATGTCAATTGTATGGAAATGTGGCGGCATCATTTAAATTTTGCAGCCAAAGTTGCCAATTTCTCTTGCCAAATGTGTTAATTCCAGTGCAAAAGCCAACCTGGCAAAAGTTTGCTGCAGTTTTTTTTCTGTGAACTTACATAACTTTGATTAGTTCTGTTAAAGCAGTTCCTAATCATAGAGCAAAGAAACACAATCTCAAAAAAGGACAAATGAAGAAAGATAAAGTGTTTCTGCCAGTCAAACATATAAACAACGGATGAACAAACAAACAGCAGAGACAGAATAGAGAGAGGGCACTTCTGTGGGGTTTCTGTTCAGCCATGGGTTGTATTTATGAGTGTTCAGGTTTCAATTTTCGAAAGCCTGCATCCAGCAGCGGAAGATGGCAGCGTTTTAGCTTCGAGTGTCACTCCAAATCCGTATTCTGTCAAACCTGGTGTCTATGGGGCTTCGCTCAGTTCTGTTTCTCTAGTACCGCCCAGTCTAGCCTGTCACCATGGCAACAGAGACACTAGCCAATGCCGATTCTCGGAGGGGGGTTTGGGATCCTCCCACTCATCACCATTCTAAGATCACTTAACAGACATACAGCTGAAGAGGGATGAATGCACAGTTGGGTGGTGCCATCAATCCCTACCTCAAGAGGTATATCTTTATTAGGATACAAAATCAGTTGTCCTGTCTTAGAGATAAGAGAATCACATCCTTCCATAGCCAGGACCCCTCAGAGGGCCAGGGGAGGGGTGGCTCCAGGTGGACGGACTCTCGAAGCTCAGCTCGCAGCCGCTCGGGCCATCAGATCCTCCAGCGCCTTGTCCTGGTCATTATTGTGCACGAGTAGTACCTCTTTAATAGTGTTCCTCTCAAAGCCCATTTCCCCAAACCGGGACATCAGCTGCAGAAACTCAAGAGCCTATGGGAGAGAATGTTGCATAAATATAAAAACGCAAAACTGAAAAGGAAATGAAAAATGTCATAATTTGCACACAACTTCATTTTGTTTCAAATATGTATGATTTTTTTAATTCCATGGAACATAAAAGAACATGTAATGCACAATGTCCAGAATGGGCACTGGGCTCCAAAAAACAGGAGACATATAAGTAGCCGATATATTCCAGCCCTTCTAAAGCCATGCAATAGCTTTGTGTGAATAGAAAAATGTTAGGTACATTTAATGCCATATCTGAACTGAATTTTTACTATTTTACAACTATTCGAATCTGATTTGATCAAAAATACAGTAGAAAAAAACAGTATTATTGTGAAAATTACAATTCTATTTGAATATGATTTAAAATATAATTTTCAACATCATTACTCCAGTCTTCAGTGTCACATGATCCTTGAGAAATCATTCTAATATGATGAATTGGTTGAAACCTTTCTTATCAAAGCTGAAAGTTGTGCTGCTTAATAATTTTGTGCAAACCAGGATGGATTTTTTTCAGGATTCCTTGATTAATAAATAGTTCAAAAGAACATCATTTATTTGAAATATAATAATAACAATATATAATAATCTTACTGATCCCAAACTTTTGAATGGCAGTATAAGAAAATGTTTCAAATAACATAAAGCTTCTAGCAAATGATAACAAAATGTATTTTTATTTACCTCAGAGACTCTTAAATGACTCTTTGTTATTGTAAAGTAGAATTCTTTTTAAATTCAGTGTTTTCAAGCACATGTAAACAATATACATGCAAATGTACATTCAAATTAGACAGCAGATAGTAATTCAGTCTTTTTGTGTATTTGTGGCTGTCAGAATTCACCAACCTTTTCCTCTGAACCCTGGTACATCTCCAAGCACTCCTCCACAGCAGTCGCATCAAAACCTCGATCGCACAGTCGACTGTGAGTAAACAGGTAATCCAGCACCTACGAATGAGAGAAATGGCATAACAATTAAGTAATTAAAGAGTCATTTAATCATTTACTTAAAACAACACTATCACAGAGACTGGTAGTAAGGATAATCAAGACTAAAAAGTGACCTGCTCCACATTCTGTCCTTGTCTTTGCATGGCTTTGAGAACACCCTCGTAAGAATAACCCATGCCCACAATTGTTTCCACACACTGTCGTTCACTGGGAGAAAGGCCGAGAAGGATCGTGGCAGCAGGCGGATGGTTAATAGCTGTGACGGTGTTTGACTGCAAAAA
The DNA here is from genome assembly GCF_024489055.1 of Chanodichthys erythropterus. Lineage (NCBI taxonomy): Eukaryota > Metazoa > Chordata > Actinopteri > Cypriniformes > Xenocyprididae > Chanodichthys > Chanodichthys erythropterus. The sequence goes on along the minus strand of NC_090242.1, from coordinate 15,207,996 downwards.
CGTTTAGAAAGAAAATCAGTTTAACTATTTTCAGCCTAGGCTTATTGGAAAAACGTGCCTCTACCTACATTGTAGCAAAACTCCAAAATGTACCTATACATAAAATTCACTGCAGTTTCCAGTTGAAATGACCAATAGTGGCAGTAAAACACCAACAACCTTTTTTCCTTTTCACAGAAATTATGATTACAGGGCACATTATTGGTTAAGAAAGACTTTTGATTCGTTGTGAATGATTTGTGAACTAATACATTTTGATGTTTGCATCACATAATCAGCTCCATAAGTTGGCCTAGTTAAGTTGCTCGGTATCTCCCCTGGTACAGCTACCATTTGATTCAAGTAAAATGTCATGATAAAGAGATCAAATCAAGCTAAAACAGCATGGGTGCTTCGGCAAACCCTTTGATATCTCACATTTGCTTTTGTTACACTATCAGCTAAGTTTAGGGTAGGGTTCAGTATAGGTTAGGGGTGTAACTGTACATATATTTATCCCGAACCGTACGGTAGGGACGTCATGGTTCAGTGCACACAGTCAGACGAATACAGTCAGTCACAGGGATTCCATACTCCAATCCAGAAGGTGTCATCCGGGGTAATGCAATGCTGTTTGCTAACTGCCACAACAGGAAAAAGCCCAGAACAAGAAGAACTGACAATCTTGTTTACGTGTAATCTCTCAACTAATGTTTCAACCACAGAAAGACAATAAAACAGCTTGAGAATAATCTCACGTAGCATTACATTTACATCAGGCAAGTCATTTAGTGTCGACAGAATATTAGTTCACTAGAGTAATGAACTCTAGAGGGGAGCATTTCACTAAATATATGCACTGTATTTGCTTATATATTCATTATATTTACTTTACCTGTTAGTAATGTCTTAATTATTTAATTAATGTTTAAATAAATTTGTCATGAAAACAAGTTATGACAGTAACTGTTCATGATTATATATATATATATATATATATATATATATATATATATATATATATATATATATAACATGAATTGGAGTAATAATTTTATAATTAGATTTAGAAGTTAATTCAAAACCTGCCTTATGTGCAATTTAAATGTGTGGATTATTATTTCTAAAAATAAATAGCAACTGAATTTAATAGTTTGGGCTCTGTTGTTAATTGTAACCTTTAATAATATAGTAATGTGTAAGAAAGGGCTCCCTATATATAGTTTACAGCATTAGCCCATGTAGATTTTTTTATCCTTAAGAAAATGTTAATTATAATTGAATTTATTTAAAGAGAGAGACACAATTTGTTTAATAACCCACTGCTTAATAATAAAAAAAGAAGCAATTTTATGTTTAGTTTTCTCCCCCCTGCTGTACCGAACCCATACCAAACCGTGACTTCATAATCAAGGTACGTACCAAACCGTCACCATGGTGTACAGTTACACCCCTAGCGTAAGTGCCACGCTATTTTCAAATGCAATTAAGCGCCACTCACTGGACATTTCATTTCCAAACGGTAAGGACAACAAGCAACGTAATAAAACGTTGCCAGAAGTTTTTTCTTCAAGATTCTTTTTACTTTGAAAGTATTATGTAACATGCAAGAAGCTACGTAATATAATTTTGCAGAAATGAAGTTTTTCCAAAGAGCCTGGGTTGACTAATTTACATGCTAACAATCAACACTGAAATGCAAATGTTTTCATCCACGTAAAGATACCTGCTTCGGAGTCCCATTCTGAGCATAGACAGGTTGCTCTTGGGGGAGTGTCGTGTTGGTATTCGATGCTGTTCTCTGCAGGGATGGTGGTGTGCCGTTGGACAGACTGCGTGGTGGGTAAGCGCTGAGAGGTGGTTCTGAGGGAGAGTCTCCTGGGTCTGAAAGCTTGGGGAAAGTCAGTGAGCGTATATTACATGGGCGGTCAGCATCAATCTGTCCTCGAGGGGTCCCCACAACCCCACCTCGGTCTAAGTCCAGCAGTCCAACCAGCCCATTGGGTTTATGGAACATTCCTGTTTTGGCCTGAAGAGGAGGCGTAGTACTTGGAGAAGCGGGACGATTTTCTGCTGGAGGAAGCGGAGGAGGAGAAATGGATGACTGCGGTTGGCTCTGCAGGATATTCCGCAACTCCTCTTTGTCATCCAGTGTCTTAAGCTCAAGTTTGTCAAAAGGGTCCTCCTCTCGCTCAAAATCAGCTAAGTTCAGACTCTGCGGGGCCGGGTTGCTAGGTTCTGGTCGCGTCGGTCCAAAAGAGGGGGCTGGGAGAGGCGTAAGGATTGCGTTGTGCCACAGGCCAGCTAAAACCGGGTTTAATGCTGGTGGGACATTGTCCTGCTCATCAGAGGGGCGGGCTTTCTTCCCCCCAACCAATCCGACATCTGCATCCTGAGCAGCAGCCTGCCTTTCATTTTCAGAGTCCACCCGGGCGACCTCCACTGCTCGAGCCTCTGCAGCTCGTGCTTTGGCAAGCTCCTCCCCCCACTGAACGCTCCGTCGCTCTAGACTGAAGTCATACTGGAGTAAAAGCAAAGCATTAATTATTTCTGACAAAAACACTTTTATGATGTAAAGTTAAAGGGAAAATCAGACTTACTTGCAGATCCAAGAGTTTGGAATTAAAGTCGGATAAAGAGAAGCCAATGGGAAGACCCACTTTTGAGGGACAGCGGAATTTCTCATTGAGCTTGAAGGGAACATCATCAAGGTAGCTGACGGGTCCTTGAAACATCAAGTGAAGTAACAGAAGAACAGTGAAACCAAATTATTTTAAAATTAATCATTTATTTAAAAAAACTAAATAATCATGACAGCTGATTGGCTGACTCACCATTGTTGTGGATATCTGATCCAGACTTCCTCGCAGCCATTTAGAGTAACTAATGAAATAAACAAACAACATAAATTCACACAAACTGTGGACAGTTACCCATTTTCACTTCCTTGTTCTTTGATTTTCTCTGAAGAAGTTAGCATTTTACACACACACACAAAATATCATAAGCAAGGTTTGAGATAATCTTTGGGTTACACAAAATGAGCTGAGAAGAATAAGAAAGACAGAATTAGAATTTTATTGTTTACGCTAACAACAGAATTTCTTGGTTGTGAGTGATTATGCCAACACAATGCCAAAGAGATTTAAGACACTAATGAAATATGCTATTTAAATTCAACTTTAATAGCTGTAGTAATCTAACTATTGATCTTAAATACAAAGAATTACACAAACAAAACTGAAAAAACTATTTCATAACCATTGGAAAACATATCTGCAATCAGTTTGACCTATATTATACAATACTGTTCAAATGTTTGGGTATGGTAACATTTTACTTGTTTTTTGAGTCTTTTTCCAGGGTTGTATTTCAGGGTTTTTTTGATGAAAAATACAGTAAATTCAGCAATATCGTGAAGTATTATTACAATTTAAAATGTAATTTATTTTTTTGATGGCAAAACTGTTGTTTTTGAATGCTGAAAACAGATATGATACATTTTTTTCAGGATTCTTTGATGAATATAAAGTTCAAAACAACAAAATGAATTTGAAATAGAAATATTTTGTAACAAATATCTTTACTGGCACTTATCTTTACTTTTAAACAATTTAATGTGTCCTGACTGAATAAAAGGAAAAGTATTAATGAATTAATAAAAAAAACAAAAAAAACATACTGATCCCAAACTTTTGAACAGTATAATATTTACCATTATTTCTATTTTATCAGGTATCAGCTCTAATATCCTGTCTACAATAAATTACATAATTTAGCGGGTCAACACTTTCACAGATAGTGTATTCTGTATATTGTTTGAATAAATTACTCTTTACATTACATTTATTCTTAAGTGTTAACTGCATAGCATTTAAACCTTAACAGTTAACCATTCACAAAAAAATAAACAAATAATAATACATATTATGGAATATTATTTTTTCATTGTTGTCTAATGATTTGATAATGTCAAAAAGAAAAAAATATTGATAATCGGATACTTTCAAACACTGTTGAAAAAAAAAATATATTTTAAGATCAGTAGAAAACACAGCATAGTAGTCCAACAGCATTAAGTTACAAGCATCACTTTCTTGTAAAACTGTAAACACATAAGCTTCTACATTTACAGTAAGTTTACAAACTAAAACATATCAATAGACTGAGCACAAGTGACAATGTACTTCATGATAAGCAGGGAACTATAGCCTAAAACTGTATCACATGCTGACATACGGGCTGATAAAACCGGTTCTGATGTCATTTCACCACCCATAATGTCTTACATAAAAAGCATAACAGCCGATCAGAGGAAAAACATAACCAGCCTGTTAACTATACACAGCCAACAGTTTTGTTGCGTAATAATAAAAGACAATGAAAAATGCATAAAGACCGCAAGCCCGAATCCCATACCATTTCAAATTTAACAATAAATCTTTAGATACACTGATGAGAGAGTCTGGGGAAGTTGGCTTATATTGAAACTGGATGATGAGATGACACATATTTCTTCCTGGCTTCTTACCAAGCTACTACGATTGTCTCTATTCGATCTGTCATGTCAAATAATGAAAAGATTTTTGACCTAAAACCAAATATCTGGTACTTAAGAACTAACGTTAGAGAGGCACAGAAATTGATGTGGACATTTGGTTAAAAACAACTGTCTAGTTTTGCTTCAGTTCAGGTTAGTGAAGCGACCTAACAGGGCCCGACTTCCTCTGCCACCGCCCCTCAAACTGTCCCTGCGTTTCCCACCAATGTCCTTACCAATATCTGCTCTGTCTTGAGTCTCCGAATAGGTCTCTCACTTGTTCTCTGACATACAAGCTCCGGTCGATGCTCTCAAATGAGGAGATTTACTGAAAACCGAGTATATTTCCTGCTTCATCGCGGAACGCCATCTTGGTTTGACCGCCTCCTTCGGTTCCTGTGACGACATGCGTTGCCACTGAATGATGACAGATTCGACCAATCAACGAGGAGCAGTGGAGGAGCGTCATCAGTGTCGGGCGTTGCACATGGGTTCAGCACGGGTTTGAGTCCGTCACCGTTAAAAATTAATGTTTTGATCTATTTGAGTTTGGTGGATATTGTTGGTTAGTGAACTGTAATAACCATTAAGTAAAGAGAGATAGAATAGAGAATCTGCGTTTGTCCATACACTTTCAAAAAGTGATCTATCTATCTATCTATCTATCTATCTATCTATCTATCTATCTATCTATCTATCTATCTATCTATCTATCTATCTATCTATCTATCTATCTGTCTGTCTGTCTGTCTGTCTGTCTATCTGTCTGTCTGTCTGTCTGTCTGTCTTACTGTCTGTCTGTCTGTCTGTCTGTCTGTCTGTCTGTCTGTCTGTCTATCTATCTATCTATCTATCTATCTATCTATCTACACTCTAAAGAAAAATGGTGCTATATAGCACCAAAAATGGTTCTTTGGCTCGTAATCATAGCGGAACCTTTTTTGGTGCTATATAGCACCTATCTTTAAAGGTGCTATATGGCACCTTGTCGTATGGTGCTATATAGAACCATAAGAGGTGCCATATAGTACCAGCAGTGGTTCTTTGGCTCGTTATGATAGGGGAACCTTTTCTGGTGCTATATAGCACCTATTCTTAAAGTTTTCTAGCACATTTGTCAAATTAGAGGTGCCATATATTGTTTTTTGAGCTAGCAGGGCCTGTTATCATGCCAGGTACTACTGTAGATGAGTCAATATGCTTCTAAATTACACTTTTATGAACGATAATTAATAATTTCTTACCAAATCATGACTTCAAAGATTCAAAATCATGTACTAAATGCTTACTGAAAAACAAAATACATTACACTTTCAAAACCTTTTAATTTATTTCTTTCAGCAGCAAATAAACTCACATTATACTCCCCTTTTATACACATACAAAATAATGCAACAAGCTTGAAATATGTACATTTTTGAAGACAATAGTCCTGTTTTTACATACTGAGTTATGCTCTGAAGTCCTGCAGTTTCTTTTTTGTCCTTCGGGATTTCAAAAAAAAATATAGAAAACTGGAACTTAAACCATAAGAAAGGGAGCAAGAGAGAGTATTGACTCCAAAAGTCTACTCACAGATTGAGTTGTACACTCATTTTACAGTGCCTGGAAGTCCGACTGCATACTTCAATTTCAAAACAACATACTTCAAAAAGATCAGTGTCTTTTTCAGTCCTTTAGGGCACTGGATTGGATTCGATTCCAAACGCAAAATATACACATAGGAGGAGGCCCAGTGCCATCAAGATGTCCTCACTCTACTCTGTGATTAACTGGCCATCCAACGTGAACAAAATGTGGTCATACTGCATGAGATGATCCTCCCGCAGGCTTCAGGCACTATCTTAGGTGTTGGGATGACAGGAGGGCTGGTCTGAGCATGGCCCTGGAGAAGAGGGGATAAAAGCATTAACCATCTTCACATATTTATTTGAAAGGCAAACCTTATAAGCTAAATTATAACAAAATGTGCAATAAGTGTCGTGCTTTGATTAGATTGTGCTTCACACACTGTAGTCAACTGTTCATGGCTCACCTCAATGTCAAACAGCAACCCCAGGTCCACCTTGAACAGTGCAGGCAAGAGGAGAACAGCTGCTTCCAACTGTAGGCCTTTAAACAAAATAACATCATCAGGTTAACATAACATGGGGGATGCTTTTACCCAATACTTTTTTGTTTTGCTTTTTAAACATTCATTACTGTGTGTAAAGCCCAAAGTATACTTCGTATTTTATGCGTATGCTTTTTCTGAACTCAAAACAAATTAAGATCTTTTTGATGAAGTCTGAGAGGTTTCTGTTCCTCCAATGATGAGGGTGAGTAATTAATGACAGAATTTTCATTTTTGGGTAAACTAATCCTTTAAAGGTGATTACCCTTGCACAAATCTGGATATTCATACAACTTCACATTTTGTACGAGACATACACTAGAGCTGCAGGATTCTGGATGAAATGAGAATCATGATTTTTGGTTTCAAATAGAGATCGCAATTCTCCCACGATTCTAAATAGACAACTAAAAATTACATTTATTTTACTAGTTCTAGCAAAATATTAATAGCTGGACTCTAATTGCCGGAAAATGTTTAATTTGAATGAATTATTTTTAAAAAATGGTTTTGAATATATTAATGGCTCATTAATAAATACTTGTTTCACTACTGGATGAATCAGGGTTTAACCTTATCCAATCTATTGAATGAATGATTCAATGACAATGTCACTGGTTGCCACCTAGTGGCTTAACAAGGTAATTTATATACAACAGTTATTTGAAGCATCATGTTAGTTTCGATTTTCTCTATTTTGATCGCTGTCTGATGTCCAGTGTTTATATCCTTTTGTCTTATTACTTATGTGATAATTTTAATATTTGTGAAAGAAATCAAATAACCAAATCCTTGAATAACTACAGTGTGGTTCAAAACTGCTGTCTCTGGATCAGTGGCAGCATGAACACTGAATGTTTTTGTCAAAGGTTTAACAGACGCAGGCGAATCATTGTCATTAATAAAGTAGGATCGCGTGGGTGTTTGAATCGAGATTGCGACCTTTCTACGATAAATTGTGCAGCTCTAACATATACATACAAAGTAAATCAAAGTGGTTTCGGACAAGCCAGGTTGATGATGTATGTCATACCTAGAAGCAGGGCACAAGCTGATGTAACTGAAGTAAGTTGATTCAAAACTTTAACTCCCTCAATGTCAGCAGATGGTTCATGAAGTTCTCCCCTCCTTCCAAATAATGAACATTGCCATGGTGAGCTGCTCCTCAATCATCTGTCTGGTTATCCTAATAGTAAACATAAAAAAAACAAATTCGGTCACCTTTTGCTAGCATAACTACAAAATACACAAATTTAGACTTATTTTTCTGAAAATAAACCAAAATACGTTCTTACGTTCAACTCAGAAAGTACTCCTTGATGAGGTCTTCAGGACTTTCTCTCAGGTGAATGTTTTCAGCCTGTGATAAAGCAATTGTGATTAATTTTCTTAATTAAAAAAAAAAAGCACAATAATCTGTAATAGGAAATCAAATTTTTGCAGATATGCAATAGCAAAGGACAAGAAAAAGAAAATAATTCATATTAATGACTGGCCAAATTTGCAATTAATATATTTATGGACAATACCAGCAACACTTGTGGCATTGAGGGATCAAATAAATAAATAAATAAATAAAAAGG